>NW_027331948.1:4028069-4769526 GCF_048418815.1 Hemitrygon akajei
TTTGGATTTTTCCTCATTTTGAAAATATTCCGCACCTCTATTTCCACTATTAAAATGCATTAACATGCCTTTTCCAACATTGTACTTCATTTGCCACTTTACTGCCCATTCTCGTAAACTGTCTAAGTCCTTGTTTATCCTACCTTTTTCCTCAATACTACTTATACCTCGACCAATCTTCGTATCATCTGCAAACGTGGCAACAAAGCCATCTATTCCATCATCTAAAGCATTTATTCTCAGCATAGAAAGAAGTGGTTCCAAGACCGACACTTGTGGAACACGACTAGTCACTGGCAGTAAAACAGAAAAGGATCAGTTTATCCCACTCGCTGCCATTGCTCGAACCATTCCAGTAACTTCCGTGTAATAGCATGGGCTCGTAAATTGATAAGCAGCCTCGTTTGTGGCACCTTGTCAAAGGCCTTCAGAAAGGCCAGAAATACAGCATCTACTGCATCCCATTTATTTATGCTGCTTACAGTCTCGTCTAAGGATTCCAGTAGCTTCTTCAGGCAGAATTTTCCCTTAAGTAAACCATGCTGACTTTTCCTATCTTGCCCTGATTGTCCTTGATTCGTGTTGAATGGATAAGGGAACATTTCGTATTTGACTTGATTTTCCGTTAAATGACTCGACTTGCACATTTCACTGCTTCTTATATTTAATATGTTGCTGTTCTTGACAGAGGATGACATTTACTGAAGTGAAGACGAGGTGTGTGGACAAACGGAACACTTTGCTATTGGTCACTTTGGAAGGCTGAAGGTTGCGTGGGGGTTTGTTGTTGTCTGTACAAAGATCAGTAAGGGGTACTGAGAAATGTGGTAAAGGGAAACCGCACCCCTTATCCAGGGAGCTGCACCCCATGGAATTAACGAACCACGAAAGTCAACGAGGGAAATAGTTCAGCGGCGAGGGTTTGGAATTAACTGCATGTTGGTCGTGAAGGAAGTTCGACAGCCGTGTTCAAAGGGAGTTTAAATAGGAAGGGCAAAGAGGGAGACAAGATGTTCACTGCGATGTTTGTTCGGTACCGATTCAATGGGACGAATGGTCACCAGCGTTGTATCCATTCTCTGGCATTGCGATTAGATCATCACCGTCACTAATCATCAAGGACAATTGGAAAGAGTGAAAGGTCACCCCATAAGTTCGAAAGATCATAAGTGATAATAGCCACGGCCTCGATTTGCACTGGGTGCTACGGCAGCCGCTTGCGACTCCTTCCGCTTTGGTCATGAGTTACGTCAGAGATCTTGGCAGGGATAAGGCCGCTGTGCTTTCTGTGCGGCAGGGGCGGACTGCGGGTCTGGGCTGGTGTAAGGGAGACTATGCTCACATCGAAATAGATTTTTCTCTCTTTTTTTCTTTTAATTTTCTTACCGGATCCAGTTACACAACAGCAACAGAGAAAAATGTAACAGTGGGATAGCATGGGACAGCCTAGTTTGTTTGTTTTTGTTTACACAACGCCGGGATAAGAGTCAAGGGGGTTTTCAGCACGGCTCCCAGCTGCTCCCGGAATTTAGACTGGGTCGCCACGTAAATGCAGGTGTTGCTGCAGCAGCTCAGATACATGAGCATGTATCCGGTTTCAGCGGAGATGACTTCCCGAGAATTGTAATCTGCTCGCCGGTACACAGACATACTGCCGAATGCAGCCACTCCCAGCCAGAGAATCATATAGCTGCCCGAGACAGCGAAGAGCAGAGTTATTGACTTCTTATTGACCAGTATGCTTAATATGCAATGAGAGACTAGCAAACAACAATAAGTCAAATGTCGCAAGGCATTTCCTGAATAAACACGCAGCCTTTGCTCAAAAATATCCGGATGGAGATGAGAGAAAAAAAGCCGTTTCGGAACTGATGCGGAAGGTTGATCTGAGCAAAAAGCATTTCAAGAAGTGGCTGAAGTCTGGAAAATCAACTACATATGCTAGATTTGTTGCCGCTCAGGATATAGTCAGGCACGGGAAGCAGTTTACAGATGGTGAATATATAAAAGAATCTTTCATTAAGATTTCAGAACATCACAGACTTTAAAAACAAGAGTGAAATTGTGCAGAAAATCAGGGGTATGCCCCTCTCTGCAAAGACTGTCAAAGACAGAACCATAAGAATGTCAAGTTGACAGTGCTTGCCAGAGATTTACAGAAAGGCACATTGTCTCACTTCCCCAATTTGAGAGAGTTCAAACAAGCTCACGACATGATAAATTCGGAGTATTTACATTCTGCAATCATCGCAATGCAAACATCATTTGGGAAACGCTTCTGTGAGTTCAGAGAGGAAAAAAACACATTATCCTTCCCGGTCACTCCCCTAAGCATCGATCCATCCCTACTGAATACGACTGCATTGGCAGGTGTGAGTCAACCTGATCTTGAGATGGAACTGGCCGACATAGCCGACAAAGACATATGGGTGTCCAAGTTTAGACGCTTGACAGCAGACCTTGAAGATGTTGCCCGTCAGAAGGCCGTTCTTACTCAGAATCACAAATGGAGTGATATTGAAAACCTCCCCAAACCGGACAAACTTGTGTTCGAAACATGGAATGCTATCCCCGACATTTATGTAAACATTAAAAAGTATGCGCTTGGAGTCCTGTCGATCTTTGGATCCACATATGTATGTGAGCAGGTGTTCTCCAACATGAACTTTATTAAAAACAAACATCGCGCACGCCTCACAGATGACAGCTTGCGATCCTGTGTAAAGATGATGGTGACATCATACAGCCCTGATGTGCAGACGCTGTGCGCTGAGGTCCAGGAGCAGAAATCCCATTAAACAAGTATGATAAATATTTTAATTGCCTATTATTTTACGTATATTCATATTTTTTCATTGTTTAGTGAAATAGTCTTTATTTTTCAGGTTGACAGCTGGCTGACGTTATTTTTGGTTTGCTGCTGGCGGACAATTTAAGTTCGGCGTTTTTCATAAATACATGAAGGACTCAAATAGACATTGAGTATTTTACTTAAAAGTAACCTTCAACCCAACGTCTTTTTTTCGGAGTTCAAAATGTTTTTGTTGCATGCAGAAATGTAATTTCGTTTTCTCTGCAGGAGTTAATCGATTTCATAAATGCAACATATTATAGTTTGTTTATACATAGCATAAAGGCAAAAAAAAAACATTGTATGCAGTGTTATTTCATTTTAAATGTCAAACGGGTTTTGTGGCTCCCAGTGTTTCCTTTTCTGTGGGAAACGGGTCCAAATGACTCTCTCAGTGGTAAAGGTTGCCGGCCCCTGGTCCAGACGCTGGAGGTGCTGCCTGGACCAGCACTGTACACGTTCACACGTTCATTCGCTAATGCAGAAAGCATGGATTTTAGAGGGTGAATGCGAAGCGACAGTGTTCCACAATGCGGAACCGGAATCTATATTGGGTCTCAGCAATGGGAATGAGGGAGGACGTGTTGATGCAGGTAGTTGTCTTGTAATGCTTGCAGTGATAATAATGCCAGAAAGGAGATTAGTACGGAGGGATAGTGGACAAGGGAGTGACAGGATACCTGCAGAAACCGCAGAAGGCGCTGGCGGCTGTGTACGGAATTCTATTGTTGTAAGATTCGTCGAAGACGTGCGAAGTTACGGAGGAGTAATGCTAGAGTTGTGTTAGATTAAAAACATGAGGATCTTTTTTTTTCTTTTGTCCAGCTATAGGAAGGATGTGGACACCATAGAAAGGGTGCAGAGGAGATTTACAAAGATTTGCCAGGATTAGGGAGCATGCCTTAGAAAATAGGTTGAGTGGACTTGGTAATTTTACTTGGAGCGACGGACGATGAGAGGTGACCTGATAGAAGTGTATAAACGGATGAGAGGCATTGATCGTGTGAATAGTCAAAGGCTTCAGAGTCAGAGAGTAACTGGATAACTGCAACTGGACATCAGAACATATTTGTTATGTATTTATTTGTCAATGGCTGCCACATTGCAGCAAATAAAATGTAAACACACAAATTACAAACTTCAGAATCAATACCTCAGATGTCTAATCATTAATGACATTTATAGTACCATGCACAAATGGAGATAGCTATCTGTCAATTACTACTGTAAATTTGTCATCTGTCAATAACAATTAGTGCCACACACTGACAATGGCATTGCTGATCATGATGATGACGACAATGGTAATCCAGGCCGATCACTGACCAGACTAATCATACTGTTGTCTCTGCCGACATACCAGTTACAATCAGTTACGAATTGACATTGATTTAAGGTGACGGGGAGCATTAGTAAGAAGTGGAGGGACCACTTTTGACCGATGACGTGAGTAAGTGTATGGGACGAGCTTAATTTCCCTTGCACCTTGCTTTGTGTTTTCTGATGTTATTCTGCTTTATATTTTTCGATCTGTTATGGAAGTTATCGTTCCCCGCTGAATCCGCTCCACTGCTCTGATTTTGGCTCAGGCCTGCTCTGCATTTCCTGAGAGATTGAACGGCAAGCGTGCTAAATACAGAAGACGTCTCTCCTGTGATATTACAGACACCCTTGAAATGACGTTAATTATATTCTATGAAATGACATGAAATGTTTTCCCTTGATTCGAACTGTAGTTGAGCAAAATCTGTGAGGATATATGCTTCTGCTATTAGATAATTTTGAATTGCACACAAAACTTATCAGAACATGTTGCAAAACTTATCATGGAAGATAGAATCACATTTAACATAGAAGGAAGAACGCAATATGTCGTTTTTTACTGTTACGTGTTTTAAAGGAAATAGGAAATTTGTCAAAAATCTGATTTTTTGTTCGTCTGTTATGTCTAAAAGTTGGTAATGAAAACTGGTGGTGGGGAGGCAAAGTGGCGTTAGCATAAATGTGCTTTGGCTTGTTTAGCTTTCTTCAAGTGGTTTCCCTCCAGTATTCAATGGGTCAGATCACTGAATGGCCGATAGGTATTCGTTACAATCTACCTTTCCCTGATTTACTTCAAGTAGTTGATGAGTAGATTGCATATCATCCTGATACATTTGTACATTTACGGACGTCAACAGTTCCACGGTGCCTTATTTCATTATACATACATACCGCTGTTGAAACAGAAAGGAAAATTAGATAAGTTTTAAAATATATTCTTTGGAACGAAGCCCGTACATGATCCCACACTACAATGGTAAAAAAAAATAGTTCCGGAGTATGGCACCTGATGCTGCTCCCTTTGATGCAGAGAAGTAGGGTGAGAGGACACGATTTATCCAGATGCATCATTTCCGTTCTTCGAACTGACCTTGCATATGTTGACAAGCAAAATTACCTCATCTGTAATCGTTGTGATTTTTCATAATTTGCCCTCCGTGAAAAACCACAGAAATCCAACTGCCACAAGTAACCGAAATCGGAAACGAAGCACAACTCATGCACAGAATCGCAGAAGCTATTAATGTTCCAGTTCTTATAGTAAATAGTTTTAGTAAACGGATGTAGAAACGGCAGGTCGTACCATCTAAGCTATCTTCATTTGCTTCCTTTTTAAACTTATCCCGTTAAAGCATTCTTATCCATGGACTGCCCAATTGCATTTTGAATGTTCTGAAAGTGTGTTCCTCAAACACATCCTGGGACAGCTCGTCCCACACACTTACTCAATTCACTGCTTAAAAGTGGTCCCTCTACTTCCCATTAATTCTCTATCGTCACCTTAAATCAATGTCCATGAGTAAATGATTGTCACTGGTAAGTCTGCAGAGCCAACACTATTATTAGTCTGGTCAGTGATGAGCCTGGAATATCAATGTCGTCATCATCATCGCCAGCAATGCCATTGTCAGTGTGTGTGTAGTAATTGTTCTGGAAAAGCAGCAACTAAAATGTTCTTCGTGACACGAAACACAGTCAAGTTCGGTTGTACAATATAAAGCTCTACACACTATTGCGCAGTAAATTATTCAATTTTCAATTCCCAGATCGGGACTATTACCTCTTGCCACTGAATACAAGTGACACATGTATATGCAGCTCCTGATTCTTGTTCCACTGATCTGCGTACGAGCCCAGATTTAAATTTGAACGGAAAGCTCACAACAATGATTGTGAGAGGTAATCAGTGTAAATCTACCACATTGCGTTTGATCGTATAAATGAAAGTATGTGTCCGATGCTGGGAAATGACAGGAGGAAAAGAGAAAGAGCTGAACAAAAAGGATATCTCTCCACCTTCTTGAGCTTGTGCACATTTATGAGGTTGTGTTTTAGGCTGCATATTTTTTCAAAATCCTTAAGAACTCTCTCAATTTTATTGTACACAAATATGTAATTGAGCGTGTCTCGCTTTTCTGCCAAGTGCCGATCTATAACGAGTTAACTACATCTCACCTGACTGTAATTAATCTGACTAATGATGCACAATAATTCCCTCTTGTTTTTCTAAACCATCTGCTTGAAACAACAGAAAGCTTACACGTTTATTCCCTGCCCAATAAACATGGGCCAATACGTTGATAGGAAAAAAAAGAAAATTTCTCCTTCTGCGCTGGGTCACACATGATATGAGTACGAAAATGTGTCCAAAAGTCGAGGTTAAATGTCTTTATGTACACTGATGTTTCGGTCACTGCTTGGTACATTGACCGCACAACTCTCTCCTTTGAAAAACAAGTTGCACAGAAATTCTGTCCACATCGCATCGTCATCTTCTGTTGTTCAAGGTGCTATAAATGCCATTAATGATACATATTTTAGGCATTGATCCTGCAGTTAGTAATTTGTGCGTTATCAGCATTTTATTTGCTGCAAGGGAGTGGACATTGAAGAATAAATAAATAAATAATATGTTCTGATATTCAGCGACAGTGCGATATCTGATTGCAGGGGATCACCACTAATAGTGTGATTGTGCTAGAGTATTTTTATAAAGAGGGATGTTGATATGATTTTATGGTATTACTGTTTTTGCTGTCCATCATGAGATTAGACAGGCAATGAATTCAGCAGAATACATGAAGATAGTTCTGAATAAGCAGTGATATTCTATGTGTGAATGTGATGTTATAATAAAATTGCAGAATTGACGGATCTGGAAAAGAAGTAACATGTGTTCGGTGGCTCGTTAGAAGGCACTGATAACACCGGGTGGGAAGTGATGTTCCTCTAGTCCTGTTCATTGTAGTACTGGATCCCTTGGAAGGAGGGAAAGAACCTCAGTTTCTCCTCACAGCCCAGAAAAATCAAATTATCTGTCTCGTAAATGTAATCCTTCTCAATCGATCTGTCTATATATTTATGAACGTATCTATCTATTGATATACGCCCATTGACGATAAACTGAAAATCTCTTTCTCTGAAATAGCTGTGGTGAGAATTTCTAAGAAATATGCATTATTATAACTGGAAAACAGACGTATAGTTGAAATGATTGTGAAAACCGTGCAGAGTAAAATTCTGAGAGAATATAAATGGGTTATGTCCTAGCCGATTTGTCTGTTGTTTCATTTCTAACGCCCATTTATTTATTTGGCAGTGTTGATTGTCCGTCGTTTCCAACGATGGCGTAACTTGTGAATGCAGAATTTCATAGCGAAAACGATGTTGCTTTGGGGCAGTTCCACTCTCTCAGCCTCAAAACTAGAACACTACAGCACGGAAAAGATAACATACGGCCCGTTTAGTCTCTGCCGAAACTTTATTCAGCTACTCCCATCGACACGCACCCAGTCGATAACCCTGCCGACCTCTCCCATCCATATACCTATCTATTTTGTTCTTAAAACTTAAAGCTTAAGTTTTAGTCCAATGGCAGGAAAGAACGTCAAGATTGGAGAATGCCTCGGCTGCAGCGGTAGTCATGACGCCTTCTGTGCCTTGTTTTATCTTTCGCTCTCCATGAAGCTTTCGGCACCGCCGTATTAGTTACTGCATCTTGTAGTTGATCTCATCCACCGAGTCCGGGAACTGGCTTCAAATGCTGCGGTAAGCAAATCCCTAACTCACGAGGGTTCAAGTTTCCTGGCTACTCCCAACTGGTTTAGCCCGCCTGTCGAAGCGCCGTACTAGCGGTTGCCACTTTCAGATGCAAACCGTTACCCGGAGCCACCCGTAGGAGCTGGATTTTAGGAGAGGCCGAAAAGTGGACGAGCTGCCTCTGGGTAGAGTACAGCAGGCCCGCCACCAGTTGTGCCAATAAGTAACTGTTTATCACATTTTAAATAGAACGGTCTTGGAGATTATATTTTGTCACAAAATTTAAGCTGCTAATTTGAAAAATATTAACAATTAGTAAATTTCAAAGCATGTATATTGTGCACTAAATAAGTATGCAATCTGATCGTTAACAGAGCACAATGGCTCTCTGTTAATGACAGGGACTTATCTTAAGGGTAATCAGGGTAATCTTAAGCAAATGTACATTGTGCAAAAACCAACGTGGAAACCTGCAAAATAATTATGATTACTATCTGAATTAAAGCAGACTGCAGGAAACCACCCCGAATTTCAAGCGTGTGAGGACAGTTGATCAAGATCTTCAATTGGAGTTACCTAAGGACACAGGTCTATTTACTTGTTAGAAAGTGTCGTTCTGCGATATTACATGTTACCCACGTAAAAAAAAAACTCCCTGCCATTAAAGGAGAGCCATTGTATACGTGTCACTGATGACGGAAGACCCACGATACACTGAGCCGTTAGTAATTCAATGCTGGTTGTAGTTGATTATATTTACCATAATAAACATTTGCGATATTTATTTGACCAGTACAAAAACATTTTCAGGATGACAATGACAGTACTTGTATTCACCGGAGATACGCCATCTGGAATTTTAGTAGCAGAGTTGGCAGCACAACACATTCCAGCATGTAAATAGACCTGTGTCCTTAGATAACTCCAATTGAAGATCCTGATCAACCATATTCACACGCTTGAAATTTGATGCGGTTTCCTGCATTTCCATTTAATTCAGATAGTAATCATCAATATTTTGCAGGTTACATTGTTTGATTTTGCAACAATTTGCCTGACCTTTGATTGACTGAACTATATTATCACCCTGAAACGGGTGAATATTTCTCGACATCTATATCTCACTCTCTGGAGAATTTACTCCTACTTTCCTCCAGCGTCATAGAAACATAGAAACCCTACAGCTCAATACCGGCCCATCCTCGCACAAAGCTCTGCCGGACTTGTCCTTACCTTGGAAATTACCTGGGGTGACATATAGCTCTCTATTTTTCTAAGCTTCATGTACCTGTCCAGGAGTCTCTGAAAAGACCCTATCGTATCGGCCACCACCACCGTCGCCGGCAGCCCATTCCATGCACTCACCACTCTCTGTGGAAAAAAAAACAACTTGGCGCTGACATCTCCTCAGTACCTACTTCCAAGCACCGTAACACTGTGCCCTCTCGTGCTCGCCATTTCAGTCCTGGGAAACACCCTCTGACTATCCACACGATCAATGCCTCTCCTCATTTCAGACACCTCTATCCACCATCACCTCTCATTCTCAGTCGCTCCAAAGAAAAAATGTCCGACTTCACTCAACCTATTTTCATAAAGCATGCTCCAGGTAACATCTTTGTAAGTTCCCTCTGCGCGCCTTCTATGGATTCCACATTCTTCGTATAGCTGGAGGGGAAAAAATAGATCTTCAGGTTGTTAACTAAACACATCTCCAGCATTCCTCCTTCGTAACTCCCTCCGTCTTCAACAGGAATTCCTCAGACCACATTGTTGACACCCAATATAGATTCCGGTACCGCATTGTGGAACACTATCGCTTCGCATTCAGCCTCTAAAATCAATGCTTCTCGACATTGGCGATCGGTCTATAAGAATGGAGCCCAGTGAATCCCAGGTAGATTGGCAAAATGAGTTTCAAACTGCCTTGCGACAGGATGCATAGATTCACATCGAAGACTTGCTCTGTGACTCGCCTCCTAAACTATCCTACTTTTTGCCCACAGCTGACACGGAACAAGAGTATGATGGAATATTCCACACTTAAATCTTCAGCAAGTCAGTAGGAATGTTGATGTCATCAAGCAAAGACCCCCGCTTCATCACGTTTCATTCTGCTGTGTGAACCGTGTTCTGTGCTCGTCCAGGCAGCACCTCCAGCGTCTGGACAATGACCACAGAGGATCTCGCTATCTCAGAGTTCCCGTGTGAGTCAGAAACCCGTTTTGCCGAGAAATATATCTCCGTCCGTCACTGTTACTCTCTACCTCTTCCTATGCGAAACTGGAAAGGCTGCAATCCTGTAAAAGAGAAGTTAATCATTGCCGTCGGAGGAGCAATTGGAGACGGACAATAAATGACACCTTGGTAACAACACAAATATAGCCGTAATCAACAAAACTAGTACGAGCGTTGATGTATTGATCAATCAACAGGTTGTATTGATTAATTGCGCAGTAGATAATGCAATGGCAGAGAAAGGATTGAAAGGAATTGCCGTCGCAACCAATGGCAATGTGTTTCCGAGTTACTGATAGAAAGCAATTTACAAGAAAAGCTAAATCACACGGTGAGACTAGCGCAGTCAGCCTAACAAATTGTATTCACAGTGTGAAAGAGAAAAGCGTGTTATCAGTGCTGAGGTATTCTCAAGGAAGCCGAGGGCCTCGCAACAGTGATTGTTCGCAATCCATACAGAGTGGTGAGTCAGCCCATAATGATGATACCAGTTCTGCATATCACGCATCGATACCAGCTCCACGGTGGATGCAGACGTGAGGCATTCACCTGGCAACAAAGGCTTGCACACTGGTACAAGTTCCACACTGGATGTAGAATTGTAAGACTTATTTTCCAATAAGTTGAGGGCCGCTATTCGGTACGAATTCCACAATTGGCACAGAGTAGTTTGTACAAAAGTAGAAGGAAATGAGATTGAAAGTTGAGCTTTCAATCTGCACACAGATTGTGCAAAGTGTTCTGCACACACTTAGATTGGTGACGAAATAGAGAGGATACTAGATAGGGAAATGGGACAGAGAGAGTCATGAAGTCCAGGTTATTACTACAGAGAAATATGCACTTGCGTACATCTAGGTCATCCCTCTGTGATCCTCCGTCCCACTGCATATATCTGCACCCTCTATCCCACTCTCATCCACGTAACTACACAACCTGCACTGAAATGATACGATTGAATCCGCATCTTCTAGTTACGCTTGAAGTTCCTTCCACACTCGCTCGACCGTCTGAGTGAATAACTTCTACTACATACACTTCTTGCATGTTTCAAATTTCTGCCCAAGCCTATGACCTCCAGTTGTAGATTCACTCAAAGGACAAAACATAGAACACAGAAATCTTTAGCACATTACAGGTCCTTTGGAGCACAATGTTGTGCCAAGTATGTAATCTACTCTAGAAACTCCCTGGACTTTCCAGAGTGCTTAGCCCTCTATTTTTCTAAGCTCCATGTACGTTTCTAAAATAATCTTAAAATACCATGCTGTATCCGGTTCCACTACCTCGTTTCTGTGTGAAGAACTTACCCCTTGTATCCCCTCTGTAGCTATTTTGAAACACTTTAAACCTATGCCCTCTTGTGTTACCCATTTTGGACCTGGGGGAAGGGGGAAGAAAAAAATCTGATCATCCACGCGATCAATGACTTGCCTCATCTTATACACCTCTGTCAGTTCACGTCTCATCCTCTGTCACTACAAGAACAAAAGGCTCTCCATTCCAGGCAACATCCTTGTAAATCTCCTCTGCACTCCCTCTCTAGTATCCACCCACCCTCTCTATAGTGTCTACAATATAGACCCTGGATGTAGGGTCATAGACCCTAGACCTTGTTCATTTCCCGAACTCTTCCTTTCAAATTATCGCTGGACATTTTGAAGCTTAATGATATTTCAAAACTGTAAGTAAATGGGCAGAACAGCCCACGAAATTCTATGACGGCCTCACCAACGTGTTGTACAGCTCCAACAGAACGTCCCCATTCGTGTACTCAGTGATCTGATTGTGAAGGCCAATGTGATCAGAGCTCATTACGAGACGAACTGCCCGTGACACCGATTTCCTGGAATTATCGATCTGTTTCGCCAGGTCTCTTTTTAAATACTGCACACTAAAGTCCACATATTCAATATATGAGTCGAAACCTGTTGTATCTTTCCTCGAAACTCTGACTATCTCACAGGTGTCTGTATTAAATGTCATCTGCCATTTTTCAGCCCATTTCCTAGCAGGACAGCATCAAGCTACAAGCTTGGATAGAGTTCCTGGCCGGAACAACGCCTCGAACTTTGGAATCGTCCGCAATTCTTCTTATTCAGGTTTCTACACCGACATCTGTGTCATTAGAATGCATGATTAAAATAAACAATGGGCCTAACAGCAGTCCCTGCACTACAGTTGTCAGAGTCAAAGAATCAACCATCCACTCTCTGCTAATCGAGAAAAGAACGTTCATCAATCCGTCCACAAGCCGTATGGCCGCGTAACTTTATATTATCAAAGGTTCGTGGAATATAACTGTCGATCTCTTTTATACGCTCAGAAGAACATATGTACTACCTGTCATCAGCTGTTACTTTGACTTTCGTCGTTCAAATGACTCGAAATGACTGATACAAGCGACAGAAAAAATTATCCTAACTTCCCCCTCAATAAATTGTACCCTATTTCATCCGTTGAACTGGTGTCCCGCCCTCAATTTTAGAAGCGATTGTGCTCCGCTGAATGTGACAAAATAAATTTGTTTGAAGTTGATTGTTCATGTTGTTTGTGCAGGATGATTGTCTACGTTAGAACCAACACTTATCAGAAAATCTCCCATTTCAGCAGCTGACGTCAGATATCTTGAAAAGTACATTGGTAACGTTCATATTATCTTTTGTTTAAAAGTTAATAACTTGTAACATCCCTTGGCTAGACGAATTCATGGTACGGTGACAGAGCGAGAAAAACATTTTAATGTAAATGTTTGTTTCGCTGGTTGTCCCTCTCGCGACGGATGTGATAACCACAGTAATTGTCTCAGTGGATTTGCTCTCACTTATATATAACTCCGTAAAACCTGCCACCAGTCCATATGAGCAGTCAGAAAGTTTCGTGCAACTGAACGCTGCCTCTGACGGATTATGGGATATCCGCCTATATTCTACATCGTGGGCATTTTCTATCCTACAATTGTTGCGATCGGTATCCCTGGTAAGGTACTGGAGCAGGTCACTTAATTTATGGTATCTTGATTTTGTTCCGCTGCACTCTTTGGAATTTTACTATACACAGATGCTACCTTCGTCTGAAATATGTTTCCAGAATTGAGGGATCAAACATCTGATAATTTTGTTATTCAGCTTCTATATTGTTTCTATGTGATGCTTTTTATTTCGTTTGTCAATGACGTTGGTGCCGCTATTGACATAGTTCCATAGTTTCAACTTGCTCAGCAATCTGAACCGATAGTGGTCGCATTTCCAGATAGGAAAGGTTTCAACTGACTGGCCAGTCCAATAAAGTCCCAAAGGTCTGTTCTTGCATAAAACGTTGAAATATAACTTAAGCATTAAATCTCATGATTTCACCACAAATAAACCCTTCAGCTATTTTACCTCAAATAATGGAAATAGTGTTGTTTATGGAGTGATCGACCTTCACCGGTACGTGAGTGGTGAAAATCAGATGCTCGGTTCTAATCTGTCAGGAAGTCGACAACCCATTGCTCATTCTGTCCATTTCTGCATTTCACTTCCAAATTTAAAAAAAATCACACCCTGCATAGCATTGGAAAAATGGTGGGACTTCAGATATTAGCAGCTAACGATAATTCTGTGTTGTTCTTTTTTTCTGTCTCTCCAAATTTCCTGCAGTTAATTTAACGGCGATTGTGATCCTATCTCGGGGAAAATGCGGACTCTCCAAGTGCATCACCCGTTACCTGGTTGGAATGGCAACAGCGGACCTAATGGTGGTTATCGTTTTCGCTTTAGTGGACCGGACCAACAATATCTACATTTATTCCAGATCCCTGCTCATCACTCCTGTTTGCGCTCTGACTCTTGTATTATTTGTTGTAGCGAGGGACTGTTCTGTTTGGTTTACGGTCAGCTTTACCTTCGATCGTTTCATCGCAATATGTTGTCGAAAGCTCGCGGAACGATACTGCACTGAGAGAACAGCAACGGTGGTTATGGTGACCGTGGTTATAGTGAGCTGCGGGAGAAGTGTCCCGTTTTACTTTGCCCTTGAACCTTACGTCATTATTGACAACATGCCGTGGCGTTGCGCCCTCACACATGAATACGCTACTTTACCCGTGTGGAAAGGAATCGAATTACTGGATAGCATTTTATCACCGATGCTACCTATCGTCTTAATTCTTACCTTCAATGGATTAACAGTAAGACATATAATTGCGGCAAACAGAGTCCGCAGAGGGCTTAGGAACAGCAGCGATAAACAGAAAGATACCGAGGTGGAAAACCGCAGAAAATCGATGATTTTATTGTTCGCAATTTCAGCTAATTTCATACTGTTTTGGATGCCCTACGTTGTTCATTCCCTGAAATGGCAAACGGAAAACTACTATTACCTGGACAGGTATCTGAGTTCCCCGGTATATATACTACAGGAATTTTCTCTTATGTTGCAAACTCTCAGTGTGTGCACCAATACTTGTATCTATACACTGACACAGAGGAAATTCAGACAAGAGCTGAAGAATGGATTGAAGTATGTGTTTACATTAAATGGCCATCTGTGTAGATAACGCCCACTCCAATTGCAATTCACCGAAGTTTTTGAATAGAACAGTTTCTAATATCAGTAGGTGTGTGTCATGGATTGAAGGAATAATATGCCTCGTCATCCAGTAATGAATAAACTCCAAACTATCGCAGAGATTTGACAATTAATCTGGAGACGTTACCGCCGCATAAAAGCCAATAGGCTCTGGGACAGACTCATTCACCAGGCCATTAAACTGATTAGCTCAAGCAGATTTGAATGTTTTGCTATGTTACATTGCCTGTTCTATTTATATAAATTATTATAAATTACTAGGATTTACATTGCACATTTAGACGGAGAAGTAACTTAAATATTTTTATTCATCATGTATGTGAAGGATGTAGGAAACAAAGTCAATTCAATCGCAAGGGGAGGAATGACGTCCGGACTTTTCGGGTTCGATGTTTCAAAATGCTCATAGTCAGGTAAAAGAGAGTAAACGGAAAGCCCTTTAAAATCAAGGAAATTGTGATCGTATCACAGCTGCGGAAAGGGAGGATACTGTCTTTCAGTTGACTGTGAGTGGAACTCTAAAGTAAAAATGGAAGAAACACTCGTTTGAGAGTATTCTGTACAGAGCTCCCATCACTAAAACGAAAACAACACCCAGAGACCGTGACAGATGGGGAGATAACTTTTGCACAGGTGATAAATGAACACGGCTTCACTAATATTCACAGGCAATTCCTCCTTTTAAAATGTTTAGATTTGACAGAATTTCTCAGGTGTTTCTAGGAAGGAGACCTGGCACAAGTAGCGAGCAGGTGGACGAGTTGGTGCTGATAATAGGAAGTGGAGTGGGTCAGGTATCTGATCTCTCCGCGTGTCAGAATTCAGAACGATGGAGTACAGGTATTCGACAAACTTTACACTGGGATAGGAGCAAACAGTATAGAATGTATTTAATTGACATTGTTTGGTAGGAACGTGGGAGTCGAATTAAGGAAGCGATTTGTTCTTTGAAATGCACAAGAGAAATATGGAGATTGTCAATGGAGCACTTGACTGGGGTTCAGCATTGGCTTCTTTCCTTGAGGCGGGAATCGGATAGCCCCATAAAGTAACGCTGATTGATAAAAGGTATGGAACACCTCTTCAAGGAGAAGAAATAAATATACTTAACGTTTTGGAAGGAAGGATCAGGCAGGGCAATGGAAAGTCACAATGTAGCTAGGTGGGATTTCACAATGGACTTAGAGAAATAAAAAAAGGGGACCTGAGAAGGCATGTGAGGGCCGCATTAGGGTAGGTGAAAGACAGGAGAATGAAGAGAAAGAGAGAGAGTTGGAGAGATCAGAGAAAAAAGAGGAAACATGAGTCTGGAGTGCAAGGAGTCAGTAAAAGTCATTTTATGATACTTTGCTTCGGTATTCACCAGTGAGGGAGACCTTGATGAATGTGGATACAGCGGAAAAAGGCAGGTGTGTTGCGGCATGCAGGTGTTTATAATTACGAGCTGGAAGTTGGTATTACAGGAATATAATCCATTTCCCGGTGCTAGAAGGTATGCAATCCACGTAATTGGAGAAAGCGTGCAGAGATATTGCTGCGCTTTTGGACAAGACATTTGCGTCATCACAGGCCACAGAGGTAGTACGGGAAGTTTGGAGAATGACAAATGTTATTTCTTTGTACAAGAAAAGTAATAGGGATAGTCATGAGAATTACAGGTCAATGCGTCTTCGGTCAGTAGTGGGCAAGGAACTGGAGAGGCTTCTTAACGGAAAAATGTATTCTGCTTGGGGACAGTCAGTACGGCTTTGTGTCCCTTATGAGCCAGAATAAATCATATTGAAAAGTGAAAAAAAGAACAGGCAGATGAAGGAGAAGAATCAATGTGGGAAATATTATTTTTTGTAACGTATTAGACTGGGTTCCCGATGATGCACACTTTCAGAAAGGCAGCTGGCCTGGGATCTAGTGAAACCTGGCTGCATAGATTCAGAACTGTCGAACCAATGAGAGGCCCTTTAGTCCGTGGATGGAGTGTATACTGCCTGGTGGACAGTGGCTAGTGATGATCCGCAAGGATGGTGTAATCTATTGTACACTTTACAACTGCTGTTATAGTGTTCTGGGAGACTTTAATTTGACTTTAATTTGACCATTCTGCAGGATTTGGATAATTTACTAATTTGGGGCTGAGTTTGAAATCAAAGATCTGAATCCGGACTGAAACTGCACGCTATCTAAACTGGAATCACGTTTAGTTATTACTGGGTAGATACTACAATTGCATCAAAACATATTTTTTCCAATGGAACCCTGCAACTCAAAATCAGCATTCCAAAATATTCAGAAGCTTCACTTGATGCTTCCCAAGTGAGCCAGCCACCCGAAATTCCCAATTCTAATACACACAAATGTGTCTTAAATCAATTTACATTTGAATAGCGGGATTATCGTGCCCGGAACAGATGCACTCATATCGCGATCCATTTAACTTTCATTTCTCATGCCCAGTGTGGAATCCGTTTCTCGCTTTGAATCAAATCTAAAGCAAACCGACACAAGAATGCAATCAAAATACGCAGGTAAGGCGAAACAAAAATCTTAGCTCCAATGTTTCTTCCTGCAAAATTGTTGCTGAAAACTGGCGTATATAGAACCAGCAGTTAATTCCTAGAATGAAAATCCTTCTCAAATATTCTAAAGAACAAAGGGAAATCAGATGTGGCGATTGAGGCTCTCATACATAAACTTTAGACAATTTCGGAAAAAGAAGCAGTCTCTGATACTCAAATGTTCCTGCAAATTTATTTCAAACCATGAAGCGTACATTTGCAGAAAGGGTAATACGAAAGATTGATTCAAATATCCGTTCAATACAATGCTAACAATACGACTGCCTTCCGTTCATTCACGCACGCATTAACACTGTTTCTCTTTCAACTGAACTCACAAATGTTCAGTCCTTGTGAAATATTCGATATTCTCAATCTGTTCACAATCTAAACAACTTTTAAGTGTTGAACAGTGATCAAGTAATTTATAATTAAAATCATACAACATTTAAGAAATCTCTTCGTGTCTAAAGAAAATGGACGCTGGAATTCATGTATCTTCCGCAGGTTAATATTCAACCTATTTAAAAATGGCGTCACCGCGTCATTAAATCTCCAGCGGCGTCCACTGTCTCTCACCAATCTCTGACCAAGGAGAGCATTCAGAGTAAATTAGCCTTTTGTTGCACAGTATCAAATTTAATGATCTCCGTCCCCACCACTTGAATGAATAGGTTTGGGCACTGTACTGGGAAAATTGCCCCACCAAAATCCAGTCCGGAATTAACGCCTTCATTGCTTTACTGATGGAGCGAAGGTATATTATTTAATGCGTTACCCCCCTTATAATCTCACACAGCACTTTGTAGTGTACACGTTATAACTCTTTACTGCGTCTCAATACCTCATTGTGTGTAAGGACAGAGGGATCAAACAATATTAAAGGCATTCCAGATTCCTGTGTGCTGCGAGGAAATCCTTTCCAGTCTAAGACAAATGGATGCTGTAAGTTATGTACTGTCCGCAAATTATTAGAAAAATATCTAGAAGATGACGTCACGGTGTCACCAAATCTCCAACGACTTAAACGTTTTCTCACTCCCAATGACTGACCAAAGATAGGATTGCGATTAAATGAACAAATTCTTGTATATTATCAGCTTTCATAATTCCCATCACCACCGTTGAAGTAACATATTCGCACACTGTACTTGTAGCCTGGCCACAAGCGCTCCCCCCCCCCCCCCATTCGTAACGATGATCATTACTGCCTTAAAGATGGAGTGAAGGTAGTTTCCTTTATTATGTTACCTCCCTTATAATCGAAGGGAGGAGTTTAGGATGATAGCGCCTAACGAACAGTCTTTTGCTTGCATCTTCTGATTCAGCTCTATTTCTATCTTTAATATCTTTCTTCTTCCTTTTCTGAGTTCATTTGAAGACTGTGGCCTGGAGTTATAGGACATAGAAACATATGAAACCAAGAAAGGAATGGATAAGATAGAGGCAGGAAAGTTGTTTCCACTGGCAGATGAAACCAGAACTAGGGGACACAACCTCAAGATGCAGAATGTAGATATTGGCCAGAGATCAGGAGGAAGTGTTTTCCCAGAGAGTGGTGAATCGGTAGAATTCTGTGCGCAGTGAAGCACTTCAGACTACACCAGGAAATATATATAAGACCAGGTCGGATAGATTTTTGCAAAACAGGGGAACTAAGGGTTAAAGGGGAAAAACAGGTAGGTGGCGATGTGTCCATGGTCAGATTGGCCATGAACTTATTAAATGGCGGAACGGGCTCGATGAGCTAAATGTCCTCTCCTTGTTCCTATAAGTTTTTCTGTTTTTATGCTTGCCTCTTGCATGGTTGCGTTTGGTTAGCACGGCTAGCGGTATCCTCTGCTAACATCCAAAAGTAACTTAACGGATTCTTTCATTCTTCACTTAGTCCTCAATCCTTGTATTTTTGGAAAAGTAGAATGTTACGAATATAATTCTGACGCTTCATTAAGCAGCTATGTGCTGTGGTCTTTCGATATGTTCACATAGGAACATATGTACCTTGACATTACTCTGCTCTCTAGTCATCAGTTGCCTGTAACAGCTCACTATGATTATCCGCGGGTAGTAATGTCCCAATATCATGATCAATATTTCTCAGATTCTGAGGGATAAAGGATGTAGTGCATGTGACATTATTCATTCAGATTCCTGCCCCTTTCTCTCTGGTCGCAAATGCGGAAGGGGTTCGGATTAGTGACAATAGTACTAGGTTCTTTCTTTGTATGCTGGCAGGAGATGTTTGGAAATAGGCTGACATTCATCGCCATAGCCATACGGAGCTGCGTCGCTGCGTCCACCACTGACCTCCTGTTTCAAATCCAGACCTGCTTATTATTTCTCTGTAAATGGTGATGTTGGCCCAGCAGCTTTCTTATCGGCTGCAGACTCTTCATTTGATCTTCAATTTTACGTTCCTTTTCTGGTAATAAGTTCGATATTACACTTAAAATGAGTGTAAATCACTAAATATTTTACTCGTCCTTCCACTTCGCTGTGAACTTTATTGCTTCTTATCACTCACTCTTTTCTTCCACAAGCACTCTAAAGCTGATTCAAATGCATTACTTCCACGGTCCTTGCACCCACCTTCCTCACAAATATGTAAACTTCTAATTAATGTTTACAACTTCTCTTCAAGACGGTGCATAACATCATGGCAAACATTATTGCTTCACTAATCAGTCCCGCTGTAATTTAGCTTGCTGCTGCAATTCTACCCAATTCTCAGTTAAACATCCTTTTGCTCCGGCTTCGTTTCAGTTCCTTGCCTCACATCATCCCATGGGTAATTATCGAGGTCTTTATCACAGGGTTTTTATTTTCTTTCATACATCAATGACCAGCGATATATCCACACTGAGGAGAATTCCACATTTACCGTGTAACAAACAGGATAGAATTCTGAGTACGGAAGTTGTTGAACTTTTCGGAGCAAGTTATTATTTCATTGTTTCATCATTTCATTCTAGAAGTTTTGTTGGGGATTATGGTAATATAATATATATTCTTTTCTTTTAACATATTTTTATTCAAAATGAAAAAAAAAACAAGATTGACACAGTGCAACACATAGATACATCTCAACATAAAGTGTGTACATTAATATATTGTAATAAAATTGATCAAAATATTATAGCACATCACATAAAGGTATACCACTCCGTAGTCAAAAATCTAAAGATAGGTTATACATCATAAAATATTTTTATATAAAAAGTCAACACCCTATCAACTACCAAAGAAAAAAGCTGAAGGATGATAATTGATAATTAGAAAAAAAAACATATTTACTTAAGAAGACAAAATAGAAATATACATAAAAGTCTGTGCACTGTTGAGCTTTATAAATTGGAAAAGTAATTTAGGAAAGGTCCCCAGATATCATAAAAAGGATTGTTTCGAATGTAAGACTGAGCAGCGGATATTCTCTAAATTTAAAAAAGGCATAGTATCACGGAGCCATTGAAGATGTCTAGAAGGGATAGACTCGTTCCATTTAAGCAAGATTGCTCTACTTGCTAAAAGAGAGGTAGAAACTAAAACCTGTAAGTAAGGAGTATTTAAAGTTATATCTTCATTTGCAATAATTCCAAACAAGGAGGTAATGGGATTTGGGTCAAATTGGACCCTAAAAAGTTGTGAGGGTTGGAAGACTTCCCGCCAAGACTTTTCAATTTTAGGACAAAACCAAAACATATGAATTAAAGAGGCATCAGCAGAGATGCATTTATTACAAAGTGGAGAAACGTTCGGATAAAAACTGGACAGCTTCTGTTTAGAAATGTAAGCTCTATGAACAACTTTAAATTGTAGAAAGGAATATGGAGCACAGAAAGATGATTTATTAACCCGTTTAAGAATTTTATTCCGTCTTTCATCCGAAAGCTTACAATTTAGGTCATCCTCCCAAGCTTTTTAAAAATTTTATCTAAAAAGTCTTGTCTAAAATCAATCATCAAGTTATAGATATCGGTAATAGAGCCATTAAAAAGATCGTCCAGTAAATTTTTATCAGGACCTATAGGAAAGTATTTTATTGTGAACGTAAGAAATCTCTAATTTGAAGGTATCTGTAAAAATGTGTGTTTGGCAGTGCGAATTTAGTTGGCAATTGGTCAAATGAAGCAACAGACCCTGAGATAAAGAGGTCCCAAAAACACTTAATAACTAGTTCATCCCAATCCTTAAAGACTTTGTCAGTCATGGAAGGGATAAAAAATTAATTATGGAGAATGGGAGGTGATAATGGAAAAAACCCTAAACCAAAAAATTTTCTAAATTGAGACCAGATCCTTAAACTTTGCTTGCAATGATATTATCTGTTGTTTTATTTACTGTAAAAGAAGAGTATGATCCAAGAAGAGAAACAATAGAGGTATTTTTTACAGCATTAACTTCTAAGGAGACCCATGATGGGCTATCTTAACGATAAATATAATAGCACCAAAAAGTAATATTCCTTATATTGGCAGCCCAATATTGCGGAGGACTAATCCACCCATCTCTTTATTTCTTTGTAGGTAAACTTTACTTCAAAGAGCTTGTTTATCATTCCAAAGCTGTTTAAATTGAATCTGAAGAATCATAGTAGGTCTTCGGAATAAGAATAGGTACTGCCTGAAAAAAATATAAAAATTTAGGAAGAATCTTCATTGTAATCGAATTAATTCGGCCAATTAGGGATAAAGAAATAGAAGACCATTTAGAAAGAGTCTTTTTCACATAAAACAATAAAGAGTTTAAGTTTTCTTTAAATAAATTCTTTAGTTTTTAGTAATTGTTACACCTAGATATGTAAATTGACTTGTAACAACTTGGAACGGAAACTTGGCATTTGATGACACTAGGTCATTTAAAGGAAATAGCTCACTTTTATGTAAGTTCAGCTTATATCCTGAAAAATAACTAAACTGGGAAATTAAAGAAAGAACCGAAGCTAAAGAAGTTTCAGTGCTAGAGATAAAAAGTAAAATATCATCAGCGTATAACGAAATTTTATGAGTCATACCTTCCCTTGGCATACCAGAAATGCCCTGAGATTCTCGAAATGCTATTGCTAAAGGTTCTATAGCTAAAGCAGAAACTAAGGCACTAAGAGTGCAACCTTGTCTAGTTCCCCACTGTAATTTAAAGGGCTTAGAAATTTGAGAGTTAGTAATAACCTGACAGTAGGAGACAAGTGAATTAATTTAACCCAACGAATAAAATTAGGCTCAAAATTTATCTTTTCTAAGGTCTTAGAAAGATATTTCCACAAAATCCTATCGAAGGTTTTTTCTGCATCTAAGGACAGTATACACTCTGATATTTTTTGGATGGTGAATATATCACATTCAATAACCGACGTATATTAAAATGTGAGTAACGATTTTTAATAAATCCTGTCTGGTCATGGTAAATATTTTCAAGTCTTCAAGCTAAGATTTCGGATACAATTTTTGTATGAACATTTAATAAAGTAATCGGTCTGTATGAAGAACATTCAGCGGGATTTTTACTTTTTTTAAGAATAAGAGGAATAAATGCTTCATAAAAAGATTGATGGAATTTACCTAATTTAAAGGTCTCTGTTAAAACAGAGGATAAATAAGGTGTAAATAACGTAGTGAAGGTTTTATAAAACTGCCCAGGAAAGCCATCAGGTCCTGGGGTCTTACCAGAATGTAAAGCACGTCTCGCTTCAGCCACTTCTTCATTGGAAATAGGCTGATCTAACTGTGTACGCTGTCAGCAGACAATGTAGGAATGTTGATATTACTGAAAAAAGCATTCATATAGGTATCATCTGAAGAAAAGTCACACTGATACAACTTAAGGTAAAAGTCTTTAAATACGTTGTTAATTTCAGAATCTTAGTGCCATTATCTTTAAAAATTTCTGTGATTTGACGATTAACTGTAAAAGATTATAAGCGATTGGCTAATAAACTACCTGTTCTATCCCCGTGAATGTAAAATTGAGTTTTATCTCTCAACAGCTGTCGTTCAATTGGTTGTCAGCAGAAGAGTATACTTGGATTGGATTTCAATCCGCTTATTATGTATACTTGGATCTGGAGATAGGGCATACTTTCGATCAATATTTTTTAATATCGCTGCTAGGTCAGACCTTTCTTTGTCAGCTTTTTTTCTTTATATAGGTATAGTAAGAGATAATTTCTCCAAGACTACATGCTTTAATTGTATCCAAGACTGTAGTACCAGCAGTATCTCCTTTAAAATTTTCTTTTAAGAAAAAAGTAATATGGTTATCCAAAAACTTCAGAAAATTTTTATCAGATAACAATGATAAGTTAAAACGCCAACTTCTATTTGGTACAGAGTAAACAGGTGATCTGAAAGCCAGAAGCACAGGTGCATCATCATACAAAGCAATCTCCTTATAATCACAGGATCGTACCAATGGAAGCAAGTTTCTATCTATAAAAAAGTAGTCAATCCGAGAGTACATATAATGAATCTGAGAGAAATATGACTATTCCTTTTCTTGGGGGTGTAAAAAAACGCCACACGTTGAGAATACCACATTGAAATAGAAAAGATTTTAAAAGTAGGACTGATTTATCAGTTTTATTAACAGAGTAAATCAACAAGGTTTTATGAAAGTACTCTGCAACGATTCCCTTCATTAGAATAGGAGTATTCGTCCCCAGAAGAATTGAAGGTTCCTCCCTCTCGACCGGATCCGGCACACCAACACTGACGTATCAAGGACCTTACCTACTCCCACATTTGCCTCCGAAAACTGCAACTTCAATGACAATTAACCATCGTACCAGATCTCTGGCGTCAATGGTCAATGCCTCAAATACAGGTTGTAACACGAGAGGTACAGCAGAGCAACCTGAGAGCCGGTGTCAAGTATGGTTCTAGCATAAATACTCACATCCGTAGCGATACAGCGGAGCTTGGCCCACTGAGCTTTCAGGAATAGATTTATTTTTGTTTCAGGGTGTGCCTTGATTTATTGCTAGGAACGTGCTCCCACCGAGACGCCAGGCCTCACCGATATTTCCGCATAGGTACCCTGCACTCCCTCTCCAAGTGGTTTCCCGTCCTTTACAGTACTGCCTGACGTGTTCCTCTTCACCACAGTTATAACAGACAATATCAGTCGCTCCTCTTCTCACGAGACAACATTTACTTGAGGCCTTATCGTGCGGATAATGTTACAGCTATATAGAAACCTGATCAGACCCCACTTGGAGTACTGTGCTCAATTCAGTTCGCCTCACACAGAAGGTGCGCAGGGGAGATTTACAAGGACGTTGCCCGCATTGGGGAGCATGCCTTATGAGAATAGTCTCAGTGAATTCGACCTTTTCTCCTTAGAACCACGGAGGATGACAATTGACATGAAAAGGTGTATAAGATGATGAAAGGCATTGATGGTGTGGATAGTGAGAGGCTTTTCCCTGGGCTAATAAAGCTAAAACGAGAGGGCACGGTTTTCTTGGAGAGAGTGGCGAATGCGTGGAATGTGCTGCCGGCGATGGTTGTGGAGGTGGTTACGATAGAGTCTTTCAAGAGACTTTTGGATATGTACATGAAACTTTGAAAAATAGAGGGCTATAGGTAATTCTCGGTAATTTCTAAACTAATTAGATGTTCGGCACAGCATTGTGGCCTACATTGCGCTGTAGGTTTTCAACGTTTCTGTTTTTCTAACCCAGCATGAGTATCTTGTGTAATTTCCTACGCTGTTACAAATTAGTATTACGAAATCACAGACTGCATCCTTCATACGATTAAAGAAATTACATTTATGAATCTTAACATAAGAATGAGTAAAGAAAAATAGCAAAGGATAAGGGCCCGCCGTAATTCAGCAAAGAATTATGCACAACTAGGAACTCACCTTGAACTTCTCGTCACTGATGAACTATGCCCTCAGTCAGCGTGAAAGCTCACACCACCTTCCGAACGTTACTCGTAATATATCTCGAACAATTGCTTCCCCAGCAGATCGAGTCCTATGACTGATTCCTTCTAGCGACTACTCCCTTCGTCTGCCGCCGAACAAAATCCCCAAGACCAACCTCAGTGCTACTCATGCAAAAACTTCCCCACCCCCCCCCCCCAGTTCTTCGACATCATATTTGAAGGCACACGTTCAACATTATCATTCTTATGATAATTTCACTCCGTTCTTATGGACCAGATAATTGAAAATCCTACAGCATAGCAGTAAAGATATAAAACAGGGCATAACATAATAAAAAAGTATCTTCCCCCCCCCCCCATTAGATTGCTCAGTTTTAAAGCCATGCTTAAAGTTAGGAACGAACTCCAAATGCTCCAACTGTGACTAAGTCGTTGAAGAAATTACTGGGTTTAGTGGATTTGAACAGCTTTTCTCAAACGGACATTTACTTGGAGACCCAAACTCAAACCACAGCTGGAGTTTATACTCTTCAGGGCAATGGCAACATTAAGTGATTCAGTACGATTTCATAAGCTATAATTAATTAATTCACTTTAATGTGTGTGTCTGACAATTGGTTTCTTGGAAGTATATATTTCCAGTAGAAACACATTTAATCGATAAGCCACCACAAATGTTCAGGCGTCTTTGTTGAGACAAACTAACTCACACAAATGGTTAAAAAAAACTAATTCATTAATTTAACCACATTCTATCACCACGGGAATTCCTTCTCTGAAGTAATAGGTTTGCAAATAATTTAAGAATCTTCGTTTTAAACTCTTTTGAAATCTGTCCCTGTGGATTACCCAAATGTTAATTAAAACCCCCACGCATGTGCTGTCTCATCTTTTCATTTCGGGAGATCACCTGTAGCACAGGGGACACATCACTGGAGAGAAAATGGCAATGTTGGATAGGTACTTGAACGTGGAGAAAATATTGTTCGTGTTTATTGCCGTCATTGGAGTTCCTGGTAAGTAACTGCAACAATTCCTGTTTTGATATTTCTGTGTATTAACCGGGTTGATCCTCTTTATGGGTAAATCATTGAACAAATGTAGGTCAGAGATATCGATCCTGTAAATTCAATATTCTGATTTTACATGCTTAATGAAAATGAAATTATCCCCCTGTCTCTCCTCTAACTCATGGGAGCGACTCGATCGTTTCCCTGCCTTTAATAACAGGAAGCAATGTTTGTGACAAGCAGCTTTCAGGAAAGGTATGACAGGGAAGGTGTGCATTCTGTGTTCACTGCTTCTGAGTTATTGATCAGAATGAACCCCTGTTGGTGTGTTTCACGTCTCCGTGTGATGACTGTCACTGTCAGATTCCACCGTTTGTTGGTCAATAATTGCGTCTGTTCACATGAACCACTGCCAAGGATCTGCTACCGTGTGTTATTGAATTGAACTGCGCTGGATAATTAAACCAGTATAACTGAGGCACTCAGCCTCTGATTACTGTTGTCCCCACTATCGCTCT
The DNA here is from genome assembly GCF_048418815.1 of Hemitrygon akajei. NCBI lineage: Eukaryota > Metazoa > Chordata > Chondrichthyes > Myliobatiformes > Dasyatidae > Hemitrygon > Hemitrygon akajei. The sequence continues at coordinate 4,054,779 of NW_027331948.1, forward strand.
GAGATCCGCCGAAAATTGATGTACTGCTTCGTTCTGAAGAACGGTCTCTGCATGAAACGATGAGTACTTGTTGATTTCCATGAACCCTCCTGGATCTGATGATGTCCTTCCTTATTCCGAATGTGTTGTTTCCTTCTTTATCCATTCTCGGCCCCAGCAGATGCTGAGATTGCAGAGCCCACGATAAATTCAATAAAACTGCTCCCATCAGCGGCAGGAATCGGAATTGCACCCTTCGTTGCATTTCCCGCAGAACGCATTTATCCCTGTCAATTACCCGCTTATCTTACCTCCACAAGGAAGAAGGCCGTTCACTGAGAGGGCGGCTCGTGAATTTTACTAGATTAGCAGCCGTTCACCGACTCTAGACTCCTGAACTGTAGCTGAAATCCGATCTCGTGTTACTTACAGGAAAATGTGTTCAGTAAACTGCCGTGTCAGTTTTCTTCTCTTTCTTGCTGTCCTACACACCCACACACGGACACACACACACACACACACACACACACACACACACACACACACACACACACACACACACACACACACGCACACACACACACACACACACACACACACACACACACATACAAACACACTCACTCACATATTCTCTGACTCATCTCTTTTCAGTGAATGTAGTGGCGATTGTGATTCTGCTCCGGGGAAAGTGCGGACTCTCCATCTGCACCACTCGCTACCTGGTGGCCATGGCAGCGGCGGATCTACTGACCATTATCACCAAGGTGATTATGTATAGAATCAGTTGGCATTATTTCCCGTGGAGTTTTCTGCGCATCACCCCTGTGTGCAGCGTCATCGATGTTCTGACGTACACATCCACACACTGTTCAGTCTGGTTTACCGTTATTTTCACATTTGATCGATTTGTCGCCATTTGCTGCCAGAAACTGAAAACAAAATATTGTACCGGAAAAACTGCGGCTGTGGTTATAACATCAACAGGCGTACTGTTTTGTCTGAAAAACGTTCCCCGGTACTTCGTGCGGGAACCATGGGTAATCATCGACAACGTACCGTGGGGCTGTGTAACCATGGGCAATTATTTCACTGACCCTGGATGGGTTGTTTATGATTGGATCGATATGGTTTTAACCCCCTTCCTCCCTTTCGCTGTAATCCTGCTGCTCAACACTCTGACAGTTCGGTACATTTTAGTAGCCAGCCGGATTCGTAAAGGTCTGAAGGGTCAGAACAAGAGGGAGGACCGCAGTGACCAGGAGATGGAGAGCAGGAAGAGGTCTATAGTTTTACTCTTCACTCTCTCCGGCAGCTTCATCCTCCTGTGGATGACGCGCGTGGCAAACGTTATGTATTACCAGGTTTCTGGAAAAGGACTCGATTTCAGAGATTCTGAGTGGATCTTTCACTACGTGGCGTACTTGCTGAGGGATTTCAGCTGCTGCACGAACACATTTATCTATGCAGTGACTCAGTCGAAATTCAGGGAGCAGGTTATCGGCGCGGTGAAATATCCGGTCACATTGTTGCTTCCCAATCACTAACAAAGACGCATCCTGAGCTGAAGCCAAAGGGATCAACAGTGACTTTAATCCGGACTCTAGCTCCACGCGTGCCAACATAATTCCTTCCCTTCTTGCTTCAGCCCATCTTCCATAAACCCAACTGTTTTGTGTATTCTGAGGAGGTATCTTTCATTATGCACATTATCCCACAATCAATTCCATGAACTCACACTTCTTAACACTACAAAACTCATCAGATTCCCATTTCCGCAGTGGCAGTTCACATTTGTATATGCCGTGATTCATTGAAATTCAGGGAGCAGGTTAGCAGCGCGGTGAAATATCTATTCACCTCAGTGCTTCAATTCAATAATAAGGGGACGTCCTGAACACAAGCTAGAGCCGACTGTAGTGTCTCCAGTCCAGACTCCAGTTCACATTCACCTTCTGATCTCCCAGGTGTTCTCCCCAGGTAAATTGTCCTACCGATCAGTATCTTCGGGACATTAGAATATGGAGGAGGTGTGGAGCAGGTTTTAGTGTAAAGCGAGTCAGTACCTCATTGACCCAGCAAGATGTAAGTCGTGGAACTATCTGAAATACTAAACACTCATTTGTCTATGGATATGACCATCCATACCCATTCGCACTCGCCAACCTCAATGTCTGACGTTCCCAGTGCAAGGCCGAGGGTATCTGATCCTCGATAACTGCGAATCACACCAGTCCACGCACCCACTTTAAATGACTGGGTAATGTGAAGTAACAGCTGGGCTTGGATAAATGGCGGTTGACCCCAACTGGACTGGAATGCGTTGAAGAAAATTGGAATTTAAATCCTTACGACTTCCTTCTTCAGATGAAAGCTAAATTACTTCTACAGCACAACAGATAGTAAACAATGTAACCCATTGTTACATTGTTACTTACCAAACCCTAACCCAGGCACAAACAGTGACATTGCTTCCCAAACAGTAAACCTCACGCGCTGTTCCTCAGGTGCAACATAGGCCAACTTCTCTGGGAGTTTCCTAACCCTCTGAGACCTCCGTACCCCGTATTGGACAGTTCCTCTTTCGTATGCCTTATCTTACACGGGGGTGACTTAAGGGGCGGGGATTCCGCGACCACTTTTACAGCAAAAAAAATGCATGCAAAATAACATGAATTTTATAGCCAAACTTCTGTAATTAAACTCAAAAAAAAACAAGGAAATTGATTTACAGATTAGTTTTTGCTGAATTCCCTGCAATTGTTTAGCAAAGGACTTGACATATCTTGTTCACAGTTGAAGTGGGAGGAAGCTGGGGAAGGGCTCTGATATGATTCCGAATGAGCAGGTGACTCTGTGCTGGGACGTTTAAGGTGAAACTCGTCTTGCCCCGGGCAGGACGGGACCTGCTGGGCGGAGCTTCGTATCTCGCAGAGCGTGGGCGGCTCGCAGATGCGATGGACCCCTACCATTATCCGTGGGCGCCAGGTTGGGGACAGCTGGGATTGAATAATAAGGAGAGAACTTGTGAGATCGGCCCAGAAATCAACTGAGAAGATAAATGCGGACGTGAGGTAAGGTTAACGCAGCTTTTTATAGTTCTGCATGTGTTTCACCTCGTTCCCCTCAGGGATTCCCCTGTTCGCTGTACTCCTCCTCCTCAGCCCACGGTCCGACCCGCTCCGGTCGAAGATAAGAAGTAAGAACACAGGTAATAGGAGCAGAAGTCGGCCATCTGCCCCGTCGAGCCGGCTCTGCCATTCAGTAAGGTCATGGCTGATCTGACCATGAACTCATCTCCACCTGCCTGCCTTCTCCCCATCACCCTGAATTCCCCTAGTATGCAAACATCTATCCAACCTTGTCTTAAATATATTTACTGAGGTATCCTCAACTGCTTTATCGGGCGGAGAATTCTTCACTCTCTGGGAAAGATGATCTCCATCCTAAATCTACTCCTCGAATCTTGAGACTATGCATCCTCGTTCTAGTCTTTCCTAACACTGGGAAAAAAAAACTTTCCTGCCTCTATTTTTCCACCCCTGTTATATTTTTATATGTACCTATCAGATCTCTTCTCAATCTTCTGAATTCCAGCGAGTACAGTCCCAGGTGAATCAATAGTTCCCCGTAGTCTAATCACCACCCGCCCCCCATCTCAGGAATCAACCCGGTGAACCTCCTCTGCACCGCCACCAAAGCCAGACCCGACAGCTGTGTCAGGTGGGTGGAACCAGGACTGCGGTGTCCACCTCTTCCCCAGGCCGAGGATGTCAGTGGTTCTACCAGTCCTGCTGCATCCCTCTCCCACAGACGCGGTGTGGGGTCAGTCAAGGGTCACGGGGCACAATCTGACACTCGACTATTTGGGTCCCTTTCGTAGGGCAGTGTGAGGTGAGGGCCTCTGTCGGCCAGAGTTGAGCATCGATGTTGTGCCCTAGCTGTCTAGATACGCAAACCAGGTCAGTACGATACGGAGAGCAAGCTGTTGCCCATGTAGCAGGCTGCCCCGCTCCACGCGAATAATGAACAGCAAGGATCGGCAGAGATCCATACAGTTTGGCACCGGCAGCGTCGCAGCAGTTGCCAGTTAGCGTTGAAATCAATTTAGGAACTGCAGCTCCGGAGCTTTCCCTCTGTGTTTACTATCGAATCCTTTCGCATGAGTAGATTCAGCCATAAGGTGGTGGAGGTTTGAGAGCAGGGAATTCCTTCACGACGAACTGTCAACCGCGGCTGACGAGCCATATCTGCCCGAAACGGCAATTATTATGACTCTTGCCCGTCTCCTGTCAGTAGAAACTGTTCCGTCAGGGTCAGTAGCTAAGCCACACGTACAGGCCAGGAGCCGGACTTGGTTGTCAAAGGCAATTTAGGTGAACGCCATTGGGAGCATTTAATAGGCAGAGGGACCTTGTTCCTATTAACACCCTTGGCTGTAACAACCTGGAGGAATCAGGGCAGTGCACGGAACACGAAAAAAAAGAAAAAAGAGATTATAAACCCTCAGCATTTCGGGCACCAACTCTAACGGTACTAATTCACTCTGGGATTCGATATCACATAAATGTTATCTCTGTATCGATTTTGCTGCCATTCCGTGGAGAAGGAATGGTTAAACAATATATTAAACCAAGTTCCTTCAGTATTGATTGACAGCAAGCTACCGAGCCGGCTGCTCCGATTTCAGCAGAGAGGCCGCTCCCTCTCCTGAGGAATGTGTGTGTTGGAATTCGCCCTGCGGGCAGGCAGCTGCTTGCTCAGAGATTCTGAGCCCCACAGGATAACAGCCTGCACCGCTCAGGTCAGCCAAAGGCCCCTCAGCTGTTTGGCTGCATGAATCGATTCAGAAAATATATCGAACAAGTGATAGAAATTTTAAGTGGGATCTCGGCGAGAATACTGCCGCTTCTGATGTTTGTTTCACAGTATTCATTCACACAGCATTTTTGTTGAAGTGTCTTTGTTTTGGAGTCAGGGATCCAGGAGTCACCGGCTGTCTTCTGCCGGCGATATGATGTGTTCGGCCGCTGTTTTTGTTTTGAAATTATTGGCACGGTTAGGATTTCCCATTGGTTTACCCAAGATCAAAGCTTCATTGTGGTGTGTCGGGGAGGTTTTAAAATCATCCCGGTGAGAGAGTAGGAACACAAGTTGTTTGTTGTCTTTGAATGACCGCGTGCAAACCACGAAAAGATTTAGAAACAATTACATTTACAAACAAGATAACATCTACCCCTCCCCCTTTTTCCCGTGGCCCTCTGTCTCTTTCATCAATCAACCTCCCAGCATCTGTACTTCATCTCTCCCCCTTCAGGATTCACCTATCATCTGGATTTTCTCTCCTTCCTCACTCCTCCTCCAATTTATAAATCTACTCCTCAGTTTTTTTTTCTCTCCGAAGAGTCTCGCCCGATATGTCGACTGTATGTTTTCCCTCAGTTGCTGGCTGGCCTGCTGAGTTCCTCCAGCATTTTGTGTGTGAAACAATATACCCGTCAGTTTAGTGCTTTGGTGAACCCCTTTGGTCGCATCCACTAAAGGGATTCATTTATCAGAAACGCGAGAAAATCTGCAGATGCTGGAAATCCGCATGCAGCACGCAAAAATTGCAGTAGGAACTCAGGAGGCCAGGCATCACCTATGGAAATTCGTAAACAGTTAGCGATTCGACCTGAAAACTTTCATCAGACTCATTTTCTTATGTCTGTTCGCCTTCGTAACTTTTTGCTCAAATTTAAAACATGTATTCCTTTGGAAAACAGGAGGATAGATATTAGCCCGTTGATAATCCACACCAGGTGTCATAAGGAAATAGATTCCAAAAACATTAGAAACTAAATAAGCGAGAAAGAGATGATAAAATTTACAACTGTAAGATCAGAAGTACAGAACTCGACTCCTGAGAGCTGACAAACCCCAGGGACATAACGGTAATCAGTCCACCGATGTCGTGGAAATGTCTTTTATTTGAAAACTCACTCGATCACGGCTAGGTCCCGGCTGCTTTCCTGGGCTGCGTAAATCCAGGGAAGACACACTGGTCCCACCAAACCTGCGAGACTGATGCAGCGCACCCACCCCAAACCCGCTTTGTGTGAATGCTGTGTAATTTGCTACCCTGTTACAGCTCAATGCCCAGAAATAACAGACAACACACTGAATACTATTAAAGAAATTATATTTGTGAATCTTAACTGAAAGATTAGTAAAGATAAAAAAGATTTAAAAAACTAAGGGCCGCTTATAATTAAACAGTCAATGTGCACAAGTTGGAGCTCAGTTCATCGATCCTCTGTCGATCTCGGCACCTGTCTCCATCTAAGTACAATTTCCCCAATGCCTCCAGTCCTACCAGCGCTTCTCTCCAGCGTCTTCCCTCTTCACCTCCCTCCAAACAAAGGAGCCAGCTCACATTCCAAAGCACCTGTTATTTTTCCCCATAACTCAAACACTGCTTCTACAGAGAGAACATTACGTTAGCGGTGAAACATTTCCCAGGGTGTTACACTGTGGAGAGGGAATCTGGACCATAGCCCTTCACAGATCCACGCACCTATCTATAAGCCCCCAAGACACAGCAGCAGAATTTGGCCATCTGGCCCCATCAACTCTGCTCTGGAATTCAATCCTGGCTGATCTTCCCACCTCTGCCTCAGCCCCGACTCCACGGCCTTCCCCCCGTAACCTGTGAACAAGGAGAAGGAGATAAGTTTGTGGCCTAAGGTAGAAGGAGATAAGTTATACGGCTCTCGTTACATGCACATGCAGTACAACTCTTTGAGTGGTAGTGCAGAATGATTGAAGTAAATAACCCATCTCTTTCTACTGTCACGTACCCAGTGACCGGGTTAAAGAACCAACAGAAATGGAAAACACTTTGGGGTCTGGTGTTGCTATAAACTAATAGTGTTTATTAGTAAATTACTCAATACAGTAATATAAATGCAAATATATCAAACAGGTTAGCAATGATACGGATATAGATATTTTTGTATGTGTGGAAATAGGAACAAAACTAGGCTCTTTGAAACCTAGGGGTAATTGGATACAGTCTTACAATGATGAAGAGATTTCAGTTCAGTTTGTGGCATTTAATTGAGTAACGTTTGAGAGAGAGAGAGAGGTGATGCCGTCGATCTTCCGGTTGTCTTCCGAAGTCCTGTTGTGATCATCGACTATGACCATGATACGTACGACTGTTATCACCTAGGCAAGGATGGGCACACAAATAATTCAAATAATTCCCCACCATTTGCACCTTTTCACACTGTGAGCCCCTGATCGATTTCCCCCAATTGATCCTCCAAAACCCCAACTTCATGTGGGTGCACAATTATCGTTCAGTGTCTGACACTGTGTGTGTCTCCTGGTGTGTCTGTCTGTGTAACAGTGGATCTGCTCTTTATCTCCACATGCTGGACACCAGTTGTCCATCAACCTGCTCCTCCCACCGCTTTCTGCAGAAACCGTACAAGCAATCAAGTAACCTTGTGAAAGGTAAACAATCAGCAGAGGAACCATAACATCATTCTTTCGAACAGTTTCACTCTCTCTCATTGCTCTGGAAGCCTCTCCCTCTCTCTCTTAAAAGCAGAACTGTTTATAGTGTCTGTTCTGGACCCCTTTCCATACTAGGGTGACACCCAACACCCCCTCCTTTTAAGAAATTTTTACGAAGGGAAAAATTTCAGGTTAAATGTTAATTACAGAGTTTATAACAATACATGAGTAATCATCAGATAACAGAGTAAAACGGGTACAGTTTCAAACTTAATATCTAGATAAATAATCGGCTATGATGTTGTCAGTACCTTTGACATGTCTAATTTCAAGGTCATATTCTTGCAATATCAGACTCCAATTCAACAACCTTCTGTTCTTATTTTTCATATTAGCCAGAAACACTAAGGGATTATGATCTGTGTAAGCTATCTGTGGCTTGTGGGCAGGACAAATATAAACTTTGAAATGTTGCAAAGACAGAATAAGTGGCAGTAACTCTTTTTCCATAGTGGAATAGTTTTTTTCTGGTGTACATTTAATTTCTTGGAGAAATAAGTCACGGGGTGTTCAATGTCATCCTCACCTTTTTGCAATAATACTGCTCCAGCAGCCTCGTCACTAGCATCTGTTGCTATGGAGAATGGTTTGGAAAAGTCAGATGCTCTGAGCATTGGGGTTATAACACAATATAGTTTACAGTTGCTCAAACAATTTTCCCACAGCCATAGCGTGCTCTTCTCACGTGTCACTCCAGACCACTAAATCTTCGATATAAGCCCCTGTGTTTTCTAAACCTCTAATTACCGAGTCAATCATCCTTTTAAATGTTCCTGGAACATTTTTCATTCCGAAAGATTAAACATTATATTCATACAGCCCTGAAGGTGTGACAAACGCTGTAATTTCTCTAGCCATTTCAGTCAAAGGAAAACACCAATATCCTTTCAGCAAGTCAATTTTTGTAAGGTACTTAGCCATCCCCACTTTACCAATGCAATCATCTACTCTCGGGACAGGATCAGCATCTGTCTTTGTGATGGCATTGACTTTCCTGTAGTCAGTACAGGATATCACGTTACCGTCCGATTTCGGCACAAGAACACAAGACGCTGCCAGTCTGAGGTAGATCACCAAATGATACCAGCTGCAACCATGTACTCAATTTCTTTTTTCCACCAGCTTGCTTTTCTCCAAGTTCATTCTGTCGGGATGAATTTATTGAATTTTTCCATCAATATTTTTTGAAAATCATCGGACTTTCTGAGTCTTGTGATAACTACAGGGAGTTCAGTAAAATGATTTTTCCTCCAGTACTAGCCACGACAAACTCCTCCGTTGTCATGACAGTACTCACTGGTGCGAGGTCGGAGTCATGACAACACCTGATCACATTTACATTCTGACTTGACCATTGCTCTCTGAGTAAGGTCAAAGTTGACACAATATGCTTAACTCTCAACTCTTTAATTATCCCCTGGAATGTTCTCAATGTAAAGTTACTACCCTGGTCAGATTGGATTTATTTAGGTAGACCCACCGGTGTGGAGAATTTGATAAGTGTTTTTACCTTGATGTTCCAGAGGGGCACCATTCCATGGAACCTAGACACAGCACACATGATGGTTAACAGATACTCGTAGCCAGCTGCAGTCTTTGGCAATAGACCCATTTATTCCACTATGACCCTGGAAAATCGTTCACCAAAAACAGGTATCAGCCTAACTGGTGCTTTTGGGATCACCTGATTAGGTTTTCCTGCACACTGAAAGATATGGCAAGTCCTGGACAAGTTCACAACCTTCTTCCTTAAATTAGGCCAGTAAAATTCCTTCAACAATTTCATTTATTGGCTTTTCCACTTCAAAGTGTCCACCTAAAGACAGACTATGAGCCATGTTTAAAATTTCAACCCTGTAAACTTCCGGGACCACCAGTTGATGTTCAATAGCCCAATCCTCATCTGCAAGCACAGTAGGTGGTCTCCACTTCCTCATCAACACCCCACCTCTTAGATAATATTCTACTGACTCTCTCTGAACCTCCTCTTCTGTGAGAGCTCTCTCCTTTAAAGTCACAATTTCCGGATTTTTATTTTGCTCCTCTCTCTGCCTTTCTACTTCCTCAGCCACCAGTTTCTGTTTTTTTTACTCAGAACTCATGTTCTTACTTCACTTTATCTGCCTGAAGCTGAACCTCAGCCTCAGTAAGTGCTTTACCCTCAACAAACGTCTCCAACGCCTCCTCTTCGAATTTCCCCTCAGCTACATTATGTTGTGCTTTTAACAGCTGTACCTGAGCCCTCCTCGTGCAAGTGGTCACTTTAATCTTTACCTTACGAGTGATTCCCATCACTACATCCCTCTTAGCCTCCTCCAACGCGTCAGGGGTTGGATGCGCCATAAACATAGTAACCTCAAACTCCATTTCTGCTGTTTTTCCACACAACCAAATCAAAATAAGGGAATGTACCTCATTCAATTCAAACAATCCCCCACACAATTTTGTTCAAAGCCCCGGACGTAGGCCCCAATTTTGGATGCGTCCACATGGATCGGATTAAAGAACCAGCAGAAATGGAAAACACACTGGAGTCTGGTATTGCTATAAACGAATAGTGTTTATTAGTAAATTACGCAATACAGTAATATAAATGCAAATATATCAAACAGGTTAGCAATGATATAGATATAGATATTTATGTATGTGTGGAAATAGGAACAAAACTAGGCTCTTTCAAACTCAGGGGTAATTGGATACAATCTTACGATGATGAAGAGAGTTCAGTTCACTTCATCATATTTAGTTGAGTAACGTTGGAGGGAGGGAGAGAGAGAGAGAGAGGTGATGCAGTCAATCTTCTCGTTGTCTTCCGAAGTCCCGTTGTGGTCACCGACTATGACCATGATTCGTACAACCGTTCTTCAGTGGTGAAATTATCACCCAGGCAAGGGTGGACACAAAAATAATTCCCCACCAGTCGCACTTTTTCACACTGTGAGCCACTGATCGATTTCCCCGAAATGATCCTCCAAAACCCCACCTTCACGTGGGTGCACAAAGCTCATTCAGTGTCCGACACAGTGTGTGTCTCGTGGTGTGTCTCTCTGTGGCCCAGCGGATCTGCTTCTTATCTCCACATGCTGGACACCAGCTGTCGATCAAAATGCTCCTCCCACCACCTTCTGCAGAAACCATACAAGCTGGCAAGTACGGTTGAAAGGTGGAAGGTGAACAATCAGCAGAGGAACCTTAACATCATCATTCTTTCGGGCAATTTCTGTCTTTCTCTCTCTCTCTCTCTCTCTCTCTCTCTCTCTCTCTCTCTCTCTCTCTCTCTCTCTCTCTCTCTCCCCCCCCCCCTCTTAAAAACAGCACAGTTCATAGGGTCTCTTCTGGACCCCTTTCCAAACCCCTAACCCTAACTTCAATAATAAGTATACCGTCTTGGATACTGTTGCTGGGGACGTTTGCGTTCCCGACACCGAGACTGGTCCCTCAGCTCAAAGAGAAAGGTGGGAAAGGACATAGTACATAGAACATAGAACAATACAGCACAGTACAGGACAATCGGCCCACAATGCTGTGCTGCCCCTTAAACCCTATCTCTATATAACCCTCTACCTTAAATTCCTCAATATACCTGTCTAGTAGTCTCTTAAATTTCACTCGTGCATCTGCCTCCACCACTGACTCAGGTAGTGCATTCCACGCACCAACTACTCTCTGTGTAAAAAACCTTCATCTAATATCTCCCTTGAACTTCCATCCCCTTACCTTAAAGCCATGTCCTCTTGTACTGAGCAGTGGTGCCCTGGGGAAGAAGCGCTGGCTGTCCACTCTGTCTATTCCTTTTAATATCTTGTATATCTTTATCATGTCTCCTCTCATCCTCCTTCTCTCCAAAGAGTAAAGCCCTAGCACCCTTAATCTGTGATCATAATGCATACCCTCTAAACCAGGCAGCATTCTGGTAAATCATACCTGTACCCTTTCCAATGCTTCCACATCTTTCCTATAGTGCGGATACCAGAACTGGACACAATACTCCAACTGTTGTCTAACTAGAGTTTTATACAGCTGCATCACTACCGCGCGACTCTTAAGCTCTATCCCTCGACTTATGAAGGCTAACAGTCCATACACTTTCTTAACTACCCGATCTACCTGTGAGGCAACTTTCAGGGATCTGTGGACATGTACCCCCAGATCCCTCTGCTCCTCCACACTCCCCTGTGTCCTACCATATACTTTGTACTCTGCCTTGGAGTTTGTCTTTCCAAGGTGTACCACCTCAGACTTCTCCGAATTGAACTCCATCTGCCACTTCTCAGCCCACTTCTGCATCCTATTAATGTGTCTCTGCAATCGTCGACAATCTGCAATACTATCCACGACACCAACAACCTTTGTTTCGTCTGCAAACTTGCCAACCCAACCTTCTACCCATATATCCAGGTCGGTAACAAAAATCACGAAGGTAGAGGTCCCAGAATCGATCCTTGTGGGACACTACTAGTCACAACCCGCCAATCTGAATGTATTCCATCCACCACAACACTCTGCTATCTGCAGGCCAGCCAATTCTGAATCCACCTGGCCAAACTTCCCTGGATCCCATGCCTTCTGACTTTCGGAATAAACTACCATGTGGTATCTTGTCAAATGCCTCATTAAAACAATGTAAATCACATCCACCGCACTACCCTCATCTATGTGCCTGGTCACCTCCTCAAAGAACTCTATCAGGCTTGTTAGACACGATCTGCCCTTCACAAAGCCATGCTGACTGTCTCTGAGCAGAACATGATTCTTTAAATGCCCTTAGATTCTAAGAATCTTTTACAGACATAAGACTCACTGGTCTATAATTACCCAGACTATCTCTACTAACTTTTTTGAACAAGGGGACAACGAGGACATAAAAATCCTAGCCAGAAGCTCAATAATCTCTTCCCTCGCCACGTGGAGCAGCCTGGGGAATATTCCGTCAGGCCCCGGGGACTTCTCCGTCCTAATGCATTTTAAACAACTCCAACACCTCTTCTCCCTTGATATCAAATGCTCCAGAACATCAGCCTCACTCATATTGTCCTCACCGTCATCAAATTCCCTCTCATTGGTGAAAACTGAAGAGAAGTATTCATTGAGGACCTTGCTCACTTCCACAGCCTCCAGGCATGTCTTCCCACCTTTATCTCTAGTCAGTCCTGACATCACATAATTGAAGAATACATTGGGGTTTAGAAGGGGCAGATTTTATTGAGTGTGTCCAGAACGGGTTTCTGTCACAGTATGTTGACAGGCCGACTAGAGGGAATGCCATACTAGATCTAGTATTAGGAAACGAACCGGGACAGGTCACAGATCTTTCAGTGGATGAGCATCTGGGAGACACTGACCACTGCTCCCTGGCCATTAACATTATCATGGAAAAGGATAGAATCAGACAGGACAGGAAAATTTTTAATTGGGGAAGGGCAAATTATCTCTATAAGGCTAGAACTTGCAGGTGTGAATTGGGATGATGTTTTTGCAGGGAAATGTACTATGGATATGTGGTCGATGGTTAGGGAGCTCTTGCAGGATGTTAGGGATTAATTTTTCCTGGTGAAGAAGTTAAAGAATTGTAGAGTGAAGGAACCACGATTAACAAGAGAGGTGGAAAATCTAGTCAGTTGGGAGACGGCAGCATATGTGAGGTTCAGGAAGCGAGGATCAGATGAGTCTATTGAGGAATATATGGTAGCAAGAAAGGAGCTTAAGAAGGGGCTGAGGAAAGCAAGAACGATGTATGAAAAGGCCTTGGTGAGTAGTCTAGAGGAAAACCGCAAGGCATTCTTCAATTATCCAAAGAAGAAAAGGTTTACAGGAGTGAAGATAGGACGGAATAGAGATAAAGTTGGGAAGATGTTCCTGGAGGCTGTGGAAATGAGTGAGGTGCTCAATGAATACTTCTCTTCGGTATTCACCAATGAGAGGAAACTTAATGATGGTGAGGACAATATTAGTGAGGATGATGTTCTGGAGCATGTTAATATTAAGGGAGAAGAGCTGTTGGATTTGTTAAAAAAAAAAGGACAGATAAGTCCCCAAGGTCTGAAGGTTTATTCCCCAGGCTGCTCCATGAGGCGAGAGAAGAGATTGATGAGCCTGGATATTTGTGTCCTCGTTGTCCACTAGAATGGTACCGGAAGATTGGGGGCAGGGGTGAATGTTGTCCCCATGTTCAAAAAAGTTCATAGAATTAGTCCAGGTAATTATAGACCAGTGAGCCTTATGCCTGTGGTGGGAAAGCTGTTCGTAAAGCTTCTTAGAGATAGAGTCTATGGGCATTTAGAGATTCATGGTCTGATCAGGGACAGTCAGCATGGCTTTGTGAAGGGGAGATCGAGTCCAACAAGCCTGATAGAGTTCTTTGAGTAGGTGACCAGGCATATAGATGAGGGTAGTGCAGTGGATATTATCTACATGGATTTTAGTAAGGCATTTGACAAGGTACCACACGATAGGCTTATTCAGAGAGTCAGAAGGTATGGTATCCAGTGAAGTTTGACCAGGTTTCAGAATTGGCTTGCCTACAGAAAGCAGAGGGTCGTGGTGGAGAGAGTCGGATTGGAGGATTGTGACTAGTGTTGTTCCACAATGATTTTTATTAACAACCTGGATGTTGGGGCAGAAGGGTGGGTTGACAAGTTTCAGATGCACAAAGGATGGTGGTGTTGTGGATAGTGCTGAGGATTGTCGAAGATTGCAGAGAGACATTGATAGGATGCAGAAGTGGTCTGAGAAGTGGCAGATGGAGTTCAAACCAGAGAAGTGTGTGGTGGTACACTTCGCAAAGCCAAACTCCAAGGCAAGAGTACAAAAGAAAGGGCAGGATTCCTGGGAGTTTGGAGGAGCAGAGGTATCTGGAGTCCATGTCCACAGATCCCTGAAAGCTATCTCACAGGTAGATAGGGTAGTTAAGAAAGCTTATGCAGTGTTAGCTTTCATAAGTTGAGGGATAAAGTTTAAGAGTCGTGGGGTAATTATGATCAGAGATTAGTGGAGACTGGGCTTTACTCTCTGGAGAGATGGAGGATGAGAGGAGACATGATAGAGGTACACAAGATATTAAGAGGAATAAATAGAGTGGACAGCCAGTGCCTCTTCCCCAGGGCACCACTCAACTCAAGAGGACATGGCATTCAGGTAAGGGGTGAAAAGTTCAAGGGGGATATTAGATTAAGGCTTTTTACACAGAGAGTGGTTGGTGCGTGGAATGCACTGCCTGAGTCAATGGTGGAGGCAGATACACTAGTGAAATTTAAGAGACTACTAGACAGGTACATGGAGGAATTTAATATGTGTGTGTGTGTGTGTGTGTGTGTGTGTGTGTGTGTGTGTGTGTGTGTGTGTGTGTGTGTGTGTGTGTGTGTGTGTGTGTGTGTGTGTGTGTGTGGTGGTTTATATGGGAGTCAGGGTTTATGGGTTGGCACAGCATTGTGGGCCGAAAGGCCTGTATTCTGCTGTATTGTTCCATGTTTCTTAGGCGACAAACCTATCAATCACCCCTGCAGATGAGCAAGATCCGTATGCTCCACGGCCGCTGGGCAAAGTGTGTAAATGTAGGACGGGACTATGTTGAAAATTAAATGTGTTCGGTTCTCTAAAATTGACTCTTTCTACATCAGGCCAGGAACTTATCAATCACCCCCCCTCCCCCACCGTACAGCACATCGCCGGATACTGCTGCAGGTTAACTCAATCTGACAATTTACACAGGTACAATTAAGTGGCAATTATCAATCATCAAAATCTTGTCCTAAGAAATAAAGTCATGTAAGTGTAACACCCTGATTAACATTCTGTCTGCTATGCTGTAGGCATTTCAGTTTATCAATTTTGTGAGAGAAGTCTGTTTTATTATAAGCTTGTAGGGTTTGATCTGAGATAAGGGGATTTACTGCACAACTTAAGAATGTAGTGTCATCCAGTCAGGATGGTAGAATTGATAAGGGTTCTACAGAATGCTGTGAGGGCAGCTCTTTGTTGGTGGGAGCTGGGAGAATGCAGGAGGGAAGATGGATGAAGATGCCGCCCCTCTTGCACAAGGTGCTTTATGCAAATGAATGTCTTCAGGAGGAAGGACCAATACTCTGGAAGTAGAGCCCTTTTGTGTGTCGTGGGTTTCAAGCGGAAACAAATGTTTCTGGATGATTTGATCTCCACTGTGCACAGGTGACTGATTAAGTATAATAGGTCATTTTTTTTTCCAGCCCTTCCTTTGGTAACTAGGTGCTTAAGTTAGCATTAGTAAATATACTTCTTTATAATTTGTATTCAGTGTGAGAAATGTTATGTCTTGCCAAGGGACGATTGCCGGGGTAGAACATCACACAGCATTCACACAAACCGGGGTGTGGGTGGGCGAGCAAGCCATCCCAACCTCATGGACTTCGGCGGTACCACAGTTGTATCACGCTATACGTGTGAAGCCTGACAAAGGTGAGTTTCTCCCCACAGTGTCCAGTGGTTGTTAGCAAGTATTTTAGTTGACAACCCAAATCTCCTCAAACTCGGAATGTAATAAAGTCCCTGAATTGCATTCTTTATACTTATACAATATTTTGTGTCCATGTTAGGGCGTCAGAGATATTGGCACCCAGGAACTTTAAATTGCTCGCTCTTTCCACTCCTGACCTCTCGATGCTGTTTGACTTTGCTCCCTCTTTTTAGCCCTTCCTGAACTTCACAATCAGCTCTTTGGTCATGCTGAAATTGAGTCCAAGGTTGTTGTTGTGGGACCACTCAACTGACTCGTATATCTTGCTTTTGTACGCCCTTTCCTCACAGACCTAAATTCTGCCAACAATGATTACATTCACAGCAGTTTTTAGTTGATATTTGAGATGTCCCTAGCCACATAGTCATGGGCTTAGAGAAGGTAGAGCAGTGTTAAGCACACACAGTTGTGCTGTGCTGGCCATTACCCTATATTTGCCATAGGTATAGGGTGATTCACAGGTTGTTGATCAAGCTCCCCTTCGGGCCACCATGCCCATTCTAGTACACAATACCATTCTTTTTTTTCCCCCAGTCTTTTTATTAGTTATTAATGTCAACAAAATAAAATGATACATAGATAATGGGATTACAAACATACACTTTATAACTAAACATGAGAGAATACATAAGCAATGATTACAGTATAAATGACTATTCGCAAATCATGAACAATACAATATACAAATAAACAAGTCAAACCTAGGTATATCATAATATATATTTTTTTTAAAAAAAAGAAAAAAGAAAAAATGTTATGAAAAAAAAACCTAATCTAATAATCTAATAACTAATAGAGAAAAAAAACAAAAAAGAAAAAAGAGATAAAGAAAAAATAGAAAAAAAGGGCTGTTTATAATATCTCACAACAATAGAAAATCATCAGTGTCGCCAACTCCGATCCTCTCAACATATATACAATCAAAACTGGAAAAACAAATAGGCTTGGAACAGGGTCATATTACATCATATGAAAATATTGAAAAAATGGTCTCCATATCTTTTCAAATTTGATAGAAGTATCAAATACAACACTTCTATTTTTTTCTAAATTTAAACATAACAGTGAGAGTAGGAATGGAATTAGGTGGAGGATGAATGCGTGGTTGAGGGATTGGAGCAGGGGGCAGGGATTCAAGTTTCTGGATCATTGGGACCTCTTCTGGGGCAGGCGTGACCTGTTCAAGAAGGACGGGTTACACTTGAATCCTGGGGGGACCAATATCCTAGCGGGGAGGTTTGCTAGGGCTACGGGGCAGACTTTAAACTAGTAAGATGGGGGGGCGGAAATCAATTTGAGGAAACTATGGGAGAGGAGGTTAGTTCACCAGTAGAGCAAGTAAGTAGACCGTGTGTGAGGGAGGACAGGCAGGTGATGGAGGAGGGATGCGCTCAGCCCGAAGTTGTAGGGGAGAAGAAAGAAAAGGATAATAAATTTGAATGCATTGCTAGGGATGAAAAGAGAGGAGGAGGTGGAGAGTATCTTAAATGTATCTATTTTAATGCTAGGAGCATTGTAAGAAAGGTGGATGAGCT
Organism: Hemitrygon akajei; assembly: GCF_048418815.1. NCBI lineage: Eukaryota > Metazoa > Chordata > Chondrichthyes > Myliobatiformes > Dasyatidae > Hemitrygon > Hemitrygon akajei. Next base: position 4,072,344 of record NW_027331948.1, read on the forward strand.
TAAAGTGTGGATTGATACATGGAATTATGATGTTGTAGCTATTAGTGAAACATGGTTGCAGGAAGGGTGTGATTGGCAACTAAATATTCCTGGATTTAGTTGCTTCAGGTGTGATAGAGTAGGAGGGGCCAGAGGAGGAGGTGTTGCATTGCTTGTCCGAGAAAATCTTATGGCGGTGCTTTGGAAGGATAGATTACAGAGCTCCTCTAGGGAGGCTATTTGGGTGGAATTGAGGAATGGGAAAGGTGTAGTAACACTGATAGGAGTGTATTATAGGCCACCTAATGGGGAGCGTGAGTTGGAAGAGCAAATGTGTAAGGAGATAGCAGATATTTGTAGTAAACACAAGGTGGTGATTGTGGGAGATTTTAATTTTCCACACATAGATTGGGAAGCTCATTCTGTAAAAGGGCTGGATGGTTTAGAGTTTGTGAAATGTGTGCAGGATAGCTTTTTGCAACAATACATAGAAGTACCGACTAGAGATGGGGCAGTGTTGGATCTCCTGTTAGGGAATGCGATAGGTCAGCTGACAGATGTATGTGTTGGGGAGCACTTCGGGTCCAGTGATCACAATAGCATTAGCTTCAATATAATTATGGAGAAGGACAGGACTGGACCTAGAGTTGAGATTTTTGATTGGAGAAAGGCTAACTTTGAGGAGATGCGCAGGGATTTAGAGAGAGTGGAATGGGTCAAGTTGTTTTATGGGAAGGATGTAATAGAGAAATGGAGGTCATTTAAGGGTGAAATTATGAGGGTACAGAATCTTTATGTTCCTGTTCGGTTGAAAGGAAAGATTAAAGGTTTGAAAGCGCCATGGTTTTCAAGGGATATTAGAAACTTGGTTCGAAAAAAGAGGGATGTCTACAATAGATATAGGCAGCATGGAGTAAAGGAATTGCTCGAGGAATATAAAGAATGTAAAAGGAAACTTAAGAAAGAGATTAGAAAAGCTAAAAGAAGTTACGAGTTTGGTTTGGCAAATAAGGTGGAAGTAAATCCGAAAGGCTTCTACAGTTATATTAAAAGCAAGAGGATAGTGAGGGATAAAATTGGTCCCTTAGAGAATCAGGGTGGTCAGCTATGTGTGGAGCCGAGGGAGATGGGAGAGATTTTGAACGATTTCTTCTCTTCGGTATTCACTAAGGAGAAGGATATCGAATGGTGTAAGGTGTGGGAAACAAGTAAGGAAGTTATGGAACCTATGACAATTAAAGAGGTGGAAGTACTGGCGCTTTTAAGAAATTTAAAAGTGGATAAATCTCCGGGTCCTGACCGGATATTCCCCAGGACCTTGAGGGAAGTTTGTGTAGAGATAGCAGGAGCTCTGACGGAGATCTTTCAGATGTCATTAGAAACAGGGATTGTGCCGGAGGATTGGCGTATTGCTCATGTGGTTCCATTGTTTAAAAAGGGTTCTAGAAGTAAGCCTGGCAATTATAGACCTGTCAGTTTGACATCAGTGGTGGGTAAATTAATGGAAAGTATTCTTAGAGATAGTATTTATAATTATCTGGATAGACAGGATCTGATTAGGAGTAGCCAGCATGGATTTGTGCGTGGAAGGTCATGTTTGACAAACCTTATTGAATTTTTTGAAGTAGTTACGAGGAATGTTGACGAGGGTAAGGCAGTGGATGTAGTCTATATGGACTTCAGCAAGGCCTTTGACAAAGTTCCACATGGAAGGTTAGTTAAGAAGGTTCAGTCGTTAGGTATTAGTGCTGGAGTAATAAAATGGATTCAACAGTGGCTAGATGGGAGATGCCAGAGAGTAGTGGTGGATAATTGTTTATCGGGATGGAGGCCGGTGACTAGCGGGGTGCCTCAGGGATCTGTTTTGGGCCCAATGTTGTTTGTAATATACATAAATGATCTGGATGATGGGGTGGTAAATTGGATTAGTAAGTATGCTGATGATACTAAGGTAGGAGGTGTTGTGGATAATGAGGTGGGTTTTCAAAGCTTGCAGGGAGATTTATGCCGGTTAGAAGAATGGGCTGAACGTTGGCAGATGGAGTTTAATGCTGAGAAGTGTGAGGTTCTACATTTTGGCAGGAATAATCCAAATAGAACATACAGGGTAAATGGTAGGGCATTGAGGAATGCAGTGGAACAGAGAGATCTAGGAATAACAGTGCATAGTTCCCTGAAGGTGGAGTCTCATGTAGATAGGGTGGTGAAGAAGGCTTTTGGAACGCTGGCCTTTATAAATCAGAGCATTGAGTACAGAAGTTGGGATGTAATGTTAAAATTGTACAAGGCATTGGTAAGGCCAAATTTGGAATATTGTGTACAGTTCTGGTCACCGAATTATAGGAAAGATATCAATAAATTAGAGAGAGTGCAGAGACGATTTACTAGGATGTTACCAGGGTTTCAGCACTTAAGTTACAGAGAAAGGTTGAACAAGTTAGGTCTCTATTCATTGGAGCGTAGAAGGTTGAGGGGGGATTTGATCGAGGTATTTAAAATGTTGAGAGGGATAGATAGAGTTGACGTGAATAGGCTGTTTCCATTGAGAGTAGGGGAGATTCAAACGAGAGGACATGATTTGAGAGTTAGGGGGCAAAAGTTTAAGGGAAACACGAGGGGGTATTTCTTTACTCAGAGAGTGATAGCTGTGTGGAATGAGCTTCCTGTAGAAGTAGTAGAGGCCAGATCAGTTGTGTCATTTAAGGTAAAATTGGATAGGTATATGGATAGGAAAGGAGTGGAGGGTTATGGGCTGAGTGCGGGTAGGTGGGACTAGGTGAGATTAAGAGTTCGGCACGGACTAGGAGGGCCGGAATGGCCTGTTTCCGTGCTGTGATTGTTATATGGTTATATGGTTATAACAGAGTTTGAGAAAACCAATGAAATATGGTAGGAGGATTAATTTATTTCCAATTCAACAAAATAGATCTTCTAGCCATTAATGTAAGAAATGCAATCATTCGACAAGCGGAAGAGGAAAAATGGAATGAGTCCATCATCGGTAAACCAAAAATTGCAGTAATAGGATGAGGTTGTAAATCAATGTTCAATACCGCAGAAATAATATCAAAAATATCTTTCCAATATTTTTTCAAAAGCAGACACGACCAAAACATATGAGTTAAAGACGCTATCTCAGAATTACATCTGTCACAAATAGGATTTATATAGGAATAAAAAGGAGCCAATTTATCCTTGGACATATGAGCCCTGTGCACAACTTTAAACTGTATTAATGAATGTTTAGCACATATAGATGATGTATTAACTAATTGAAGACTTTTATCCCAATTCTCAATAGGGATAATAAGGTTAAGTTCTCTTTCCCAATCATTTTTAGTCTTATAAAAGGGCTCTGAACGTATCTTCATAATTATATTGTAAAGTTTTGATATTAGCCCTTTCTGAAAAGGATTTATATAACCATATAACATATAACCATATAACAATCACAGCACGGAAACAGGCCATTCCGGCCCTCCTAGTCCGTGCCGAACTCTTAATCTCACCTAGTCCCACCTACCCGCACTCAGCCCATAACCCTCCACTCCTTTCCTGTCCATATACCTATCCAATTTTACCTTAAATGACACAACTGAACTGGCCTCTACTACTTCTACAGGAAGCTCATTCCACACAGCTATCACTCTCTGAGTAAAGAAATACCCCTTCGTGTTTCCCTTAAACTTTTGCCTCCTAACTCTCAAATCATGTCCTCTCGTTTGAATCTCCAAATTCTCCAACTCTCCAAGTTCTAACAAATTCTCCAAAATACCTGAAGACACAAAATTTGGAAAAGTAGGAAGTACAGTATTTAAGAAATTCCTAATCTGTAAATATCTAAAAAAATGAAATCTAGGCAAATTATATTTATTAGATAATTGCTCAAAAGACATTAAACAATTATCCAAAAATAAATCAGAAAATCGTAATAAACCTTTACTCTTCCAAGCTGAATAAGCTTGGTCTATAATAGAAGGATAAAAAAGGCAATTGGATACAATAGGAATATTTAAAACAAACTGAGTCAACCCAAAAAATTTCTGAAATTGAAACCATATACGTAAAGTGTGTTTAACTATCGGGTTATCAATTCGTTTCGGCAATTTAGAAAGAGCAAAGGGAAGAGAAGTCCCTAAAATAGAACCCAATGCAAATCCTTGTACAGATTTAATTTCCAAGTTCACCCAATGAGGGCTAAAAGATATATCCCAATACTTTAAGCAACATATCAAATATCGGATATTAACTGCCCAACAATAAAATCTAAAATTAGGCAATGCCAATCCACCTTCCTTCTTTGCCTTCTGTAAATATATTTTTCCTAACCTAGGATTTTTATTCTGCCATATATATGAGGAAATTTTTGAAATCAAAAAAGATTTCGGAATAAAAATTGGTGCCGCTTGAAATATATATAAAAACTTGGGTAAAATAACCACCTTAATAGCATTAATCCGACCTATCAGAGATAAAGATAGTGGTGACCAATTAGTAAACAAACATTTAATTTGATCAATTAAGGGTAAAAAATTAACCTTAAATAAGTCTTTATAGTTTTTTGTGATTTTAATCCCTAAGTAAATAAAAGAATCATTAACTAATTTAAAAGGTAAATTTCCATAAATTTGAACCTGTCTATTTTAAAGGAAACAATTCACTCTTATTAAGATTTAATTTATACCCGGAAAAATCACTAAATTGAACCAACAATGATAAAACTGCAGGAATGGATTTCTCAGGATCAGAAATAAATAATAATAAATCATCTGCATATAATGATAACTTATGCATATCTGTCCCACGATTAATGCCAAAAATGTTCTGTGATTCTCTGATAGCAATTGCCAAGGTCTCTAAAGCAATATCAAATAATAATGGACTAAGAGGACAGCCTTGTCTAGTACCCCCAAAATAAACAAAAAAAGGGAGATCTTAAATTGTTAGTAAGCACCGAGGCTACTGGAGTATGATATGTCAGTTTAATCCAGGAAATGAATGTCAGACTAAAATTAAACTTCTCAAGCACATAAAATAATTATGACCATTCAACTCTATCAAATGCTTTCTCTGCATCTAATGAAATAATACATTCTGAAGTGCTATGTGAAGGAGTATAAACAATATTCAACAATCTCCTAACATTGAAAAAAGAATAGCGATTTTTAATAAAACCGGTTTGATATTCCGAAATAATTTGGGGTAATACCTTCTCCAGCCTGGATGCCAGTAACTTGGAAAAGATCTTGGAATCTACATTCAATAAAGATATTGGTCTATAGGATGCACAGTCAGTAGGGTCTTTATCTTTCTCCAGTATTAAAGAACTGGAAGCTATATAAAATGATTGTGGCAGATTGCCCAATCTAATTGCTTCTTCAAAAACTCCGCATAACCAAGGAGAAAGAGTAGTGAAAAAACATTTTAAAAATTCTACTGTATACACATCTGGACCTGGTGCTTTCCCAGAATTCATAGAGGAAATAACCCCTTTAATTTCTGCATCTGTAATAGGAGTTTCTAATATTGAAAGATCGTCTGATGATAAATTTGGAAAATTCAATTTCCCAAGAAAATCACACATGGTATTACGATCATTAGGGAATTTGGAATGCTACAGGGAGGGATAAAAATCTTGAAATGATTTATTTATCTCATCATGGTTAACTGTCAGATCCCCATTCTGCTGACGGATCTTAGTAATTTGACGTTTAACCAAAGCATTCTTCAATTGATTAGCTAACAGTTTACCTGATTTATCACTATATATATAAAAATCAGATCTGGTTTTCATTAATTGATTTTCAATCGAAGATATAAGTAATAAACTATGTTCCATTTGAAGTTCAACCCTTTGTTTGTAAAGCTCCTTGCTAGGAGTAATCGAATATTTCTTGTCAATCTCCTTAATTTTATCAACCAATAAAATTTTCCATCTTAATGCGTTTTCTCAGACCAACAGAATAGGAGATAATCTGTCCACATATATATGCTTTAAAAGTGTCCCAAAGTGTTCCGCAAGAAATATCATCCATGGAATTAGTTGAAAAGAAGAAATTGATCTGTTCTTTCAGAAATTTAATAAAATCCGGATCTTGCAATAAGGTAGAATCAATCACTATTGTCTAGCACTAGAAGCTGTATCTGTAAATTTAATAGAAAGATTTAATGGAGCATTGTCAGAGATGGCTATAATATCATAATTACAACCAATTACCAATGGAATAAAACAAGAGTCAATAAAAAAATAATCAATTCTCGAGTAGGAATGATAAACATGTGAGAAAAATGAAAACTCTTTGTCCTTAGAATGCCGAAATCTCCAAATATCAAAAATTCCATTATCAGTCAAAAAAGAGTTAATACAAGTGGCCGACTTATTAGATAAAGTCTGAATAGATATAGATTTGTCCATCAAAGGATTTAATCAACAATTAAGTCACCACCCATTATTAACTTATATTCATTTAGATTAGGTAAAGAAGTAAATAAGGACTTAAAAAAATCGGGACAATCCACACTTGGAGCATAAACATTAACCATAGCACACACACAATACTATTCTATTTAGAAACACTTCATCCGCAGGCAGCAATGCCAATGTTTCTGTATGTTCACCTGGATAATGGGGATGGACAGGTCAGAATCACTGCCATACATCCACTGTCTATGCCCCATGACAGCGTTTTCCTGGTCTCAATACCCCTCATCACAATACCACCACATCTGGGTGACATTGCTCACAGTCCCTCTGAACCTCTTGCACGGCCACGTCAATCTGTCCTCTGTACTATTGAGAACTGTGTTACAAGGGTGATCGTTCACCACTGTGTAACCCATCCATACTCCTCCACACCTATCGGTCAGAACACCCCAGTTAGTATATTCCGGACTACGAGGATCAATGCAGCCTGAGCAGTCTGCCTTAAAAAGAAGGGAAATGGACGATCTCGAAGAGGTTCTGGAGAGGAAGAGGAAGAGTGTGGAATGGGGAAAAGCTGATCGGGAGTAAAGGAGGTGGAGGGGAAAGAGCTGGTGTGAGAGACCGTGCAGGAAGGGGACCCGTGTTTTGTACGGTATTCAAAACAAACTTTCACTCACCCTCCGTACGACGGAACTGGACATGTGCCCCCCTCAGTTCAATGGCTGTCATCGCTGGGAACTAAGCACAACCGCCGTGATTTCCCACTACTCTCAGCCTGTCACCTTTACAGAAATTAAATTAATCCCACTGTCAGTTGTGTAATCATTAACTGAGTCTCCGCTTTTAACCTCACCAACATCTCCAGCACAGTGTTTTGTCAAATACTGCATTCCTGTGGGTGACATGAAGGCGATGTGGAGGTCAAAGAGCGCGACAGATATCCATATTAACAGACTAATGCCGAGGGATATGTGTGAGAGATAGACAGAATGAGAGAGGGAGGGAGAGAGAGAGAGAGAGAGAGAGAGAGAGAGAGAGAGAGGAGAGAGAGAGAGAGAGAGAGAGAGAGGAGAGAGAGAGAGAGAGAGAGAGACGAGAGAGAGAGAGAGGAGAGAGAGAGAGAGAGTGAGAGAGAGAGAGGGGAGGGAGGGAGAGAGAGAGAATAGGGAAAAGTGAGGCAGCATTGATGAAATAGAGGTTGGAGAGACAGTGGGAAGGAGAAGGGAGGAGGAGCTGAGAGCAAGATATTGCAGTGTGCGTTAGACAGATACAGTGAAGCACGAAACCCAGAGAGAAAGGGGGAAAAGAACAATAGATGTAGTATGATTTCTTGTCTCTCATACCGAATGATTACATTTTCTCTGAGCTCTCATATCCTGAGTTCACAGTTTCACTGCAAAGGCCATGAGTGGTCCGCATTCCCTCTGTGTCGCCTTGCTGTACAAGGTGTGTGCTTGTCCGGCGCCTGTACATACCGAGAGATAACACGGGATATTGATATAAATGAGAAGAAAAACAACTCATGATTTTAGTGTCTCCAGCCGCAGGTTTTGCATCATCCAATGGAGCTACCTTGTGCAAACAGAAGCTCATTAATTCACCGGGAGACACTGCATCAGTAGCACCTATACTAGTGGATCCAGAGAACAGCTGAAGCCACCACCTACTTTGCCTATTGGGAAGACTGTTTCTGAAGCACCTGGCCATTCTGCTCAAAGCTTCCAACTCAGCATGAATCACATATGCAAAGCTGGCAAGGCATCTGCTAACTCGGTGATTCAATCACCCGCCCATTTATGAGATGACGGTGAGCTGCACCTGGCTTTCTGGCAACGAAATGGCAGTCACTGTGTGGTACATTAAGACAATCCATTCAGCCCATCAAAGCTGCTTCGTCAATCAATTATTTTTAATCCCAGATCACCTTTGATGCCCTGACGAATCAGGAAATTATCTTTTTTTTTTGCTTTCAATATTTCCACGGACTTGGCTTGCACACCTGTCTGTGGCCGAGCATTCCGCATGTTCACCGCTCTCTGGAAAAACAATATCCTACTTAAATTTGTTCTAAAGTGGTCCCTCTCAAATTTGAGGTTGTGCCTGCAATTTCTGGAGACTTTGTATATGAAACATCGTCTCCACATCCGCCTAAGCAAGTCTTTTCAACATTTGGTAGATTTCAATGCGACCTACCCACATTCTTCTAAATGCCAGTGCGTACAGGGCCAAAGCTCTTACATCTTAACCCTTCTTTCCCGGAATCATCCTCGTAATCTGTACTCCCCCCGCTGTGAACGCATGCTTTCTGAGATACAGGGCATAAAACTGTTGACAGTACGCCAAGTGCAAACAGTGCGGACTGTTGCTTATAAGTACTCAGCGAATCTCGCTGTTTTATATTATATTCCACTTTGAAATGAATACCAACATTTGCCTTCTTTACGACCAGCTCATTTCTGAACATTGTATTCAACCTGCCAATTTTTTCCCATTCTTCCAATTTTTATATCCTTAGACCATAAAACCATTAGACAAAGGAGTAGAATTAAGCCATTCAAACCAGTGTCCATCTAGAATTCCATAATGGCTGATCCCCGATCAATTCAACCCCATACACCTGCCCTCTCATCATTTCCCTTGATGCCCCAGTTTCTTTCTGCAATCACATTGGTTCTTCAGAACTACATACCCCTCCAACTATCTTCATAATTTCTGACAACGTTGCTGCAAAGCCATCTATTTCTTTATCTAAATCATTGACAAAAGTATAAAAAGTAGATTTCTAATACTGGCCTCTGGAGTACACTGCTAGTCACTGGCAGACAACCAGGAAATGCCCCCCTTTATTCCAGTCGCTGGCCCCTGCCTGTCAGCCATCCCTCTAACCATGTCAGCATCTTCCCTGTATTTCCATGAGATTTTATCATGTTAAGCGGCCTCATGCGTGGCACAGTGTGAAATGCCTTCTGGAAATACAAGTAAAGGATTGGAGGCTTGTGAATGTTGCTCCTTTATTAAAGAAAGGGAAAAGAAAGGGAGTAGAGATAGACGAGGAAATTATAGACCAGTGAGTCTCCATTCAGTGGTTGGCAAGTTGATAGAAAACATCCTTGCAGGCAGGATTCATGAATATTTGGAGACGTATAATATGATTAGGAATAGTCAGCATGACTTTATCAAAGGCAGGTCGTGTCTTATGAACCTGATTGAAATTTTTGAACATGTGACATTGATGAAAGCAAGGCAGTAGATGTAGTGTATATGGATTTCATCAAGATACCCCGTGCAAGGCTTATTGAGAGAATAAGAATGCATGAGATCCAAGGGGACATTGCTTTGAGCATCCAGAATTGGCTTGCCCACAGAAGGCAATGAGTGGTTGCAGGTGGGTCACATTCTACAAGGAGGCCAGTGACCAGTGGTGTGTCTCAGTGATCTGTTGGGGGACCCCTAATCTTCACGATCCTTATAGATGATCTGGATGAGGAAGTGGAGGGTTGGGTTAGTAAATTTGCTGATAACACAAAGTTTGGTGGTGTTGTGGATAGTTTGGAGGGCCGTCAATGATTACAGTGGGAGATTGATAGGATGTAAAACTGAGCTGCAAAATGACAGATGATGTTCATCCCAGATAATCATTTTGGTAGGATGGCAGTATATAGTATTAACCGTAAGATTCTTGGCAGTGTGGAGGATCAGTGGGATCTTGCCGTCCGAGTCCATAGGGAACTCAAAGCTGCTGCGCAGGTTTACTCTGTGGTTAAGAAGGCAGACTGTGTATTGGCCTTCACCAATCGTGGGATCAAGTTTAGGAGCCGAGAGGTAATGCTACCTGGATTACCCGGATTGGAGGGCATAATTTATGAGAATTGTTAGAGTGAACTCGGCCTTTTCTCCTTGGAGGGACGGAGGATGAGAGGTGATCTGATAGAGGTGTATAAGATGATGAAGGGCATTTATCGTGTGGATAGCCAAGGCTTTTTCCCAGGGCTGAAATGCCAGCACGAGAGGGCACAGTTGTAATGTGTTTGGAGGTAGGTACAGAGGAGATGCCAGGTGTATGTTTATTTACACAGTGAAGGTGAGTGCGCGGAATGGGCAGTCGACGACGATCGTGGAGGCGGAAATGATAGTGTCATTTAAGAGACTTCTGGATAGGTATATGGAGCTTAGAAAATTAGAGGGCTATGGATAACCTCAGTGGATTCTAAGGTAAGGACATGTTCGGGGCAGCGTTGTAGGCTGAAAGGCCTGTATTGTGCTATAGGCTTTCTATGTTTCTGTGTAATAACTTCTTTCAAATGTTTCACTGCTAAGGCAAAAGTAATGGCTTCTCAGTAATGTTCCCTGCTGAAGTAATTGTTTCTCTGTAGCAGCAATGTTTGGGTTATGCCTGTTAGCCCATCGGAGATTGTTGCTTTGTCTTGTGTATCAGGAAGGACGTTGTCTTCGCGGTTTTTTGTCGAGGAGAGATGAAGAGGGAGGACGCGTGTGGAGAGAGCGGGTAGACCACCAGGCGGAGTGGACTGGGATGTGGAAGTCCGAAGTTCGGCGACGCTTGGAGGAGACCGATGGTGGAAGAATGACTACTGAGTGAGCTCAAACGTGACTTTGTCTTGACTTGGGCACTTTTTTTATTTTCAGTACTATATTCATAACGTTCTATCATTTAATTGCATATGGTGTTCTATCTGGTATTTTGTGTTGTGGGTTTGTAGCTGGGGGTACATTGCACAACATCCACACAACGTGATTACCCAGTTTGGCGGGGCTGAAGGCCGACTCCCCTAGATGAACAGGAGCTGGGCGAGCCTGAGGGTTACATTTGTGCCAAAGACATCCACCTCCATTCATTTTTTTCATGCTAATTGTTACGTCCTCGAGGAACCCTGTCAGATTTGTCAGGCAGGGTAGCCTAACGGGCCTATAATTTCCTTCTTTATTTGCCTTCCTCCCTTTTTAAAGAGTGCAGAGACATTTGCAATTTGACATTCCTCCGGAACCATAACAGAATCCAGTGATTCTTGAAAAATGATAACCACTGCATCCACTATCTCTTCGGCAACCTCTTTCAGAACTGTGGGATGTCAGCTATATGGTCCACTTGTTCTATTTAAGACCTTTGCGTTTCTTTGGCGCTTTTTCCTTTGTAATAGAAAAGGCACTCACTCATGCTCCCTGGCACTCACGGTCTTCAGGAACATTGTTAAAGTCTTTCACAAAAGTACTCATGAGCTTCATATGCCATTTCTTTATCCCCCATTACTGCATCACCAGCTTTATTTCCAGTAGTCCAGTTTCAACTCTCACCCGCCCTTTTACACATTATATAACTGAAAAACAAACTTTTAGCATTCTACTTTATATTATTGGTCAGTTTGCCCTCATGTTTATTCTTTTGGATTCGTACGGCTTTCTTAGTGGCCTTATGTTGGATTAAAAAAAATTCTCAAACATGCAGAGACCCTTCCTACAGGCCGAGAACCAAGTTCCTCACCCAGAACGTCGACTGCACACTATTTCTAATTTCTGATGTAAAATCATCTAGAAAAATGATGCAAACAACTTTGTTTTATGTATTTATTTGATTGTACAATTTGACCCTAAGAAGGCAGAGTCATTTTTATCAGACAAAGTCCAAATTGTCTAAAGCAGTGTTAACAGTAAAATAAAAATACAATGTGTTTCCCTTCCCACTCGACGCACTGATGTCCCATTCTCCCTTCCGCAAACCTCCTCCTTCGACATATCGATCTGGTTTGTTGCCCTGCTCTGGATGTTTTAATCCGGAATTCCCGACGAGACATCAATCAGCCACACTGGCACAGCTCATTCCTCCTCAAACCTTACCGATTCTGAACTCCGCTCTCTCTGTGCATATCCCAAATTTACAATCAAACCCCCAGACAAAGGATGTGCTGTTAGACTGTTTCCGAGTGAACTTGTGAAATCCAGCATCTCCTCATCCTTACCACATGAGGAGGACCCCGCTCCAGAACTACATAAAACTGTCTCTGACACCATTACTGACCTCATCAGTTCTGGAGATCTCCCATCCACTCACGGATCATTCGCCCACAACTGCTTACCTTGACCCAATACCCCAAGATCCACAATCCTGACTGTGTTGGGTAGGCATATTATCTCTGCCTGCTCCTGACCCACTGCACTCTTATGCTCATAGCTCGACTCGATTTTGTCTTCCTCGGTCATTCCCTTCCAATCTGTATCGGTGAAACTTCTCATGCTCGCGATCTTCTTTCTAGCGTTCAACTCCGTGGCCACGATTACCTCATTTACACCATGAATGATCATTCCCAATACACTTCTACCCCCGATCCACTACCACTTTCCTCTGTCTGTTAGAATTGGCCCTCACCCTCAACAATGTTTCCTTTGGCTCCGTCTGCATTATCCAAGCTCGTGTGTTGGACATTGGCTACGTCCCTATTCCAAGACTTCACCAGAAATGTTCCATATCTTGTTCCTCCAGAACATTGATGTGTTATGCTCCGGTCCCGAGCTGGTGTTCCGGTTCTTGGTCCGGGCCACGGACTCCGGGTCTTATAGCCGTCCGCCTTTCACCCTTGAGCCTAATTAGTCACACCTGTGGATCATCTTGGCTTGTTGGGGCTCAAGGTGGCGCCCATGATGCCCATCGGCTGTCGGTGTATAGAGGGGCCTCAGGGACTGAGTGGAGTTGGGGGGTTGTCTTGCCTATCCTGCTCACCCCTGGTTGTCCTGCTTATCCTGCTCACCACTGGTTGTCTTGACTATCCTGCTCACCCCTGGTTGTCTTGCCTATCCTGCTCACGCCTGCTTGTCCTGCTTATCCTGCTCACCCCTGGTTGTCCTGCTTATCCTGGTCACCCCTGGTTGTCCTGCCTATCCTGCTCACCCCTGGTTGTCCTACCTATCCTGCTCACCCCTGGTTGTCCTGCCTATCCTGCTCACCCCTGGTTGTCCTGCTTATCCTGCTCACCCCTGGTTGTCCTGCTTATCCTGCTCACCCCTGGTTGTCCTGCCTATCCTGCTCACCCCTGGTTGTCCTGCTTATCCTGGTCACCCCTGGTTGTCCTACCTATCCTGCTGACCCCTGGTTGTCCTGCTTATCCTGCTCACTCCTGGTTGTCCTGCCTATCCTGGTCACCCCTGGTTGTCCTGCTTATCCTCCTCACCCCTGGTTGTCCTGCTTATCCTGCTCACTCCTGGTTGTCCTGCCTATCCTGGTCACCCCTGGTTGTCCTGCTTATCCTGCTCACCCCTGGTTGTCCTGCCTATCCTGCTCACCCCTGGTTGTCCTACCTATCCTGCTCACCCCTGGTTGTCCTGCTTATCCTGCTCACCCCTGGTTGTCCTGCTTATCCTGCTCACTCCTGGTTGTCCTACCTATCCTGCTCACCCCTGGTTGTCTTGTCTATCCTGCTCACCCCTGGTTGTCCTGCTTATCCTGCTCACCCCTGGTTGTCCTGCTTATCCTGCTCACCCCTGGTTGTCCTGCCTATCCTGCTCACTCCTGGTTGTCCTGCTTATCCTGCTCACCCCTGGTTGTCCTGCTTATCCTGCTCACCCCTGGTTGTCCTGCCTATCCTGCTCACCCCTGGTTGTCCTGCTTATCCTGCTCACCCCTGGTTGTCCTGCTTATCCTGGTCACCCCTGGTTGTCCTGCCTATCCTGCTCACCCCTGGTTGTCCTGCTTATCCTGCTCACCCCTGTTTGTCCTGCTTATCCTGCTCACCCCTGGTTGTCCTGCTTATCCTGCTCACCCCTGGTTGTCCTGCTTATCCTGCTCACCCCTGGTTGTCCTGCCTATCCTGCTCACTCCTGGTTGTCCTGCTTATCCTGCTCACCCCTGGTTGTCCTGCTTATCCTGCTCACCCCTGGTTGTCCTGCCTATCCTGCTCACCCCTGGTTGTCCTGCTTATCCTGCTCACCCCTGGTTGTCCTGCTTATCCTGCTCACTCCAGGTTGTCCTGCTTATCCTGCTCACTCCTGGTTGTCCTGCCTATCCTGCTCAATCCTGGTTGTCCTGCTTATCCTGCTCACTCCTGGTTGTCCTGCTTATCCTGCTCACTCCTGGTTGTCCTGCTTATCCTGGTCACTCCTGGTTATCCTGCCTATCCTGCTCACCCCTGGTTGTCCTGTTTATCCTGCTCACACCTGTTTGTCTTGACTATCCTGCTCACTCCTGGTTATCCTGCCTATCCTGCTCACCCCTGGTTGTCCTGCCTATCCTGCTCTCCCCTGGTTGTCCTGCTTATCCTGCTCACCGCTGGTTGTCCTGCTTATCCTGCTCACCCCTGGTTGTCCTGCTTATCCTGCTCACTCCTGGTTGTCCTGCTTATCCTGGTCACTCCTGGTTATCCTGCCTATCCTGCTCACCCCTGGTTGTCCTGCTTATCCTGCTCACCCCTGGTTGTCCTGCTTATCCTTCTCACCCCTGGTTGTCCTGTTTATCCTGCTCACCCCTGGTTGTCCTGTTTATCCTGCTCACCCCTGGTTGTCCTGTTTATCCTGCTCACCCCTGGTTGTCCTGCTTATCCTGCTCACCCCTGGTTGTCCTGCTTATCCTGCTCACCCCTGCTTGTCCTGCTTATCCTTCTCACCCCTGGTTGTCCTGTTTATCCTGCTCACCCCTGGTTGTCCTGTTTATCCTGCTCACCCCTGGTTGTCCTGTTTATCCTGCTCACCCCTGGTTGTCCTGCTTATCCTGCTCACCCCTGGTTGTCCTGCTTATCCTGCTCACCCCTGCTTGTCCTGCCTATCCTGCTCACCCCTGGTTGTCCTGCTTATCCTGCTCACTCCTGGTTGTCCTGCTTATCCTGCTCACCCCTGGTTGTCCTGCTTATCCTGCTCACCCCTGGTTGTCCTGCTTATCCTGCTCACCCCTGGTTGTCCTGCTTATCCTGCTCACCCCTGGTTGTCCTGCCTATCCTGCTCACCCCAGGTTGTCCTGTTTATCCTGCTCACTCCAGGTTGTCCTGCTTATCCTGCTCACTCCTGGTTGTCCTGCCTATCCTGCTCAATCCTGGTTGTCCTGCTTATCCTGCTCACTCCTGGTTGTCCTGCTTATCCTGCTCACTCCTGGTTGTCCTGCTTATCCTGGTCACTCCTGGTTATCCTGCCTATCCTGCTCACCCCTGGTTGTCCTGTTTATCCTGCTCACACCTGTTTGTCTTGACTATCCTGCTCACTCCTGGTTATCCTGCCTATCCTGCTCACCCCTGGTTGTCCTGCCTATCCTGCTCACCCCTGGTTGTCCTGCCTATCCTGCTCTCCCCTGGTTGTCCTGCTTATCCTGCTCACCGCTGGTTGTCCTGCTTATCCTGCTCACCCCTGGTTGTCCTGCTTATCCTGCTCACTCCTGGTTGTCCTGCTTATCCTGGTCACTCCTGGTTATCCTGCCTATCCTGCTCACCCCTGGTTGTCCTGCTTATCCTGCTCACCCCTGGTTGTCCTGCTTATCCTGCTCACCCCTGGTTGTCCTGCTTATCCTGCTCACCCCTGGTTGTCCTGTCTATCCTGCTCACCCCTGGTTGTCCTGCTTATCCTGCTCACCCCTGCTTGTCCTGCCTATCCTGCTCACCCCTGGTTGTCCTGCTTATCCTGCTCACTCCTGGTTGTCCTGCTTATCCTGCTCACCCCTGGTTGTCCTGCTTATCCTGCTCACCCCTGGTTGTCCTGCTTATCCTGCTCACCCCTGGTTGTCCTGTCTATCCTGCTCACCCCTGGTTGTCCTGCATATCCTGCACACCCCTGGTTGTCCTGCTTATCCTGCTCACCCCTGGTTGTCCTGCCTATCCTGCTCACCCCTGGTTGTCCTGCTTATCCTGCTCACCCCTGGTTGTCCTGCTTATCCTGCTCACCCCTGGTTGTCCTGCTTATCCTGCTCACCCCTGGTTGTCCTGCCTATCCTGCTCACCCCTGGTTGTCCTGCTTATCCTGCTCACCCCTGGTTGTCCTGTCTATCCTGCTCACCCCTGGTTGTCCTTCCTATCCTGCTCACCCCTGGTTGTCCTGCTTATCCTGCTCACCCCTGGTTGTCCTGCCTATCCTGCTCACCCCTGGTTGTCCTGCTTAGCCTGCTCACCCCTGGTTGTCCTACCTATCCTGCTCACCACTGGTTGTCCTGCCTATCCTGCTCACCCCTGGTTGTCCTGTTTATCCTGCTTACCCCTGGTTGTCCTGCTTATCCTGCTCACCCCTGGTTGTCCTGTCTATCCTGCTTACCCCTGGTTGTCCTGCTTATCCTGCTCACCCCTGGTTGTCCTGACTATCCTGCTCACCCCTGGTTGTCCTGCTTATCCTGCTCACCCCTGGTTGGCCTGCTTATCCTGCTCACCCCTGGTTGTCTTGCCTATCCTGCTCACCCCTGGTTGTCTTGCCTATCCTGCTCACCCCTGGTTGTCCTGTTTATCCTGCTCACCCCTGGTTGTCCTGCTTATCCTGCTCACCCCTGGTTGTCCTGCTTATCCTGCTCACCCCTGGTTGTCCTGCTTATCCTGCTCACCCCTGGTTGTCCTGCTTATCCTGCTCACCCCTGGTTGTCCTGCTTATCCTGCTCACCCCTTTTTGTCTTGCCTATCCTGCTCACCCCTGGTTGTCCTGTTTATCCTGCCCACCCCTGGTTGTCCTGCTTATCCTGCTCACCCCTGGTTGTCCTGTTTATCCTGCTCACCCCTTTTTGTCTTGCCTATCCTGCTCACCCCTGGTTGTCCTGTTTATCCTGCTCACCCCTGGTTGTCCTGCTTATCCTGCTCACCCCTGGTTGTCCTGCTTATCCTGCTCACCCCTGGTTGTCCTGCTTATCCTGCTCACCCCTGGTTGTCCTGTTTATCCTGCTCACCCCTGGTTGTCCTGCTTATCCTGCTCACCCCTGGTTGTCCTGTTTATCCTGCTCACCCCTGGTTGTCCTGCTTATCCTGCTCACCCCTGGTTGTCCTGCTTATCCTGCTCACCCCTGGTTGTCCTGTTTATACTCCTCACCCCTGGTTGTCCTGCTTATCCTGCTCACCCCTGGTTGTCCTGCTTATCCTGCTCACCCCTGTTTGTCCTGCTTATCCTGCTAACCCCTGGTTGTCCTGTGTATCCTGCTCACCCCTGGTTGTCCTGATTATCCTGCTCACCCCGGTTGTCCTGCTTATCATCCTCACCCCTGGTTGTCCTGCTTATCATCCTCACCCCTGGTTGTCCTGCTTATCCTCCTCACCCCTGGTTGTCCTGCCTATTCTGCTCACCCCTGGTTGTCCTGCTTATCCTCCTCACCCCTGGTTGTCCTGCTTATCCTGCTCACCCCTGGTTGTCCTGCCTATCCTCCTCACCCCTGATTGTCCTGCCTATTCTGCTCACTCCTGGTTGTCCTGCTTATCCTCCTCAGCCCTTGTTGTCCTGCTTATCCTGCTCACCCCTGGTTGTCCTGCCTATCCTGCTCACCCCTGGTTGTCCTGCTTATCCTGCTCACCCCTGGTTGTCCTGCCTATCCTGCTCACCCCTGGTTGTCCTGCTTATCCTGCTCACCCCTGGTTGTCCTGCCTATCCTGCTCACCCCTGGTTGTCTTGCTTATCCTGCTCACCCCTGGTTGTCCTGCCTATCCTGCTCACCCCGGGTTGTCCTGCTTATCCTGCTCACCCCTGGTTGTCCTGCTTATCCTGCTCACCCCTGGTTGTCCTGCTTATCCTGCTCACCCCTGGTTGTCCTGCTTATCCTGCTCACCCCTGGTTGTCCTGCCTATCCTGCTCACCCCTGGTTGTACTGCTTATCCTCCTCACCCCTGGTTGTCCTGCTTATCCTGCTCACCCCTGGTTGTCCTGCTTATCCTGCTCACCCCTGGTTGTCCTGCCTATCCTGCTCACCCCTGGTTGTCCTGCTTATCCTGCTCACCCCTGCTTGTCCTGCCTATCCTGCTCACCCCTGGTTGTCCTGCTTATCCTGCTCACCCCTGGTTGTCCTGCCTATCCTGCTCACCCCTGGTTGTCCTGCTTATCCTGCTTACCCCTGGTTGTCCCGCTTATCCTGCTCACCCCTGGTTGTCTTGCTTATCCTTCTCACCCCTGGTTGTCCTGCCTATCCTGCTCACCCCTGGTTTTCTTGCTTATCCTGCTCACCCCTGGTTGTCCTGCCTATCCTGCTCACCCCTGGTTGTCCTGCTTATCCTGCTCACCCCTGGTTGTCCTGCTTATCCTGCTCACCCCTGGTTGTCCTGCTTATCCTGCTCACCCCTGGTTGTCCTGCCTATCCTGCTCACCCCTTGTTGTCCTGCCTATCCTGCTCACCCCTGGTTGTACTGCTTATCCTCCTCACCCCTGGTTGTCCTGCTTATCCTGCTCACCCCTGGTTGTCCTGCCTATCCTGCTCACCCCTGGTTGTCCTGCTTATCCTGCTCACCCCTGGTTGTCCTGCCTATCCTGCTCACCCCTGGTTGTCCTGCCTATCCTGCTCACCCCTGGTTGTCCTGCTTATCCTGCTCACCCCTGGTTGTCCTGCTTATCCTGCTCACCCCTGGTTGTCTTGCCTATCCTGCTCACCCCTGGTTGTCCTGCTTATCCTGCTCACACCTGGTTGTCCTGCTTATCCTGCTCACCCCTGGTTGTCCTGCTTATCCTTCTCACCCCTGGTTGTCCTGCTTATCCTGCTCACCCCTGGTGGTCCTGCTTATCCTGCTCACCCCTGGTTGTCCTGCTTATCCTGCTCACCCCTGGTTGTCCTGCCTATCCTGCTCACCCCTGGTTGTCCTGCCTATCCTGCTCACCCCTGGTTGTCCTGCTTATCCTGCTCACCCCTGGTTGTCTTGCCTATCCTGCTCACCCCTGGTTGTACTGCTTATCCTGCTCCTCGGGTTTGCCCTGGCTTGGAGTACCATCGTTAAAGACGAATTTTTCGAGTAAGTCTGGCGAGGTTTCCTTTCTATCCCTTGCCTCCGTTGGGCAAACCTGGCCGGACTGCTGTTGCCCGACGGGGGACTCTGCCCCTTCCTACCCCTTGCTGCATTCGTGTTGTGCTCCGCAAGCTACCCATGTGCCCTGCCACCTGCGCAGGGCCCGTGTTCCTTCTTCGGAGGTCTGGGCCCTGCCTAGAAGTTATGCGGCTCCCCCAGAGAACTCCAAGATTCTGCCAGAAGTCCTAGACCCAGCCGGACCTCCATAAAACTCCTCTGAACTCCGGTATCCTGCCTTGCCTGAACTCCGGGATCCTGCCTTGCCTGAACTCTAAGACTCTCTTGGAACCCCAGAGTCGCCTTGAACGCCATGTCCCTCACGTACACCACGGTCCCCACATCTTGTCTATCGTTTAGCTGTTCCCATCCTGTCCCTAGTACTTCAGTGTCTGCGTCCTGCACTTGTGTCCAGCCGCCTGTCCACTTATGACATTGATGACTGCATCGATGCTGTTTCAGGCACCTGCTCTGAGGCCGTGAATTTCATCACACTGGCCACGAACGTCCACACTGACCTTGAGTAAACTTGGTCCATTTTAACAACTGCCTTACCTTGCTCGATCTCTTTGTCTCAATCAAAGGAAACAAATTGCCGACCCTCTTCATTAGGAACATACCGACTCCAACAGTTATCTGGTCCATATCTCTTCTCTCGCAGTTTCCTGTAAAAATGCTATTCCCTTTTCTCCTTTCCTTCATCTCATCAGCATCTGCTCCAAGAATTTGGCCTCCATTCCAGATCAGAGCTGCCTACTCTCCGCGGCCCTAAACATCGATTGCACTCTTTTCCACAGTTGCTGCTTGATCTTCTGAGTTCTTCCTGCATTTCAATCTATCAAAAATGATTAAAATATGTTCCCTTATTCGTCAATTGATATTGCACTCATCTTCTCCGATGTTAACACATCCCCTCTTATTGGGACCAAATGGCTCACAGTACTCCAAAATTGACCTGCCCAGCGCTTTATTTAATCTGACAAAATGCATGCCCATACAGGGGAAGACACTGCATTCAATTAGCTACCTCTTTGCCATTCTCCATATCCTTTCAATTCATTATGGAGTCTGCCCACTTTCTCAAAACTATCTACCCCTCTACGTATCTTCGCATCATCTGAAGACTTTGCCACAAAGCCATCTATTCCACTTTCACAGATAGTTCTTACGTATAACGTAAGCGGACACAACACAGACCTCTGTGGAACACCACTAGTCACCGACAACCTACCAGAAAAGGCTCTCTTTATTCTCACTCTTTCCTTCCTGCTATACAGTCATTGCTTTCTCTATGCTAGCATCGGTCATGCAATACCGTGGATCATTACTTTTTAAGCAACCTCATGTCTGATGCCCTATCAGAGGTCTTCTAAAAATCCAAGTGCACACCAGCTACCGATTCTACATTGTCTATTCTGTTTGATAATCTCTCAAGGAATTCCAGTAGTTTTGTCAAGCAAAACCGATCCCTGAGAAAGAAATCATGCTGACATTTGTCAGAAATCATGTTGACTCTAATAATCGAGTTAAACATCTTCTTAGACACTGAGATCAGCCTAATTGTCCTGTCCTTTCTTCTGGCTCTCTCGCTTCATGAAGCTTTGAGTGACATTTGCAATTTTCCATTTCTTCAGAAGCATGCCGGAATCAAATGACACATGAACGATGACTATTCTGCTTCCCTAATCACGTGCTCCACATATTAGGACCCGGGAGGGCATAATATCTTGTCCAGGAGACTTTTCAACCTTCGGTCTTCGATATCCAAAGAACATTCTCCCTTCCAATAGCAACTTCACACACATTGTCCTTGACACTCTGGAGTTTCTGACATAACTCTCGGTTGTCTATACTGTATTTTTGATATTAGTGTATTCACCAGGTGGCCCTGTAATGCTACAGGGGACCCCTCTGTTTCTGGGATGAGGTCTCCCGATCTGCGCCAGGCTTTCGAAGCTTCCTTGTAGACATCTAGTCTGCTCAGTTGACAGGGTATTGTTCCAGAGACGTTCATGTTCCCACATTTGTTAAATTCTTCTCCTGTATTGATTATTTCATGTTTACTGGGCTGTTCTTTCCTTTAGGTATAACGGCGTGTGCTTCTTGTCAGAATGCATATGCTCACATGGGCTATGAATTCCGCTTTCTTTGATGTCATTATATTATTAGAAGGGTTACCTAACCTCTCAGTATGTAACACCCTGGGAAAGGTTCCACGGCTAAAGTAATGTAGCAGCTTCCTGTTGCAGCTGGGTTTGAATTATGGTTAGCGATAACGGGAGTTTTCTAATGTGAACTAGAACTTTTGTTTGGAGTAACCGTGATTAGATGGAGCAAGGGTTCGTAGTTGACAGAGGATTGGTCAATATGCCTTTTATCTTATGCCACGTGCTATTATTCCTTGGCACTGACTTTATAAAGGGCAGCAAAGTGCATTGCATCCACACAAAACGGGGTTTGCGGTGGCAGAGCCCTTTCAATATTATTCTTCCCCCTTTGGTCCTCGGTAATGTTAATCTAACTGTGCTGGAGTGTATTTTTTTTTTTAGAAAGTTTGTCCTGTGACGTCTTATTTTTCTTTGTAAATTTTCCAGATTGATATCGTGTCAAAATATTTTGTCAAATGAAGACGTTAATTCGGATATAACCATAGAATCATATAACAATTAGAGCATGGAAACAGGCCATATCGGCCCTCCTAGTCCATGTCGAAAGCCTACTCTCACCTAGTCCCACCGACTTGCACTCAGACCATCACCCCCCATTCCTTTCCTGTCCATATACCTATCCATTTTTTAAATGACCTAATCGAACCTGCCTCTACCGCTTCTACTAGAAGCTCGTTCCACACAGCTACCACTCTCTGAGTAAAGAAGTCCCCACTCGAGTTACCCCTAAACGTTTGCACCCTAACTCTCAAATCATGCCCTCTTGCTTGAATCTCCCCTTCTCTCAATGAAAAAAGCCTATCCACGTCAACTCTATCTATCTTTCCCCACATAATTTTAAATACCTCTATCAAGTCCACCCTCAACCTTCTACGCTCCAAAGAATAAAGAAATAACTTGTTCTTCTCTGTAACATAGGTGCTGAAGCCCAGGTAACATTCTACTAAATATCCTCTGTACTCTCTCAATTTTGTTGACATTTTTCCTTTAGTTCGGTGACCAGAACTGTAGTCAATACTCCAAATTTGTCCTCACCAATGCCTTGTACAATTTTAACATTACGTTCCAAATCCTATACTCAATGCTCTGATTTATAAAGCCCAGCATACCAAACGTTTTTTTTCACCACCCTATCCACATGAAATTCCACATTCAGGGAACTATGCACCATTATTCCTGGATGACTCTGTTCTACTGCATTCATCAATGCCTTACCATTTACCATGTATGTCCTATTTTGATTAGTCCTACCAAAATGTAGCACCTCACACTGATCAACATTAAACTCCATCTGCTATCTGTCAGCCCACTCTTCTAACTGGCCTAAATCTCTCTGCAAGCTTTGTAAACCTACTTCACTATCGACAACGCCACCTATCTTAGTGTCTCCTGCATACTTACTTATCCTATTTACCACCCCATCATCCAGATCATTAATGCATATGAAAAACAACATTGGACCCAGTACAGATCCCTGAGGCACAACACTTGTCACTGGCCTCCAACCTAACAAACAGTTATCAACCTCTGCTCTCTGGAATCTCCCATCTAACCACTGTTGAATCCATTTTACAAATTCAATATTAATACCTAACGATTGAACCTTCCTAACTATCCTTCCGTGTGGAACCTTGTCAAAGGCCTTACTGAAGTCCGTATAGACAACACCCACTGCTTTACCGTCGTCAACCTCCCTTGTAACCACTTCAAAAAATTCAATAGGATTTGTCAAACATGCCCTTCCTCGCACAAATCCATGTAGACTGTTCCTAATCAGACCCTGTCTATCCAGATAATTATATATTCCGTTTCCAAGAATACTTTCCATTAATTGACCCACCACTGCCATCGAACTTACAGTGCAATTATTGCTAGGTTTACTCTTGGAACCCTTTTTAAACAATAGGACCACATGAGCATTTCGCCAATCCTCCGGCACCATCCCCGTTTCTAATGAAATTTGAAATATTTCTGTCCGAGCCCCTGCTGTTTCTACACTAACTTCCCTCAAGATCCTAGGGAATATCCTGTCAGGACCCGGAGTTCTATCCACTTTTATATTCTTTAGAAGCGCCAGTACTTCCTCTTATTTAATCATCATAGTTTACATAACTACCATACTTGTTTCCCTTATCGTGCACAATTCAATATCCTTCTCCTTAGTGAATATCGAAGAAAAGAAATTGTTCAAAATCTCCCCCATCTCTTTTGGTTCCACACATAGCTGTCCACTCTGATTCTCTAAGGGAGCACTTTTATCCCTCACTATCCTTTTGCTATTAATATAACTGTAGAAACCCTTCGGATTTATTTTCACCTTACTTGCCAAAGCAACCTCATATCTTCTTTTAGCTTTTCTAATGTCTTTCTTAATATTCTTTTTACTTTCTTTATATTCCTCGAGCACCTCATTTAGTCCATGCTACCTGTACATATTGTAGATCTTTCTCATTTTCCGAACCAGGTTTGGAATATCCTTTGAAAACCATGGCTCCCTCAAAGTTTTAACCTTTCCTTTCAACCTAACAGGAACATAAAGAAACTGTACCCTCAAAATTTTACCTTTAAATGACCTCCATTTCTCTATTACATCCTTCCCATAAAACAAATTGTCCCAATCCACTCCTTCTAAATCCTCAAAGTTAGCCTTTCTCCAATCAAAAATCTCAACCCTGTGTCCAGACCTATCCTTCTTCATAATTATATTGAAACTAATGGCATTGTGATACATTGGTTACATCGGAAGTCTTCATTGCACTTTTTATGTTTACTAAAGAGCTTTATTTCGCAGACCGTGTTCGAAGAAAGTCCAAACCCGTGCAAGCATTGAGTGCCGTCGGGAAAATGCCTTGGTTTAGTTTCAAATGCATGGGGAACCTGCGCCATCGTCTCTTGTGGGGTCGAACGTGCCGGGGTCATTCTTCACCGTGAGTCTACATGAGAGCACAGTTTTGCAGTAGTCATTGCTCTACGGAGTGTTATAACTTGAGGTCGGTTCCTCACCTCTTACCACTGGATCCGACCTGTGGATGGACAGTTCTACCCTGGACTCTACTCCAATAACACTCACTGATCGTCTTTACCGGAACAACAGAACAGGTGCAGCTCCGTGTAACCGGGGAAAAGCAATGACGACCAACCTCGGACTCTAACGATGCTGATGCCTTCTCTTATTTGCTGAAGTGATTCTGGTTAATTTGGAAGCTTTGTGGAGAACGGTGAGGTATCTCACATCCTGTCCTCACAGTAGGCAAAGTAGGTGGCAGTTTCAGCTGCTGTCTGGATCCACTCATGTTTGTGATATTGATGTTGTGTCCTAGTTAAATAATGAGCTTTGGTTTGCACAGGTAGCTCCATTCGATGATGAGACACTTGCGGCAAATGTATTCAGAATCATGAGTTGTCTTTGTCCCCCTGCACTGGGAGTTCTGCATAGCCGTAGCCTCTGTCATTTCTCCGTATATAGAGGCTGTAGATAATCGCAGACCCAGTACTGCAAGTCAACACTTAGGTAAACCGTCACACTTAGCGTCTGTGCAGTGGAACTGTAGTCACAGAATGTCAGAAAGACTTGATTCCTTATTCCCTGTCCTGGCCTGACCCACCCCATAACCGGCCGTCTCCGTCGTCTCCCTTCTCCCGTCCCGTCTTTTTGGACCAGTCTCCTTACCCAAACATGCTTCGTTTCAGAAAAACTCCCCCTCTCCGATTCACACTTATTATTTCCAGTTTCTCCCTGATTAATATGCTGGGCCAAAAACGCAAAGGGAACAGTCCAATTGAACATTTATATTGAGCCACGTTTGTAGAGGGTCATTGGGCTGGTATTCAGTCGCGATGGGCAGCGATGCAGAACTCAATGATGTAAGAAACGCCTGTAAGAAACATGGACATTGTACATAGAGCAATCGTGAGGAGAGGGTCCTGGAGAGTGAAACGCGGAAGGTGGGCTAAGGGATAAGATTGGTGAGTAGGAATAGAAGGCGTGCTGGATGGTCTCGAGAGTAGGTATGAAAGGGGATGTTCACTGGGTATAGAAAGTTGGTAAGATGGGCTGAGTATCAGCACAGAAATGAGTATGAAGCCAAGAAGGAAATGGGCTGATAAGTGGTGAGACTGGATAGAGTACTACATCATATCGATAGTGATGATGTGGTGAGTGCCCATGCGGGTGAAACCAATGCTTTGACGTGCAGGAGTTACACATGTTTTGACTTGGTTTTCGAGTGTGAATATATTTTGTGAAAGGAGCTCGCTTCGTAGCTCTTATATTGGCCGTTGGCAGGGTTCATGTCGGAGGCGGTACAGGGCAGGGAGGCCGGGCGAGGCAGGGATCGGAACTGAGCGGCAGATTTAGGACTGCGGAAGGAAAGCGATTTCGCTCACAGGTCACCTTTCGCACAAGCCAGCTTTGAAGACCAGTCAGGCCGTACGTAGAACAGCATAGTCACCCTGCGAAAACAGAAGCAGTCGCTACCCAGTATTTGCCATCAGCATAGGGTCATTGATAGGGTCATACAGCAGGCAATCCTTCGGCCCGTTGCGTCAATTCTGGTACCCAACAGCTTCGCATTGATTTCGTATAGTGGCAAAAAAGCCACAATTCTATTTTTTCATCTCGATACTAGGGATTGCAGGCAAGAATATATCCACCCTCCCCCACCAGGGCACCGCAATCCGGCTCCAGAAACCCCAGCACCACCACAGCTAGCCCTACGGCTAGTGAACCTGTGAACCTCTCACCCAGCCTCTTAAATCTGGATGGTGTACCTTAGAAACACATCTGCAACATGGGATAACGTTCCCAATGTGTGAACGATCCATGCCCTCCAACGGTTAGAACAACCCAGCCATCCTTCTCCATTCCAGAAAAAGACAGAAAACCTGCTGGGATCTCTCTTAGAGAGAAGGGGAAGGAGAGTTCCTATAGATTAGGCGGGAGAGGAAGAGTGACTGGGTGAAATCTGCCGAGGAAGATTTGCAAGGTTTAAGGGCGGATAGAGGGATGGGGTGGTCGGACAGAAGTTGCGGAGTGTTTGGCACAGTGCTTAAAAAAATCTTTGCACTCTACCTCGTACATCAGATAAAACAAATTATTTACCACATGGAGTGCTCAAATCTCACCCGAACAGGGATATTTATTTGGTTACTACAGCGCCTTCGCAACTTCTCTGCCCAGACCAACTTACTTTTCTCTCTCTCCTCAGTTCTAATGAAATATACTCAATCGCAAATAGTTTCCCTTTCTCTGGTAAAGTGAGAGGGGTGCAAGGGGATGGGAAATCGTGAAAGGGAGAGGGCGCGTGGCATATTACAGGAAGATTGATACATCGATTTTCGTGGTGTCAGGTTGCATCTAATCAACCGGAATATAAGGTGTTGTTTTCCAACCTCAGCGTGGCCTTCTCACGACATTTGAGGTGGCCATGGATGGACATATCAGAACGGGAATGAGAAATGGAAGCAAACTCGGTTGCCAGTTTCCGACCCCGCTTGTTCTGGCGGACGGAACGTAGATGCTTGGCAAATCCGTCTCCCAATCTATGTCGAGTGTCGTTGATATGCAACAGGTCACACCGGGACCACCGAATGTCAGTGAGAGGGTGATGTGTAGGGGCAGGTGTAGCAACTGCTCCATTTGCCAGGAGGAAGATCGGTGGGCAGAGACGAATATACGATCCGTATGGAAAGGGGCGGAGGGCGAGAGTAACTATAACTTGTTCAACCCTGCTGCTTGTTAAAACACCATCCCCTGCTCTCAAGTCCTCAGTCGCCGCTGCATATGCTCTCAGGGTGAGGCTTTTCATTCTACTGGTCTTCCACTTCCATTCCCATTGAGGTATGTCCATCCCTGATCTCCACTCTGTCGTGATGAAGCCACACTTAGGATGGAGAAAGAGCGCCTGATGTTCTGATTGGCTCGCCTCCAACCCGATGACATGAATAGTGATTTTTCAAACTTCCAGTAATGCTCTCCAACACACGCAAACCTTTATATTTCCCATCTAGGTAGCATCTATGGAAACAAATACACTGGAGTTTTCCGACCGAAGCCCTTCGGCAGGACTGGAAAACAGAAACCTGAGGAGTAGATTAAAAAGTTGGGTGGAGGGGAGGTAGAAACGCCGTGTGATAGGTGAATCCTGGAGGGGGAGTGATGAAGTAAATAGATGGGAAGTTGATTGTTGAAAGAGGATGGAGGCCATGGTAGAAAGAAGAATAAAAGTTGGGGAGAACACCAGAGGGAGACGACGGGCGGACAAGCAAATGAAGTGAGAGAGGGGAAAGGTGATGGGAATTGGAGAAAAGGGGAAAGGGCCTGGGCGCATTGCTGGAAGTTTTAGACAACGATGTTCTTGCCATCAGGTTGCAGGATATCCAAATGGAATATAAGGTGTTGTTCTTCAAACCTGAGTGCGGCCTCGTCAGGACAGTGGAGCAGGCCATGGATGGACAAATCTGAATTGGAATGGGAATTGGAATTAAAGTCGGTGGCCACTGCAAGATCCCACATGTCGGCTCACATGGAAGGATTGTTTAGGTAAGGATCTGTGGCACTTCTTCTGCCAGCAAAGATACGAAAGTCGCACACTGGGAGGTCCGTATGGATAGCAGAACGTGGATAAGGAGAGAGGGAATGGTGTGCTTGGTTGTGGATGACGGAGGAACTGAGAGAAGGGGATGGCGTTCAACGCTGGTACTTGCTCTATACCTCGTCTGACACTGGTACTTGTAAAACACCATTCCATTCTCTCAATTCCTCCACACCACGTTTTATGTCGATGCCTCCAGCAGCGCCGCATATTCTCTCAGGATGAGGCTTTTCATTCTATGGTCAGACATATTAATTCCACTTCCCATTCCCACTGCGGTGTATCCATCCATATCTTCCTCCACTGTTGTGATGAGGCCACACTTAGGATGGAGTAATTATAGTCCTCCTGGGTTGCATCCAACTGATGGCACAAACATTGACTTTACATACTTCCCGTAATGCCCTCCAGTAACACCCCCTATCTATTTCTCATCCCGTTTTCCCTCTCTTACCTTATCTACTTGACCGCCCATCGCCTCCCTCTGGTGCTGCTCCTCATTATTAGTTTCTTCTATGTCCTTCTGCCTCTTTCACCAACCAACTTCCCAGCTATTCACTTCATCCCTCCCCTTCAGATTTAGCCTATAACCTGGCGTTTCGCTCTAACCTCAGGACACTACCACCACACCACGTTTTATGTCGATGCCTCAGCTTTTTTCTTTTTCTCCAGTCTTAGAGTAGTGTTGCGTCCCGAAACTACGACTGGACTTGTTTTTTCATAGATGCTGCCTGGCCTGCTGAGTTCCTCAAGCAATTTTTGTGATTCTGATTCTATTTGTTAATATCTACTCCAGAGGACAGACCAGTACCCCTCCCTAGGTAATCTTCACTGCCCTCTCCGAGACTAACACTGTCCACAATACACTCGGTACATCTGCAAAAACGTCGCGCACAATTCGAACGAACTTTTCCACTTCACTGAGCAAGCTCTTTGGGGAGAAAGCCCAGCGCCATCAGTGCAGTGAGTTAGCGACTGTTCTCCCAGGCTGGTTTTCAGTCTCTGGTGTGGTGGCCCTGCTCCACAAACTGGGCATCAGCATCCACAGATCACTTTCTATTTAATAAAGACATTGTCTTCAGCACCACGGTAGATGCCCTTACAGCCATCCACACGATATTCCATTGCCACCTTCCCACACACTTACCCGGCCGCTGCATATTCCATTTCATCATCCCAAGCCCTGCTCTGCGCTCACTCCTACACATGGTGAATGTCGTCAGAAACTTTGGTCCTTGGATCTGTGACACTCCTCAGTTCATGGGAGACGTCGCTGTGTCCTGAACACCACTGACCGTGATTTCCCGCTCTTACAGACTGCCAACATGCTGGAGGTGCATTTAGACCCAGTGTTTCTTGTGTGATCTATAACCCAGACCCAGGCTTAACTTCAACAACATCTCCGGCACGGTGTTTTGTCTGACACTGAGTCTCTGCGGGTGGGTTGAAGATGATATGGCAGGGTAGAGAGCGAGGTGGATGCACATATTCCAGACGGAGACAGAGGGTTGGGGACGGAACATGGCGAAATGTGGACAGGGGCGGAGGGACGGATGGGGGAGAGAGATGAAATTGCTCAATAGAGACTGCAGGAGTTGCGAGAGAGAGCAGCTGGAACAGAGATGGAGATGTAAGAGTGTGAATTAGAGAGGGAAAGCATAGTTGAAGAGGCAGCGAGGCAAGGGGAGGGAGAGAGACTGACAGAGAGAGAGAGAGAGCGAGAGAGAGAAGGGGAAAGAGAGAGAGATGGAATTGAGAGAGAGGAGTGAGAGAAAATGAGAGAGAGAGAGAGAGAGAGAGAGAGAGAGAGAGAGAGAGAGAGAGAGAGAGAGAGAGAGAGAGAGAGAGAGAGAGAGGTGGAAATTGGGGGCGATAAGTGCAGAATAACCCCTTGCTTCTTACATCCAGTGACTACTGATCCAATGCTGAGACACTAAGTCCTACGGCTTAGCTCAGTGTTGTCTTGCTGTACTGGTTGTGTGTTTGCCCAGAGCCTCTATATACAGCGAGATAACACAGGCTGTTGCTATGCAGAACAGCCAGTGCAGGAGACGGAAAAAAAAAGAAACTCGTGATTTTAAGTACTTTGCCCGCAAATATTGCATCGGGATGAAGGGGTTAACCTATGAGGAGAGATTGAGTAGCTTGGGATTATATTCTCTGCAGTTCAGACGAATGAGAGGGGATCTTATAGAAACATGCAACATTTTGAAAGGGATAGATAAGATAGAAGTAGGAAAGTTGTATCCATTGGTAGGTGAGACTCGAACTCGGGGACATTGCCTGAAGATTCAGGGGAGAAGATTTAGCACGGACATGAGGAGAATCTGTGGAATTCTCTGCCCAGGAAAGCAGTTGAGGCATCTTCACTAACTATATTTAAGAAACAGTTAGATAGTTTTTTTTTACATTGTAAGACAATTAAGGGTTATGGGGAAGAGGCAGGTCGATGGAGCTGACTTTACAGACAGATCGACCATAAACTTATTGAATAGCGAGACAGGTTGGATGGGCCGGATGGCCTACTCCTGCTCCTATTTCTTATTTTTTTAATGTTCTTATGATCGTATGGAGCTACTTTGTGCAAACAGATGTTCATTGATTAACTAGGACACCGCCGCAATGTCACAAACATGAGTGGATCCAGACAGCAGCTGACCTACTTTGCCTACGAGGAGGACAGTATGTGAGACACCTCACCGTTCTCCACAATGCTTCCAAATGAACATCAGACACTTATGCAAATGGATGAAGACATCTGTGTCGTTAGAATCCTAGTTTGATCGTCATCACATTTCGGACGTTACACAGAACTGCACCTATTCTGTTGTCGAGCTACTGACCGTCATTGTCTCTAATCCGAGCAGGGTGAGTCTGGAAAACAACTGTCAAATCACAGGTCCGTTCCAGTGGCAGTAGTTCTGGGCACCGACCTCAGGTTAAATCACTTCGTACAGCAATCCATACTGCAGAACTGTGTGCTCAGGTAGAGTCACTGTAAGAGATCACCCCAGCACGTTGTTCCGGCCCCTAAGACAGCAGTGCAGGTTACCCATGCGATTCCGGGCGACACTCTCAGACTACTGGGGTTTTGACAGTCTTCAAATCCGCTCTCGAATTCAACTGAAACAGAGGAATATAGGGATTCAGTTCAGAAGCAACAAAACCAATTACATCTTAAAACACCTTCCTGATGATTTGAAATTAAATGCTAGCTCACCTTTAAAGCTAAAGCAATGAATGCAAATAGTAGAACTTTTTTCGAAAGAAAATCTGACATATAGATTGGACTAGATAACCACAGAACATAAAGCAGAGGGGAAGATGTAGTAGAGTTAGTTGAATTCAAAAATGAGTACCATGAGAGGATACAACAGATGGATGAAAATGAAACATATACAGTAGGTATTTAGGTGTCTACAACAAGCAAAATGGATCATATTCCGACAAATGAAAAAAGCATTCCATATAATTTACTTCAGGCTTTCGAAAATCTGCCAAACAAAGTTCAATAGTAAACTTACAACAAAGGCAAAGAAAGCTTCCGTGATATCCGTGTTAACGTTTTTGTTTTAGCAACATATTTCGGCCGAAATCATTCTCAAAAATTTACAAAGAACAGTAAGAACTGAAAAGGTTCACATTCCAAAACACCCATTATCCCTAACCATATCCCATACCCAGCTTCTACAGAATGGCCATTACATTAGCAGTGGAACCTTCATTTTAGAAGGAATAGAATATAAAAGCAAGGCATAATTTTGAATGAAGCTTTATCGAGCGCTGGGGAAGCCGCTCATGCAGTACAGTGAGCCGTTTTGGTCCCACTATGAACGGATGTGCTATCATCAGACAAGGGCAGTGCAGCATCAATCGCAGAGGAAGGGAAAACATATCTTTGAAGGATTAAAATACTGGAAGAACTTAAAAGGCCAACCTTATTGGCAATATTTCCAAGAGCAGAAGAGTATCTTATAAAACCTCAGCAACATCTTGTTGTTTTTATATTATATTCCACTTTGAAATGAATCACAACATTGCACTTTCCTTCTTTACGACGAGCTCCATCTGTAAATCACCCTTCACGGAGTCTAGCAAGTCGTCTCTTCAGGCCCTCTGCTCCTCTCATGTTTGAATTGTCTTCGATAACATTCTGCACGTTTGTTCCTTTTGCCAAAATGCATTTTCATTCCTTTCTGAAAACTATATCCCATCTGCTATTTTTTTCGACCATTCTGCCAATTTGTATAAGCCCTTAGACCATGAAGCCATTAGACAAAGGAGTAGAATTAATCCATTCAAACCAATGATCCCGTCTATCATTTTGTAATGGCTGATCCCGGATCGATTCAACCCCATACACCTGCCCTCTCACCATATACCCTGATGCTCAAATTTCCTTCCTCAATCGTATTGCTTCCTCGGCACTACCGACCCATCCAACTATCTTCAGAACATCTCTGAATGTTGCAAGAAAGCTATCAATTCCATTATCTCAATCATTGACAAGCAATATGGGAGGTAACATTCTAAATACAGGCCCCTGAGGAAGATTGCCAGTTACTGGCAGCCAACCATATTATGCCTCCTTTATTCCACTTGCTGACTCCTGCTATTCTACTATCCCTCCAACCACGTCAGTATCTTTTCTGTAATACCATGTGATTTTATCTTGTTATGAAGCATCATGAGTAGCACCATATCAACTGCCTTTCGAAAATCCAAGTAAAGGACATCCACTGCCTTTCCTTTTCTCCATCCTACTTGTTACGTCCTTAAGGAACTGTTTCAGATTTGTCAGGCACGATGTCCGTTGACAGAGATCATGCTGTTTTTGACAGCTTTATCATTAATCTCCAATTATCAGAAACATCATTGTTATTACTGGACACCAAAATGTTCAAAGCTGCTGAGGTTAGTCTGTCAGTCTTAAAATGTTTTTCTTTATTTGTCTTCCTCCCTTCTTAAAGTGTGCAGTGACATTTGAAATTTTACTGTCCTCCGAACCCATATCAGAATCGAGTGATTCTTGGAAGATCATAACAAATGCATCTGCTATCTCTTCGGCAACATCTTTAGGAGCTTCTTGTTGTACAATGTATGCCTTTTCGTTTCCCTGGCACTTTTTCGTTTGTAATAGCAAAGGCTCTCACTTGTTCTCCCTGGCACGCACGGTCCTTAGCCACAGTGGTAATGTCTTCCACAGTAAGGTCTAATGCAAAGTTCTCATTCGGCTCATATGCCATTTCTTTGCCCCCTATTACTACTTCACCAGCAATACTTCCAGTGGTCTATTTTCAGCTGTCACCTCCCTTTTACTCTTTACGTAACTGAAAAACAGACTTTTAGCATCCTACTTCATGTCATTGGCTAGTTTGCCCACATATTTAATTTTTTCGATTATTTTGAGTTTCCTGGCCACTTTTTTGGATTTAAAAAAGACACAATAACTTATTAAGCATGATGCGACCCTTCCTACAGTCAACACCTCGGTCCGAGAACCAAGTGGCTCTGCTATAAAAGTCGACTGTGCAATATTGCTAGTTTCTGAAGTAAAATCTTCCCGCAGAATGCTGCAAACAAACTTTGTTTTTCGTGTTTATTTGATTGTGCAATTTGAGCCTGAGAAGGGAGAGTCATACTTTTTTTAACACACAACGTCCAAATTGTCTAAGTCAGTGTTAACAGTAATAAATACAAGGTGCTGCTCTTTCTAGCCGACGCACAGATTTCTACTTCTCCCTTCTGCAAAACTCCTTCCACAGATCGCATTGTTTCGCTGCCCTGCTTTGGATCTTTTAATCCCTAATTCCCAACGATACATCAGTCAGGTACACTACCACGCCTCATTTCTCCTCTTGTCTTACCCACTCTAAACTCTGCTCTCTCTGCGCCTATCCCAAACTTACCAAAAAAACCCCAGACAAAGATTGTGCTGTTGTAATGTTTCGGACTGAATTTGTGGAGTCCAACACCTCCTTATCCCTACCACATAAAGAAAGCCCAGCTCCGCAGTGTCGCAAAACTGTTTAAGACACTGTTAGTGACCTCATCAGTTCTGCAGAACTCCCATCCACTGTCACCAAACTCACAGATCCTTCGCCCAGATCTGTTTATTTTGCCCCAATACCCAAGATCCATAATCGCGACTGTTCCGGGTAGGCCCATTTGCTGCCTGTTCCTGACCCACTGTACTCCAATGCTCGTACCTCAAACCGATTCTGTCTTCCCAGGTTCAGTCGCTTCCCAGCTACATTGGCGAAGCTTATCATGCTCGTGATCTCCTCTCTAATGATCAATTTCCTGACCACGATTGCCTCATTTTCAGCGTGAATAACCACTCTCAATACGCCTCTACCCTGATCCGCCACCACTTTCCTCTGTCTGGCAGAATTCAGCCTCACCCTCAATATTTTTCTTTCGGCTCCTTCTACTTTATCCAGGCACGAAGGCTGTCTATGGGCTTCGTCCCTGTGCCAAACTTTCCCCAGAAATGTTCCCCATCTTGTCCTCCAGAACACTGATGACAGCATTGATGCTTTTCATGCACCTGCTCTGAGGCCGTGAATTTCATCACATTTGCCACCAACGTCCACACTGACCTTAACCACACTTGGTCCATTTTAGCAACTCCCTTCCCTTGCTCGATCTCTGTGTCTCCATCACTGGAGATAAATTGTCGACCCTGTTCATTAGAAACATACCGGCTCCAACTGTTACCTGGTCCATATCTCTTCCCTTGCAGTTTCCTTTAAAAATACCATTCCCTTTTCTCCTTTCCTTCATCTCATCCGCATCTGCTCCAAGAATGGGGCCTCCATTCCAGATCAGAGCTGCCTTCTCTCTGCGGCCGTAAGTACATATTGCACTCTTTTCCACAGTTGCTGCCTGATTTTCTGAGCTCTTCCTGCATTTTAATCCTTCAAAATTAATTAATTAAATATAATTCCCCTCCTTTACAAATGATACCGCACTCACCTTCTAGCACATCCCTTCTTAGTGAGACCAAAACGGGTCACAGTACGCCAAAAACAGCCTGCCCAGAGTTTTCTTATGTTTCATTCATTCTTGCTTTTATATTCTATTCCTCTTGAAATGAATGGTAATATCGCATTGGCATTTCACAGCAGCGACTCAACCGGCCAATAAACGTTTAAGGAATTCTAAAATATTCCGTGCTTTTATTTAATCATACAGGAGAAGACACTGCATTCAATTCCCTACCTCTTTGCCCATTCTCCCAATCCATCTAAATCATTGTGGAGCCTGTCTGCATTTTCAAAACTATCTTCCCCTCTACCTATTTTCGCATCATCTGAAGGTTTTGCCACAAAGCCATCTATTCCACTTCCGCAGAATGCTAGAACATAGAATATAGAACGAGAACAACACAGCACATTACAGGCCATTCGGCCCACAATGCTGAGCCGACCCTTAAACCCTGCCTCCAATGTAACCCTCCACCTTAAATTCCTCCATATGTCTGTCTAGTAGTCTCTTAATGTTCACTAGTGTATCTGACTCCACCACTGACTCAGGCTGTGCATTCCACGCAAGAACCACTCTCTGAGTGAAACATCTTCCTCTAATATCCCCCTTGAACTTTCCTCCCCTTACCTTAAAACCATGTCCTCTTGAATTTTGCAGTGGTACCCTGGGGAAGAGGCGCTGGCTGTCCACTCTATCTATTCCTCTTAACATCGTGTATACCTCTATCATGTCTCCTCTCATCCTCCTTCTCTCAAGAGATTAAAGCCCTAGCTCCCTTAATCTCTGATCATAATGCATACTCTCTAAACCAGGCAGCATCCTGGTAAATCTCCTCTGTACTCTTTCCAAAGCTTCCACATCCTTCCTACAGTGAGGCAATCAGAAATGGAAACAGTACAGCAAGTGTGGCGTAACCAGAATTTTATAGAGTGTATCATTCCCCAGCGACTCTTAAACTCTATCCCTCAATTTATGAAAGCTAACACTTCATAAGCTTTTGTAACGACACTATCTACCTATGAGGCAACTTTCAGGTATCTGAGGACTTGTACCCCCGTATCCCTCTGCTCATCCACACTCCCAAGTACCCTGCCATTTACTTTGTACTCTGTCTTGGAGTTTGTCCTTCCAAAGTGTACCACCTCATACTTCACTGGTCTGAACTCCATATGCCACTTTGCAGCCCAATTCTGCATCCTATCAATGTCTCTCTGTAATCTTCGACAATTCTCAATGCGATCTACAAAACCAGCAACCTTTGTGTCGTCTGCAAACTTGCCAACCCACCCTTCTACACCCACTTCCAGGTCGTTAATAAAAATCCCAGAACCGATCCTTGTGGGTCACCACTAGTCACAACCCTCCAATCTGAATGTACCCCCTCCACCACGACCCTCTGCTTTCTGCAGGCAAGCCAATTCTGAATCCATCTGGCCAAACTTCCCTGGATCCCATGCCTTCAGACTTTCTGAATAAGCCTACCGTGTGGTACCTTGTCAAATGCCTTACTAAAATCCCTGTAGATCAGATCCACTGCACTTCGCTTATCTTTATGCCTGGTCACCTCCTCAAAGAACTCTATCAGGCTTCTTAGGCACGATCTGCCCTTCACAAAACCATGTGGACTGTCCCTGATCAGTCCATGATTCTCTAAATGCCCATAAATTCTATTCTAAATTTTCTTTCCAACAGCTTTCCCACCACAGGCGTAAGGCTCAATGGTCTATAAATACCCGGACTATGCCTACCACCTTTTTCTGAACAAGGGGACAACATTCGCCTCCCTCCAATCCTCCGGTACCATTCCCGTGGACAACGAGGATATAAAGATTCTAGCCAGAGGCTCAGCATTCTCTTCCCTCGCCTCGTGGAGCAGCTTGCGGAATATTCCATCAGGCCTCGGGGACTGATCCGTCCTAATGTATTTTAACAACTCCAACCCCTCTTCTGCCATAATATCAACATGCTCCAGAACATCAACCTCACTCATATTGTCCTCACCGTCATCAAGTTCCCTCTTATTGGTGAATACCGAAGAGAAGTATTCATTGAGGACCTCGCTCACTTCCATAGCCTCCAGGCACATCTTCCCACCTTTATCCCTAACCGGCCTTATCTTCACTCCTGTCAACCTTTTCTTCTTCACATAATTGAAGTATACCTTGTGGTTTTTCTTTACGAAACTCGCTAAGTCCTTCTGATGCCCCTTTCTTGCTCTCCTCAGCCCCTTCCTAACCTCCTTTCTTGCTACCCTATTTCCTGAATAAACCCATCTGATCCTTGCTTCCTAAACCTCACGTATGCTGCCTTCTTCCATCTGACCAGATTCTCCACCTCACTTGTCACCCATGGCTCCTTCACACTACCATTCTTTATCTTCCTCACCGGGACAAATTTATCCCTAACATCCTGCAAGAGATCCTTAAACATCAACCACATGTCCATAGTACATTTCCCTGCAAAAACATCTTCCCAATTCACACCCGCAATTTCTAGACTTATAGCCTCATAATTTGCCCTTCCCAAATTAAAAATCTTCCTGTCCTCTCTGATTCTATCCTTTTCCATGATAATGCTAAAGGCCAGGGAGCGGTGGTCACTGTCCCTCAGATGTTCACACACAGAGATTTGTGACCTGACCCGTTTCGTTACCTAATACTAGATCTACTATGGCATTACCTCTAGTAGGAATGTCAACATACTGTGACAGAAATCCATCCAGGACGCACTTAACAATCTCTGCCCCGTCTAAACCACTGGAACTAATCAGTTGCCAATCAATATTAGGGAAGTTACAGTCACACATGGTAGCAACCCTGTTATTTTTACACCTTTCCAAAATCTGGCTCCCAATCTGCTCCTCGGTATCTCTGCTGCTATCAGGAGATCTATAGAATACTCCAAATAGCGGAACTGCTACTTTCCTGTTCCTGACCTCTACCCATATTGACTCAAAAGAGGATCCTGCTTCATTACCCACCATTTCTGTAACTGTAATGGTATCCCTGACCAGTAATGCCCACCCCTCCTTTCCATTTCCCCTTCTCTATCTCTTTTAAAACATTGAAATCCAGGAATATTGAGAATCCATTCCTGCCCTGGTGCCAGCCAAGTCTCTGTAATGGCCACCTCATCATAATTCCATGTATGTATCCAAGCTCTCTGTTGATCACCTTTGTTCCTGTTGCTTCTTGCAATGAAGTACATGCACTTTAGCCCTTCTACCTTATTACCTTTACACCCTTTATTCTGTTTCTCTTTCCTCAAAGCCTCTTCGTAAGCTAGATCTGGCTTTACTCCAAGCACTATATTTGCAGCTCTCGCATGACATTTATCCTCCTCCACCTCACTATCTGCTCTAACACTCTGTTTCCCTTCTCCCTGCAAATCTATTTTAAACACCACGGAGCAGCAGTAGCAAAACTTCCCGCAAGATTGTAGTCCCCTTCCAGTTCAGTTCAGGGTAGTTAAGAAAGCTTTTGGAGTATTAGGTTTCATAAGTCGAGGGATAGAGTTGAAGAGATGCGATGTAACGATGCAGCTCTATAAAACTCTGGTTAGGCCACACTTGGAGTGCTGTGTCCAGTTCTGGTCGCCTCACTAGAGGAAGGATGTAGATGCATTGGAAAGGGTACGGAGGAGATTTACTAGGATGGTGCCTGGTTTAGAGAGTATGCATTATGATCAGAGATTAGGGGAGACTGGGCTTTACTCTCTGGAGAGATGGAGGATGAGAGGAGACATGATAGAGATATACAAGATATTAAGAGGAATAGATATAGTGGACAGCCAGCGCCTCTTCCCCAGTGTACCACTGCTCGGTACAAGAGAACATGGCTTTAAGGTAAAGGGAGGGAAGTTCAAAGAGGATATGAGAGGATAGCTTTTTACTCAGAGAGTGGTTGGTGCGTGGAATGCACTGCCTGAGTCAGTGTTGGAGGCGGATTCAGTAGTGAAATTTAGGAGACTACTAGACAGGTATATGGAGGAATTTAAGGTGGGGCGTTATATGGGAGGCAGGGTTTAAGGGTCGGCACAAAATTGTAGGCCGAATTTCCTGTACTGTGTTGTATTGTTCTATGTTTTATGAACTATTAGAACTAATCAGGTGCCAGTCAATATTAAGGAAGTTAAAGTCACCCGTGATAACAACCCTGTTATTTTTGCACCTTCCCAAAATCCCAATCTGCTCGTCCGTATCTTTGCTGCTCCCAGGGGGTCCATTGGATACTCCCAGTAGAGTAACTGCTCCCTTCCTGTTCCTGACTTCTACTGATACTGACAGAGAAGATGATCCTGCTACATTACCCACCCTCTCTGTAGCTGTAATAGTATCCCTGACCTGTAATGCCACCCTTCATCCCTCCCTCCCCCCAATCCCTTTTAAAGCACTGAAATCCAGGAATATTGAGAATCCCTTCCTGCCCTGGTGCCAGCCAAATCTCTGTAATGGCCACTACATCATAATTCCATGTATGTATCCAAGCTCTCAGTTCATCACCTTTGTTCCTGATGCTTCTTGCATTGAAGTAAGCCATTTTCCCCTCTTCTACCTTACTACATTTACACGTTTTATTCTGCTTCTCTTTCTTCAAAGCCTCTTTATATGTCAGAGCTGGCTTTACTCCATGCACTATACTTGAAGATCTCGCATGACCTTTATCCTGCTCCACCTCACTATCTGCTCTAATATTCTGGTTCCCCTCCCCCTGCATATCTAGATTAAACCCCCCGGGGATTCACTAGCAATCCTTCCCACAAGGATGTTAGTCCCCCTCCAGTTCAGCTGCAACCCGTCCATCGGAACAGGTCTCACATTCCCTGGAACAAAGCCCAATTGTCCAGAAACATGAAGCCCTCCCTCCTGCACCAACTCCTTAGCCACGTATTTAGCTGCATTATCTTCCTATTTCTGGCCTTACTAGCATGTAGCAGGTCCTGCCCTTCAACTGTGAACCTAACTCCCTAAATCTTCTTTGTAGGACCTCCTCCTTCTTCCTATCCACATCATTGGTCCCTACATAGACCACGACATCCGGCTGCTCACCCTCCCTCTTGACAATACTGAGAACTCGATTCGAAATATCGTGGGCCCTGGCACCTGGGAGGCAACAGACCATCCGGGATTCTCGATCTCTTCCACAGAACCTCTCATCTGTTCCCCTAACTATCGAATCCCCAATCACGACTGCTCTCCTCTTTTCCCTCCTTCCTTTCTGAGCCGAGGGTCCAGTCTGAGTGCCAGAGATGCCACCGCTGCAACTTGTCCCTGGTAGGTCGTCCCGACCAACAGTATCCAAAACGTTCTTACGTATAACGTAAGCGATCCCAACGCAGACCACTGTGGAATACCACTAGTCACCGACAGCCTACCGGAAAAGGCTCTCTTTATTCTCACTCTTTCCTACCTGCTAAACAGTCATTGCTTTTTCAATGCTAGCATCTATCATGTAATACCGTGGATCTTGACGTTTTTAGCAGCCTCATGTCTGATGCCTTATCAGAGGTCTTCTAAGAATCCAAGAACAGAACAGCTACCGATTCCACATTATCTATTCTGCTTGATAACCTCTGAAGGAATTCCAAAAGCTTTGTCAAGCAAAACCTTCCCCTGAGGAAAACTTGCTGACACATGTCAGAAAATATGTTAACTGTAATATTCGATTTAAGCATCTTCCTTGACACTGAAATCAGCCTAATTGTCCTGTCCTTTCTTCTGGCTCTCTCCCTTCCTGACAGTTTGAGTGACGTTTGCAATTTTCCATTTTCCCGGATCCATGCCAGATTCAATTGACACTTGAAAGATCACTATTGTTGCTTCCACAATCACGTGCTCCACATATTAGGACCCTGGGGAGTATAATAGCTTGTCCAGGAGACTTTTAAAACTTCAGGCTTCGATATCTAAAGAACCTTCTCTCTTCCAATGGCAACTTGACACGCATTGTCCTTGACACTCTCCAATTTCTGACATATTTCTTTTTCATTTATTCTGTATTTTTGATATTTTTGTATTCACCAGGTGCCCTGTAATGCCACAAGGGGCCCTCTGTTTCTGGGATGAGGTCTCCCGATGTGAGCCAGGCTTTGGAAGCTTCATTGTAGACATCTAGTCTGCTCAGATGATGGACTAGTGTTCCAGGGAGGGTCATTTGCCCCATTTGTTAACTTCTTCTCCTGTAGTGACTATGTCATAAGCTTTCTGAGTTGTTCTTTCCTTTAGGTATAATGGCAGGTACTTCTTTTCAGAATGTATATGTGCACATCAGGTATAAATTCCGTTTTTTTTTGATGAAACTATATTATTAGAAGTGTTATCTGACTGTTTAGTATTTAACACCCCGGAAGAGGTTCCACTGCTAATGTAATGGTCTTTCTGTAGCAGCTGAATTTGGATTATGGTTCGCGATAACGGGTGTTTTCGAAAGTGAACTGGATCTTTTGTTACGGTAATCATGATTAGATGGAGCAAGGGCTTCACAGTTGACAGAGGATTGGTCAATATGTCACTTGGAAGAGTTAAGTTTAATTATAATTGGCACTTTTGTTTTTTTTAATCCTTATTTTCTTTTCTAAACCTTTAGTTAAGATTCCTGAATATAATTCCTTCTATCTTATGCCGCGTGCTGTCTATTATTTCTTGGCACTGACTTTGTAACAGGGCAGCAAACTACACAGCATCCACACAAAACGGTGCATCGGGTGGGAGAGCTCTCTCAGTATCACGGGTTAGGCCAGACCGGAGTGTATATTAAACTAGACTTACACAGCCAGGGAAACTAGCGGGGTTTCATGTTATTGTTTAATGTCTGTTATTATTCTTCCCCTTCTGTCCTCGGTAATGTTAATCTAAGTGTGCTGGAGTGTACATTTTTCTTTCTAAAATTTCCTCCTTTGAGGTCTTATTTTTCTTTGTAATTTTTCCAGATTGATATCGAGCCAAAATTTGTTGCCAAGCGAAGACGTTATTTCGAATATACCGGAAGTGTTTATTGCACTTGTTTTATGTTTACTATTGAGCTTTGTTTGCCAGATTTTCTTAAGTCTGAAGTAAATTCTGTGGAAATGTTTGACTCTGTAGCAGTCGGATTTTTTTGCTTTGACACCTAGATACCTATATATTTCATTGTCATCTATCTGTTGTATGGTATCATACTAATCGGTTTTAAATTCGACTAACTCTGTTACTTCTTTCTCACTGTTTAATGTTCTGTACTTACCTTGTCCAGAGTAACATAGAAACATAGAAAACCTACAGCACAATACAGGCCCTGCGGCCAACAAAGTTATGCTGAATATGTCCCTACCTGAGAAATTACTAGGCTTACCTATAGCCCTCTATTTTCCTAAGATCCATGAACCTACCTAAATATCTTAATAGACCCTACCGTATCCGTATCCAACACCATTGCCAGCAGCGCATTGCACGCACTCACGCATATGTTCCTAATTTTCGAAAAGGGATCTGCTATTGTATTAATTTCTTCAGCTTTATTGGTGATGTAGCATTTAATTTCAAATCGTCCAGGAAGGTGTGTTAAGGTAAAATCGCTTGGTTGTTTCTGATCTGAAACCCTATGCTTCTCTGATTCAGTCAATTACAGAGCGTGTTCGCAGACAGTCCAAACCCTAATCAGCATTGAGTG
Organism: Hemitrygon akajei; assembly: GCF_048418815.1. NCBI lineage: Eukaryota > Metazoa > Chordata > Chondrichthyes > Myliobatiformes > Dasyatidae > Hemitrygon > Hemitrygon akajei. The sequence continues at coordinate 4,115,076 of NW_027331948.1, forward strand.
TCGCCCGGAAAAATGCTTTGGTTTAATTTTAAACGCATGGAGAACCTGCGCCACCGTCTCTTGTGCGGTCGAACGTGCCGGGGTCATTTTTCACCGTGAGTCTTCATGAGCGCACAGTTTCGCAGTCGGCATTGCTGCACGGAGGGTTTTTATCTGAGGTCGTTTCCTCAACTCCTGCCACTGGATCCGACCTGTGGGTGGACAGTTCTACCCTGGACTCTACTCCAATAACAGACACTGAGTGTCATTACCTGGACAACAGAACAGGTGCAGCGGAAAAGCAATGACGACCAACCTGGGACTCTAACGATGTTGATGCCTTCTCTCATTTGCTTAAGTGATTCAGGTTAATTTGGAAGCTTTGTGAAAAACTGTGAGGGGTCTCACATACTGTCCTCACAGTAGGCAAAGTAGGTGGCGGGTTCAGCTGCTGTCTGGATCCGCTCATGTTTGTGATATTGATGTGGTGTCCTAGTTAATTAATGAGCTTCGGTTTGCACAATGTCGCTCCATTCGATGATGCAATACTTGCGGTTGGAATACTTAAAATCACGAGTTGTTTTTTATTCTCCTGCATTGGCTGTTCTGGATAGCAACAGCACGTGTCATCCCTCCATATATCGAGGCTCTGGACAAGCGCACACCCAATACAGCAAGTCGACACTGAGGTAAGCCGAAGCACTTAACGTCTGGCAGTAGACAAGTGATTATGCTGTATGTATCGTGTTTTCTCTCTCTCTCTCACCCCCTCTCCCTCTCCATCCCTCTCTCTCTCTATGTCTCTCTGTCCTCTCTTTCTCTCTCTTACTCACACCGACTCCTACCTCTCTATCTCTGTTCCGGCTCCTTTCTCTCCTACTTCCTCCAGCATCCGTCTTACAATTTCATCTCTCTTTCTTTCTGACTCTCTCCCCCATTCGTCCCTCCGTCTCTGTCCCCATTATGCAATATCCCGCACCCAGCCCTCCGTTTCTACTGGAATATATGTATCCACCTAGATCTTTACCCTCTAATATCGTCTTCATCCCACCCAAAGAGACTCTGTTTCAGACAAATCAGCATGCCGGAGATGTTTGTGAGGTTAAACCTGGGGCTCGGTTAATAATTACACCAGGAACACTGGGTCTACATGCATCTCTGTCATGTGCGCAGTTTATGGGAAGAGGGAAATCACGGTCAGTGGTGCTCAGGTCACAGCGACGTCAGCCCATGAACTGAGGGGTGCCACAGGTTCTATTACCAAGGTTTCTGACCACACTCACCAGTGTGATGGTATGAGCGAAGGGCAGGGCGTGGGATGATGAAAGGGGATATGGAGCGGCTGAGTGAGTGTGTGGGAAGGTGGCAATGGAAAATCCTGTGGATTATTATAAGGGTATCTACTTTCGTACAGAAGACAGAGTCATTATTAAATGAAAAGAGATATGTTGGTGGTGATGCCCAGTTTGAGGAACTGTTGCACCATACGCAGAGATGAAAGATACTTAAAATCACAATTTGTTTCACTTCTCCTGCATTGGCTGTTCCGGATAGCAGCAGCTTGTGTCATTTCTCCGTATCTAGAGACTCTGGACAAACGCACACCCAGTACAGCAAGTCAGCTCTGAGGTAAGCCGTAGCACTTAGAGTCTCTGCAGTGGAACTACAGTCACTGGATGATAAAGACTAGGGATTATGCTGTACGTATTGTCCTCTCTCTCTCTCTCTCTCTCTCTCAATTTCATATCTCTCCCCTCTCTCTCTCTATCCCACTCCATCTAACTCACACCGTCTCCTCTCTATCTCTGTTAATATTTAGTTTTTTCCCACTTCCTCCCGTATCCATCTTACAATTTCATCTCTCTCTCTATCTCACTCTCACTGTCTATCTCGCCGCCATTCGTCCCTCCGTCTCTGTCCCCATTATGCAATAACCCGCCCCCAGCAATGGAAAACCCTGTGGATAGCTATAAGGGCATCGTCTTTGGTGTAGAAGACATAGTCATTATTAAATGAAAAGAGATCTGTTGCTGGTGATGCCCAGTTAGTGGAGCTGTTGCACCATACCCAGAGAATAAAGATCACCGTAGAGGAACAGTCGCTAACCCAGTCTATACCTTGTACTTCACCCCGGGCACGTCGACCCGTCTAATTTCGTGCATTTTATTTTGCTGATGTACCCGTCGTATTGTTGACAGCTTTGGTGAAAATTCCCGAGGGATGGAAACTGGTTTCTCCTCTATTGATAACCAGAATGAGAATCACAAAAAATGCTTGAGGATCTCAGCAGGCCAAACAGCTTCAGTGAAAAAAAGAAGTGTAGTCCGAGATTCGGGCCAAAACACCTCGGCAGGACTGGAGAAAAAATAACAGCTGAGGAGTAGATTTAAAGGGCGCCGGGAGGGGAAAGCGAAACACCAGGTGTTAGGTGAAACCTGGAGGGGAGGGAGTGGTGATAAAGAAATTAGCTTGGAATGTGAAAGAGACAGGACCATTTAAAACAGACAAAAAAAATGTTGGAGCACCAGAGGGAGGCGATGGGCGGTCAAGGAGATATGGTGAGAGAGGGAAAAGGAGATGGGACATAGAATGTGGGGGGGGTGGAGTAGGGTCGGCGGTTTGGAGGGCATTACTGGAAATTTGAAAAATCGATGTTCAGTTTTTCAGGTTGGAGGCCACCCGTACAGAATACAAGGTGTTGTTCCTCCATCCTAAGTGTGTCCTCATCACGACAGAGGAGAGGGCCATGGATGGACATACAACAATGGGAATGGGAAGCGGAATTAAAATGGATGACCACTGGAATGAAAATCCTCATCCTGAGATCATATGCAGCGGTGACGTAGGAATTGAGAGAAGGGGATGGAGTTTTTACATGTAGCAGGGTTGAACAAGGTATAGTCCCTCTAGCTCCCCCTCCCCCCTTTCCATACGGATCGCCCCTACGTAACTCGCTTGTCCATTTGTCCCTCCCCACTGAATTTCCCTCCCGGCTCTTATCTTTGTAAGCGGAACAAGTACTACACCTGCCCCTACACCTCCCTCACTAACATTCAGAGCTGTAAACAGTCTTTTCATATGAGGTGACACTTCACTTGTGAGTCTGTTGGAATTTGTTATTGTGTTCAGTGCTCCCGGTGTGGCCTCGTGTACATCAACGAGGCTCGACGTAGATTGAGAGACGGCTTTGAAAAAGACCTGCGCTCAGTCCGCCAGAACAAGCGGGATCTCCCAGTGTCCAGCGATTTTAATTCCAGTTCCAATTCCTGTACCGACATGTCCATCAATCACTGTCGTGATGAGGTCACGCTTAATTCCTTTTCACCATTTCCCATCCCCTTACCCGGCCCCTCACCTTATCTGCTTCTTGCCATTCGCCTCTCTCTGGTAGTCCTCCCCACACCCCAATTTTTTTCTTTCTTCCATGGACATCTGTCTCAGAATGAAGACCATTGTCGCTCCCGGTGAGGCCTCCAGTATATTGACCAGACTCGACATAGATTGGGAGACAGCGTCGCCAAGCATTTACGTTCCGTCCACCAGAACAAACGGGATCGCCCACTGGCCACTGATTTTAATTCCAATTCACATTCCCATTCCGATATGTCCATCCATGGCCTCCTCCGCTGTCGTGATGAGGCAACGTTTAGGTTGGGGGAACAACACCTTATATTCCGTTTGAGTAGATGCAACCTGACGGCACCAAAACCAATGTCCCCACGCCCCCTCCCCTTTTCACCATTTCCCATCCACCTTTCCCCCTCTCACCAAATATCCTTGCCCACCTGTCACCTCCCTCTAGTGCTCCTCCCCAATTTTTTTTCTTTCTTCTATGGCCATCTGTCTCTTGCACCAAACATTTTATCCCCCCATAGATGCTGCTGCTTCATAGAGTTCCTCCAGCATTTTGTGTGTGTTGCTCTGATTTCCGGCTTCTGCAGGTTTTGTCTTGTTTGAGAATTCGGGATCACATTTATTATCACTGACATTCACTGTGTGACGTGAAACGTGATTTTGTAGCTGCAATACAGTGCAAAGACAGAAAATTCCCAATAAGTATATAAGTAAAGGGAGATAGATAGATAGATAGATAGATAAACAGACCGACAGATGTGTAGATCAATAGATTGATAGATAAATGGATAGACAGATGGACACGCTCCAATGGGCAACGTCTCCGCGGGATGGAGTCAGCGAGGATGTTTTCCCTGACTCAGATGTTTTGGATCAGGGACCTGCTCCATCATCAAGGGATTACATTGGCAATCAATCTCAGAATGAAGTGTATCATCATTAACATATTTGGTGCAATTTCTTCTTCTGTTCCAAAGCACAGCGTGAGAGCGAAACATTGTAAATTGCAATAAATAAATACTTACGGCAGACAGGAGCTGTCAGGAGAGGAAGGGGAGAGACATTCGATGAAGTACACTTCATTAGAACTGAGGAGGGAGAGAAACGTAAGTTAGTCTGGGCAGCAGAGAAGGTGGGAAGGCTCTTTAGAAATGCAACATCTCTGCTCGGCTGAGATTTGACTGAATTGGTTTATCTCATGTACGAGGTACAGTGTAAAGCTTATTTTTACACTCCACACCAAACTCTCTCCTTCTGTCCAACCAGCCCTACCCTCAACCCGCTCTTACATCTTCCTTACCGTGTTCATCCAATTCCACTCAATCACTCCTCCTCTCCCGCCTATTCTCTCGCACTCCCTCCTTCACCATCTCTCTGACAGAAACTCTGTCTTTTCCTGGAGTGGAGGAGGCTACCTGAGGTTTTCTAACCGATGGAGGGCATGCATAGTCCACACGGCGGGAACGTTATCCCATGTAGCAGAGGCTTCAGTAGCACACAATATAGATCGAAGAGGCGGAGTGAGAGGCTCACCAGGATTGTTACGAGACCGGAATGAACTAGGGCTGGCTCTCCTGCTGTCGAGGATGCTAACCAGAATCCGCTTCGGTGCAGTGGGAAGGATAGTGCTTGGGTAGAGATACACAAACACTCCATCCCCTGCATCGAGATGAGCCAGTTAAATTTCTGGGATTATAGCCAATGTACGAATTATTTCGGAATACAACGATGTTGAGTACTAGAACTGGCTCGGCGGGCCGATGGGCTGTTTGCTGTATAACCCTGTGAATGGCCTTATGTCCATGGCAAATACTGGATAGTTTCTGTTTCTGTTTCTCATAGGGTAACAATGCTGCCCGTGTTTCTGCTTGTCGCCTCGCTGGCCAGCGTGGAAGGCTTGAGCAAAGAGTAAGACAAGAATCAAATTCCTTTCCTGCCGCAGTCCCACCATCTGCCGCTCTATCCCGATACCTTGTATCCCTGCTAGTGCTGCCTCCGTGTGCTGCAGTGCCTCCGACCAGGCACTGCCTGCCTCGCCTCCCTCCTTCAATCAGTTTTCCGGGACCAGCCGCCCTCCCCAACTCGGATTCCATTCACAAACTCCACCTCTTCAATCCATATCGCTTAAATCCTGATTCTCCCTGCGACGGAAACCGAGGCAAGAACCACAACTGGGTAGTTGGATTAAACATTTGTACCGAGCCCAAGCAGTAACGGTAGACAATCGGCAACATACAATATGAGAGCTAAGATCCGAGCTCCTTTAACAAAATACATTCGCACTCCCCTCCAGCACGGCGTCCTTCTGCAAACCAGCCTCCCACCAGATAACATCCTCCATGTTTAGCGCACGGCTCTCTTAATGTTGTACCTTGTTACACTGTCGGGTTTGATCTGAGAGCCCTTCTCTTCTGATGGCACACATCAGAGAATCCACTGTTTTGTGGAATGTGTGGGATGCTTGTTTGCATTGTCTATTGAGCTTCTGACTCTCTCATTGTGTTTTTGCTTCCAGTCCTTGCTTGGGATATGATGTCCTCTGCACCACTGCGGATTATCAGGTAATGTGATCGCTGACTATTACTTTTCCTTTCCTCCTTCCCCCAGACGTCCCGTCTCTCCTTCAGCTACATCCGTTTCCCAGAGAATCTCCCTGCCACAGATCATTGCTCACTGTTGACATCTGAGCCTCTATTTACCCGACACCGCCACGTGCATATTCCCGTCCACGTCATTCTTCCTCAGGCCGTAGGGACGAATTGTCTCCGCTCCGCCGTCATTGGTTCTGAACCCTGGAGCTGCTGATCCCGCAGCACCCGGGGAGTCAGACGCAGCTGGAGTACTGCAGCCTGCTGACTACCCACCCTGGCCCCACTTCACCCAGGGAGGGAAGGGTGAAAGGTAAATTAAGGGCTATAAGAAAGATGTGTCTTTTGGAGAGGGTACGAAGGAGCTTTACTGGGATGTTTACTGAATTAGTGGGTCCATGCTGCAGTAGGAATTTGTGCACACTCGGAATGCTTTCTTTGCAGCGGCGGTAGCTGAGGAGATGTCAATAAGGGTTAAAAAGTTTGATAAGTAACGCTGGCATATATTGTACGTGATAGGCGTTAAAAAGAAGTATGTAGGAGGCCGTCAAATGTGATTTATTTTTGTCTGTACATGGAAGGACTTCAAAAACAACATGTTGAGACTACAAAACTTCTATGTGCTTGTCAGAACAAGAGGGGAGGGTAACAAGTGCAGAGAAACTGTCACAGGGGGGACAGGAGGGTGGACCCAAGTGCAGGACGCAGGCACTGAAGTACTAGGGGCAGGACAGTAATAACTAAAGGATAGAAACAGATGGAGCGACCAGGGCATGCGAAAGAGACAGGGCGTGCGAGGTAATCATGGGGTTCAGAAAGAGCTCGTGGCAGGGCAGGAGGGCTGCCTGGGCGGCCGCATCACTCCTGGGCAGGGCCGCCTCCAGGGCGGGAACACGGTGTCCGGGGCAAGACGCAGGACACCTGGGCAGGTAACGGGCACAACCCATCAGAGGTGAGGGGTAGGAAGGGGACAGATTCCCCTTGCCGGGCAACGGCAGACCGGCCTGCTACCCGACCGAGGCAAGGGATCGGAATGGAACTTGGTCCGGGGTGACTCCAAGACTGACTCACAGAACCTGAGGATGAGACTGTAGGTACTCCAAGCCGGGACGACCGGAACGAACAGGGCCGATCGGACGAAACACCTCGGAACATGGCAAACCAGCGAACAAGACAAAACAGGTTTAGAGCAGGGAAACCCACCCACCCAACCAGACTCGGTACCAGAGTCCCTTATATCCACCTGCCAGCTGATAGGCAACAGGTGCGCCTCCTTAAGCAAAGATTATCTTATTTGGCTTAAGGGTGACAGGAGGGACGGCTGCAAGACCCGGAGTCCGGTATCCGCGGACCGGATCATAACCTGGAATGCTTGGGCCCGAGCAGAAACATTTAAAACATCCTTTGCAATTGGAGAGATACCAGAGGAGGAGAGGACAACCAATTTTTAAGACTATTTTTAAGAGTTTAAACATAAACCACAAAATTCTAGGCCGCAATTTCTGACATCAGCGGAGGAAACGTTACCTGAAAGTATTCCAAGGGACCTGATGTAGGAGTATTTGGATATCAGTTGACTAAATAAGTACTGTCGGCATGGCGTCGTGCCTGGTAGGTTATTCCTAACCAAATTATCGAGTTTTTTCAGGAACTTACCAGGAAAATGTATGAAGGTAAGGCATTGTGGGAGACACCAGATAGTACAGTAGATAGCTGCCTCTCAGATTGTGACCTGGGCGTATTAATGTGTTACAGGCTGTGCTGTGTTTGTTGTTGTTTTATTTCATCTATAGCAACGCAGCTGATGATAATGTGGTTAACTGTGTCAGCAAAATGCCGAAGACACCAAGTCTGGGGGTGTAATGGGCAGCGAGAAAGACTATCTTGGCTCCAGTGGGATATACAACTGCTGGAAAAATGCTCTAACATATGGCAGGTGGAAATTAATGCAGACAAGTGTGAGGCTATACACTATGGCAGGACTAAACACAGTAAGCCTTACACGGTGAACGTCAGGACACTGAAGAGTGTGGTAGAACAAAGCGATCTGCAATACGGTCCATAAATCGTTGAAAGTGTCGCCATGTGTAGATAGGATCCTAGAGAAACCGTTCAGCACATTGGCCTTTATTAATCAATGTATTGAGTACAGGAGATGAGATGTTGTGTTGAAGATGTTCCAGACGTTAGTGAAGCCCAATTTAGACTATTGTCTGCAGTTGTGGTCACCGACATACAGGAGAGTTGTAATTAAGATTGAAAGAGCACAGTGAAAACTTACGAAGATATTGCCGCGTCCAGAACATTTGCACTTTAAGGAAATATTGAAAAGGTTTTGTCAGTATTTCTTAGAAGACAGAAGATTGAGGGTGGTTTTGAAAGATGTTTACAATATTACGAGTGGTGTCAATTGGGTAAATGCAAGCAGGCTCTTTCCACTGGTGTTGCGTGGGACAACGACCAGTGTCCTGGGTTGAGTGTGAAAAGTTAAAAAGTTATAAAGGAACATGAGGGGAAACCACTTCACTGAGTGGATCGTGAGAGCATGGAATAAGCTCCCAGCTCAAGCGAGGCATGCGAACTCGATGTAAACGTTTAAGAAAAGTTTGGATCGTTATATGATGATAGGGTTATGTAAGTCTTTGGTCTCGGTGAAGGTCGATTGGAGTAGCAGTTTGAATGGTCATTGCATGGATTAGATGTGCTGAAGGGCTTGTGCTGTACTTCTCTATTTCTCCATGAGATTGTACGGACAAGGTTTGTCACCCCGAGTGCGCTGAATGCTTCGAGTGTGCGATCTACGTTGATAGACCATAAGGCGATAAAGTATATCAGTAGAAGTAGGCCATTAGGCCCATCGATACTGTTCGGCCATTCAAACATGGGGTGATCCAATTCTCCCAGTCATCCCCACTGCCCGGCTTTCAGCCTATACCCTTGAAAGCGCTGCCTAATCAAGAACCTATCTCTCTCTGCCTTAAATTCACCCAATGACTTTGCCTCCAGAGCCGCTCGTGGCAACAAATTCCAAAGATTTACCACCTTCTGCTTAAAGTAATTTCTCCGCATGTCAGTTTTAAAAGGACTTTCTTCAATTCTGAAGCCGTGCCAAATTGTTCTGGAGTCCTCTACCATGGAAATAACTTTACCATATCTAATCTGTCCAGGCCTTTTAACATTCTAAATGTTTCTAGGAAATCCCCCTTCATTCTTCTGAACTCCAGGGAATACAGCTCATGAGCTGCCAGACCTTCCTCATAAGGTAACCCTTTCATCCCTTTCATGCTGGCGGAAACAGATACATTAGAGATTTTTCCATGGCGTTTATACAGGCACCTGAAGGAAAATGTTAGGGTACGGTCAATGTGAAGGGAGAGGGACTTAGTTTAGTCAGCCAGATGATTACAAATTTAATTGACCTGACACAGTACTGTGGGCTGAAAGGCCGGTCCCTCTACTTCTCTATGTTCCTGTTCTATGTTTGATTTGTCACAACTACCTTGTTCCAGACAGTGAATCCGTTGTTATCATTTGCGCCCAACAAATTCTGAGGATGTGCTGCGGCAGTTCACATGGATCGTCACGCTTCGGGTGCCAACATATCTTCCCACCAATGACTCTCCATGACCAATACGTCCTTGTAATATGGGAGGACACCAGAGCACCCGGAGGAAACCCACGCGATCACGGGGAGAACGGAGAATTCTTTACAGCCGAGAATGATTATGTGGATGGCGGGGAATTGAACCCATTTGCGAGTGCTATAAAACCCTACGTTGGTTGTTACAATACGCTGCCGCCTGGCCAGGGTACCTTCGGTGCACGAAGGGACTATTGACACATGTGCGGAGTACCGAGTGTACCTATTCAGAGGAACTTGTGCCACTTTAAGCCCTTACGCTGCTCAGTGTCATGACATTCTATCCGTCGCTGTGCTCACTTCGTTCTGCCTCGTCGTGTGCCATCCTTGCTCCTCAATCACGAAACACACATCACCGAACCCCTCTTACAACTCCTATAGTAAGAACTCCATTCTCTCTCAACAGTTCCGCCGTTACAAAGACTCGGTCTGGGTTGGAATACACGGCAGCTCCGTCCACAATGTTAAAACTGATATCGCACCGCTGTACCTATATCTCGCTGGGCGAAACCTGGAAGGTAGGAAAACGGCCAATATTGATGACATCAGAAACAATCTGTCGACTGTCAACTGGGGCAGACTGTTCCAGACACATATGTATTTGATAAGTTGGAGTATTAGAACATTGCCGTCGAGAGAGTGCAATGCTTTTATGTAAAAGTTTAAGATGATAAGTGTAGAAAACCGTCGTTTTCTAGAGATGTGGAGGCGCTTGGTAAGAAAAAGTGGAGATGTGCATCACGTATAAGCAGGTAGGAACAACATATCTATTTATGGAGTAACCTTAATGCAATGGAATAGGTTTTTTTTAAAGAATCAGGAGCAACAATGGAGCACATGAGATTTCCCCAACAGACAAGGGGAGGGAATGATCGGGATGATTGGGGATACTAATACTGTATGGAGACATGTGGAGATAAAAGAAGTAGGGAGATCATAAATGATTTTTCTTTTTCATCTGTATTTAGTCAGTAGACCTCTACAGAGTCAATAGCACAGAGGCAAAGTGGCAACATCTTCACAGAGAAGGACGTGTTTGTTGTCCTGTCGCATCTTAGGGATGCAAGTGGAAAAGTGGTAATGTTGTTGCTGTAATTAGTTGAAGGTATTCTAAACAAATGATACATAAGTATTTGTTTTGACATGGATGAAGTTTAATCAGCTTAGTTTCCTGCCTCTAAGTTATTGAGGCCGTTGCCACTAAAGTTGATGAAAGCAAGGCTGTGGACATTGTATACATGGATTTCAGTATTCCAGTTGAGAAGGGCCCGCGTGGGCGTTTGGTCAAGAAGTTTCGATGCATTCAAGGTTAGGTAGTAATTTGAATTAGACAATGGCTTTGTGGAGCAGCGAAGTACATTGTTGCCTCTCTGGCTGGAGACCTGTGACTAGTAGAGAGCCGTAGGGATTGATGTCGTGTCCGTTGTTGTTTGCCATCTATCTAAGGGATCTGAATGATAATGTGGTTAAGTCGATTAGTAAAATTCAGGGACCACACTAAGATCGGGAATGTAGTAGACAGTGAGGAATACTGTCATGGCCTGCAGCGGGGTTTGGGCGAGCTGGAAATTGTGCTTAAAACGGCAGATGGAATTCAATTCAGTCAAGTGCGAGATTTTTCACTTCGGTTGGACCAACCACGGTAGGGCTTAAACAGTGAAAGACAGGGCACTGAGGAGTGCGGCAGAGCAAAGGGATCTGGGAATACAGGTCCACAATTGATTGAGAGTAGCATCACAGGTTGATCGGGTCGTAATTCAAGATGTTTGTACATTGGTGTTAATAAATAAAAGAACTGAGTAAAGGAAATGGAAAGTTAACTTGTCTAAACTAAGATTTAAACAAGATTGAAAGAGGGCAGAATAAATTTTAAGGGGCATTCGTGGTCTTGAGGACCTTAGCTATGAGAGACAATTGTATTGGTTAGGACTTTAATTTCTGGAATACAGAATATTTAGAGGAAATTTCACAGAGGTTTAATAATTATGATGGGTATAGATAGATTGAACCATTCAGGCGTTTTCCACTGAGGCTAGGTGGGAATACAAGCAGAGGTTAAGGGTGAAAGGTGAAAAGTTTGGTCTTCACTCAAAGGTTATGGCAATGTTTAAAGACCTGGCAGCAGAAGTTGTGCATGCGAGCTTGTCTTCAAAGTTTAAGTGAAGTTCGGACACTTACATAGATGGGAGGGGTATGAAGGGTTAGGGTCCCTGTGCTGGTCGATGGAAGCTGGCAGTTTAACTCGGTCAACACGGAGCAGATAGGCCGAATGGCCTGTTTCTGTCTGTTCTGTTCAATGATCCGCTGACTCCACGACTTGGAATGAACTGGATGAGGCAGTGTAGGTTGGGATATTAAGTTCACAGATGACAAGAAGCTTTGCTGACTTGGAGATAATGTAGAGAATTGCTGTCAGCTGCAGCAGATAGTGACAGGATGTGGCAGTGGGCTGAGAAATGGCAGCTGTTGTTAAAGCCCGACAAGTGTGAAGTTAGATTGCAGAAGGAAATCTGGGATCCGCACCACAGGTCCATCAAACCTGCAGCAGAAATTGACAGGGTTATTGAGAAGGCGTGTGGTGTGTTTCCCGGGGTGGTGGCAGAGGCAGACACAATGGATCACTTAGGAAACTCCTTGATAAGCATATGGAGGTCTGTGTGGGAGCGAAGATTCAGATTGATCTTAAAATAGATTACAATGAGGTCACAACATCGCGGAACGTAGGGTTCTATTTTGAAACTAATGCTTAAGTACATTAGTGTTTCCAAAGACCTGTATGAAGTATTATAACATTCTACAAAACCCTTAGAGATGTGGATCCCGTACACTGGACAATTTCTCGTTTCATTGACCGGGTATAGAGTGCTTGCAATCTACAATTTGCTTCCCGAAGAGCTCTGGGACAATCCTCCAACAGCAACCGATACACGAGTGAGTACCAGCTGAAAGCTGTCAATACGTTGTATTATGTCTGACCCCCCACCCCCCAATCTCTAGAGAGGCAGGTGTTCAGGAAGGAGCCCTATGGAATAGTCTGATGGTTTCTTCTTTATCAGCTGCTGAAATCAGACACAAATACTTGACCAGGAGGAAAAGCTGGAGTTGGTTTAGTTGTTTGAGATTAAGTCCCAGAGATCTGTCAGCAGAGAATAAGATCAATGTTTTCCAGGAGGGTGTGGAATTCGGCACCTCAAGACGCTTTTGCTGTCCAATATGAAGGAAGAGTTTGGGGTTACTTAAATGCACACGGTGCAAAAGGACGAACAGAGCATGATTATCTTAACGGGAAATCATGCCTGACAAATATGCAGGTATTCTTTGAGGAAACGACAGGCCGGTCTGAAAAAAGGCGAGGAAGTGTGATAAATCAGTGTATCTGAATCTGAACCTGAGGTAGATGCAGTGAGTCATGGTGGGTGCGTTTCTAACGGATTGTTTCTGTTCCGGGATACTGAAGGGAGAGGACGTGTAGGGGAATGTATCGCGGGTCCGGAATCTGGGCGCTGAGTGGAACTGCAAAGTGATCTCAGATATGACTTGACAACTGATTGAATGGAAGAACGGGGTGGAAAGCGGGGAGCTGGTGAATCGGAATTTCCCTGTTGCCATATTACGCTGTTTGCATCTCTCAGGTGTTCGTCACTCGTTTACCAATGATGGATGTGTTCGCCAGGAAAATCCGTTGGCTTCTCTTTTCCGACGTAGGTGATTTCAACCGCACGCTCACTGTGCAGAATGTCCATGTCAACAATTCCAAATTCTTCGTGTATTCCTGCATGAGGTAGGTCATACAGCGACACGTTTATTTAGGTTTTTCTACGATCTGTGGCCAACGGGCTTTCCTAGAATGTACTGGGGCGGCTCGCAAGATTTTGCCATGTTTCCGGAGCTAACATATCATTTGCACAGCTTCCTCATCAGAACCCACAGTTTCCCAATATCCAATGACAGCAGCATGCCTCCACACAGGACAACCCCACACCTGTGGTGTGAGGAACACTTACTCCGAGGGTGAATCCATCACTCTCAACACGTCACCAATAGCAAATATCTTAACCCCATGCAGATACAGCACTGGAAAGTGAAACACGAGATTTCACCTAGGTTAACAAACAACCACTCTTCCGTCTCCCAATCCCTGTCCCGGGCAAAAGATCTGAATTTCATTGCTGGTGCTCCGAGACAACGGAGAGCCTAAAGCAGAGCCACCATGTAGTGTCCCGTTTTGGATGCCCAGACACAGTTAGTCAGCATCTTTGTCCCACCTTCCTGCAAAGTCACTTCATGCACTGTCAGAATCAGACCATTATCACTGTCCCATCTAAAGACAACACCTCGCATGAAGGCACCATGAATCACCGTGTTGTGCGAGGCGGCATTGTGTACGTCCTGCTGAGCGAGCAGTGAACCAAGTCTCCGGGTGCACCTCGCTGCACACGACTGAGGCTTCTTCAGATTCTGGCGCCAAAAAAACAATTAGCGGCCAAAGGCTCGGAATTGGCGATTAAATGCATGAGGAAGATTGTCTCTGGGAGCGAGGCGATAAATAAATCAGAGGCAATGTATCATTAGGATTCTCACGCTGACAGAGGGGTGGAAACGCTCCCGTGGTGAAACCCATCTCCTCACGCTGCTCTTTCAAAGGGAAGGGACCGTTTGAACGACTGTCCTCGACTCTAAAAGTGAATGGCTGAATGCTGTTCGATCGCAGAGCACTGCAATAAATTCTTAAGCTTTTCAAATTTTCCGGACAGATTTCTCAGTCAAGATCTCCCCTGTACAAAACACTGCTGGTCTGAGACTGTTTTATCACAAGATACTCCAAAGTTTCACCCTCAATAATGACTCAAAAATCTCATCAGCAGGTAGCTGTACACGGACGATTTATAATTAGTTTTCGATAAGATCATGAGATGTGGGAGAAGTATTGAACCATTCGGCCCATCGAGACTCTCCACAATGTTATCTTGCCTCATTTGTTATCCCGCTCGCCTCATTTCTCCTGTTTTAATCTCTGTACTTTGTTACCTTTACGAATCAAAAGCCGATCAAACTCCACCTTAAATAAAATCACAAACATGGCCTCCACATCCATGGCGATGAATTCTTCAAATTCAGCATCTACTGATCCTCATGTGCTGTGCTGTACTACAGCATGTTCTATTAAGCTGGGGGGTCATATGGGAGGCAGGGTTTAAGTGTCGACAACAACATTGCGGCCGAAGGGCCTGCACTGTTCTGTACTATTCTATGTTCTATGTTCTAGCGAAAGGAATTCTTCATCCTCTCTTAGGCGACGCACTCTGCTCCAATCCACAATCCCCCATAGGAAACGTCCTCTCTCCAGCTACTCTAACCAGGCCATTCAATGGTCCATGATTTTCCAGCTCATTCTTCAAAACTACATCTATCGTTGAGCTGAGAGTCTCTCTCTAATTTTATACCTTCATCTTATCCTTGAAACAGTCTGTAGCTTTAGGTAAAAGAGTTTAAATGGATGTGGAATGTTCTGTGTGCGAGCGGGGCGGTGAATGAACCAGAGCCGCTGCAGTATCGGTTGGGTGTCCGTCCCTACGGAATGGTGGGAACGCTCTTGCGCTGTCAGATAGAAGGCTCGCTTATCACACTGCTCCTCCGAGGGGTGAAACGGTGTGAAAGGCTACACTGTGTGTCCCAGGAGAGAAGCTCGGTCAGTGTTCCAGAGAACTCTCCGGTTCAGGCATCAATAGAGGGAAGGAATTTGGTGGGATTGTTGAACTTGATGTTGACTTCTAAGGGGTCAGTGTGCCCAGAGGGAAGGTGGGCTGGCATCCCGGCGCTGCCACTGAGCATCTTTGGAAGGGTTCAGGCGTCGGGTGGCAGTGATAAGGGAAGAGTTGGTCACAGTTAACTGGTTGATGTGCGGTCTCTAATTCTTTGTTTGTTGTTTCCACAACCACGATTAGGGATTCAAGGGTGCTCCAAAGTTTGTCGCAAGGGTAAGTGCAGGGGAATGTTGTGACTGTGATCGGGTCAGTTAATGAATCAGAGACGCTGCAGTATCAGGTGGGTGCTCATGCTGACGGTCGGTCAGGAACAGAAAATATGGAACACTAGACCTCTATGTTCGCCCTTTATCCTTGATTGTTGCCGACTCAAGACCTTCATTCCTGAGAGCCGTCTTTTTTTTTTCTATTATCCATGTGTCTAAGAGTTTCTTAAATGTACCTGATAGATATGTCTCTTACCGGACTCCTGACACAGCGTTCCACACACCCACCATTATGTGTAAATACATACGCCAGGCAGCCCCTATACCTCCGTCTAAATACATTAAAATTATATCTCCTGATAGTTATTTACACACTGGGAACAATGTCTTTGGCCATCCACATGACCTATGTCGTTTAACTTGTACAACCCTATGCAGTCGCCTTTCACCCACTTCTCTGTAAAAGGAAAAGCCATAGCTCGCTAAACCTATCCTCATATGAATATCCCTCTAGTCTAGGCAGCATACTGGTAAATCTCAGTTTTTCAGCTTCGAAAGCTGTTACATACTTCCTGTAATGGGGCGACCAGAATTGAGCACAATATCCCAAGTTTAAATGAGCGGCAACATTACTCGCTGCTTTGAACTCAACCCCTTGACGATTGAGGCCAACATCTCATACAGTTTCATAACAACCTGTTCAACTTGCGTGTCAACTTTGATGAGTCTATGAGTGTGAAACTAAAGATGACTCTGTTCTTGCACAGTGATAATGAACCTGTCATGAACCCTGCATTTGGCATTCAAATTCGACTTTGCAAAGTGTATCACTTCACACTTTTCCACATTGAGCTCAGAGTTGCCAATTCTCAGCCCAACTTTGCATTCCTCATTGCCCTGTTGTAACCTACATCACAATCCACACTATCCCGAAATGTCATCTGGAAATGCAACAGCCTAATCACCCGCTTCCCGAACAGATTTCTGTGGAACACCACTGGTCACCGACCTCCAAGCGAAAT
This sequence comes from Hemitrygon akajei, assembly GCF_048418815.1. Taxonomy (NCBI): domain Eukaryota; kingdom Metazoa; phylum Chordata; class Chondrichthyes; order Myliobatiformes; family Dasyatidae; genus Hemitrygon; species Hemitrygon akajei. Next base: position 4,131,630 of record NW_027331948.1, read on the forward strand.
ACCCTCCACCTGTTACCACACTCTGTTTTCTGTGGGTAAGCTAGTTCTATCTACAGTAGCCACGTTTGTCTGCCACCCATAGCTGAGAAAGTTTTCCTAAAATCTTCATCAGTGTGCTTTGTCTAATAATTAAGAATTTGATTCTGTTCCTGAGACATGTCCTGCCCCTCTCACAGCCATGATCAGACTATCGTTATTCAACTGTCCAGAAATACTGTTGAAATATATCCTCCAACAGTTTGACCGCACATACGTTGGGCCTACATGTCTGTAATTCCCAGCGTTTTCCCTGTTTCTTTCCTTGGTCAAAGGAATAACAGCTGGCAACGTCCAATCCTGTGATACTATTGCAATAGCCGGATGACACAGACAGGTCATTACCGAAGGCGCAGCAGTATGTTCCGTCCCTTCCTGTAGAAAACTGGGATAGATCCCCTCTGGCAATGGGAATTTATGTACCCTAATGTTCTCGAAAATTTCAGCTCATCCTTTTTCTAAACATTGATATGTTCAAGTATATCAGCCTCTTCTACATCATGCTCAAATTTGAAAAATTCCCTCTCAATTGTGAACACTGAAAGAAAATATACATTAAGGACCTTCACTATCCGGGCCGACCTCAAGCGCATATTTCCGCTGTTATTCCTGATCAGTCCTACGCATTCATCCATCTGTTCTTCACATAGGTGTAAATGGCCTTTGGGTTTCAAAGCTCCTGCCTGGCTAACTTGTAGTTCATTTGAAACCTCTCTGATCCCTGCTTCCTAAATCTTAAGTCTGCTTCTTCCTCTCTCTGGACTATCTCTTATCAACCATGACTCCTTTACTCTACCATCGCCGACCCTATCTCAATGGGACAAACCTATCCAGAAGAAAATGCTAGCTCTTCCTTAAGAAAAAAATTCCACAGTTCAGTTGTGCATTACCCTGTGTATATCTCTTCCCAATTTACGTTTCCAACTTCCTGACTAATAGCATCGTAATTCGCTCTCCCACCAATCAACTGATTTATAATACCGTCTCTTCCCATCCTCATTCAATGCCAGGGTAAAGAATAGGAGTTGTGGTCACTGTCTGTGATAGGAGGTCTGGCAGTATCGCATCGGGAAATATGGCAGGTGACCTGGTTCATTGGTCTAATATGGCGTTTCCTTCAGATGTACTGCCACTAATGAGTCGAAACCACTTATGGGTTCCTCGAACAGATTCTGCCAATCTACCTTTTTCTCTAAGGAGGTTCCAGTCAATATAAGGGAAATTAATGTCACAATAATAAACGTCTTTATGCTTACATATTTCCAAAATCAATCTTCTGAATTGTTCCTCGGTCATTATTTGGCTATTTAACTGGTCCGTCTACTTCATACTTCCAATAGCATATCTACTCTTCCGGATTCTGCCTCCATCCACATTGACTCACTGAATGATCCGATCACGACTCCTCCATTTGTGCTGCTGTGAGATTATCCGACTCTTGCACTTTTCCCCCAGTCCCGTTTGAAACATAGAAGCACTGAAACATCCAGAAGCGATTCCTGCCCTTGTAACAACAAAGCCTCAGTTATGGCCATAACTCCGTAGTTCCATGTACTGAGCTGCTCTTGAAATACATCTCCCTTGTTCCCACACTTCTCGCATTAAAATAGGCGCAGTACAATCCAACCTACAGTCTGTAGGTTCACCACCTCTCCTTCCTCACAATGTCCTAATACGCCACTGTTTTTTTCCTCTGACATATCCCATTCCCCTCCTGAATTATGTTTCCGTTCCCCACCACCTCTATCAAACCTGTCTGCAAGATTTCCCTCCAGTTCATGAGGCGAAGTAGTTACCGAAGCGGGTTTTGCGATACAGGATCCACCTCTATTTGGAAAGGTTGGAGTGATTAGGCATAGCCAGGGTGTCTTTGTAGAAGGAAAATCATGTTCCATAAATTTGATCAGGTGTTTTGAACAGATAAACAAGAGGTCTGACACGGTCCCAAATTGTAAGATAGCTGAAAGGTGACATACAATGGATCCCTCTGGATAAATGTAGGTGGATCGGTGGGATTGGAGACACAGACAGAGAGATGGTGAAGATGTCTGACCCGTTGCCCTGCAGCTGTAAAATCATTGGCACCCAGAGTTGGGAGGTCACCTCACAACTGTTCATCATGTTGTTTAGACTTCACCTGCAGGATTGTGTACACCTGTGGTCACTATAATATTGAAGGGATGTGATTTTGCTTGTGAGGGTGGAAACAAAGAATCCCATGGGCGTAGGAAGTCAAACTACAGACACGGGAGTTTCTAGATTAGAAAATTCTAGCAATAAGTCACCCGTTGCTTCTGTGACGCCGCTGTTTTTTTTTCTTTGGAGGAGGACCGGTTTAATGATGAAGAGAACAATACTTTCAGTAAAGGCACTGCTCCTCCACACTCAGGAACATTCCCCTCAACTCTCTTTTATATCTTTCAGTCAGGAGATATGGTTCGTTTCCACCGGCGGATTCGACTGCCCGGCCCCGTGAGGCCAACGAGAACGCTTTGGATCCTCCACTTGCTTCCTGTTAAACGCCACTTTCTACATGCTCTCCACTGTTAATTCACTCCCAACACCGCCACTCAGTAATCTCAGCAGTGGCCTGCTCACCCGTGGGGTAATGCCAGACATCGAATACCCGTGACCAACCCGTGTGGGATCATCAACTACTCTCACAGGGGCCGCAGAGTGGCTTTATTGGGAGCCCAGTTCTGGGACGTTGGCAACTGTGGTCCTTCGGCTGACACAGGACTATCTGACCTTTGTAATGCGATGTGGCCCAGAAATGATATTACCTTGTCAGCCTGATTCGATTTGTCACGATTACCAGACAGATTGGACGTTTCCTAGGATCTCTTTCATTCCCGGCGTAACAGTACGATAGTGAACACGTCCAAAACCGCGAGGAATCCCAGACTGACGTTTGAGGTTCGAGTGGATGTCTGTGTCTCTAATGCGAGTCCACGACGGAAAGTCAAGAGACACGGGCCACTTTTGTCGGACCGCACGGGTTTTCGGCACCAGAGCTGTGTAAATACTGGGCAGAACAGCCGGCGGATGTTTGATATGATCCACTTCCTGTGTTGATGTAACTGTAAACACTCTCGTGTACTCTGATGGTAGCAGGGGTTCTAATATTTCTTTTTCCACGGCATGTGGCAGCTCCTTCTCGGAGCTCACTACTGACCACACTGCCTTTCTGACATCTGTCCCGCGGTGGGATAACCATTTCCCAACTTAACTGCATGAATCAATAAAGCCAACGCTGTTTGCATTAACTTGGTCTGCATCTCTTGTCAAACGCTCGCTGCTGTCAAATCCGACTGTTCATTGGGAAGGTACATTCAGCCCCACCGGGAATAACCAGCTCCTAGGGCAGTGAAAACAGCATGCTGACACACCCACACTAACAGCTCACCCCTCTTCCCTTCCAACACTGAGCCACTCTGTGGAAAACTGTCAGCTGATAGTGACGCCGCCTGGGGTGCGGGGAGGGTCGTGTGGAACCGGAGCGGTACACCGTCAGGGAAAATGCGAGCAGTCACATTACTAACGTGGGCCTATAACCAAATGGTCTCTCCCAACATATTGGTATCACATTCCGTGAGGTTAGATAGGTCTGAGTTGACGGCTCGGATAGTCAGAGCGCAGGAGGATAACCTGTCGGTGGGGTAATGCCAGACTTAGCAGCTATCACTGGACAGACGTCATACCCACAACATTCCCCCTCTTAACCACCTCCATCCTTTCGCACGGCTGTCAATCTACTCGGGGCGAAACACCAAGCCCATAACGGTATCTTGCAGAGAGACAGTGACATCTGGAATGGGAGGTGTGAGAATCAGAGAACAGTGATATTAAGAATCTGCCCGTGGAGAGGGGACATTCGATGAGGGGCCAGGGAGGGGCGTGGTGTGGATACCGTTGGAGGGGATATTGCTTTCGGAGGGGGTGATAATTGTTTAGAGAGAAAGGATTGGGTTGGACGAGGGGCTCGGAGACGTAATCAGTAACAGATCTGAGAAGGGAGCTGTGGCTGGGCGTGACTGTGGAAGTGATGGGGGGGGGGGGGGCGGGGGATGTGGATGAGTTCGGAGAGTCTTATGACCGAGGGTCCCGGGAGGGAGCGCCGTGTGTTTGACGGTGGGGATGTGAGAATCAGGTTTAATATCACTGGCGCGTATCTAGACATTTGTTCTCTTATGGCACTAAGACAGAAGATACAAAGTTATAAAAGAATAAATTAGATTGAGAAATATGTATTAATATTAATTACGTATTTTCCAATGTATTCGTAGTTCATAAAGGCAGGAAAATTATGTGGGCGTACATATGGACTCATTTAATATTCAGAAATTTGATGGCGTAGGGTAAGAACTGTATCTGAACTGTTGAATGTGGGTGTTCAGGCACCGTTAACTCCCCCTGACGGTAGCAATGAGAAGAGTGCGTGCCCTGGGTGATGGACATACTTAGTGATCCATGCCCTATCTCTGATCATCGCCTGTCGAAGATGCATTTGGAGCGAGAGAGGACAATGTCCGACATCAATTTAGCTGAGACTGCAACTTTCTGTAGCCTTTCCGATCCTGCGCAGTGGCCCCCTGAGGAATGGGTGGAGCGTCGGAGGGTTGATCACTGAGAGTTCATGGAGGAGTAGCAGTTCTGGGAGATTGACTGTCCACCCATCTCGTTAACACAGTGAGGGACGCGGAGCACACAGGCTGCCTGCGAACTGCAATGGACCGACCCTGTGGTTGTTCCGGTACTCGCAGCAGAGAAAAGCACAGGAGGCCAAACGGCCCCTAAAATTAGCGCTGGCAATCTGCATGACCATGGTTAATCCTCCCATGTCTCAGCTCCTCTCCTATGCCGGACCCCATCGCCCACAGCTCCTCCATCATTTAAGTATGCACCGGTCTCCACTTTAACTAGTGGATGCAGCTGCATGAGAGAACAAATGACCCCGTGCCGCGCTCAAGGCTGAAACTTGTTCCGCTCTAAACCAATGTGAAGTGCCACCCTCGCTATCCATGCCCCTTGTCCAATTTCTGCTGCGTTCTGCAATCATCACTCAACTCCCTCCCCGCCAAATACCTTTCGCCGAATCCCTCCGGTTTCCATCCTCTGCTGACACTCTGCGATCAGACGCGTCCTGTCGGGTTATCTCCCAACTGACCCTTCCGGTCTAGCTCTGTTTTAGACAATAAGACCGTAACATATACGAAAAAAGCTCTAAGACAGTTGGATCATCGAGTCTGCTCCGATCTCTCTCAGCCCAATCTTGTCTTCTCGTAACCCTTCATGCCCCGATTAATCAAGTATCTATCAATTTCTGCCTTTTATATATCAAATAATCCGGCCTCCACAGTTGTCTCCCTAAAAATAAAGATCCCGATAATCCATCCCTCCCTCCTACACCAGTTCTTCAGCCACACATGTACCTGTCAGATCATCCCATCCTTACCTTCACTGGCGAGTGCACAGGCAGTGGTCTAGATATAACTACCTTGAATGTCCTGTCCGTCCGCTTTCTGTCTAGCTCCATAAAATCTCTCTACAGTGTCTGCTTATTTCCCCGTGTATGTTACCGGTGGTCAGATGTATCTCGGCTTCTGGTTGCTCACACTCCCCCGTGAGAATGCCGTGGAGCGATCAGAGACTTCCCTGACCCTGACGCCTCGGAGAAACATGCCGTCTAGGAGCCACTGTCGAGTCGACAGAATCTAGCCTCTTTTCCTCTGACTATTTCATCTTCCATCACCACCGCAGTCCTCTTCATCTCTCTGTTCTTCCATGCTACCAAAGTGCCAGACACCATATCACTGCGACCACCTGCTCCCCACCCTGGAGCAGATGTGTATATCAGGAACGCTGGAGATATCCCGGAATTCCCACATCTAACGCGCAGAACAACTCCGGAGAGATGTTGCTGGCATTAAGTTGCTGCACAAACACTTTTATTTACGGGGTAACGAAGACCAAGTTCAAGCAACAGTTCATCAGTGTAAAGAAATGTCCGTTTCTGTCAATTATTCCATTAATTGATAAACATAATATCTAAGTTCTTCCCGGAGGCAGTCGCAGTGTTTTCCATCTTGACACTATAGAATTGGCGCTCATCAGAGAACATGGCAGCAGGTAGAATAAAACTAGTTTAGAATCCGGGAGTGACAGAGCACGGCAACAGAACCTTCGGCGAACACAGCTCCCGATCTTCACCTCCTACCGATTACTAAACTCTTCCTCCCTTTTATTTTTCTTTTTTCATTATATCTCCGGTATCGTCAGAACCACAGCACGTTCGATAATGAATCCCATACCCCAGTGTAAATTTCCATCGGTCAAGTGACCGACGAAGCCGTAGCTTCCTGTGACATGGAGGAAAAGGAAATGCTAGCGGAAATACTGCCGTCCCGAGGGGAACTGGCGGAATTCGCCCTGAGCACTCCTGAGAACAGATCGGGCCTGGTTCCTGATCGGATTGAGTGGGCAGCACGGCAAAGAGATTTAGCTGATTGCACTCTACATCGGCACGCCCTTCAACACGCTATGAGCAGACAACATCCACGTGCACAGAGGTCCTAACTTCTGTGACTGAGACGGAGAAAAGACAGGAGATTGGCACCGAGAGGAAAATTGCTTCAGCCATGCTGAAATGGCGGTGTAGACTCGACATGAGACCCGCAAATGGCCTAATTCGATTTCTACATCTTATGCTATTAGGGTCGTATGGTCCGAAATGCTAGAAGAACTCAACAGGTCAGACAACATCTATGGAAATTAATAAACGTTCAACGTTTCTGTCCGAGACCTCACAAATTAATTACCGCCTCGTCGAGTACTTCAGATCTGTCAATAAAAGGAAGCATTTTTCAGTGGTCACTCATTTCAATTCCCATCCGCCATTTACGTCCCGGCATGTCTGTTCATGCCTTCTTGTTCTGCCATGATGTGTCCACTCTCAGAGTGGAAGAGCAACACATCACATTCCGTTTATGTAGCCTCCAATCCTATGGCATGAATATGAATTTCTCCAACTGATTGTATTTCTCCCTCTCCTCCTCCTCTCCGTCATTTCCCTACTCTGACCTCTTACTCTTTTCCTCACTCATTATCACTTCCCCCTGATTCCCTCCTACTTCCGGGTTTTGCCATGAGGAACTCTCCCCTCTTGTATCAGATTCCTTCTTTTCCAGAACTTTGCCTTCTGCCCTTATCACTAGCCGGGCACTTGATTTCGTACAATTTTCCCAACCACCTGGTTTGACCTATCAGCTTCTAGCTCGTCCTCCCTCCCCCATAACAACATACTTATTCTGGAATCCGCCCTCTTACTTTCCGGTGCTGCTGAAGAGTCGCGGCCCGAAAAGTCAACTGTTTATTGACTTCTGACTTGTTGAATTCCTCCAGCTTTTTCTATTTCCTCGTCCCTCACCTGGTAAACCGGGCTCGCATCTCGTTTCGCATCAGTATGAAGCAAAGCAGATCAATCACCATGTATGATCCTCGAATTGGAACCACCGCATTCATTACATTTTTACCAACAGTGGCAATTGTTATACAGATGCACAAAAGTTGCAGCGTTGTTGATAGTGAAGCATTCTCTTCTTTCCAGTCCTCCGTCTGCACCGCCTCTGCTCACACGAACGATGGAGATTTTCCTTGTTTTTCAAAAAAAGTGGCTTCCCTTCCTCTACAACGAACGATGCCCTTACCGCATCTCATCATGTCACGCATGTCTGTTCTTACCCCACCCACTTATCCCTACCAGGAATAGGGTTCCTCTTGTCCTCCCCTACCACCCACCAACCTCAGCGTCCAGCACATAATTATCCGTAACTTAGACACCTCCAACGGGATCACGGCCCAAGGCAGATCTTTCCCTTAACCCTCCCCTCCATGTTCTGCTTTCCCCAGAGATCGCTCCCTACCGGACTCCATTATTCATTTGTCCCTCCCTATTGATCTCCCTCCGAGCACTTACTCTTGCAAGCTGATCATGTGCTACACCAGCCGGTGCACTTCCCCCGTCACTACCATTCAGGGCCCTAAACAGCCCCAATGCGACACCGCACCTGTAAGTTTGTTGGAGTCATAGACTGTGGCCTCCGGTATCTCGGTGAGAACCGACGTAGTCCTGGAGACCGTTTCGACGAGCACCTACGCTCTGTCCACCAGAAGAAGCGGGATCTCCCACTGGCCACTCATCTTAAGCCCACTTCCCATTCCCATTCCGATATGTCAATCCATAGTCTGCTCTTCTGTCGGGATGGGGCCGCACTCTGTTTGGAGGAACAACACCTTATATTCCATCTGGGTAGCTTAACCAATAGACAATAGGCAATAGGTGCAGGAGTAGGCCATTCGGCCCTTCGAGCCAGCACCGCCATTCAATGTTTTCATGGCTGATCATCCACAATCAGTAACCCGTTCCTGCCTTCTCCCCATATTCCTTGATTCCGCTATCTTTAAGAGCTCTATCTAACTCTTTCTAGAAAGCATTCAGAGAATTGGCCTCCACTGCCTTCTGAGACAGAGCATTCCATAGATCCACAACTCTCTGCGTCAAAAAGTTTTTTCCTCAACTCCGTTCTAAATGGCGTACCCCTTATTCTTAAATTGTGGCCTCTGTTTACGGACTCCCCCAACATCGGGAACATGTTTCCTGTCGGACACTCCTTTCTCCAGCCTTATATCTCTTTCACCACTCAGCTTCCCAAATGTTCAATTCATCCCTCCCACTTCCTCTTTCTCCTTGTGACGCCAGTTTTTTTCCCCCCAACTAGTGTCTCGTTTCTACACTCTCCGATGACTGCCAGTTCGGTAGTGTGAAGATGGATAACTCTGCGAGCGCCTCTCGACTGAGAAGAACTAAGGTATTTTGTTTATTAATTAATTGAATAATTGACGTGAGCGGATATTTCGCTGCGCTGATGATCTGCTCTCTGAACTTGGACTGCGTTACCCCATAAATAACCGTGTTTGTGCCGCAACTTAATATCATCAGCAGGTATCCCGATTAGTAAAATATGTATTCCGAATCGTTGTAATTACTGTGATCTAATCCGGTAATGGAGAAATAAAGAAATTCGGCAACATTTACCGACCACAGGATGATGAACGTACCGGAGATGGTGAGAAGTAAGATCACAGACCTCCTCCTGCTCTCCATCTCGGTGTCACTATGGTTCTCGGCATTGCTCTGACCCCGCAGCCCCTTAAGGACACGACTAGTCATTAAAATGTGACTGACTGTCAGTGCGTTGAACAGCAGTATTAACGAGAAAGGGAGTAATGGCGTTAGAAAGGTAGAAAGCCAATCATATCCCGGCTTAATAATACAGTCCCAGGGTATACTGTCAATCACTTTCGCAGGATTATATTTAAAGCAGAAGGTCACATTTTTAAAACAGAGCAGAACGCCGGTTGTTGTCAGAACCACAGCCGCAGTTGTCCCGGTGCAATACTTTGCTTTCCACTTCTGACAGCAGACGGCGACAAACCAATCAAACGTAAAAGTGACGGTGAACCAGACAGAACAGTCCGTGGCAGCCTCTCCCAGGGCAGAGAGCACACTGCATACGGGGGTGATATCAAGAAAAGTTCCGGGGAAGTAATAATAACTGATTCGCCACAATATGACCTCAGCGATGATGGTTTGTAGATCCGCCGTTGCCATGGCCACCAGGTAGCGATTGGTGCAGGTGGAGAGGCCGCATATTCCCCGGGACAGGATCACCATCGCCACTACATTTACTGGAGGAACAGAAAAAAAAGACGAGTGAATTACTGCTTCGCCGCTCCATGGGTCTCCACGCACAACAAATCTGGAAATTGAGAACAATCAAACTGAGTAAACAGCTTAATTCTGGAGGATTCAAAGTTGCAAGGCGGGAGTCGGAGATCCCTCAAACGTTTTTATACTGGGTGAAAGGGTATGGTACTCGGTACTGGAACAGGAGCAGGGTTCGGGAAGAGGGCATTGCTAACTGATCACCGAAAGCGATTTGTAGAAATCAACTTGAATCTGCCACCATCAGGATCTTCTCAGCGATCATCATTGCCCCGTTCCTATCACGTAAGTTCTGGAATCTCCCCACGCAGTTAAACCCCACTTCCTCCGCTCCAGTCTATTTACAAATTTCCGAGAAAATTTATTTCTCCCGTTCGTATGTCTTCGGCGCCACCTCAACTCCCGTTTGCCTTTTGCGTCCAGGAGCTTCGCTTGTCTCCCTTATTTTAAATTTTGCAACTGCGCATGACCGCGGTTCCTTTACTCCACGTTATGGTATCCGATCAGAAATTTTCAAATTTCGCCTGTTAACGTCTTACCTTGTCCGCCGAATGTTTCGGGTATTCTGGAATTTAGTGCTCAAAACATCTGATTTCCAAGGAAGAACAACATTGATCTTTCAAAACATGTTCCCTTTTCTGGGATTGCTCGAAGCCACTGCAACATTATTCTAAATGCGTTGATGCTTATTGTTCCAGAGCGGAGTATCGCAAGAAACTTATCTGGTCTGATCTCCATCGTGCATCTCTGGGTTAGCTCGTAAACCTCTCTTCAATCAGGGTATGGAAGCAAACCGTGGTACACGAAACTGCACACAGACCATTATATCAATTTTCAAAACTCCCGGTGGTTCGGAGATTAACTCACAAGTGCTGTCTGACTCTCACCCTCTCGCCTGAATCTCACCGGCGATCCGCTTCCAGCATCGCCTGTAAACCTGCAGCAATTTCGTGAATTTAAAATATGCTACACTGTTGAAATGGAATAACAGCAAGAGCCCCGAAACGGCACCGAGCCCGCTGCAGTATCGGAGATTACTCTGAGAACGGCTTTGCATTGATAAGTCAAAACTGCCTGCCATGATTTCACAACAGGAATCCATCTCCTCCATCTTCACTGTACATCCGTTTTAATTGCGAGCTTAGTTTCAGCCTAGGCAACTGATTAAACTGCAAGGGCACTTCTGACCGAGCGGAGAGCTTTGTCACAATGTCTGCATCGCCCTCACTGATACACCGGCATCACAATGCTGTCGGTAACTGAACGAGTCCAAAGACCATTCACACAGAACTGCTAATGTTGGTTCACCTGTGTTCTTACCAGGAACACCAATAACGGCAATGAGCATGTAATATATCTTTCTCACACGGTAAAATGTTTCACGTATTCTGTGTGAGATTCAGTCTGTCTTCCAGCCGCTCACGATATCACTGAAGAAACTCTGAGCTGATGAATCTCCACTTTTATTCATTTATACCTGCTCCAGGACCCTGAATATTCAATACTACACAAGGCTGACGTGTCTTCCAACAGCTGGGGTGAAAATAAACATCATGTAATTAAAGTAAAATCCCAGTTGTGATCAGGTATGGATAGTTTGACAGGAAATTACACAATCTCAAAGGAGAAGACGACGATTGGAGAAGTCAGTGAATGTTGTTGCAAAACGCTCTCAGGCTCACCTCTCGGTTTCATGATTATAATCTTTGATCTTGTCCATTCCCAAGCTCCAGGGAATTTTTCATATGGACCAATGATCTCCTGCTATTGGGCAGCTCAGTTTCACTCTGGGAATGTTTGTTCGTAAGGTGAAACAGTGAAGAGTTTTAAACTAATATAGCATCCAGACTTACGATGATACTGAACGCATTGAACCCGTCAGTTAATTTAAATGCCACCTTTCACTGTGTCCAGAAAGACTTGCTACCGGCTTCGGATATGGTCCAAGTGCAGAGTGAGAGACACTGAAAGTCAGGTCGATAGTCAACTGACATTAATACGAACAGTGTTAAAGGGAAAATAAATAATAAACGCTGGGCCGAACAGGGCCGTTAACTGAAGCTCTCAAAAGGAGTTGATTTGTAAGTCCAATAGCTCAGGGAAGGCCGAAAGCAAAACAGCGGCGACACTTTGCTATGCTCTGTCCAAGTCTGGACAAGCACTACGACGGCAAGTATGAAGTTAAATACTATCATGACTAAACTTAAAAAAAAGCTGAAACGTGCAAATTTGCAAGCGTAATTACCCTCTCCACTGCGCTGCCGAATCCGTGGCTTTGAAAGGACTTTCCGGTAGAAAGTGATTCGTTTGTTAGTTCTGGAAAGAAATTGATCAGTTTGCCAGACGGCCATTGAAGGACAGGCAGGGGTTAACAATGAGGTGCTTGGTGATTACCTTCCGTGGATGAGTAGGGCTGGGATACTCACAATCAGTGATGGGGCTCCCAAGAGGGCTGATGTAGAGATAAACAAGGAACTTGAAGTTCCAACATCAATGGTGGTAATCAAGCAGGTTGATAACGTGGTGTTCAACACATTCCGAATACCTGCCTTCACGGACGGGAAAATTCATGATGCAATAATATTGGCCTGACTGGAGTACCATAGCGAAAGGTGTTGAATTTCTCCGGTTAAATCTGATGGAAGAGAATGTCTCAGCAATTGAGTTGCATACCTGCCGACTTAGGCTACTGCGATTTCAGTGTTCACAGTGATGCTTCCACTGTATTGGAGAACAAAACATGGCCGCAGGATTAATGTACTCGGACTGTGGAATACTTGCGCGCGCGGCCCACGTGATTAATACTGAGCTCCGTCTTTTACCACACTTGAATGTTTCATCCACTGATATTCTGTATCTGGCCTTCTCCACCGCCATCGTGAGAAGGAAAATAAACCAGAAGACGGCGTCCCATCCTGCAAGTGAGCGCCTTGCAACGATCGGTAAGGAGGTGTCGCTTTCCTTCTTTCACCTGGCGAACTGCCCACTTGCGAAGATCTAATGTGATTGCTGAAACAAAGCGGTCTCGCTTTAACATGCATCGACTCCCCGACCTCTTTTGCAATAACGTTAATTACTCTCGCTTAAAGACACATGCAGACACACAGAAACACACACGCGCGCGCGTGCACACACATAAATTCGCGTGTGGTGAAATCCAATGCATCTCTTGATTTTGAATCGTTGAACTTGAATTAGTTTTACACATTCAGCAACAATTGCGAGCAAAACCTTACGTTAAAGGCCGCCCTTGTTTCACAGAATCCAAATGCAATACACAAGGACTTAATGCACAGACACACCGATTCACTTTCAACCGCACTTTCAAGCTCGGCATATTCCTTGAGATTCCTTTTCTTGCGAGTATACTCAAATAAATCCAGTTCCCATAATTGAATTAATGACAGCTTTCTGAACAAGAAACCAGACAGACACAAACAAAATTATAGACAATAGACAATAGACAATAGGTGCAGAAGTAGACCATTCGGCCCTTCGAGCCTGCACCGCCATTTTGAGATCATGGCTGATCAATTACTATCAATACCCGGATCCTCCCTTGTCCCCATATCCTTTGATTCCCCTATCCATAAGATACCTATCTAGCTCCTTCTTGAAAGCATCCAGAGAATTGGCTTCCGAGGCAGTGCATTCCAAACCCCCACAACTCTCTCGGAGAAGATGTCGATGGTGCTACTACTACTACCATTATTATTATTATTATTATTATTATTATTATTATTATTATTATTATTATTATTATTATTATTATTATTATTATTATTATTATTATTATTATTATTATTATTATTATTATTATCATCATCATCATCATCATCATCATCATCATCATCATCATCGTCAAAACAACAAAAACAACACTATATTATCATCATTGAAAATAAAATAACCAATGGAATAGCATTGTCCTCCATGGAAAAAAAGACTCACCATCTGAGCAGGCGAGATATCCACAAGGAAGCGTAGGAAGCCTGGCTCAAAGTTGGAAAATACTTCTCAGAAACAGGGCAGTTCCTCGTGGCAGTACAGGACCAGAATGTTAACACAGAATATTGCCTGAAGTGCACAACAAAATATCATAAATGTCGAAAATGCCAAGAAACAGTAGACACAATACCACGCATTGCAGGATCCTGCAACAGTTTAACTCAGTACTATAACTTATATAGGTACAATCACGTGGTAAACATCCATTATCAAAATCTTGAGTTAAAATGCAATCTGAGAAATGAAATCACACCTACCAGTAGGTAACAGCCTGATTCAGTTTTAGAGGCAAATTACCACAAATTATAGGACAATCTCTAATAACTGATCATTCACAATAATTCAGCACAAACGAGCAAGAACAGTCTGATAAACATATACAGGCATTCCAGTATACTTACTTTACTAAATCATTAATGGAAAAACAACAGAAATACGCTGCACTAAAAGAAGAAATTGAAAGTCTTCGGAACATGTACGGGGTGCACATTGTCCGTTAGCAGTATCTCCTACTGATATCATCCCAAAGGCACCGAACAATAGCATTAAACAATTATGGATACACAATAATATCTATGTAAAGTTTCCGAAAGGCACAATACGAAACATCACTAAATACTACGAAAATTCTCAGCAATTAACAAATGAGCATGTTTGGCTATGCCGCACCTCAGTTTTTAACAGCTTGATCAGAGGAAAAAAAACAATAGCCGCAACAACAACAACAACAACAACAATAATAATAATAATAATAATAATAATATGATAATTGAGCCACTAACATAGAAAACCACAATATTCTTACAGAAGAGAAGAAAAGATGCCACTCTCCAATTTATTGAAACGGACGAAAAAGAGTGTATCAAGTCAGAAACAATCAAATTAATTATCCCGTGGCAGAAGTGCTAAACGTTGACGAATTGAAATTTCCCACAACTTCATCAGTAAAGCTAAAGCTATTATTTCAAACAGTGGAACAACTACTTCAAGATTTAAATATTTTAGACTAGATAAGTGCAAAATATTAAACACAAAGCACGGTACAATAGAGGGAGTAGAATATTAAACAGAGTAGCCTCGGTGAAACATGATACAACAGAACCGATGAATAGATTTGAAATATATGAGTCTCTGCGATAGCAACAAGCAAAGAAAATAGATCATCGTGCGGTCAAAGGAAATATTTTGACAATATACAATTCAAGGCTTAAGGAAATCGGTCAATTATATCTCAATAGTACAAATATAACAGAGGAAATAGACACGTTTGCTATGCCAATGTTCGTGCGAAATATCTTAGCTACTGATAAATGATTATGCGTGGCTCTGCCCGTACCTTGCGCTGTACCAGACTGATCTGAGAAAAAAATATAATAGTACAAATTAACGTGTTCTTTTGTCATAACGTATGGAGCGGAAACCAATCATGAACATTTAAAAAGCAAAATAAAATAAATAACAAACAGGAGAAAAAAAAGCTTCTGTACGCTCGAATTGCGCTTCGATTAACACAACCCGAGGCAGGAGGAAGAGCAGACATATAACAAATGCACAACGGTCAGATAAAAGTGCCAGCGATATATATTTTCATCTGAAAAAGAGGATTCAGCACTTCAAACGAACAAATGCAATTCTGAGAGAAAGTAGTACTTGCAAAAAGCACAACCCAGAAACGGAATGAAGAATTGATCACTACAGAAGGAGAAGTCAATCAATGGAAGAGCATGACTCTCCATGGAAGATTTCACAGCGATCTGAGCAGAGTAGGTGTAAACAAGGAATCGTCGAGCGTCTGTCTCAGAGTGGAGACCGTGTCCCAGAAACCCAAGGGTTCCTTGTGGTAATAGAGGACCAGGTTGTTAACACAAAAAAAATCAAAACTGCAGCATGAGTCTAACAGACTGAAGGCGATGAATATAGAAAATGCCGACGTAAACCAGAAACAATCCTACACATTGTAGGATCCTGTAGCAGTTTAACACAATCAGATTAATTACACATGCACTATTGTGTCAAACATCGTTCACCAAAATCTTTCTTTAAAACAGAAACTCGTAAAAGAAATCAAACTTACTCTAAACACACCTGACCCAGATTTAGGGTCAGAGTCCCACAAATTCTATTATGATCAATGCGTTATTACCGATGAGAAAATCCCCATAACCGATCTAATATAATAATTCCTGGTAAACAAGCAGGATTAGTTTTACCACCACATTTCTGTTACCAAGTTTTCCACAGTTGACCAAGCAAAATCAGCATGCGGACGTATCCAAGAAAGCTGAAATGGAGCAGGTTATGACAAGTGACAACCTTGTGTTGCATTCTATGTGTTTAGGTTTGAAATATATGTTGCTACGCATTCGATAGAGTAATTGTTTGTATCCGTCATTCGTCGTCGTCGTCGTTGTTGTTGAAGTTATTGTAGTTACTGTCGTTGTCGTTGTTGTTGTTATTGTCCCTGCCTAACTACTTCACGTCTATATTTCTGCTGCCAATCCCCTTAGTTTCAGTAGTGTTGGTTTGTGTTGCTGACCTGTCGTCTCACTGAGATTTCCGAATAATTGCGGTTTTGCGTTTCTTTGTGTTCGCGTTTGGATTAATATTGCTCCAGGAATTTCTTATATGAAGTAAAACCATTCCATCTCGCCTTCGTCTCTCTTATTAAAAGTCTTTGCAGGTCTTCAGTGAACCCAGTAGACTTCTGATTAGAAACAGCGATCTATTCCTTCCTGAGGAAACGTGTACATATTTCCACCATTCGTGCAGTGTCTCAGCTAGACTGGTGCTCCTCTTCCAAAGGAGTTTAGTGCGGACCATTCGAGAATGGCGTTTACAATTATCACCCACGCTGCAAGTTTAACCGAACTGTGAAATTACTTTCTTGTTGAACGTCCTCCCAGAAAGTGTGTTCGGGTTCTGACTGCTGCACACCACTAATACTGCAACACAAATTCATCTTGTTTTCTTTCATTCCCAGTGTTCCTGAAGGCTCATGGGTCGTTGCAGCTCTCCAAGGCGAGGCCAGACCAGCCGAGAATTTCAGTATTTTTTCCAACTATTTTAAAAATGGCAAACGAGCTCCCTGCAGCACTTGCGCTGCGAGTTCGTTCCCAATCTCACAATCCTATAAGTGAAGAGATTTCTACTCATGTTCCCATGAACTTTTACCTTTTACCCTTTACCCACGACTTCCTGTTGTAGTTCCGTCCAGCCTCATTGGTCAAAAACCTGCTTGCATTTACCATATCTATTCCCCTCACAATTTCTGATTACATCCCTCAAACCTCTCCTCATCTTCTGCAGTGCAAGGGATAAAGCCCGGTCCTACTCACTATTTCCTTACAACACTTGTCCTCCAGACCCGGAAGAGTCCGTGTATATTGTCTCTATACTCTTTGAAAAGTACTTGCGTTCTTTTTCCCGTAGGTAGGTGAACAAAATTCACACCATACTTATAATTAAGCCTCACTACCGCCCTGTACAACTTAGTTACGACCCCATCTGACAGTGACGCCACTGTTAATAAATTAATAAGTAGTATCCCCGGTTCCCTTTTTTCTAGCGCACACGTCAGTGTTTCGCTCTTCACTGTTTCAGACCTATCTTGTTTCGGTCTACTGAAGTGGAACATATCGTACTTGTCTGCATTAAATTTAATCTCCTATTTCTCAGTTCATTTTCCATCAGGCTTTGACAGACATCCTCGCTATCATCTACACCACCGATATTAGGCACCCGCAATTATGCTGATGCCGTTGACCATATTATCATCCAGGTCGCTGATATTGATAACAAATACCAGACCCACCAGATATCCGTGCGGTACGCCCCATGTCACAGACCTCCAGTCAGAGGCAACCTTCTAAAGGCACTCGCTGGTTCCTCCCATAAATCCAAAGCATAATCCATTATACAACCTCCTCTTAAATACTGAGCAAATTCTTAAACACCCTGCCCCAATTGTTTCATTCCTAACGTATCCGTAGAAACCTTTTGGACTCTCCTTCTCCTTGTCTGCAGTCTATTTTTAACACGCTTGTTTTTTTTCTGAAGTGTTCCACTTTACATTTTATACAATTAAGGACCGTATATGCTCCTATCTGCCTGTAACTGCTATGCACCGCCTGCTTTTTCTTTCAACCAGTTCCACAAAATCCCTTGATTATCAAGGTACTCTAAACCTGTTATCAATACATTTTATTCTGACGGGCATATAGCAGCTTCCTACTCTCAAAATCTTACTTTTCGAAGTCTCCCACTAACCAAGAAAACAGCCTGTCTCAGTCGACACTTGCCAGATCCTTTCTCATGCCAGCCATGTTGGTCTTTCCGCAAGTCAGAGTCTCACCCCGCGGACCAGATCTATTTTTTGCCCATATTTAATTTGGAACTAATGATACTGTCATCACTTGGTATAATATGTTTTACAAATTTCTGTCACGTGCCCGATCTCATTCCATACTTGCAGATCAAGTAATGCCCACTCTCGTGGGCACTTCTAGGTGTTCATTAAAGAAATTTTCCTGAACGTATTTGAAAAACTCTTCCCGATATCGTCATTTTTCTGAAGTTCAAAGTAAAACATACATATCAGAGTACGTATCACCATATACAATCCTGAGATTATTTTTCCTGCGGGCATACTTAGCAAACTCGATAGGAAATAACCATAAACAGTACAAATGAACTCAAACAGTGCCAATACAAATATAAGTAAATATCTGTATATGAGAGTCCCAGTCGATACGTAGAAAGTCAAAGTTGCCTGCTTTAACAATCTTATGTTTCTTGCAATAGTCTGTCTATAGTAATATAGCTCCATTAAACTGGTCAATATGATTCACAGTTCTACCGACAACACATCACTAGACGGCTTTTTTTTTCCAGTCCGTCCCGACTGAGTACTGTCATGATATTTTCCGGGACTAGCAACGCCACACTTGCCTCATTAATCTCTCACGTTCTGTCACGTATAGAGTAAGGGAACTTTAAAAAAAAATTTCCCCTCCTGCAATCAAGTCTCACTAATCGTTACAATATTTTAATTTCATGCGTTGATTCATTACCCGAGCTGATGAGTCTTTCCTGCTATATTTCTGGGATTGCAATATACGCTGCTATACACATTTGCCTCGCAAAAACCAACACTGTCTCCGCTGTGATAGTTGAAAACGGGTAACACAGGCCCAAAGGGCTCAGGTTAAGCTGTATAAGCCAATTCCTTGTGTAGTGGATACAATAGACTGTTGAAGCGTTGAATAATTCCAACCATTCCACCGAGCTCAAGGGACGATGGAGAAGGGAGATCATCGATGGTTTATTCTCCACTTTGGAGCCTGGCGCCCAAGTAAGGGAGCAAGGACATTAGTCGCACCATGATTAATCATTTGAATTCTATTTGATGTCTTAGCAACACAGCCTCTCCAATGCCTATTCTGATAGTCGCACTACCATCTCCTGCAACTCTCTTTTAACATTCAAACCCGCCCGGTGCAGCACTAAAAATTCTTCCCAGTAGGATATCAGTTCCATTCAAGTTCAGGTGCAAACCCTATCCTCTCTACAGGTCATGATTTCCTTGGAAGAGAGAGGTCAAAGATCCAAAAATATGTCGCCTTCCCTCCTGCACAACGTTCTTAATCCCGTGTTAAGCAGCATATACTTCCTATTTCAGGCTCCACTAGCACGTGGTAGCAATCCTGAGATTGCAACCCTGGATGACGTGCTCTTAAACTTAGCACCTAATACTCTGAACCAATTTTGCAGAACTTCGTTACAATTCCTACCTATGTCATTGGTAGCCAAATGTACCACAGCCTGTGACTGTTTAATCTCAAGTTTAAGAATGCTGAGGGCTCGTCGGCTATACCCCGCAAAGTGTCAGCCTGGGGTTAACATAACATCCTGGAATCTCCTGCTCGTCCACAGAACACTTATCATATCAGTTGAGATGAAGATTTGTCCGCTGGTAATCTAGAAAATCCCAAGCGAGTGGTCAAAGCTTATCAAGGAATATTTTGAATTGCTGATTTTTCCTTTCGATTTGAGAAATGACCTTCGCTCATTTCTATATTCTATATGTAACCTCTACAGTATTCGCTCACACAAGAAGCCTGATGACAACTGAATGGAGTTGCCAGTGCTGGTACTCAATTCCATTCAATGTTTACTTTTAAGTGGACAAATATGAAGATAGAGATGTTAAAAAGTGCCCATATGCGGGAAATTTAATAAGTGAGTAGTTGGCGATACATCTCTGGAAAACGAAGTGTAAGTCGTTCTTTCCCTCCACAAGCCTGCTGACCACTGATGAAGGAAACGTGTAGCAGACATGATCAGTGCCATGTGATACCACGGCAGCCGGTGTTAAACGGTCATATGAGCTGCTGGTGCATATCACAAGTCCTGGTTATGTGACTGCTGACGCTAAGGAACAATATCAGAAGACTATCAATAATGGCTGCGTTCCCCATCTTGCAGACAATGCTAACAATAGGGCAAAGATAAATTACTCCTGTAGAAAGCAAATGCCGAGAACAGTCATGGTGATAGAGTCATTGCCCACGATACACGTCACGGCAAATAATGATGACGATGGGTGGTTCTATCGGTAAGAAATTTGATGTGAGCCCCCTGTGGCAGTTCAAAGTACTTCACGGTGATTGGTGTCAGTGTCACCGGATGTCACTGACCAAAACCATATGAGAGAAGAACAGAATTAGACCATTCGGCTCATCGACTCTGCTCTGCCATTCCATCACCGCATTCTCCTGCCTTCTCTCTATAACCTTGGACTCCTTAATAACCGATATTTTTGGTTTTATATAACCAATAGATTGGCCTCTACAGCCCTCAAGTCCTAAAAAAAATCAATCTTATACGATCGCCCTCTGCTTCTAACTTGAAGCCAGTTATATATGGCCAATTATGTTGCCAATTTACCCTGTATTCCATGCGAACTAACTATTCAGAGCAGACTGAATGGCATACCGCGATGCCTATTCGTGGTGAACTCTGGTGATTTCCAACGCAGAAGCAACTTGCTTGTGTGGACTCTGCGTGTGCTACTTGTCCTTCCTACCGAGCCGTTTTGATACTGCTTCAACTTCCGGGAAATTGGTCGGTAAGTTTGACGTCTGTAGTAGGTACATTATTGGAAGGAATACTAAGAGATCTAGGAAGAGATCTGACTAAGAGATCTGCAAGTATTTGCATAGTCAGGAACTTACTAGGGAGAGTCAACACGGCTTTGTGCGTGGTAGGTCAAGTTTAACAAATCTATTGGAGGTGTTCGAGGAAGTTACAAGGTAAGTGGGTGATGGGAAGGCAGTGGATGTTGTCTACATGGTCTTCAGTAAGGCCCGTGACAAGGTCCCGCATGGGAGGTTAGTTAGGAAGATTCAGTCGCTAGGATACGTGGTGAGGCAGTAAATTGGATGAGACATTGTCTCAACGGAAGAAGCCAGAGTGTGGTAGTGGAGGATTACTTCTCTGAGTGGAGGCCTGTGACTAGTGGTGTGCCACAGGGATCAATGCTGAGTCCATTGTTATTTGTCATCTATAACAATGATCTGGATGATAATGTGGCAAATTGGATCAGCAAATTTGCTGATGATACAAAGATTGGAGGTGTAGTGGACAGTGAGGAATGTTTTCAAAGCTTGCAGAGGGATCTAGACCGGCTGGAAAAATGGGCTGAAAAATGTCAGATGAAGCTTAATACAGACGAGCGTGAGGTATTGCACTTCGGAAGGAGAAGCCAAGGTAGAACATATAAGGTAAATGGTAGGGCACTGAGGAGTGCAGTAGAACAGAGGGATCTAGGAACACAGTCACAAAATTCCGTAAAAGTTGCGTCACAGTTAGATAGGGTAGTAAAGAGAGATTTTTGTAAATTGGCCTTTTTAAATTAAAGTATTGAGAATAAGAGTCAGAATGTTACAGTGAGGTTTTATAAGGCATTGGGGAGGCCGGATTTTTAGAATTGTGTGCAGTTTTGGTCAGCGAATTACAGGAAGGATATTGATAAGGTTGAACGAGTGCAGAGAAGGTTTACAAGGATGTTGCTAGGACCTGAACATTTGAGTTACAGAGAAAGGTTGAATAGGTTAGGACTTTATTCCCTGAGGCATAGAAGAATGAGGTGAGAATTGATAGAGCTATATAAACTTAGACTGGGTACTGATGGAGTGAATGCAAGCAGGATTTTTTTCCACTGAGTCTGAAGGAGAAAAAATAACAGAGGACATGGATAAGGGTCAAGGGGGAAAAGTTTAAAGGGAACACTATGGGGGGGGCTTCTTCACACAGACAGTGGTTGGAGTATGGAATGAGCTGCCAGATGAAGTGGTAAATGCGGGGTCACTTTT
Organism: Hemitrygon akajei; assembly: GCF_048418815.1. Lineage (NCBI taxonomy): Eukaryota > Metazoa > Chordata > Chondrichthyes > Myliobatiformes > Dasyatidae > Hemitrygon > Hemitrygon akajei. The sequence continues at coordinate 4,153,830 of NW_027331948.1, forward strand.
AATACTTAAGGAAAACCTGGACAGGTACATGGATGAGAGGTGTATAGAGGGATATAGACCAGGCGCAGGTCAGTGCGACAAGGCGAAAAATGGTTCAGCACTGCCAAGAAGGGCCAAAGGGCCTGTTTCTGTGCTGTAATGCTCTATGGTTCTCGGTTCTTTTAGGGCAGTTGCCGGACTCCCTGTAGCCACTGGCTGATCAGGGCGCGCACACGGCCTGTGCATATCAATATCATACAGTAACACAAATCCATCAACTTCCATCTGATGGACTAACCCAACACCCCTCTGATGGTGGGTTACCACTGCCTCTCCACACATGACCCTCACTTCACATGGGCTTCCGCTTCGCTGCTGAGTTGTTGATTCTCTTCCTGGACCGCCGGTCAGCGAGCACAGTCGCCTTTATCCGGTAAAACACCGAAGACGAATGAAACCCTCGATCTCAGCAAGCTCCCACAGGAACATCACGACGTAGCTATCGCATTCAGTAAATGGAAATCCAGCACCTTGCCTTCTCTCGGCCAACACGTCGCGCTATGGACCTCCTTGTGTGTATTCCCTCTCCCCGATGTCGTCTGCTCGATCTCACCCCTCATCAGACCCATGGCATGAATGACTACTCAATCAACGCTATACAGTACAGCTTTATTCGCCCATTTCAGTACCCAGCCAGCGCCGGAACGGATGTAAAACATTCAAAATTGTCCAGCCTTCACTAGTCCAGATCTACTGCATGCGTACAATGGATCTGCATCTGCCAGGTGATGAGTGGCAGACGGCGACCTGAACGCCCACTGTTCACTACTGATTGTGCCTTTCCGACTTTGTAACAGTCCGGCCGTTTTCCAAACCTTCAAGAACCAGATACTCCTCGCTTCAGTCAGATTTTCCTCTTTTTTTATAATCCACTGACGGACGGTCGTTCAGTAAGAGCAAATCAGCAGGTGTACAAGTTAGTGCGCTGTCATTCCGACTCTAACCCTTCAACATGGTCGATTTACTTTCTCTAGGCCGGGTTAGCTCACTATTTACACACCTTCTCTGCAAAGGGTATGTCACCTTTTACTATCTTCTTGGTTACCAATCCCTGACATTCTCTGCGGAGGAGTCCACGTTGTTAAACGTTCTGGTGCTCCACTGCACGGAGGACCATTCTAGCTGTCAACCGGACCTACTGCGGCCAAACCGACTGCCTTAGGCACCAGCCAGACTACTCAGGACTGGGGAGCATGTCTGAATGTCCACAAGCTGAATTTTGCACATAGATGAGAATTTCAAAATATGGATGTCTTAGGAATGTATTTCTGTGAATGGCGAGTTTACGGTGGAACATCATCACTTCATTTCAGCATTACATTCAACATGTCTCCTTTATATACCCTGTCGGCCAATCTAAATCTAGGTATTGGCTCTCCAGTAACTCAAACTGATGACCGCGAGTTTGCCTGGTGGTGAGTTTCTGCATATTCATTCGGCTGTGTTTCACATTACTGTCCATCTGCAGAGACCGCTTTACTCTGTTCCTTGCAATGTCTTGTCTCATTCGAGAAATATTTACAAATTATTTCAAAATCATTTAATGAAATAAAACTGTCTTATTTTATTTTACACAAACATATAACTGATCGTATTTTGCAGTTCTGCAAGTGCAGAAATATAATGGGTTAACTGCATCTCAGCTTGACAGTAATTGATTAGTCATGGGCAATAATTCTCCCTTGTTGTTTTCACACTGTCGGATTGAAAAGAAGACCCATGTACATTCATTCGCAGCATTCAGCAGATTTTTGCTCAATGGTTAAGTATGTTAAACGTATGTTTACGTATACACAAAGTACTTTGACAATTATATTTACTATTTTATTTCTGGTATGAGACATCAGAGAAAAACACATCGGTTGTGTAAAGGTGTAAGTGATGAAAGCTCTCATTCTTATTATCCACGGTGGTTTCCATTATCTGAACCTATGGAAGGCATTCCGGACACCCATGGAACGATGTCTGGGTTTATTGTCATGTGAATGGTTAAATAAGAGTGTAACAGGACAGACAAATAAAAGTCGCCGAATTTCATTTTGATAAATGAAAATAAAACATGGCCGGACCTCAAAATATAAACGCAGCCCAATGTGATAATTTAAAAAAATGAATTAATATCTCACCTTAAACACCGGTCACAACTGATATCAGTGTAAAATCAACAACAACAGCCGAGGCTCAATGTGTTTCTGTTCCACTGATGCTTCGGTCACTCGTTGGTACATTGACCGATAATCTGGGACTATCTCTCCCGTATGCTTTTCTCCAGACGCAGACCACCTCACATTTACACGTGCTCAATTGTATCCGCCATTTCTCAACCCATTTCCAAGGGTTAAGTTTGTATAACCTTCCTGGTTCTACAGGACGCCCCCAATTTTGGAGCCGTCCGCATTGTTTCTGATCCAACTGTCAACATTGACAACAAAATCGTTGTTATGGGTGATAAATTAAAAAAAGCCTGACAACAATCCCTACGGCACAATTGTCACAGAAAAAAAAATAATCAGCCATCCACTCTCTGCAAATCAGGCGTTGGATCCAAATCAGCAGCTTTGGATTTTCAGCACACAATTTCAGTCCGTGTATAATGTGTTGCATTTTATAGTATTTAATTCCGCTTCCTTGGCAAATGATAGACCAGCCTGGAACTTGATAGATCACAGATTTTAATTTCTACTTCTATTCAAACCGAATATGGAAGAGGAAATTGTGGTAGAACTCTGGCAGCTTTGGCTAATGTCTTTAAAATTAAATAGACTACACCGCACGTTACGGGTCTGTGGGACGGTCCATGTGCGTGCGCAGGAAGAGAGTATTCAGCGATCGGTCCACAAACCGCAGCTAATATCGGGTGGACTCGTAAGTTTTAATTATCAAGGATCCCTGGAATATTGCTGTCGATCTCTTTTACGTGTTCAGACGAACATGCGTACAGCATGTTTTATTGTGGTACGTCTTCAGCTTTACTGTGATTTCCGTCATTCAAATGATTCGAAATGACCAGAACGAGCGCAGGAAGAAATGATCCAATCTCACCCTTCAATAAAGTGTACTGTATTTCAAATGCCGAACTCATTTCCCGCCCTCACTGTCAGAAGTGAATCTGCTCGGCCGAATATCTGAAAATAAATCTGTTTGAAGGTGATTGCCCGTGTTGATTGTACAGGATGATTGCCTATGTTAGAAGAAACACGGATCAGAGAATGTCCCATTTCAGCATCGGATGTCAGGTGTCATGGAAAATAGATTAGCAGAGTTCATATTTTAATTTGTTTAAAAGCCAATAACTTGTAACATCCCCTGGGGAGACGACTTCATGACAGAGTGATAAAAACACTTCAATCTCAGTGTTTGTGCAGCTGTATGTGACTCACGTGGAAACCAACTAATTGCCTCAGTGGAATTACTCTGAATTGCATATAACTCCGTAAATCCGATCACCGGTCCATATGAACAGTTGGAACACTGCTTTGACGGAGTATGGGATATCCAGCCAATTACTACATCGCGAGCGTTTTCTACCCTGCAATTGTAGCGATCGGTATCCCTGGTAAGGTACTGAATCTGGTCACTATATGTATGGTGCCATTGTCTTGCTTGCTGATGTTCCGCTGCGTGGTTTGGCCCTTTTACTGAGCACAGATGCTACCTTCGTCCGAAATGTGTTTCTAGAATGGAAAATCCAAGCGTCTGTTAGACTTGTTATTCAGTTTCCATATTTTTAAATGTTTTTTTTTCGTTTGTCAATTACGTTGCTGCCAATATTGCTACTGTTTCATGATTTCAACTTGCTCGGCTTTCTGAACCGGTATGAAGCTTTTCTCAACTGCCCTGAAGTCAGGTCTGTTCTACCATAAGCTACTAAATTATAAAATATGCATTATACTTCAGTATTTCACAACAAGTCATTAGTGAAATACTGAAGTTTAAAGCATAATTTATAATTTAGTAGCTAATACCTTCAGCTATTTCACTTCCAATAATGGAAATTGTGATGACAGTCATTGATTGTGTCGATAGTCAGAGGCTTTTTCCCACAAAAGCACACAGGTTTCAGTTGCTCGGGAGTAGATATAGATGATATGTCAGGTTTTGTTTTTACGCAGAGGGTGGTGAGTGCGTGGAATGCGCCACCAGCAACGGTGGTAGAGGCGGGTACGATATGGTCTTTTAAGAGAATTTTGCACAGGTACATGGAGCTTAAAAAAATAGAGGGCTATGGGTAAGCCTAGTAATTTGTAAGGTGGGGACATTTTCGCAACAACCTTGCAGGCCGAATGGCCTGTATTGTGCTGTAGGTTTTCTATGTTTCTATGTTTAATGGAGCGATCGACCGTTCACCATTACGTGAGTAGCGGAAATCAGATGCCTCGCTCCAAAGTGTCGGAAGTTTGCCCAACCCCTCCCCTCCAGTTCATTATTGTCCAGCAGCTGGAGTGCACTGACGGAGTCCGCACGCACTGGATTTCTGCTGTCCGCTTCACAATAAAAACCAAAACCCTGTATAGTATTGTAAAAATGTTGGGAATTCAGACTGCTGCAGCTAACAATATTTCTGTTATTTCATTACCCCGCCCCCCTCCCTCCTAAATTTCTTGTAGCTAATTTAACGGCGATTGTGATCCTATCTCGGGGAAAATGCGGACTCTCCAAATGCATCACCCGTTACCTGGTTGGAATGGCAACAGCGGATCTGATGGTGGTTATCATTGTCGCTTTAGTGGAACGGACCAACTATATCCACATTTATTCCAGATCCCTGCTCATCACTCCTGTATGCGCTCTGACACTTGTATTTAGGGTTGTGACGAGGGACTGTTCAGTTTGGTTTACGGTCAGTTTTACCTTCGATCGTTTCATCGCAATATGTTGTCGAAAGCAACGGGAGCGATACTGCACTGAGAGAACAGCAACGGTAGTTATGGTGACCGTGGTTATAGTGAGCTGCGGGAGAAGTGCCCCGTTTTACTTTGCCATTGAACCTTATGCCATTATTGACAACATACCGTGGCGTTGCACTCTCACACATGAATACACAACTTCGCCCGTCTGGAGAGGATACGAATTGCTGGATAGTATTTTAACACCATTGCTCCCAATCGGCTTAATTCTAGTGTTCTATGGGTTAACAGTAAGACATATCATTGCGGCAAATAGAGTCCGCAGAGGGCTTCGGCACAGCAGTGATAATCAACAGGATACCGAGATTGAAAACAGCAGAAAATCGATGATTTTGTTGTTTGCTATATCAGCTAATTTCATTTTGTTTTGGATACCCTATGTAGCTCATACCCTGAAATGGCAAACGCAAAACTACTTTTATGAGGACAGATATTTGAGTTCCCCGGTATATATACTACAGCAATCTGGGTACATGTTGCAAATGCTGAGTATGTGCACCAATACTTGTATCTATACACTGACACAGAGGAAATTCAGAAAAGAGCTGAAGAAGGGACTAAAGTACGTGTTTACGTTAAATGGCCATCTCTGTACATAACGTTCATGCCCAATTGCAATTCAGCGGAGTATTCAAATAAATCAACTTTAACAATTAGTAGATTTGGCAAATATTTAATAAATTCAATAAAACCCGTCTGTCGGGCCAACCTTAAATCGGAAAATCCACAGACGATTATACTCTGCAGACAGCTAAGATAGGAAACTGGGCAATGATTATTACATTGGTTAAATTACTCCGCACTATCACAGAGACTTGGCAATCACAAGATCAAGAATAGCTTTTGGACATTTCCGGTTAGAAATGTTACAAAATGGACGGAGTCGTGTAACGGGGTGCTATCGAAGCACAGCAACAGCATAATCTTATCACAGCTGCAGACAGGGAAGCGTCCGTGCAGAGATTGTCTGTAGATACATTGTGAGTAGCATTCGGAATGAGAAAGGGAGCAATCATTCGTTTGGGAGTATTCTGTACAGAGCACACACCACACCACTCCCTACTCCAGAGAGAAGGAGAAAACTACGGAGATAGCAAGGAATTGTTCTGGAGATATATTTTAGACAGGTGGCATATTAACACGGTGTTTCAACGGGCAACCTAAACTTCACTAGAATTTATTGTTACTTCCTGGCGTTAAAAGGTTTAGATATGACGGAAATTTCAGTTGCGTCCAGAAAAGAGTCCTGGCACAATTATCCGACAGAAGGACGAGAGAACAGTCCACCCTGGATCTAGTACCAGTAAATGAAACCGAGCAGGTGACAGATCACTTCACGGGTCAACTATTCGACATTTACTTTCACCTTACCCCAGGATAGAAGCAGACGGTATGGAATGCATTTTATTGGTTTTATTAGGTAGGATCTTGGAAGCGAATTTTGGGAATGGTTTGCCCCTAGAAATACGTAACAGATGATTCTTAATGGAACCCTTGCATTGTGTTTCAGTATGGGCCTGTCTCATTGAGGCGGGGAAAGGATGGTACTGTAAAGTCACCCTTCTTAATATTAGATATGGGACATTTAGACAAGAAGAAGAAAGAAAGATTCTTAAGTTTCAGGAAGAAAGGACTATGGAATGTTACAATGTGGCCTGGACGGATATTAACAAGAAACTTAGTAGACATGAGAAGGCCTCGCAGACTCGCATGAAATGTACGTGAAGAAGAGGAGAGTGACGAGAAAAAGGATGGGACAGAGCAGAAATAAATTATTCTGGAGTGCAAGGAGGCAGGGTAGGTCCTTAATGAATCTTTGCTTCACCAGTGAGTTGGACCTTGATGAACGTGGATACAGCGCAAATAGGCAAATGTGCTGGGACATGCCAAGGATAGCGATTATGCGCTGGAAACTTGTAAGTGATTAATATAAATCATTCTCCGGTGATAGAAGGGATATACTTTGGAAAAAGCCGGCGAGGATATTGCTGTTCTTTCGGACATTATATTTGCGTCTTCACTGGCTGCAGAAGTAGTACCGGAGGATTGGAGGATAGCAAATGAATTTTTGTTAGTTCAAGAAATGCAATAGGGATAGCCCTGAGATTTAAAGCCCAGTAAGTCTTCCGTCAGTAATGGGCAAGGTATTACAGAGGATTCTTGTGAAGGGAATTTGTGAGTATTTGGAGGAACGTATTCTGGTTGGGTCAGGTTATGAGCCTGAATAAATTCTGCGAAAAAGTGAAATTAATCTATACAGATGATGTAGGAATATCCAAAGTGGGATGTATTAATTTTGCGAAGTGTTTGACCGGGTTAAGCATGGTAGGCAAACTCAGAAAGTCAGACGGCATTGCATCTTCGGAAACCTGGCTGCATGAACTCAGAATCGGCTTATTAACAGAATGCAGATTAGGTAGTAGATGGAGTGAATTCCGCCGAGAGGACACTGGCCAGTGGTGTTCCACAAGGAATGTATAATTTTTAGTGCATTTTACAACTATGTCTCCGCTCTGCTCTTGGAGTTTTCTGAGAGGCTGACTTTAATTTGACCATCCTGCAGCACTTGGTTAATTTATTGAATTAGGTCTGACGATGTAAGCAAAGTGCTGAATTTCAGAATGGAACTACATGCTACATAATCTGATCTATTTCCATATTACGGGGCAGATGCTCCAATGACATCGAAACAATATTTTCAAGTGGAATACTCAAAATCAGCATTTCAAAGACTTCAGCAACTTCTTTTGGTGCTTCCCCAATGACACCACTTCCGAAAATGCGGATTTCAAATTCCAAATTAAAGTGCACAGGAATTTGTCCTAATGTCCATTTACCTTTCAAAAGAGAGTTTTTCTTACCCGGACTAGGAGCACTCATATCTCTATCCGTGTAACCATGATTCCACATTGCCGGTATGAAATTCGGGTCTACCTCTGAAATCAACACCAAAGCAGACAAATAAAAGAACATCATCAAAATATGCAGGTAAGGCAAAACAAAACCCAAGCTTACACTTTCCTATGTCCAGAACCGTTGAAGGCAACTGGCATAGAAAATAAACAGTTAAATGCACGAGTGAAAATCCTGATCAAATATTTGAAAGAGCAGAGGGGAGGAAGATAAGGCTGGTTGCAGCAACATACACTAAAAGATCATGGAATTTAGGAAAGAAACCCACCCTCTGAAATCCATTTACTTTCACGGAAATTTATTTTGCTGAACTAAAGAGACGTTTCCTGACAGTCATATCCCGTTGTGAAACAGAGGATCAATTGAGACATCCGGTCAATACAAACCTAACAAATATTCGACAGCTTTCCATTCATTGACGCACGAATTAACTCTCTTTATGTTTCAAAATCCACAAATGTTCAGTCCTCATTCAATATTTTACATTCTGATATCATTCATACTTTAAACCATCGCAGAGCACGTCGTACTTTCAAGTGCTGAACAGTTCAAAGATAATCAATAATCAGAATCACACAACATTTAAGAAAACCTTTCCAGTCTAAAGCAAAGAGACGCATGGGAGTTATGCATCGTCCGCAGGCTAATATTCAACAATTTAAAGCATGACGTCACCGCGTCACAAGATCTCTAGCAGCTTCCACGTTTTCTCACCTCCAATCTGTGCCCAAGGACAGGATTTAGATTAAATTAACGTTTTGTTGGAAGTAACAAGTTTAGTAAACCTCATCACCACCGCTGAAAGAATATATTTGAAGAGTGTAGTGAGAAAATCTTCCCACCGAATCCAGTCCGCGAATATCGGTGTTATCGTCTTACTGAAGGTAAATTACTCCAGTGCGTTACCTCCCTTATTATCGCACAAGTGCACTTTTGTATTCACAAGCGATAACTTCTGACTAGGTCTCTATGCTTCATTGCGTGTAAGGACAGACGGAAAAGACATGACTATAGACTTTGTAGATACATCGGTGCTGTGAGACACTAAAATTCTGAACGATATATATGTGACTTCTGGCTCTAAATTGTCTCGATATAATATTGACTAATTATAGTGCTTGGAACAACATTCATAGATCTAAAGTAAATGTAGTTGGGTGCTTCCGGCTCGTCTGGTTGTATTGGGTTAGCACGTTTAACGGTATCCTCTCTTAACATCCAGAAGTAACCGATTTTTTAATTCTTCACTTGCTCCCATATCGTTGTATTTTCGGCAAAAACCTGAGTGTTCAGAATGCAATTCTGAGGCTTTAAAATACCGCCAGGTGTTCTGGCCTTAAAAATATGGTCGCATAGATACACAGTGCAATCAATTTCCGTTTCTCTGCAGTTTCTGGACAGTGCACTGCTCTACGGTGATCTGTTGCCTGTAACAGCCCACTATGGTTAGCCGAGGGAAGTAATGCCCCAATATCATAATCAATATTTCTCAGATGCTGAGGCACGAAGTCTGTAGTGCATGTTATATTGCTCTTTCCGATTCCTCCCATGTTTCCTTCCTTTGTGACTTTCCCTCTGGTTGCAAATGGGGAAGGGGGTGGGAATGGTGACAATGGTACTGGGATCTTTGATTGTATGCTGGCAGGAGATGTTTGGAAGCCGGCTACCTTTCGTCGTCATAGCGATGCGGAGTTGCGACACTACGTCCAATACAAACGTGTTATTTAAATTTTTGTCCCTGAAAGGGGATTTTGTCCCAGCAAATTTTCTAACTTTTTTTTCTTCCTTCACTTAGTGTGATCGCCACTGATACTTTCTTTTCTAATGAAGATTTCGGGATTATAATCAAATATGTTTATAGCAGTATACGTTTTACTAAATCCTCCCAGTCGCTACCCCCTAATCTTCTTCTTATCACTCACGCTTTTCCTTGAAAACCTTCTAAAATGGATTCAAATGCCCTGTTTTCACTCAGCTCGCACCCACCCTTATCGCAGATGTTGTGCCTTCTTACGAAAGTGAATAGCTTCTCTTCAAGACGGGTCACCACATCATAGAAAACAAGACAGCTTCTTCTAATCAGTCCCGCTGTGCTTTAGCTTGCTGTTGCCATTCTACCCAGTGCTTTCGCTCTGGCTTCGGTTACCTTCCTGTCCTCATATTGTCCCATGGGTAAACATTCAGATCTCCATCACAACGCTTATATTTTCCTTCATACACCCATTGCCAGCGACGTTTCCTCACTGAGGACAATTCCGTGTTACCCACTTTTCCATCACAATGTTAAAAATGAAAAGTTCTGAGAGTTGTCGGGACCTTTTCTTCCCAAATATTGAGTGGGAGAACACAGTGACTAATGGATTGCAGAGAAGTTAATTCATTCCCGCCGTTACAGACACTTACACCACACGCTGCATCGGCAAAGCTAACAGCATTGTGAAGGACCCAAACGGACCTCTCATACAATCTCTTCTCCCTCATGCCATCTGGCAAAAGACATCGAAGCATTCGGGCTCTCACGAACAGACTGTGTAACAGTTTCTTCCCCTAGGCCATTAGACTACTCAATTCCAAGAGTCTAGTCTGGCGCCAACACACACCCACACACACACGCAACTGAACACCACTTCATTCCCTTTGATATTTTTAAATTTCTTTCTCAATTCCTGCTAAAACAATGTTTACATTGTTTACGATTACATTTGCAGTTAATTTTTCATAATTTATTATTATATTATATTTCACCCTTTACTGTGCCTATTATCCTGTTTATTAATTATTGTACTAGGTCTGAAGTCTCTCAACACGCTGGAGGAACTCAGCAGATCGGGCAGCATCCATTGAAACGAGCAGCCAACGTCATTCAGGACCTGACGAAGGGCCTCGGCTCGAAACGTCGACAGCTCGTTTCAACGGATGCTGCCTGACCTGCTGAGTTCTTCCAGCGTGTTGTGCGTGTTGATTTGACCACAGCATCTGCAGTTTACTTTGTGTTTCCTAAGTCTGAAGTCTGATGTAGCTGTGTGTTGTTTCACGTAGCCTAATGTAGTTTTCTGTTGTTTCATGTAGCACCATGGTCCTGGAGGAAGGCTGTTTCATTTTTACTGTGTACTGTCCCAGCAGTTAAGGTTGAAATGACAATAAAAACGACTTGACTTGATTGTCTTTCTTGATCTGGTATATTAGTGCACCAGCAGTAGAGAAGCCTGCCAACATTTGAAATTCTGTAACATTTCAGGATAGACTTTTGAGTACGGTTGTTTTTGACCCTTTAGCAAGTGACCATGAATTTGTTAGTCGAGTTATGTTTCAGAAAGTACATAAATAAAAGCTCATATCATTGAATTGACCTGCATAAAGGGAAAACTTGTGCATATGCAGCTAGGACATCAGAAGTTAAACTGGAAGTAACTGCTTGACGTTTGAGTCAGTTGAGGGAAAATCGATTTTAAATGGTAATACACGCTGTTCAGGAAGCGTTAAAACTGAATGTTATGAGAAGAAAAAAGCTCAGAGTTCAATGTAAAATTTATCAAAGTACATACACATCAACATATAACCTCAGATCTTTTTTCTGCGTACATATTGTCAAATCTATGAACGAGTACATGGATGAATAAAGATGTGTGCAAAATGTTGAAGAAAATACATCAATATAAAGAATGGGGAAATGCTAGACATAACGTAGGGCAGAGTTATAGGTCATGTCGATTGAGAAGGATATTGCCGATAATGCCAAAACTGACACCAATTGTTATTGTATTCCCGAAAAATATAGTAGTGAAAGAAATAAGAAGGAAGTTAAGTGTATTAGGGATAATAGTGTGGTGTTAAATTATGCAGAGAAGGACATAGGGAATTCTCTTTAATTATATTTAGTTATCGTCTTCATCGACGAAGATGTTAGCAATATGCCAGTAAGAGGAAGGAGTAGTTTCTCAGAAGGAACTACAGTCTGATGAAGGACAGGGGCAACAGACAAACCAGTTGCCTTTACCCCATTCTGTGGACTCTGAACTGATTTTTGTTTTTGGATAATCTGATCAGGGTAATTGAATGTGGACACAAGTAACTTCAGGTAAAGACTTGCTAAATCTGAGACCATTCTCGGGAAGTAACTATTTATTATGTAAATTGTGAGACCTGCCAGAGAAGCAATCTGTAATCTTGTAATTGTTGTAATTATAGCGGACACCTCCTGAAGTAGCCGTCCTATGACGAGTTTGTCGATCAACCCTGGCTGTGAAGAAAAAACTGCTGGGGATGCCCTGTGGAATATCGTCCAATGAAAGCTGTCGGGCAGGACGTTTAAACGATTACAAAAAAGAACACAACGGTTTAATTGATAGAGTTACGGAAAAACGTTAACGCGGAACGTCATAGACAGCGATAGACTGCCCGAGTGAGATAGGTTTCAAGGAGAACACAAAATGCTCCAAAACGTCGTTAAATCCTTTAGAGAAAGGGTTACACTGTCAGAAGGATGTGGACCGAATTGCTGCACTGAGAAAAGTAATATGTCATTTTCCATCTAAAAAAGGGGACGAAAGTGAATACGGGGTATGATTTAGCAGATAAAGCTACTTGCTACGATTACGATAAATACAAAGCACAATTTCCTGAGGAAATCCCACCAACACTCTATCAAAAGGAGCCGGTGCTACCGTCGGCACGATTGGCGCCCCTAGTTACTTTCAGAGAGGAGGGAGGCTGTGCAGGGGTAGCAAATCAAATAAGAACATAACATAACCTACAGCACGCCGTTCGGGGTACCGAGACTCAGATATATTGGTAATAATATCGGGACCCGTGTGCTCAGAGTCGATCCTCTCGAGATTTTGCAGCAACTCGGCATCAGAGTGATAAATGTCCTAGATGACGCTGAGGAACGGAGATTAATGGTAATGTTTCTGCTTCCAAAATACACTCAGCTTTGCCAGATACAGACAGACATGATAGGGGAACAAGTGGTGGACTTATGAACAAGGGTTCCTAGACAATATGGACTTAAAATAATTTAAGATTTTCACTGGAAATAAGAGCATATATCACCCTTGTGTGACTGGTTCCATTCAACGTGAAGAGAATATGATAATTTTTTTGCCATGCCATGAACCATGTCTGGGCCAGAGTCCGTCTGTTCCAGAGCCGGTAGGGCGTGCAAATGTGACAACAGTGATATCATTACTTGGAAAACACTCAGTGAACAACAAAAAAGTATCTTCTTAAAGGACACAAGTGATACGATCTAACAAGGGAGAAATAGAGGAGTGTAATGTATATTTTACACAGTAATGAAGAGAACTTCCAGATCCAATGCACTGATACAGATGATTTTCTGTGGGAATATGTTGTTACTGATCTGTCACCAATCTCTCACTTGACTGCAGACAGGACATGTGTTGTGTAGGAGGCAAGCGATGTAATCCATCACTGGACCAACCACACTAAGCTAACACACACTCTGGTGGGGCAAATTAAAAATACCCAGACTTTTCGAGTACGTTTTAGAATTGGGGGACAAATGTTCAAATATATCCGTGGATAAGAATAGTAACACATGCTGCTGTCATACTAATTGAATGCACCCTGATAATTGTATTGCTCAGTGTATATCAACCGAGAAGGTGGAAGGCAGAACTAATGGGAAGAAAAATGAGGATAATCCTTTCATGAAATAGCAGAAAACGCGGCCAGTATAAATTCGGTAATGTCGGTTGGTAAACGTTAACATTTTATATAGAATGTAATTGTTCCACACCTACTGAGGTTGCATAGGAGTCCTCTGGGCAGCCAACTTAATGAGTGGGAAATAACGAGGAGGCAGATGCTGGCCAGAAGAAACTACAGTCTGATCAAGGACACGTGAAGCAGACAAACTGGTTGTCTTTGCTTTCCACCGAAGTGGTGGTCTCTGAACTGGTTCTTGCTCTGGTATTATGCAATTAGATCAATTTAACGTGGAGGCAAGAAGCTTTGTGTAATGACCTGCCAAACCCAAGACCATTCTGAAACAAGTAGTTATATAACCAAAGCGACAAAATGTGTTCACCTGCCAAATCTGAGGCCGTTCACTGAGGAGTAGGTACTTACCGTGTAATCTGCCAGACCTCTAAAAGAAGCAATCTGTAATTTCGATAGACTCTGTCTGTGGTCCATATTTAACTGCTCTGGACCAGTCAGAGTTATAACAAACACAATTAAGCAAAGTATGACTGAGCAGAGCCATGACACTGTGTTGTCTCTAGCTCTGTAAGATGAGCAGTGAGAAGGTGACCCAGATAGCTCGGGTGGCGGGGAGGCAATGGGATGGAGATCCACATGATGAGAAACATTATAAGAGCCAGGAGCTGCAAATACGCGGGACGACAATTCTTTGGCTACGTGAACCAAACATTGCCCATAAAGAGGAGATTGCGAACGCAAGGAATGTCAGGCCAGCGTAGCACGCTTTTCCCATAAGAGAAAACGGCTGGGAACTCGGCCCAATCCCTGTGTAACTATTGGTCACGCCTTCCGACATCGAAAACGTCTCATTTTTTCCGTCTCTCTGCCTTTAACCTGCTGATTAGTTTTGAGTCCACAAAAGTACATTAACCGCAATCACGTGCTTATCAGAAAAAAATCTTACATTCCACCCACAGTTCCCAATTTGCTACCAGTTTATCTGCACCTTCTGTCCGTCTCTCATCCTGTTATCTACACAAGCTTCACTGAAATCATACAATTGCATCTGCAATTACCACATACGCTCACAGTTCCTTCCACACACGCTCGACCGTCTGAATGAATAGGATTTACCATATATCCCGCTTGCATATTTCACCTTCCCCACCCCCCAACCTATGAGTTCCAGTTTTAGATTCACTCAGGGGATAGGGTAAATCTCCGGGCATTCACCCTGTCTGTAATGCTAACAATTTTATATACTGCTGTATGATCTCCATTCATTTCCCTGCTCTGAATGGAATAAATGCTTAACCTATACAACCTATCCCTCCGACTCTTGTCCCCGGTCCCCCAGCTCTTCCTTTTAAATTATCGCTGCACACTGTGAAGCTTATTGATACTTCAGACCTATGTAGAGTATTAGAACTGACCTCGATATTCTATCTAAAACCTTACAGTTTTGCACAGCTTCAACATATTGTCCCAACTCCTGTACTCAGTGACGTGATTGTGAAGGCCACTGTGATTAGAGCTCATTAGCAGCCGATCTGCCAGTGTCGCCGCTTTCCTGAAATTATCGATCTGTACCGCGTCTTTTTTTTAATACTGCACACTGAATTCCACATGTTCAATATCTGCTTCGTAACCCACTGTATCTTTCCTCATAACGCATACCACTTCACATTTGCCTGTATTGAAATCCATCTGCCATTTTGACACCTATTTCCCAGCTAGTGAACATCAAGCTACAAACATGTATAGAGTTGCTGGCTGGAACAACGCCCCCAAGCTAGGATTTGTCCGCAATTCTCGGATTCAGTTTTCTGCATCATTTAAATCATTAAAGTACATGATAAACAACAACGGACCTAACACCAATCCTGCAGTACACTTGTGACAGTCACAGAAAATCAACCATCCACTCCCTGTTAATCCAGAAAGGAACGTTCATCAATCTGTCCACAAACAGTAGCTATGTCATGTTGGCGCGTAACCTTTTATTATCAAAGGTCCCTAGAATATTGTTGTCGATGTATTTTATATGCTTAGAGAAAATAGGTACAGCGTGTTTTATTGTGATTCATGTCACCAGTTGTTATTTGTGACATTCGTCATTTAGATGACTTGAAATGTCTGGAACAAGCGAAAGGAAAAGATGATCTTATCTTCCCGTTCAGTAAAGTGTACTCCATTTCACCTGCCGAGCTATCGTCCCATATCGTGTCACCGGCGGATGTGCTCGGCTGAATGTTACAAAATAAATCTGTTTGAAGTTGATTGTCGATGTTGATTGTTCAAGATGATAGCCTACGTTCGCAACAAAACTGATCAGAAAACGTCCTATTTCAGCACCTGAAGACAGGTGTCTTGGAAATAAATTTGGGAATATTGATATTATATCTATTTCTAACTTGAAGCATCCCTAGCGGAGACAAGTTCCTGGCACAGTGACAGTGTGAGAAAAAAATAACTTTAATGATAGTGTCTGTGTGGCGGGTTGTCCCTGATGTGACTGACGTGGTAACCACACTAATTGTTTCAGTGGAATTGCATATAAATGCGTAAAACCGATCAGCGATCCATAAGAGCAGTTAGCGTACAACTGAACGCTGCTTCTGCCGGAATATGGAATATCCAGCGATTTATTACATCTCGGCCATTTTCCATCCTGTAATTGTAGCGATCGGTGTCCCTGGTAAGATATTGAATCTGTTCACTATATGTGTAGGCATCGTCTTGCTTTTGTTACGTTGCACAGCTCGGACATTCCGCTGAGCTGTTCGGACTTCTACCAGTACAAATTCTACACTAGTTTTTTTTTCGAAAATGGAGAGTTCAGGCATCTGATAGGTTTGCTTTCATTCTCCATAATTTTTTCGATGTGTTATTTTTCCTGTCAATTACTTTGGTGCCGATATGACATGCTAGCATAATTTCAGCTTCCTCGGCTTTCTGAACCGATACTAGTTGATGCCGATATTGGCACAGTATCATACTTTCACGTTGATTACACTTCTGAATCGATACTGCTCTAAGGTTTTCTAGGTATAAGTCTTTGTCAATACAGATGTTTCGACTTTACAAAAATAACATGTCAACTTTTTTTCAAATGACCGGCCAGTCTATTTTCGACACGCAGGTATGTTCTTCCATTTGTCGGGTAAAGAGAACTTGTGTTTTATAACTGATTGATTGCACGTTGTTCCCGCTACATATAATCCCTTCAGATGTCTCGCCTGTAGTAATGGGAAGGTTATGTTTCTGGAGCGATCGACCGTTCACCTGTCCGAAAATTGCCAACCCACTGCCCCTCCACTCCATTATATTCCACTAGCTGGACTTCACCCGTACACATTAGATTGTTGCTCTCCACTTCCCAAAACTGTATACACTGCATAGCATCAGAAGAATATTTGGAGTTCCAACAGTTGCAGCTAACGATGTTTCTTTTCATTTCACCCCTCCCGCCAAACTTTTTGTAGTTAATTTAACGGCTATTGTGATTCTATCTCGTGGGAAATGCGGACTCTCCAAATGTATCACCCGTTACCTGGTTGGAATGGCAACAGCGGATCTGATGGTGGTTATCGTTGTCGCTTTAGTGGAACAGACCAACTATATCTACATTTATTCCCGATCCCTGCTCATCACTCCTGTATGCGCTCTGACATTTATCTTTGTTGTTGCAACAATAGACTGTTCTGTTTGGTTTATGGTCAGTTTTACCTTCGATCGTTTCATAGCAATATGTTGTCGAAAGCTGCAGGAAAGATATTGCACTGAGAGAACAGCAACGGTGGTGATCTTGACGATGGTTATAGTGATCTGCGTGAAATGTGTTCCCTTGTACTTTGCCATTGAACCTTACGTCATCATTGACAACATACCTTGGCGTTGCATCTTCACACATGAATACGCTACTTCACCCGTGTGGAGAGGATACGAAACACTGGATAGCATTTTTACACCGTTGCTACCGATCGGTTTAATTCTAGTGTTCAATGGGTTAACAGTAAGACATATTATTGCCACGAATAGAGTCCGCAGAGGGCTTCGGAACAGTAGTGATAATGTGAAAGATACCGAGGTGGAAAAGCGCAGAAAATCGATGATTTTGTTGTTTGCTATATCGGCAAATTTCATATTATTGTGGATACCCTTTGTAGCTCGTTCCCTGAAATGGCAACCGCAAAACTATTTTTATCAGGACAGGTATTTAAGTTCGCCTGTATATATTCTACAACAATTTGGGTACATGTTGCAAGTTCTCAGCACGTGCACCAATACTTGTATCTATACACTGACACAGAGGAAATTCAGAACAGAACTGAGGAATGGAATGAAGTACGTATTTACGTTAAATGGAAATCTGTGTAGATAACGCGCCTCTCCAATTGCAATTCAGCACAGTTTTCGAATAAAACAGTGTTAAAATGAACAGGTTTGGCAAATATGTCATAAATTCAAACAATCGTCAATCCGGCCATCCTTCAATCACAATATCCAGGGAGGATTGCACACTTCAGATAGTTAAGGTAGGCAACTGGGCAATGATTGGTTAATTTTCTCATCACTATCGGAGAGATTTGATAATCACAAGGGCAGAAATGGCTTCTGGTGATTCCCGGATTCAGATGCTTCAAAATGGACAGAGTCAAGTAAAAGAGAGTAAATGGAGTGCCTTTGAAACAGAGGGAGAGTATGATAGTAACACAGCCGCAGAAAGCGAAGAACCCGCGGAGAGATTGTCTATAGATAGATGCTAGTAGTTTTAGGTATGTCGAAAGCCCTTGGATAATCGCATTAAGGTAGGCGAAGAACAGGACGGTGGAGAGACAGAAGACGGGTCAGATCAGAGATAAAATAGTAAGTATGGGTCTGGAGTGCAAGGAGGCAGGGAAAATCCTCAATGATCCTTTGCTTCACCAGTGACCGGGACCTTGATGAATGTGGATATAGCGAAAGATATGAAGGAAGATATGAAGAGACATCTGGATGATAACAATTATGCTTTGCAAACTTGCAAAACATTAAAGTAAACCATTCCCAGTTACTAGAAATGATATACTTTGGAGAAAGTGAGCGAAGATATTGTTGCGCTTTTGGAGATGATATTTCCTCCTTCACTGGCCACAGAAGTAGTACCGGAGAATTAGAAGACAGCAACTGGTTTTTTTAATTATTCTTTTTTCAGAAAATGCAATAGAGATAGTCCGAAGATTTGCAGGCCAGCGAGTCTTAAATCAATAATGAACAAGCTATTGGTAAGGATTCATGGGGAAGAAATTTATGAGTACCTGTAGAAAAGCCCTCTGGATGAGGGTAGGCCGCTTATTTTTGTGAGGTCAGGTCATCCCTTATGAGCCTGTTTGAATTGTTTGAAAAAGTGAAAAATAAAATATACTGCTAAAGTCAGATCAGAGCAGTCGATGTGAGATGTATTAATTTTGTGAAGTGATTGTCCGGGTTATGCATGGTGGGCACATTGAGAAAGTTAGACGACATTACATCTAGGGAAACCTGACTGAGTCGACTCAGAACTGGCTAATTAACAGAGGCAGATGAATGAGTAGATGGACGGAATTTTGCCAGGAGGTCATGGGTTAGTGGTGTACAGCAAGGAAGGTATAAACGTTAGTACAGTTTACGACCGTTTCTCTAGTCTGCTATTACAGTGTTCTGAGAGACAGAGTTTAATTTGACTATCCTGTAGCAGTGGGATAATTTATTGAATTATGCAGACGAAGCAAGTAAAATGCTGAATTTCAGAATGGAACTGCACGCTATGTAATCTGAAATCCCCTGGACATATTACAGAGCCGATGCTACAATAACATCGAAACAATCTTTTCCAATGCAATTCTCAAAGCCAACATTTCAAAGTCTCCAGCAGCATCTTCTGGTTCTCTCCAAATGAACCAACATCAGAAAATGCGAATATCAAATTCCCAATTCAGGTACACGTGAATTTGTCCTATTGTCAAATTACCGTCGAACAGTGGGTTTATCGTACCTGGACTAGATACACTCATATCCTGATCCCTTTAAACATGATTCAACATTGCCCGTGTGAAATCTGCACCTCCCTCTGAAATCAATACCAAACTAGACAAATAAAATAGCACAATCTAAATGTGGATGTAAGGCAGAACAAACATCCAAGCTTGCACTTTTCTGCCTTCAAAACCGTTGTAGGCAACTGACGTATACAGAAGAAACATTTAATTCCCAGGGCGAAATTTCTTCTCGAATGTTCTAAAGAGCAGAAGAAAGGAAGATGAGGGTTACACTAACCAGATACACTAACAATTCACGAAATTTCGGAAAGAAACCCACACTCTGAAATTCACGTCAGCTCCTGGAAGTTGATTACATTCAACAAAATAGATATTTACAAGTATTGATATCATTTTGTGAAATAGTAGATTAAATAAAACATCCTGGCAATAGAAACCGAGGAAACACAGTGTCTTCCGTTCATTCACGCACGAATTACCTCTCTTTATCTTTCAAGTGATCTTACAAATGTCCAATGCTCGTGCAATATTTTACATTTTCAACATATTTGCACTATAACCGATAGTAGAACGTGACATATTTTTAAGTTTTGAAGACATAACAAATAATCCATAGTTATAATCATACAACATTTAAGATATCCTTTCGAGTCTAAAGCAAAGGGACGATAGAAGCTATGTATCGCCCTCACGTTAACATTCAACACATTTAAATCATGAAGTCACCACGTCAGAAAACCTCCAATGCTTTTCACGTGTCTCACCTCCAATCTCTGAGGATAGGATTGAGATTAAATGAACGTTATGCTCTATAGTACCTATTTTAATAATCCCCATTAATACCGTTGAATTACCAGATTTGGACATTACTGATAACTTTTCCAAACACATCTACCGTGAACTACCGTGTTTACAGCTTTACATATGGAGTGAAGGTATATTCCTTTAGTGTGATACCTCCGTTATAATCTCACAAATGTACTTTCTTATAACCATGCTATAACCATCCGTGCAAGGACAGATATTAATTTCACCATCCTGTAGCACTGGAAAATTTACTGAGTTCGGGCTGATGATGAAAGCAAAATACTGAATCCGGACCAGCCTTCACGCTCTCTGAACTGAAATCTCCTGTACATATTACAGGGCAGATACTACCATTACACCGAAGCAAGCTTTTCCGATGAACCCTGCAGCTCAAAATCGGCATTTCAAATTACTCAGCCGTATCCTTTGCTGTTCCCCAAATGAACGAGCAACCCAAAATGCAAATTTCAAATTCCCAATTCAAGAATACATGAATTTGTCTGAACGTCAATTGTCCTTTGAACAACTGATTTATCGAACCCAGAATAGATAAGCTATTATCTCGATCACTTTATCCTTGATTTCCCATAGCCAGTGTGGAATACGTGTCTCTCTCTGAAATCAACACCAAAGCAAACAAACACAAGAACACAAACTTTTACGCAGGCAAGGCAAAACAAAAACCTAATCTTGGGCGAATCTTCCTTCAAAACTTCCGCCGGCAACTTGCTCATATAGATAAAACATTTAACCCGTAGAGTGCATAGCGTTATCAAATATTATAAAGAAAAAAGTGAACACAGATGTGGGTAATTGTGCCCCCCATGCACTAAGACCATATACAATTTCTGAAAAAGAAGCAATCTCTGAGATTCACATGTTCCTGCAAATTTATTTCAACCAATGAAGCAGACATTTGTAGGCAGTGAGATCCTATTATGAAAGAAAGGATTAATTCAAATATCTTTTCAATACAATCCTAACAATCACACGACTAGCCTTCCGTTGATTCAGGCAAGCATTACCTCTGTTTCTCTTTCAGTTGAACTCACAAATGTCCAGTTCTTGTGCAATATTTTACATTCTCAATGCGTGCACTCTTTAAACTCTCGCACAGCATTGCATATTTTTAAATGTTGAAAAGTTAACAGATAATCCATAATTAGAATCGTACAACATTTAAGAAATACTTTCGAGTCGAAAGCAAAGGAACGATGGTAGTTGCGTATTACACAAGTTATGATTCAACATATTGAAATGTTGTCGTCACCACGTGACCGAATCTTCAACGAATCAAACGAGCTTCACCTCCAATCACTGACCAAAGATAGGATTGAGCCTAAATGATAGATTTATTGTATAGTATCATGCTTAATAATCACCATTACCACCGTGGAAGTACTAGGACCTTTACCAGACGGACCTCCAATCCGAAACTATGGTCTCTACCGCATTAGTAATGGAGTGAAGGTCTAGAGAGACTAGAACTTGGGGATATAGCCTCACAATTCGGCGATGTAGATTTTAGACAGAGATGTGGAGCAACTGCTTTCCCCAGAGAGTGGTGAACCTGCGAAATTCTCTCCCAATGAAGCAGGACATGATTCCATAGCAAATATGTTTACGACAATATATTTCTATTATTTCTATATTCTATGTCTGGAGTTTTTCTGTTTTTATCTGATTACGTCCAGCTGTATTCCTTCCTAGTACCCTAACGTAACCGACTGGATTCTTTGATTCTTCTCTTGCTCTTCTATCCTTGTATCTTCGGCAAAGTCGAATGTTACGAATGCAGTTTGGAGGCTTTATAAAGCTGCGATGTGTTCTGGCCTTATGATACTTTTTCGCATAAAAACACAGTCTATTCAATTTCCTTTCCTCGCATCAGGATTCTCGAATCTTCCACTGATTCTGGCTCTGAGACAATATATTCATAGCAACTGATTGTGAACACAAGGAACTTCAGGTAATGAACTGCTAAATCAGAGACCATTCTCGGAGGAGTAAAATGCCAGACCTACAAAAGAAGTAATTTGTAATCTCTTTAGTCTCTGTATGGGTTGGACCGGTCAGAGTTGAATGCACAAGTCCGGGCTGCGACAATTTAGCATGCAGGCCTGTTCACTGTCAAGTAAGAAAATGACGCCGGTAGTTCAGGTGACTTTGAGAAAATGAGATTGGAATCGTAGACTTTTTTCCCCAGGTAATACTTTTCTCTTCTTTGACTGTTCATGGAGGGTCAGTGATTCTATTAGTGTGCACAAAACGAGATATTTTGTGAAACCACGTGCCTTTCAGTTGAATCAATAGAAGTTACTTGTCGGTAAATGCAGATTCTCTGTGCCTCACTGACCTTTAGTACAATGGGTGGTACTTCTAAGTGAATTGGCGTCTCAGTGGGTGGGCAGTGTGATCTGGAGGAGAAACCTGTTTGTTCACCGGAACACTCGATTAAACCACGTGGGTGAGATACAGAGTGCTCTACGGCGGGTTAGTTAGCGGTTACTAAACCAGGATGAATAATACAGCAAATAAGGAAACTGAAAGTCCGAAGGACTTGGGATGTTTTAATTCGAGTGGATAGCTCTAGAAATGCTTGTTGGGAAACTTGCTGCAATATGAGGAGTTTGTCTTACCCTGCCCCTCAATGGAAACTGCTGGGGATTCCCTGAGGAAAATCGCCTAAATGGTGCTGTCGATCAGGAAGTTTAAACAAGTACAAAATCCCGCAGCAGTTGGCTGTCTAAATTCGTATTTGATAGAGTTACGACAAAATGCTAAGGGAGAACGCCACAGGTTAGAATCAGTAATCGAAAGCCAAGTGATTACAGCAAGATATCCGAGAATGACAATATAAAGCAGACGCCGTGCAAGAAAGTTTTGAAGAAGAACACAAAATGCTTCAAAACGAGGTAGAAGCCTTTTCTTTGAGAATGGGTTACACGGCGAGAGAGGTATGGACTTGATGCATATGAACCAGTTTCAGATGAAGTGTCCGAAATGATACAGAAAAGTGGAAGCTAGAGGAAGCAGCCAAGCTAGCGAAGGATGAAGTGGAAGAATTAGGGAAACAGTGCAGTGAAAAAGTCGGTTAAGAATATGATTCAGAAATCAGCACAGGACAGGAAGAGCAACACTGGCGATCATGCAAAGTGTTTAAAACAGATTCAAAATCTGCAGGACCAACTTTCTGTACAGAGAGGAGTAAGGTTTGCTTTTGGATTATAAAAAAAGGAAATGGTGGAAGGTAAATATGGAGACATTGATTGGAATGATTTAGCACATAAAGGTAATAGCTATATTTACCATAATTAGGAAGCATCATCTACTGAAGAATAATCCCGAGAATTTTACCAATCAAATAGGTCTAGATGAATTGGAGGAAAGGAAATTCATTACAATAACTTCACATTCAAATATACATTTAGCTTTGCTAGATATACAACTGTATGTAGGAGAAAACAATTGCCGAAATGAAAAATATTATAATAACTGCTATTGGTGTCAACAGAGGAGGTCGAGTAGAGCCGCTAGCCAAATGTTAGCAGAGGAGAGGGAACATCCCTCTGCATCTGCATCCCGTTTATAGACTGTGTTCTAAGGGGTGTATGGAACATAATTATAACGGGTGCAATTAGACCGAGATGCCTCAAATAGATGATTCAGGGCATTGGTATCTCACTGCACCGATTAACCTAAAATGGCACTGGACATGTCTGATCCTTCTGAAGCCAAACACTCTGAGGCATGGGTCCTGAGGAAATGTGTAAAGCGTGGGAAAAGGAGATACAAAGCCCAATTAAACTCCATAATGGGAAGCTGATTCTCATTAAACATCAGCTACTTGGAGAAATGAGGTTCTGGGTCCCTTCCCAAGGAGCTCTCTGCCACACAATCAACGAGCAAGCAATGGTAGCTGAAATGGAACAGAGTCGGGAACAGGAAGAAATGAAGGTGGGATACTTAAATGCTGTAACTGTGATCGTGGTTTATGGGGTGCCTAGGGAGGGTCAGCATCTCCGGTGGGGGGGGGGCGGCTGCCGTGCAATTTTCCAGGGCATCTCTTAAGCATTTGGTCCCCACCTGGCGCTCAGCTCTCAGCTGTGGCTCCGAGCAGCTCTAATACGCGCTGCGGCCACACCTCGGTAAACCGTCTCGGCAGACGGTCAAAACCCTGTGAGAGTAATCGACGGGTCTTCGACCCTCGGTGAGGTGGGGGATCTGTCTGTCCCAGGGTGTAAAGTCTGGTCGTGGCAGATTGAGCGGAGGAGAACGATTAATGACCAATGGTCAAGAAGGCAGGCGTTGGTGGAGCGCTAAGAGCACGCAAGGCACTTAGACGTCTGGTCATCCACTGCAAGAGGTGGTGACCGCCTTATACTCACCCGGCAGAAGGGAAAGGCAAATCACTGCATTAACCTTTCAAGTACATGATTTCCCAATATGTCAGGGCGGCGTGGAGGAAGATCACCGTAGAATGGAAAATCCAGATGCGACCTAACGACGACGACGGGGAACTGTGAACAAGAGGGACGCATTAAGTGAGAGCGTCCGATCATGAGACGGGAAAGAGCAGAACAAAGCGGAAGAGCCAGGAAGACCGAGACTACCAAATAACATGGTGGATGCAACACCATCTAGGGAGCTGTACCCTGAGCTCCAGTGACGGTTTTAGGCCTCAACAACATGGCTGTGTGGCGCAAGTTAGGTCGAAACCGGAAGACCTTCAAAGTGTAGTAGAATCGGTGTGGTAGAAATGGAGACTGGAGGATCGCGAGGCACCGTCGACACCACAAATGTAAAGAATGCAAATTGGAAGACATTGGCATAATTATCCTCGGTGGCTTTACAGGACTTCACAAGTGGGATATGCGAGTGTACCATTCGAAGTTAGAATAGCAGACATAGCATATAAATATACAGTAGATTTGGTGGAATAACCCAGGGAGAAGCAATATACAGTGGGAATTAATTACATGTCCAAAGCAGATCTTTGCTTTGACCCAGTTAATTGTATGATTTGCAAGATGTCAGCTGACATAAATATCACACACCACATATGAAATCCAGCAGGAGAATATCGGGATAAAATATGCACAGTGGGTGAAATGTAGATAAATCTGGAGGAGATAAACAATGATTAGAAGGTGCAGCAGATTATTTCACAGAACTCGGGGGCATCGGCAAGGTACAGACATGGTTGCCGAAAGATGGCTGACAGTATGTGCATACAATGTCCAGGCCTCAAACCACAGAAGGAATATTGGTTCCCTCCCAAAAAAGAAATACAGACGAAGAAATAGGTGAGCTAACAAGGGCTATTGTGGTCAGTAGCCTCCACGAATAACTCACCGATATGGCTAGTGAGGAAATGAGACGGTGTTTGTAGGTTGACTATAGACTATCGACAGTTGAATAAAGCAAATCCGTTGACAGCCCCAACTGGAGCACTATCCTGGAGACAGTGTTCAAAGAGAATGAAAGAGCGCAATGGTTCAGTTTCAGGCATACATAATGTATGTTGGTCTATCACACTTGAACGATCCTGCCAATATTACTTTGAATTTACTTTTCAGGGACTGCCCTATCACAGGGGTTCCATTATACTCCATCCATAATTCCCCAGTGTTTACGGGAAGAATTAAACTTCTTTCTAAACTCTAGTGCTTGATAATATTCGTAGACGACCTACTCCTACAGACTGAAACTAAACAGGAAATTTATCAGCTATTGACACAAATGCTGCAATTATTACTAGCATTGGGACTAAAAGTATACCCTTTAAAAGAACAGCTGATAAAACAAGAGTTTAGTTCTTTGGGACTAAAAGTATACCCTTTAAAACAACAGCTGATAAAACAAGAGTTTAGTTCTTTGGGAATGATCTTGACACAGGGAAAAATGAAATTGATAAGCGAAATGTAGTATCGGTTATGAAACTGCCTCGTCTCCAAGAATCGAAAGGGCTAACGTCATTTCCGGAGCTGGGAGGATACTAGAGATCACGTTGATGGATTATCCACTAAAGCAGCCCCTTTAATGGAGTTGCTGAAAAAGAAGGCGGCGTGGCAATGAAAGTCAGTGCACACACAGGTCGTCTCAGCTCTGATGCAAGCGTTGACCTCTGCGCCTGGTTTAAAATCCTCCAATCCGAATGAGCTATTCTTACTGGAATTGGCGACTACTGATACAGGAGACGCATGGGAAGTTAAGACCAGTAGCGTAAGCATCACGCATGCTCTCAGTAGTTCAACAGGGGACACTGTATGTGAAAAAATACTTGTTAGAGGTTTTCTCGGCAGTACATCATTTCGCTTACATGGTGGGACTTAATCCGCTTCAAACATTGACAGAACGCCCTTCACTTTACAATTACTGTTACATGGAAGGAATGAAGATGCTTCAGTAAGGAAAAACAGAATTACTAGATGTACATTGCTGCTGCAAGGAAGAAATATTATTTTAATGTCAGTAAACACTACCTCTATGTTAGCTGATAACCTGGTGTACCAAAGAAGTGAATGGGACTGTCACGTTCTGGTACAAATGATTCCAAGGGTCCATAATTATCAAGACAAAAAAGATAGAGAAGGTTGAAAGCGATCAGACAAAGTAATAACTAAGAATAAAGACAGAAATGAAAGAGGGAAAAAAAGGTATTTTAAAGTTTTTGTCGATGGTTCTCATCAGTGCAGAATGGTGAGAGGAAATATGGGTGTAACAAATATGTAGAGGATGTACATGGCCGGGAACGGTATAGTATACCTTTAAAATTAAAACTACCGCAAAATTATTCGACACTCCAGACCGGTAGACAGGTTTGGAATACTTTGCAGATAGATTCAATTCGTCCCTTACCACCCACCGTAGGATGATAAAAACATATTCTGGTACTAATGGACATCTTTACCAAGTGAGTGGACGGTTTCAAGCTGAGACAAACACAGAAAAGGACACTGCAAAATATCTTTTTGGAAAGGATATTCACTTGCTGGGGTGTATCGAATCGGATCAAGGCACACATTGCAAGACCCAGATAATGCAAAATGTCATGGCACTTTTAGGGATCAGGCAGAGATTTCAAATACCCTATCCCCCAGAGTCAAGTGGAACTGTGGAAAGGATGAACCGAATACTGAAAATACATGATTGCAAAAATGTTACAACAACGTGGAACAACATGCCTTATTTTTGCCTTATATCTTGATGATATTGAGGAATAAAGTGGCATCTTCAACAGATTACACTCCTTATAAACTCATGATAGGTAGGGACATGACAGGGTTGGAGGTGTTCTTCCGACTAAGTATGTCAGAACCCAAACTCGATGAGATTCAGTATAGCAATTGGCGAAGACTGTAAAGGAAGCCATTTATGTGGCAGCCTACCAAATAGGAAGAAAAATCATCAGAGTGAAGCCTACTTTGACACAAAGGTCAGGCTTATAGAATTGTTCAGGACAAAGTTTGCTGATTAGAATAAACCGATCTGCTTCGATTTAAAATTGATGGTTTGCAGGGTCCTAAGAAATTATATGAAAATTAGGTTCATCCGGGTACAAAGTACGGAGTTCTCCAGATAAGATTGGGTAGTTCCATATCAACCAGTGGAAACTGGTGGGGGAGAAACAGGAATCACCACAGGCACATAGCAATCGATGTACAGGATTGTTCTGACTTTGCGGATTTGAGGATGGAACAATTGTTCCAAGAAGATGGTGACAGGTGGTATAACTGGGGTTATTGTCAGCTGTTTCACCCCGTAAACGAGGGCAGTTTTGTCAAAAATCAATGTGTAAGAAATGTATCCCAGTGCTTGTTCCCGCTTTTCGGAAACAAAATTGAGTGTGGGAAAATGGCCGCCTTAATTCCAAAGACTATTGTGCAACTGGATTAAATGTTCCAGAAAAACAACGGAACACCAGATGTCTTTGTTTCCTCACATTTTAGGGAATCTGAACTGTTTTTTTTGTTCTAGGATAATCTAATCAGGACTTTTGAATGTGGACACAAGAAGCTTCAGGTAATGACCGGCTAAAACCATGACCATTCTCAAACAATTTAGGTAAAGTGTATGCAATCTGAAATGATTCTGGTTCTGGGACAAGCTAATCATAGCAATTGAATGTGGACACAATGAACATCAGTTTCTACATCTGCTAAATTTGAGACGATTCTCGTATCAGTAGCTACTTATTATGTAAAATACCAGACCTCCTAAAGAGGCAATCTGTAATCTGTTTAGACTCTGTCTGTGTTGTCTCATTCCACTGGTTTGCGTCAGTCTGAGTTAAAAGGCACGCGTACGCAAGGCATGAGTCAGGCAGATCGATGAAACAGTTTAGATTGTAGTCCTGTACAATAACCAATAAAAAGGTGATCCAGGTAGGTCAGGTGACCTTGAACCAATGGAATGGAATTCAGCAGTTCAATTAATGTGAGTCACAGTAAGAAGCAGAGCTCCAAATACGCAGGGGCGATAACTGTTCAGCAATCAGAGAGCATCCATCGCGGATAAGGAGAAGCCCAAAGACACGGGCATATCAAGACAGCGCCGAAGGTCTGGCCATCGTAAAGTCCTTTCCCTGGTAATACCGTTTCTCTTCATGGACGAAGAGAGATTCTTCTAGGTTGCACACGGGTAGATAGTTTCTGAATTCACGTACGTTTTAGTTGAAACAATAACACGCAACTTGCTAAATGCAGATTCTCTGTACCTCACTGATCATTATGAAAACGGGTGATTCTTGTAACATTTTCACTCCGTCATGAATATCTGTTTCTTCACTCTGGGACTGTGTTCCTTGATAATGGCATTATCACTCTGGGGAAATACCCTCCCTGCAATCGGTCTGGATGATCTGAAATAATGCATTAAGTCTCCTGTTAATTCCAGAGAATACAGGCCCAGCTTGCACCCTCTTTCCTCAAACAGGCAGCCTGCTATCCCTGGAACCAGTATAGCGTTGTGAGAAATAGTGTCTGTAAACACCCTGCTGGAGGGATAACTTTCCCGAGGAAGTGAGACTGAACCTGCAAATAATATTAAAATTCTATCTCACTAGGTCCAAACAAGATACCTCCCAGTAGGAGACTCTACCCTTCTTTGCCAATCCTCCTGCACCTCAGAACTAAATACTGCTTGCCTTCCTAATTACCTGCTTTTCCTGAATATGAATTCTCAGTCAACACACACAATATGCTGGTGGAACACAGCAGGCCAGGCAGCATGTATAAGGGGAAGCACTGTCGACGTTTCGGGCCGAGACCCTTCGTCAGGAATAACTGAAAGAAAGATAAGAGGAGAGTAGAAAGTAGTGGGGGGAGGGGAACTGCGACATGATAGGAGAGCACCGGAGGGGGTGGGATGAAGCTAAGAGCTGGAAAGGTGATTGGCGAAAGTGATACAGAGCTGGAGAAGGGAAAAGATCATGGGACGGGAGGCCTCGAGAGAAAGAAAGGGGGAGGGGAGCACCAGAGGGAGATGGAGAACAGGCAGGGTGATGGTCAGAGAGAGAGAGAGAAAAAAAAACAAACAAACAAGTAAATATGTCAGGGATGGGGTAAGAAAGGGAGGAGTGGCATTAACGGAAGTTAGAGAAGTCAATGTTCATCCAGTCCCTCCACCGGTTGGAATCGGGATCAGCAGAGATCGGTGTTGTTAATACAGCTGAAATTTATCGCCGACGATTCCTAACACATTGTATTATCTCCACATGAGGAAGGCAGGTCAGAGACAGTGCGAACTGTGTCTGATTTTAGATTACCAGCCGTTCACAGATTCGATCACTCCTTATCATTAGCTGAAACCCGATACCGTGTTAATTCCAAAAGTATGTGTTGTGTGATACCCAGTGTCAACTCATTCTCTCCCCCCCCCCCCCCTCACTCTCAGTAGTGAAATTAGTGGCGATGGTGAACTTGTCCCGGGGAATGTGCGGCCTCTCTAGCTGCACCACCCGCTACCTGGTGGCCATGGCAACGGCGGATCTACTCAGCATTGTCACCCAATTCATCTTGTATCCAATCAATGGATATTACTTCCCGTGGACTTTTCTGAGCATCACCCCTGTGCGCAGTGTTATCGATGTACTGATGATCAGAGCCATTGACTGCTCCGTTTTGTTCCCCGTCGCCTTTACCTTTGATCGATTTGTTACCATTTGCTGCCAGAAGCTGAAAACAAAATATTGCACCGGGAAAACAGCGGTTGTAGTTATAACAGCAACGCGCGTACTGTTCTGTCTGAAAAAACCTCCCCAGATGCTTCACTCAGAAACCCTTGGCGATCATCGACAATATACGGTGGTTATGTGTTCTCGTGGATTCAGTGAAATATTTCACTGACCCTGGTTGGGTGGGATAGGACTGGCTCGATACGGTTTTAACTCCCGTTTCTGCCTTTCGCTGGGATCCTGTTACTCAACGCAGTAACAGTCAGACATATTTTAGTGGCTAGCAGGGTCCGTAAGGGGCTGAAGGTTCAGAGGAAAGGGGATAACAGCAGTGACCCGGAGATGGTGAGCAGAAGGAGATCAGTGATTTTACTCTTCACCCTCCCCGGCAGCTTCATTCTCCTGTGGATGACATATACTTGAAATATCATATATTATCATGTCTCTGGAAAAGGATTGGATTTCAATAACTCTGAATGGATCTTTCACTACGTCGGGTATTTGCAGAGGAATTTCAGCTGTTGCACGAACACATTTATTTACGCGGTGACTCAGTCAAAATTCAGGGCGCATCTGATCAGTCCTGTGAAATATCCGCTCACCTCGGTACTTCAGTTCATTCAAAACACCGCGTCCTGAGCAGAAGACAGAGGCAGCACAGTGTCGCCAGTCCGGAGGTGATCTTCAGGTGTTATTCCCGCGTAGATTGTTCCATCGTACGGAGGCTCAGGGATATGAGGACAGTGCGTGTGGGGGGTGGTGAGAATTACCGTCCTGGAGTCACCGTACCTCATTGGACCGGCAGATATCAGTTAAAGAAGTACTCGCGAATACATCCCAACAGCCCACCACTTCGGACTGCGGATATCTCTACCAGCCTCGGAGTCCGACAGTCCCACAAGACGGCGGGGTTCCAGTTGTTTTTGTTTGGCTAATCTAATGTCAAACACACCTGTCTCCGCCCTCCCCATGAATGATTGGCTAACGAAGAAATCGGTTCAGCTCAGGAGAGACAGCTGTTTACGCTCCAACTAAAAGGCACATTTCAGCCACCAGCTGGACAGGAGTGTGTGTAGGGAACTGGGAAATAAAACGGTCCTTGCTTATTTTTTTCTAATGAAAGTGGAATTTCTCCAGAAGCCCTTTAGATTGTAAGTAATGAATCATAATTTTGTGTATTAAATTAAATTAATTCCCATAACGTGACATTTTTTTAAATGAAAGCCCCAAAAATCTTCTGGCCAAAATTGCATGAAGCCTCCTTATGATTTATTTTTACTTGATATGCCTCACTCTGAAATAATATGTGTCAACTGTTTCAATAGGACAAATCCTACACGACCCAGAATGATGTTCTCCATTGTATGCCCAATTCTAAGTCGTTTCAATATAATTCCTTCCCTTCTTATTTTACACCTTCTCCCATAACCCCGACTTTTATTATTTTATAAAGGTGTCTCTCCTTATGCTCATTTTCCTAACTGTCTTTCCATAACCCTCAAATTCTTAACCCTACAAACCCGTTAGCTTCTGATTTCTTAAGTGGAAGGTATTTAACCATAGTTGAACTTCTTAACAGTAAATTGACTGAGTGGTAGAATAACCTGTCTCAAATCTGACCAAAACCGAAAGAGAATCTGGACAAATTGCAACTTTACATGAACTACTTCCCTCCACCATCTAAAGCCTAAAATGATGGCAGTCGATTCTGCTGTAATTTCTGATAAATAGTCGGTTAAGATTTTTTTGCCTTTCTCTCTGATTCAGGCACAAGTAAAGGGCTACACCAACATTCCCAGTTAACTTATATTTTGATCAATCTGTAAAAAAAGTATAAAATTATTAACATAACGCAATATTTTTCTTTACTACATCACCAACAGATTATCAGATATAACTGCATCCTTAAACTTTATTGAATTGTTCAACTTAGAATTAACTAACGTCGCTGGAAAAATAAAAGTGATGATCTGAGAGTGCGATAATGGGATATATTGCTTAGCCCATCAAACACATATTCCTGGCACGACAAGATCCGAGCCACCCATAACTAAACAAACAAAAAACACTCTCTGTGATATCCCCCAACAGCCCTCTAGCACACCTGTAACGGCATGGTCAATCCCTCTCGATTTAATCCAGTATGTTCACATCAAATTCATCTTCCCCAGCTATCAGGGTAATTGTCTGATTTGAACCAGAAACAATAGAGGACGATTTTATTGCACTACTGCCAATCTTAAAGACTGTGCTTGGATCACATCCAACCATTTAAAAGCTGACAATGAAGCAGATTCACAAGGTACACATCCATCATTAAGTACATATCTAATTAAACAAATATAACTGGTCAACAAAGATTTCCGTGTCGCACCCCTACGATCTCCACATAGAGATCAGATAATATTTAATGTCCCTCCATATTTATCAGGTATTTTACTGATACGGAGCTTCCATGTTAGCTTATTATCCGTCGATATGACTAGATATCCTACCAAAGAACAATCTTCAAGTGTTTGATCGTATAATTTCGAAGTGTTTTTCATAAGGCGTATAGTGTGATGGCATTCATCAAACCTGGGACTGAGCTTAAGAGCCGTTAGTTAATGCTAAAGCTATGTAAGACCTTAGTTGGATACCACTTGGAGTACTGTTTTCAGAACTGGTCACTCTCTGAATACTATAGAGAGAATACAGAGGAGATTGACAAGAACGTTTTCTTGTTTGGAGAACATACCTTATGAGAATAGTTTGTCTGAATTGGGGAACGGGGCACGACTGCGCAAGCGCGTGAAAATCGGTCAGTGTGAACTGTGGAAAGAGTTTAAAAGCCAGCCGAGTTGAAAAGATGATGATTATTTCTTCAGCGTTTTTAACGGGAAAGCGCTGTGCAAGCGGGTCGAGTTCAGCCAGTGACAACAGGGATAAGATTTTAAAAAGACGATAGCTTTACAAAGCTGCGTCGGAGTAGATAGAGACAGAGTAAGAAGGCTTTGCTCAACGGCGTAGAGGTGATAACGGGTTGAGGTGAGGTAGGTTATCTGTTTAGAATACAGACTGAAAATTTCTGTGTGAGACCGGTTTTCTGTGCTCGGTGTCAGAAGTGGGAGGTCCTGGAGACTCCCAGACTCCCGGACAGCCACAATTGCAAACGGTGCGTCGAGCTGAAGATCCTTAGGGACAGCGTTAGGGAACTGGATATGCCGCTCGATTACCTTCGACTGGTCAGGGAGGAGACAGACGGGAGTTATAGGCAGGTAGTCACTCCGGGGCCTGGGAAGACAGAGAAGTGGGTAACATTCAGGAGAGGGAAGGGAAAGAAGCAGATGTTAGAGATTAACTTAGTGGCTGTCCTTCTTAACAATAAATAATCCTGTTTCAGGCTGTTGTTGGAGGTGGCATACCTGGGGGAAAGAGTGTAAAACTCTCCCAGTTGCCAGGGTCTGCGACGTTTCTGATCGCGTCCACGATATCTTGAAGTGGGAAGCAGAACAGGGAGGTAGGGAGGAAGTTGAGAAGCAGGACCACAAAGGTAGTGCCACATGACAGTGAGTATAGAAATAGAATGAGGCGGAGGATAAATGCGTGGCTGAGGGATTGGAGCAAAGGGAAGGGATTGTTGGAGAACTTCTGGGGCAGGTGTAACCTGTACAAAAAGGATAGGTTGTACTTGAATCTGAGGGAGACCAATATCATGGCGGGATTGACATTTCTGAAGTTGTGACTAAACACGTTGATGAATTTGGAGTAGAATATGTATTGTATATGGATTTTAGCAAAGCATTTGATAAGGTATTCCATGCAAGACTTATTAAGAGATAAGGAGGCATGGGATCCAAGGGGACATTGCTTTGTGGATTCAGAAATGGCTTGCCCACAGAAGACAGAGGGTGTTTGTAGACGGCTCATATTCTGCCTGGAGGCTGGTGACCAGTGGTGTGCCTCGGAGATCTTTTCCAGGACCCCTACTGTTGCTGATTTTTATAAATGACCTTGACGTGAAAGTGGAGGGATGGGTTAGTAAATTTGCTGATTTCACAAACGTTGGCGGTGTTGTGGATAATGTGGAGGGCTGTCAGAGGTTACAGCGGGGCACTGATAGGATGCTACACTGGGCTGAGTAGTGACAAATGTCATTCAACCCAGATAAGTGTGCGGTGCATCATTTTGGTATGTCAAATATGATGGCAAAATATAGAATTAAAGGTAAGACCTTTGCAGTACGGAGGATCTTGGGGTCGGAGTCCATAGGACGCTTAAAGCAGCTACGCAGATCGACTCTGTGGTTAAGAAGGCATACGGTGCATTGGCCTTTGTCAACAGTGGGATTGAGTTTAAGCGGCGAGAAGTAATGTTGCAAATATATAGGTCCCTGGTCAGTCCCCACTTGGAGTATTGTGCTCAATTCTGGTCGCCTCACTACAGAAAGGACGTGAAAACTATAGAACAGGTGAGAAGAGATTTACAAGGGTGGTGTCTGGATTGGGAAGCATGAGAATAGGTTGAGTGAACTTGGCTTTCCTCCTCGAAGCGGCGGAGGATTAGAGATGACCTGACAGAGGTGTACAAGAAAATGAGAGGCATTGATCGTGTGGATAGTCAGTCTTTTTCCCAGTGCAGAAATGTCTAGCACGAGAGGACATACTTTTAAGGTGCTTGGAAGTAGGTACAGAGATGTCAGTAGTAAGACTTTTTTTTTACGTACAGAGTGGTAAGTGTGAGGAATAGGCTCTTGGCGGCGGTAGGGGAGCCGGAAACAATAGGGTTTTTTAGAAGACTCCTGAATAGACACTTGCAGTTTAGTAAAACAGAGGGCTATGGGTTAAGCCCAGGTATTTGACAAGGTACCACAAGGTAGACTTATTCAGAAAGTCAGAAGGCATGGGATCCAGGGAGGTTTGACCAGGTGGATTCAGAATTGCCTTGCCTGCAGAAAGCAGAGGGTCGTTGTGGAGGGAGTACATCCGGATTGGAGGGTTGTGACTAGTGGTATCCCACAAGGATCTGTTCTGGTACCTCTACTTTTCATGATTTCTTTTTTTGGTGACCTGAATGCGGAGGTAGAAGAGCGGATTGGCAAGTCTGTAGACGACACAAAAGTTGGTGGTGCAGTGGATAGTGTTGAGGATTGTCGAAGATTGCAGGGAGACATTGATGGGATGCAGAAGTGGGCTGAGCAGTGGCAGATGCAGTTCAACCCGGAGAAGTGTGAGTCGATACATTTTGAAAGGAGTAACTCCGAGGCAGAGTACAAAGTAAATGGCAGGATACTTGTGAGTGTGGAGGAGCTGAGGGATCTGGGGGTACATGTCCATAGATCCCTGAAAGATGCCTCACAGGTAGATAGGGTAGTTAAGAAATCTGATGGAGTGTTAGCTTTAATAAGTCGAGGGATAGAGTTTAAGAGTCGCGAGGTAATGATGCAGCTGCATAAAACTCTAGTTAGGCCACACGGAGTACTGTGTCCAGTTCTGGTAGGCTCACCTTAGGAAGGATGTAGAAGCATTAGAAACGGTACAGAGGAGATTTACAAGGATGCTGCCTGGTTTAGAGAGTATGCATTATGATCAGTGATTAAGGGAGCTAGGGCTTTACTTCTCCGGAAGGCTGTTCCGGTCCGCTGACGGATAAGACATTCAAGCCAGTAGAGGAGGTCTGGTTGGCATCAAGGGATGATAGCATGAAAGTTCGGAGCTGCAGTTTAGCACCGCGCTGTTTAGGACCGTTTGTAGTCGAACCGGCTTTTGACAATCTTTACTCTTCGGAGAGAAGGAGGATGAGAGGAGACATGATAGAGGAGTACAAGATATTAAGAGGAATAGATGGAGTGGACAGCCAGCACCTCTTCCTCCAGGCACCTCTGCCGAATGCAAGCGGACACGGCTTTTAGGTAAGGGGTGGAAAATTCAATAGAAATATCAGAGGAAGGTATTTTACTCAGAGAGTGGTTGGTGCGTGGAATGCACTGCCTAAGTCTGTGGATCAGGCAAATGCAATAGTGAAATTTAAGAGACTACCAGACAGGTTTATGGAGCAAGTTAAAGTGAGGGGATATATCCAAGGCAGGGCTCAACATTGTGGGTAGCGACTAAAAAATAGAATACAGAGAGCTGCGAAGCAGGACTTCAAGTGTAGTAATATCGTGTTTATCGCCTGTGACTGCGGCAGTGAGGTATGGAATGGAATGAAGTAGCAGATACATGTGTAGCTTATGACTTGGAGCAGTGGACAACGATTGGGATTTCTGGTTAAATGGGAACTCGAATGAGGCAGGTGAGCCCTCTTTCATAGGGACAGGTTGCACTTGAATCTGAGGGGGATAAATATTCTTGCGGGTAGATTTACTAGAGCTGCTTGCAGTGATTTAAAATAATATGGCGGTGGGTGAGAAGCAGGCTGTTAGAGCTGGGGATGAGAGAGAAGTTCGACAACTAGATGATGGGTGTTACATGAATGTAAGAACAGACAAACAAATAACTGGGTACGTCCAGTATGCAGACAGAGGAAAAACTGAAATTTTACCGTAGAGACAAAGTTCAAAGGGCGAAGGATGGGCAGGGCTGGCGGTGCTCTGTTTAAATGTGCGTGGAATTCGGGATAAAGAGGGCCGTATTGTTGCGCAATTGGAGATGGTGGGTATGACATTGTGGTAATCAATGAGTCAAAGCTGAAGGAATGCCATAGTTGACAGCTTAACATCAAAGGATATAGTCCGTATCGAAAGAACAAGCAGGAAGGCGTTGGCCGTCATGTGCATCTGTTAGTAACAGTTGGAATTACGTCTTTCGAACGAGGTGACATAGGGTCAGAGAATGCTGTAACGTTGTGACTGCAGTTACAAAGGTAAATAAAAACATTCTGGGAAATATGTAAATACCCGCTTCACCACCCAGGTGATACAAAATGTTATGAAACTGTTCCATAACATAACGAGGTTCCATATCCCGTATCGACCACAATACAGTGCGCTAGTTGAACAGGTGAGCTGGATTTAAAGACAATGTTAGCTAAAAATTGTCAAACGACACACGGGTCACTGTCTTATGACAGAGTCGTCCTGTCTGTTCCGTTCCTATATGATCGAAGTGTCGAGGGAGAGCCACCGTGAAGCAGGTCAATAGTTTACCGACTTTCATGCAAACTGAATGAGAGGGAAAGCTAAACACATCAACGCTGAGTCAAGCACGGCATTGAATATTACTCTCATAGTGGAAAACGAACCTTACACTGCAGATGAAAAGAATAACAAAATATAAAATGAATACCGCTCGTCTTCAGAGCCGGTTGACTCGACAGTCCAATTTCTCTGGCAATGCCGAATGCAATCGGGCTGCGAAACGTTGCTGTGCTTTGCTCAAATGTCTCGGTCAGCACTAGGACGAAAAGAGTGGGGTTAAATACCATCACAATAATGTAATAATTAGCTGATAAACACATATTCACTCACCCAATTGCCGTATCTGCTGCGCTAAAGTTATCGTGTTTGTGACAGGGCCCACTTCCCTTGGTGAAGACGCTGAGGCGCCACAGGCCTGTGTCTGCTGGAAGTCCTGGATGACCAACTTGTCAAAGATGTCCTTCGTCGAGATCGAAGAACCTTCTTCGGGATTCTATACTTCCCACTGCACAAGGTACTCGATCTTAATAACTAACCGACAAGATGTCAGGGGGCGTCGCCTCCGTATAGACCAGGGAACCAACAACCAAGCGAGGAGGAGGATGAGGCGGGTTGAGTCGTGTCGGAGAGAGGTAATACACGGCTTGAACTGCTTAAAAAAACCCAAAAAAAAACGGATACTGGGTTTATCTTCAGTGATGCTGGTAGACACAACCTATACAACACTTTGTTAAAAGCCACTACAAACTGTTCCATATAGCGCGATGCCAATTTGCGGCTCCGAACTTTCATGGGAAGATCCCTTGAAATCATCAAAAATTCCTCTCTTTGCTTGAATGTCCTTACCTGTCGGTGGAGCGGATCAGCCTGCCGGACATTTTCTTTCTGGGCGCGTAGCAGAGAAGCCCTGGCTCATCTCCAGGTGCGTTTGCGTCGCTGGGTCAACTGTTCAGCAGCAGGAACTCCTGAATCAATGTCCTGCACAGGACAGAGCGGGAGCTGGAACCTCTTTGGCGTTCAAAGGACGACCGGAGGTTATTGTGGGCTATCTTTACCTAAACTAACTGTGAGCTCCAGGACGGAGGTTTGGAAGAGACCAGGCAGTGCTGTCATGGTCCGGTCCGTGAAAACCGTATTCCAGTTCACGGTCCGGTCCATCGACTCTTGTTCCGGGTATTCCATTTTTCTCCATTGATCTGTTGAGTGCCTCAGTTGAGGCACCTGCTTCTCATTTTGGGCTGGCTAGATAACTAGCTCCTGGTTTCAGCTTTAGTGCTGGACTATTCCCTTCCCTTTCCCTTCCTTCTGAAGCCTTGCCTGCAACCTCTCCTGCGTCCTTGCCTGTAACGCCGTCAGGTTCTACCGCCGGAGCAAGACCGGGGCCAGGCTGTGTCTAGATAAGGAACATACTGTCGTTGTTTGCAATTGTCTCTGTGTCCCTGCCTTCGCTAGGTTCGTCCGGCCGTTTGCCGCTATCTTGAGTCGTGTACCGCCTCTTTTTATCCTTGCCTCCGCTGAGTGGGTTCGGCCGTTGCCGCAACACTGAGTAGAAAACTCTCTTCGTGTTCAGTGCACTGTGTATAGAAAGAGCCCTGGCCCTTGATCCACATTCCAATGTGAGGTTCTGGCTCTGTGTGCTGTGTACGAGACCCGGCCCTACGTCCTGTTCCCAAGAAGGGGTCCCGGCTCTGTGTTCCAAGTTCCTGAGTTCCATTTCCAAGGCTCCGAGTTTCCAGAGTCCATAGCTCGGAGGTTCCCGGCTCTCAAGACCAAGTCTAGGCCTTGTGTTCCCGTCCTGTCCTTGAGCCTCGCCAAGGCCAGGAGTACCTCTCCCAGCTCTGTGCTGGAGTTCCCTTTTCCTGTCCAGGAGTCCACGTCCAGTCCTGTAGCCTCGTCCTGTCCTTGCCAAGATCCTAGTTCCGAGGCCTAGCCTAGACCCAATTTCCGGTTCCAAGTTAAGACCCCTGATCCGAGTTCCATCCAAGAACTATGTTCCTGGTCCCTGTCCAGACTCTTGTTCCGGAGTTCCAAGTTCCTAGTCTAGGCTCCTTGTTCCTCGTTCCACGTTCGGCTCCCGTGCTTCTAGCCTTAGTCCTAGACTGGACCCTGAATCCTAGTCTCGTCCAGTGCCTGTGCCAATGTCCAGCATCCTTTCTTCCCCTCTCCCCTTGCTTTCTTTCCAATCCTAGTCCTGTTCCTAGAACTTCAGTGTCTGTGTCTTGCATTTGGGTCCGCCATCAACGCCCCCCTTGTAACAAGTGCAGCGTTGTCTCCAAATCCTGGTTCACTCTGTCAGTCTAGCCATTGGATTGTGAGCGGCCGCATTCTGAACAGTCTGAGACAGAGTAGTAGTGTCTCAACAGGGCTTTGGTGAGAACAGCCAGAGGCAAGGTAAGTAGGGGAGTTCATAAAGTATTTCTTTTTCAAATCTTGATAGAGTAGCGAGTATGTCTACAGAGCCAGTGTTCTTTTCTGGGTGTCAGATGTGGGACTTTCAGCAGGTTCCCAGCGTCCCCGACAGCCACATCGGCGCTCGATGCTCCGAGATGCAGCTCCTCCGAGCCGGTGCTTGTGACTGGAGCTCCAGCTCGATGACCACCGGCTTGTGAGGGAAAGATAGACAGGAACTACCAGGAGGTTGTCTCCCCAAGGCTACGGGATACAGGTAAATGATTGACTGTCACTGGAGGGAAGGGATAACATTAGATTCTGGAGGGCTGTCCTGTGGCCGTCCCTCTCAACAATAAGTACTGATTTTTGAGTATTGTTCGGGGGATGACTTAAGGCATAAGTTTGGCCGTGAATCTGGCACCGAATCTGGCCCTCCGGCTCGGAAGGGTAGGGAACTAAAACGGATGGCAGCAGTGATAGGGAGGCTCTATAGTCGGGGAATAGATAGCCTAATCTATGGAGGCAAAAATGAAACACGGAGGGTAGTTTGCCTCGCAGGTGCCAGGATCCGGAGTATTTCTGAACGTGTCCTGAAAAGGGAGGATGAGCGGACAGAAGTCGTGGTTCATATTGGTACCACCGATATAGGAAGAAAAACGTAGGTGATAGTGAAAAAACAGTAATGCAGAGAGTTAGGAAGGACGCTACGAAGCAGGAACTCAAGGGTATTAATCTCGGTTTTATCGCCTGTGACTGCGACAGTGAGGAAAAAAATAGAATGAAGTGGCAGATAAATACTAGATGAAGAATTGGAGCAGGGGCAAGGATTGGGAATTCTCGTTAAATGGAACTCTTCTGGGGAAGGTGGGACCTCTTCCACAGGGACAGGTTGCACTTGAACCTGAAGGGGATCAATGTTCTTGCGGGCAGATTTACTAAAGCTGCTGGTAGTGGTTTAAACTAATATGGCAGGAAGTGTGCACCAGGCTGCTAGAGGTGATGATGAGCCAAGTAGATGATGGGCGTTACATGAATGTAAAAAAGGACAGACCAATGGCTGGGTACAAATGCAGGCAGAACAAAGGCTTAAATTGTTCCACCGACACAGCATTGACAATGACAAAGGATGCAGGACTAAGGGTGCTTTGTTTAATTGCACGTAGCTTTCGGAATAACGTGAACGAGCTCGTAGCACAATTAGGGATGGGTGGCTATGACATTGTTGGCATCAAGGATTCAAGGCTGAAGGAAGCCCATATTTGAGAGATTAGCATCAAAGCTATACGCTGCATTAAATGAGCAGGCAGAAAGTCAAAGACGGTAGTGTGAATCTGTCGATAAGAGTTGGAATTACATCTTCAGAAAGAGGTGACATGGGGTCAGAGAATGTTGAATCCTTATGGGTGGAGTTGAGAAATTACAAGGGTAAAATAAAAACATTATGGGAAACATATAAGTCCTCCGAATAGTAGCCAGAGTGTGACGTTGAGTTTGCAAACGGAGCTGGGAAAAGCATGTAGCAAGGGTAATGACACAATTCTACTGGGGGATTTCAATTGTGTGGAGGATCAGAGGGATCTTGGGATCCAAGTCCAGAGACACTCAAATCTGCTGCGTAGGTTGACTCTGTGGCTAAGAAATGGTGCATTGGCCTTCATCAATCGTGGGATTGAGTTTGGGAGCCGAGAGGTAATAGGAACTTGATCAGATCCCACTTGGAGAACTACGCTCCGTTCTGGTCGTCTCACTACCGGAAAGATGGGAAAATAATAGAAAGGATGCAGAGGAGATTTTCAAGGATGTTGCCTGGGTTGGTGAGCATACCTTATGAGAATAGGTTGAGTGAACTCGACTCTTACTCCTTGGAGCGCCGGAGGATGAGAGGTGACCTGATGGAGGTGTATAAGATAATGAGAAGCATTGAACGTGTGGATCAGTGGCTTTTTTCCCATGGATGAAATGGCTAGCACGAGAGGGCACAGTTTAAAAGGTGCTTAGAAATAGGTACAGAGGAGATGTCAAGGGTAGGTTTTTTTATGCAGGGGGTCGTGATTGCCTGGAATGGGCTGCTGGCGACGGTGGTGGTGGAGGACAGTATCTTTTAGGAGTCTCCTGGATAGATACATAGAGCTTAGAAAAATAGAGGGCTATGTGTAACCCCAGGTAATTGCTAAGGTGCAGCACAGCGTAGTGGACCGAAGGGCCTGTATTGTGCTGTACTTTTTCTATGTTTCTAACACCGCACACAAAATCCCAATTGCGGTCTGGCCGAAGCCTTATAAAGCGTCAGCATTACACGCTTGCTTTTGTATTCTTGTCCCCTCAAAGTAAATGCAAACATTGTATTTGGCTTCCTTATTAGCGAATCAGCCTGTAAGTGACCGTTTAGGGAATCATGCACTAGGTCTCCCACCTCCGTTTGATCCTCGGATTTTTAATTTTTTCCCCATGTAGAAATGAGTCACGCCTACTTCGCTCTGCCCGCCTGTATGCATTATATTTCATCTCATAGCTCCTTGCCCATTCCTACAATCTGTTTTAATCCTTCTGCAGACAGACTGCTCCTCCGCCGACATTCGTACAGGCCGCAAACTTGGCCACAAAGCCATTAATTTCTTAATCCAGTTCCTTGACATATAGCGTAGAAAAGTGGTCCGAACACCGACCTCTGCGTCACAAGACGAGTCACTGACAGCTAACCGGAAAAGGCCCCTTTTATTAGCCCGCATTGTTTGCTGCCAAAATGCCAATATTCCATCCATGCTCGTACCTTTTCTGGAATACCAAGGTCTCCTGTCTTGTTGTGCAGCCTCATGTCTGGCAGGTTGTCAAGCGCCTTCTGAAATCTAATTACATAGCATCCACTGGCTCTCCTCTGTCTATCCTGCCCGTTATTTACTCAAAGAATTACAACAGATTTGCCAGGCAGGATTTCCCCTTTGGAAATTAATGCTGAATATAGCCTACTTCTATCATGTACTTCCGATACCTAACCGTTAGTAATAGACTCCAACATCTGAGGTCACAATAAGTGGCCTATAAATTTATTATATCTGCCAGCTTCCCTTCCTAAATAGTGCAGTAACATTTGCACATTTCAGTATCCAGGAACCATTTCAGAATTTAGTGACTCTCGAAAGCTCATTACTAACGCCTTCGCTATCTGCTCAACGATATCTTTCAGAAATTTGGTCCAAGTGATTTATTTACGTTCACACCTGTGCACCTCAGAGAGAGCTATAGTTTACAAATCAGTGAACTCGAATGAATCAAAGACAATGGAAGTACACAAACCAATTGTCGTTGTACATGGCATAAGCTCGAAGAAATGGAGGATACCACGTTCTGAAGCTGCTTTGTACCCTCCATTATGTGAACTGGTTTTGCTTGGCTGAATCAAGGTTTTGACGTATCCACAATGATGCTTCAGGGAATCAGCCGGACTAGGGATCGTTTCCATACAAGAGGCTATCTGTGAGCTGTTCTTTGGTATGATTAAATACGCAGGTATGTGAATGTTGGAGTCTGTGTCTTCCCTGAGTGATTAAAGCTGTTTACTGGTTTCGTAACAGATTTAGAATACGAGCCATAAATTACCAATTGCCAATTGCGGAAGAGGCTCGATTAGAGTCGAGCCAATAAGAAGATGGCACTGATCAGCCAGAAGACGTTCAACTAACGGGATTGGAGCACAGCACTGACATTGATAAGAAGTGTTTAAAATTAAAGTTCATCGAACGCAAAACGGCAATAACTTTCCGGACACGAAACATCGCCAATCGCTGAAACAATTAACCCCAGTTCGGATAGGTGGCGAGTAGATCAGGAAAAGTTGGCCAACGTAGGCGCTTGCCACTGGTATTGCTGTTTCTATTCTCTGGGACTGTTCAAACAGGGCCACAGAAACTTAATTGGCAAGCACATCGGTGTTGCATTCAGTAAATGCACGTGATCTTTAGATGAATCAATAAAGGTTTCTTTTTTTCTTGCGGAAAATACAAATTCTCTATGTACCTATCTGATCATTATTATTTAGGGGTAATCCTTGTAACACATTTTCTGTATATTAATATCTACAACTAGCATCATCCAAATTCAGTTCATAATAGCATTAAATATTTAGGCCTACACAATAATATTTATGTAAATCACTAGAAAGCCACAACACTAAACACAACAAGAATATAATAAAAGTACCTACTAAATGAGATCTCGGTGTGATAGTATATGCCTGTACCCCAGGTTTTAGGAACTGAAACAGAAATAAAAATACAACGACAATAATAACTCTTCTCGGGCTTCCAGCTGGGTACAGGCATCGATTACAATCAAGTTTCGACGCCAGTCTCCGCCATCGCCATCTGGGATGATACCCGAGCATATCTAGTCCGGAGGTACTTATACCCCAGTAGTCTGCCCCTTCTGATTGTTATGTCATAAATACCGGACATGCCCATGCATTCCTGGCCATGTTTATTACGTGAAACAAGAACAGATATAGTTATTCCCTTTGCAAATATATTTTGTGCCAGTCTTTTCAGAAAGTAATGCACCAGAATGCTTAGAAATAGCAAAAGTTACGTCGTTATATAAGGGATGCAGAGATAAGCCAGGGAGCCACTGGTAGATGAGGTTTCAACCAGTGGAGTATCAGCTAATGGATCGGATTTAGATGGGTGGTACTGACCTGCAAAGCAAGTGGTTACGCTGGCAGGTGGTTCAGTTTGACAGAGGGGGCAAATATGAAATACAGCACCTGACGTTGTGGTGTATGCACTTTGGACGGAACGAGTAATGTGCAGAAAAGTTTCTAACCGGCGAGAAAATCC
Source organism: Hemitrygon akajei (assembly GCF_048418815.1). NCBI lineage: Eukaryota > Metazoa > Chordata > Chondrichthyes > Myliobatiformes > Dasyatidae > Hemitrygon > Hemitrygon akajei. The sequence goes on from NW_027331948.1 coordinate 4,198,697, forward strand.
AGAAATAGGACATGAGAATGAACTGATAAATATTTGTTCTGGATTCCCAGAAGGCGAACTTGCAGGGTGACTTGATATTAACGAAGACAAATGCAATGTTGGCATTCATTTTAAGAGGACTCGAATTTGATGTCGGAATAAGGTGTGGAGGTCACGTCATTGTCCGTAGTGAAGAAAGTGGTTTATGGGTTCTTTCTCGGAGAGGAGGCTAATGGTTTACGGGAGAAGGAAGGAATTCAGGGTTGAGGAACAGATCAACTATGAAATGACGGCGGAAGAGTTCGATTAGGTCAACTGTTCAATTCTGCCTCTATATACTATGGTTTAGCCGAACACCATGTCATTTGTCCATCTGAATTAAACACCGGGCCTTCGCTTAAAATCTATCGACGACTTCTACCGTGAGGAGTTCATTAAAGTTATTTATTGACTCCTAAAAATCTCCTGGGGAAATGAGGAAGATGGACGCCTTCATCACTATGTCAAGCAAACAAATCGACAACCTGACTTTCTGCAGATAATATTTGTACCGTGTTGAACCATGTCCTGTGTAGGTGAAATTCATAATGTTGACACAAAATCATTGAACACGGGAAAACACGACAGCTGAAGTTGGGATCTCTGCACACAAAATCCCTTGAAGGTGCCGGTGTGGGATGCAGTCAGGTAAATCTCTCCGCCTACTCAGTCTGAGCATGAACCGGGGCCAACCTGTTGTCAGGGGCGGTCAGTGTGAATTCCCCGTTCTCCATTGACGACAGTTTTCTTTTCGCTATGTGCTCGGTTTCCTCTCCGTCTCTGAGAAACAGCGGCTTGGTAGGTCACTTGACCGAGGGAGCATTTACGCTGGGTTGCGTAAAAGGGTTTGGCGGTGACGACAGTGGGAATATGGTGAAACACAATAAAAGGTTTAATAATTGGTAGGGTGCGGTGGTCGCGGTCTGCGGGTACCGAAGGGTCGGGTCCCGTGCTGTCTCTTTCTCGGGATAGAACCAAGTTTATCCTCGCCTCTGCCACGTTCTCCGATGACCGCTAGTTCTCTAGTGTCAAGATGGAAAACACTGTGACCGCTTCTGAGAAGAACTTAGATATTTTGTTTATTAATTAGTTGAATAATTGACGTGAGTGGATATTTCGCTGCGCAGATGAACTGCTCTCTGAATTTGGACTGAGTTACCCCATAAATGAACGTGTTTGTGCAGCAATTTAATATCAGCAACATGCCTCCGGATTGTTCAAGTAGGTATTCCGAATGGTTGTAATTATTTGGATCCTTTCCGGCAATGTTGTAATAAAGGTATTCGGCAACATTCACCGACCACAAGAGGATGAAGCTTCCGGAGATGGTTAGAAGTAAGATCACAGACCTCCTCCTGCTCTCCATCTCCGGGTCACTGCGATTTTCCGTTTTGATCTGACCCCTCAATCCCTTACGGACGCGACTAGTCACCAAAATCTGTCTCACTGTCAGAGAGTTGAACAGTAGTATTAACACAAACGGGAGTAATGGCGTTAGAACTTTAGAAAACATTCCGAATCCCACCCAACCGGGAGCCATATAGTATTCAGCACTTCGAGTACAGAACCAGGATATATTGTCAACCACTCTCACAGGCTGGTATATAAAGAAGTAGGGCAGATTTTTAAAACAGAATAGGACGCCGGTTGTTGTCAGAACCACAGACGCAATTTTCCCGGTACAATATTTATCTTTCATTTTCTGGCAACAGATGGCGACAAATCGGTCAAAGGTAAAAGCGACAGTGAACCAGACAGAACAGTCTGTGGCTACAAATCCCCCGGCAGCGATCACCCTGCAAACGGGGGTGAAGTCCAAGAAAGTCCAGGAGAAGTAATTGTACCCGACCCACCACAATATGACCTCAAAGGTGATGGTTAGTAGATCGGCGGTTACCATGGCCACCAGGTATCGAGTGGTGCAGTTGGAGAGGCCGCATTTTCCCCGGAACAGGATCACAATCGCCACTAAATTCACTGGGGGAACAGCAAAAAGAATATGGGAATTACTGTCTTCCCGGCACAAAGATCTCAGAGCAAAGTTGAATTCAAAGTTATGAGCAATTAAACGTTGCCAGAAAATCATTGCTAGAGGATTGAAAGGTGAAAAGCAGGTGTCACAGACGCCATTAACGCATGGTTGTTCGGTGATGGGGTACGTTACTCGGTATTACATATGAATAGATTTTGGGGAGTAGGCATTGCCAACTGATCGCCGAGGACGCATTGGAGAAATCAATATAAATCTCCCACCATCCTGTTTTCGACTGATGTGTAAAGCCTTCATACTTCGGCAGCTTTCTCAGCGATGGAGATTGCTGCGGTCCCGTCACCGATGTTCTGTCGCTCTCCTGGCACACACACAATTCCCCCGATTTCAGGCCAAAGACTCTTTCTGGGCTCACCATTTGTCAACCACCCACAGGGGGCGCGCTTGACTCGCTTATTTTAAATTCTGCTGCTACTCTTGGCTGCCAATTCAATACACTATGTAAAGCTATCCAAACAGAAAGTTCAGGTTTTCGTTTTTGACTACTCTTCCTGGCCCGTTGAAGTTTCATGTATTTTACGCGTTAGTGCTTAAACCATCCAATTCCCAATTCAAAGACAATGTAGGTGCTTCAATACATCTGCCTCTTTCAGGGTTTGCTCCAAGTCACTGCAGCGTTCTTCTCAATACCCCGATGGTTATTCTTCCAGAACGGAGTATTGCACGTACCTTATCCGAACTGACCACTACTGGATACCTCTAGATTGACACTGAACTCCCTCTTCACTTCACGAAAGAGGGCGTGGAAACAAACCCTGCTGCAGTAAAACGTGCAGAAAACACGCATTTAATTTTTTTTAAAAACCCTTTGGTTTGGACTTTAACTCATAAGTGATGTCAGCTGCTCTTCCCTTAATCTCAGCGGCGATTTACATCACGCGTTCCCTTCAAACTTTTAGAAATTTCTCCAAGCACAGTGGAATCTCTTTGAATTTGATTTAATGCATTGTTACCGTGGAACACTACGTTGCCCGTGAAGGGTCCGAGCGCGCTGGACTATCGGAGTTTACTTTGGCAGCGACTTTCCATTGATAAATCAAAACTTCACGCAATGAATACATCTCCCCGATCAATCATGCTACATCTGTTTCAGCCGCTGCTTTATTTTCAGCCGTGTCGACAGATGAAACCGCAATAGAACATCTGAACGAGCAAAAAGATTTGTCACAATATCTCCACCTCACCCTCTGATCACATTGTCATCGGTATCACAATGCTGTCGGTAAACTGAACGAGTACAAAGACCGCGCACACAGAACTGCAAATTTTAGTTCGCCTCTGTTCTTACCAGGAACGCCAATTACCGCAATGATCAAGTAATATATCTTCCTCACAATGTAAAATGTTTCAAGCATGCTACCTGAAAATCAGCCTGTCTTCCAGCTGCCCGCGATCTTGCCGAAGCAACTCTGAGCTGATGAATCTCCACGGTCATTCCTTTATAGGCGCTCCAGCACACTGAATATTCAGTACTACACAAGGCTGACGTGTTCCAACAGCTGTGGTAAAAATAAACATGATGTCAATCAAGTAAAATCCCAATTGTGCTGAGGTATGGAGAGATTGATACGAAATTGCGAAATCTCAAAGATGAACAAATGACAATCCGAGAAGTCAGTGAATGTTGTTGCGAAACACTCTCAGGCTCACCTCTCGGTTTCATCATTGTTATTGTTAATCTTGTCCTTTTCTAGGCTGCATAGATTTTATCATACATGATATACTGTCATTTCGGCTGTTCTGTATCTCTCTGCGAATTGTCCTTGTGATAGATAACAACAATAGAAATTTACAAAAGACAATGTCGTTTGTAATTTTTTCGAAAATAGTAAAGAACCTTAAACGAATAGAGCATCCAGGTTTACGAAGATGCTGAATGCTTGCACATCCTTAATCAAAGTTATCTTCTGCCATAATGAGGCCAGTTTCAGTTTCAATGATCTACACCTCGTATAGATAACCTCCATTCTAATGGCAACAACATCCATTTTTCTAACTTCCGATATTTCTCTCTTCCTCCTTCCTTCCTTCTTCATTTCTCTACTCCAGACTCGTACCGCTTCTTTTGACCTGCTTCTCACCTTCCCCAGGTGGCTCTCCTCCTTTACGTTCTTCCATGATCAATCTTCTTCCTGATCTTCGGATGATCAATCTTCCGAGGACGCCGCGCCCCAGTGGCTCCAATGACTACAGACCGGTGGCATTGACCTCGCACATCATGAGGACCCTGGAGAGACTTGTTCTAGAGCAGCTCCGGCCTATGGTTAGGCCACACTTAGACCCCCTACATTTCGCAGACCAGTCCCGACTAGGAGTTGAGGATGCCATCGTCTACCAGCTGAACCGTGTCGACGCCCACCTGGACAATCCGGCGAACACTGTGAGAGTCATGTTTTTCGACTTCTCCAATGTGTTCACCACCATCCGCCCTGCTCTGCTGGTTAAAAAGCTGACATGAATGCAGGTGGATGCTTCCCTGGTGTCATGGATTACTGACGACCTGACTGACATACCAGAGTACGTGCGCTTGCAACACTGAGTCAGACAGATTGGTCAGCAGAACTGGGGCTCCACAGAGGACTGTGCTGTCTCCCTTTCTCTGCACCATCTACACCTCGGACTTCCACTACTGCACAGAGTCTTGCGATATTCAGAAGTTTTCTGATGACTCTGCCATAGTTGATGCATCAGCAAGGGAGATGAGGCTGAGTACAGGGCTACGGTGGGAAACTTTGTCACATGGTGTGAGCAGAATCATCTGCAGCTTAATGTGAAAAAGACTAAGGAGCTGGGGGTGGATCTGAGGAGGGCTAAGTCACCGGTGAACCCTGTTTCCATCCAAGGGGTCAGTGTGGACATGGTGGAGGATTACAAATACCTGGGGATACGAATGGACAATAAACTGGACTGGTCGAAGAACTGTCTACAAGGAGGGTCAGAGCCGCCTCTACTTCCTGAGGAGACTGAGGTCCTTTAACATCTGCTGGACGATGCTGAGGAGGTTCTACGAGTCTGTAGTGGCCAGTGGTATCATGTTTGCGGTTGTGTGTTGGGGCAGCAGGCTGAGGGTAGCAGACACCAACAGAATCAACAAACTCATTCGTGAGGCCAGTGATGTTATGGGGGTGGAACTGGACTCTCTGACGTGGTGTCTGAAAAGAGGATGCTGTCAGCCAGAGACTCATTCCACCGAGATGCAACACTGAGCGTCATAGGAAGTCATTCCTACCTGTGGCCATCAAACTTTACAACTCCTCCCTCGGAGTGTCAGGCACCCAGAGCCAACAGGCTGGTCCTGGACTTATTTCCACTTGGAATAATTTACTTATTATTATTTTTTGATTTATGGTTTTATATTGCTATATTTCTACAGTATTCTTGGTTGGTGCGACTGTAACGAAACCCAGTTTCCTTCGGGATCAATAAAGTATGTCTGTCTGTCTGTCTGTTCTGAAGGATGGTAATTGTCGCCTTCCTATCACCTATGTTTGCCTCTCTGATCGTGCGGCGAAGTTGCACTCCTCTGCCCGTGTCCAGAGACAAAGTTCAAAGGAAACATATTTCTTCCGTTTTGATGTCTTCATTTCCACCTTAATACTCTGTTTGTCACCTGTCCAAAGGGACCCCACTTCTCATAAAATTTCCAACTGCTCTTGACTGGGCTTCCTTTACACTGTGTTAAGGGATCTGATCAGATTCCTTCTTCTCCAGTCCTTCCCACATACAATATCCCAACCTCTTATTTTGTCCCCTACCCCACTCATCTGGCGTAACCTACTACCTCTTGTTTGTCCTGCTCCTCCTTGTGCTTCCCCAACATTCTTATTCTGGAATCTTCTACTCCTTTTCTAGCCCTGATGAGGTCCTGGTCCGAAAGACGGACTGTATGGTCATTGTCATATCTGTGGTCTGACCTGCTGAGGATCAAAATGATCCTCCCCTCCCGTCTCAGACCAGTTTATTCCGTATCTTTTCCCTTCCCTAACTCCACCCAACCTCTTGTATCGCCAGTCAAATAACAACATCCAATATCCTTAAAAGTATATTCCTACATCATTATTGCAAACCTATCCTGTCCTCCCTCCACAGTCCGATTAATATATTCCGTCCTGAAACCTCCCCTCCCTCCATACACCTATTATTATACCTTTGAGCATCATCACAGACATCTCTTCTGCCGACAAGGAAACAATTTCCTCAGCTATTCCCATCCTCTCTGTTCTCCGCATTCTCATTAATACCGCATCCTGCATAATGTCACCTCCTCACGCTAGAAACGCATTATTACCCAAATCGATTGGATTCCAAACTCGGCTTTATCCACTTACCCTTACCTAGTGTAATCCCAATACGGACTCCCCCAACACCTCAATACTGCAAGCAGTAGAATGCCTTTCGCCCTACCCTCTACTCACCCACTAATGCTCCTCCATGTCTAATCCACACGTCCATTAATATCATAAGCAATATAATCTCTCAGTACGCACTGTGAAAGATACGGGCAGTATTAGAGAAGTTCGAGACTTACGCACAGAAGCGGGTATTACTAAAGCGACTATTGGGTCGTTAAAAGATGTGAATTTAGAAACGTCACATGGACCCAATGGAGGAGATCCCAGTGTTCTGAAAGGGATAGCTGAGTGAATGTAGAGGCAATAGCGTTGAACTTTGAATGATCACTAGATTTCGGAATATCCCCGATGAGTAGAAAAGAGCAAAAGTCAATCCATTCCACTCTTTAAGACGGAAGGTCCGCAAAAGACAGGAAGCTATAGGCCAGATAGCTTGACCTCAATGATTGGAAACCCGTTGTTCTCCATTATGATAGATAAGGTTTCGGATGCTTGCAGACACGTGACAAAACAGATCTAATTTTACCCTGGTTTTCTGAAGAAGAAAAAAGTCCTGGTAAATCTGTGAGAATTCTTTGAGGAAAATAACAAGCAGGATTGATAAAGGCGAGTACGTGGCTGTCGTGTACTTGGGTTTTCAGGAGGTCTTTCACCTGATGATGCACAAGAGACTGCTGAAAAATATAAGAAGTCTTGGTATTACAGGAAATATATCATTGTGGATAGAATCAGAATCAGGTATAATATCACCAGCATATTTAGCGAAATGTGACAACTTTCGGCAGCAGTACAATGTAATACATGGCATAGGGATAGAAAAGTGTCATTTAATAATTAAACAAGAAAATATTGAGGTAGTGTCCATTATGTCCATTATGTCCATTCTGAAATCGAATGGCAGAGGGAAAGAAGCTTTTCCTGAATGATTGACTATGCACCTTCAGGCTTCTGTACCTCCCTCGTGATGGTAATAATGAGACCAGGGCATATCCTGGATGATGGGTTAATTGATAATGGACGCCCCCTTTTTGGGGCACGATCCTTGAAGATGTCCTGAATACTACAGAGACCAGTGGTTATGATGGAGCTGAGAAATTTCACAACTCTCTGCAGTTTACTTCAATCCTGTTCAGCAGCGTCACCGTCCCGCAGACCAGACGGTGATGCAGACAGTTGATATGCTCTCCACTGTACATCTGTAGAAACATGCGACTGTTTTGGTGACATACCAAATCTGCTCAAACCCTTAATAAAATATAATCGCAGTCCTACCTTCGTTATGGCTGCATCGATTTGTTGTGTCCAGGTTAGGTCCTCAGAGAAATTGACACCGACGAACTAGCAATCGCTCAGTCTCTCTACTTCTGATCTCTATATGACACTGGTATGTGTTTGATCGTCCTACCCCTTCTGAAGTCCTGAATCAATTCTTTGGTCCTAGGGGTGTTGAGTACAACGTTGCTGCTGTGACACCAATCAGCTAGCTGGTATATCTCGCTCTTGTACGCACTCTTACTACCATCTGAGATTCTGCCAACACTGACTGTATGATCAGAAAATTTATGAATGTCATTTGAGCTGTACTTTTTGCACACGGTAGGGATACTGAGAGAGTAGAGCATTCGGCTACGCACACGTTCCTGAGGCGAGCCAGTGATGATTTTCAGCGATTGGAGATGTTATTTCCAAAACGCAGGGACTGTGATCTTTCTAACCAGAATCCAATTGCAGAGGGAAGTACAGAAGACCGGGTTATGCAGCGTTTTGATCAGAACATCTGGAATGATGGTGTTTACTGCTGAGCTGTAAAGATGGAATAACCTTCTGAAATAGGTATTTGTACTGGACAGGTGACCGAAGGCAGCGCGGAGAGCCAACGACTTTGTTGGTCCCTGCTGAACTAGGAGTTAAATCTATCGTTAACCAAACTCTCAAAGCATTGCGTCACCATCAATGTGTGTACTTCTGCACGATAGTCGTTCAGGTGGCTTATCCTGCTCCTCTAGGGCACTGGTATAATTGTTGCCCTTCTGAAGCAGGTGGGAAATTCGACTAACAAAGAGAGATTGAAAATGTCTTTCAACACCTCCGCCATTTGGTTGGCACGGGTTTTCTGAGCCCTACTTGGTCTTCCAATAGAGCATGGCGCCTTCTGAGGGTTTCCCCTCTTGAAGAATAGCCTGTTATCAGCGTCCGAGAAAGAGATCACAGGGTGAATACTGGCTGAATGTCGGGAATCAAGGATTGTGAATAAAGGGGAATTTTCTAGTCCGCTGCCGGGGACCCTGTTTCGCAGGGCTCGGTGTTGCGACAGCTTGTATTCGCTTTAAATGTTCGTGATCTGGTTGACAGACATAAAAGCTTCGTGGCGAATTTTGTGGGCAATACCAAGTCAGGAGGAGGGGTTGGGCATGCTGTAGAAAGAGAAATCTGTAAGCCCGCGGTTACCATAGCGAACAGAGAGCGAGTGGTGCAGATGGAGGGGACACATTTTCACCAGGAGAGGATCACAGTCGCCACTAAATTCACTGAGAAAACAGGAAAAATCATTCATGAATTTCTGGTTATCCGCTCTATGGGTCATAGCGACATCTCGGTGTGGTGAGTATGTTTGGTAGCAGGGTTTTACCAACAATCCAACTTTAGTTTTCGAACAGCTCAACTCCGGACGTTTACAAGACGGACAAACTGCGTTCTACAAATTCGCGCAGTGGAAATCATATTGAACAGTGCCAGGACAGGTACGGTGTTTAGGACAGATCGCTAGAGAGAGCATTATGCAAAAATGGATGTAAAACTGCGATTATCTGCTATCCGACTCTTCGGTACAAGCTCGGTATTTTTCTAAGAGTTCGCGCTCCATTCGACGTCCATTCACGTGCGTTCGCTATAGACGTGTACGCCGATAATCCGCTTGACGCTGCAGTTGCAGGCTCTCCGGTTCCCGTGCACACCTTCTCCTTCCCGAGTCCCCGAATCCGGTGTTTCCAAACTAACCAGCGTTGTCCCCGCACCAGCGCTTCAACACAGGAACGTCTACTGGCCGCGCCAACCTCAAATCTGAAAGCGATCCGGCCTTGCAGTGTTCATGTAATAAGCTGAAGGTTTTCATCACGTAACCTGTGACCAATTAAACTGTAAACTGTAATCGGTATGTTTGAGGGACTCTTGCAAAGACTCTTGCAAAGAGAAAACAGTGGTATATTTCGGGCCGAATTCCTTCTTCAGGACTGGAAGGGAAGAAAATAACTCAGGGTAAGAAGGTCGGGAGATAGGAGGAAGAAGCACACGGTCACAAGTGATAGGTGAATCCTGGAGGGACGGAGGGGTGAAGTAAAGAGCTGGAAAGCTGATTGGTGAAAGTCATAGAGGAGGGTTAGAGGTCTGCAAGGAGAGGATAGAAAACCAGACAAGAGGGGTAAAGGGAGGGACGTCAGAGGGAGGTGATGGGAAGCTAAGGCGAAAGGTGAGAGGGGTAAACAGGAATAGGGAAAGGTGGAGGAGTGAGGTGCTCAATGACCGACAGCTCCAGAAATCAATGTTCATGCCATCAGTTTGGAGACTAACCAAACGGAATATAAGGTGTTGCTCCTCCAACCTGAGCGTGGCCTTATCTGGGCAGTCGAGGAGGTCACAAACTGACATGGCAGAGTGTGAATGGAGATTGAATTGAAATGGACGGACTTCTGGAAACTCCCTTATTCCTGACGGACGCAGCTTATGTGCTCGGCTAATCCCTTTTTCAATCTATGTTGGCTCTTATCGATATACAGGAGACCACAGCTGGAGGAACGGGTACCGTAGATGACATTACCAGACGCGCAGGTGAAGTGTCGCCTCATCTGGAAGAACTATTTGGGGCCTTGAATGGTAGTGAAGGAGAAAGTCTAGCGGCATCTGTCGCAATTGTGCCGCTTGCAGGGATAGGTACGGGAAGGCAGATCACTCGGGAGGTACGAGTGTCGCTTAGGGGAGGATGCCTGTGGTAAGCAGAAAGTTTTTTTTTTGGCGGGGTTATAGTGGTCGGTGATTGGATGCTTTTGGAGATGATGGCATTTACGGAGAATTTTCTGACGGGTGCGGAGGCTACTGGGGTGTTAGGTGCGGACAAGAGGAGCCTTATTCCTAATATGGTGGCGGAAAGATTAGGTGAGGGCAGATGTGCGCGAATTCGAAGAGATGCCGGCGTGGGCAGCGTTGATGAAAGTTCAGGTAGCTTTAAGAATCAGTGGGTTTATAAAAGATATCATTTTATCGAGGAAGGGGAGGGAGCTGTTGGAAATAGGCTGTTAATTTGATGGCAGCTTCTGTAGTATTTGGAATCAAAGTTGATGAAGTCTACTAGTCCAGCATGGGTCAGGGAAACAGCACCAATGCAGTCGGCGATGCAGCGGAGGAAGAGTTGGGGAGCGATATGGGTGTAGTCTTGAAACATAACCTGTTGCACATTCCCGACTGTGGATATGGAGAGGTCAAAGATACATTGTATTTATTGCAAGAATTATTGAATGAAAACACTCGGGTTTTGTTTAGGTTCCATCTGGATTACGGTGTAAGATCCTGTTCCCCATACTAACACAGATTATATACTTAGAATTCCAGCAACATGATTTCTATTTTATTTATTTCTAATCTCTACTTGCCTGACTTCATGTGAGGAAACTTGTGAGATATCCTACGTCGGTGATGCTCTGCTTGATTAATAATGCTATGTTCCTCCCTCCCATCATTTCATCCCTTACAGTCACATATAAACCATCTTTACCAGCTTTCTCTAATTACATGAATTGCATTCCTTATGGCGCCGGGAAATGGTTTCTATTCTTGTATTCCCAGCTTCCAGGTCGTAATTCTAAGCACCTGCATGTCCCAGCTCTCCTGCCATTTTTCGCTGTATCCACATTCATCAAGGTCTCACTCACTGGTGAATACCGACGCAAAGTATCATAAAGGATTTTCAATACTTCCTTGCACTCCAGACACGTTTCCTCTTTTGTCTGTTATCTCTCCCACACTCTGGCTCGTCATCTTCCTGTTTTTCACCTACTTTAAAGCCGCTCTCCCATGCCTTCCCATGTCCCTTTTCAATTATTCTAAGTCCATTGTTAAATCCCTACTGGATACATTCTGACTTTCCATAGCCCTGCCTGATCCTTCCTATAGAATCTTAAGTATATTTCTTTCTTCTTCTTGGTGTTCTTATCAACCAGGGTTAATTTACAGGGCCTTCTGATGCCCGCCTCAATGAGATAAGCCAATGCAGAACCCCAATCAAATGCCCGATTAACAATCTCTATATTTCTGTTGTGCATTTGAAGGAAAATATCGCTTCCCTAATTTGGCTCCCAGGTTCCTACCGAATAGTATCAATTAAGTACATTCCATATTGTCTACTGCTATCCCAGTGTAAGATAGCTGTGTTCTGTCTTTCTGAAATGCTGACACGCTGAGAGATCAGTTACCTGACCCATTTCACTTTCTAGTATTAGCACAAGCTGTAATGTCCTTTCGTCGGCCTGCCCGCTACTTGTGCCGGGTCTCCTTCCTGTACACAGCTGATAAATTCTGCCATATCTAAACCTTTTAAACAGAGGAATTACCGATGAATATCATTGAAGTTCATTGTTGCCAGTGGCAAAATCCGTGTTTCTCCAAGAATCTGTGCAAAATCTATGCCCCGATCTGTTACAGTCTCTGTGTGTTGTTTTCGTTTTCGTGATGGCAGCTCTGTACAAAATACTCTCAAACGATTGTTTGTTTCTTTCCTACTTCTGAGTTCACTCACATACAATCCTACCACAGCCTCCTCACTTTCCGCAGATGTGATACTATCACACTCTCCCTGTGTTTAAAAGGCTTTCCCTTTACTCTCTTTTACCAGACTATAAGCATTTTGAAACATCCGAACACCGAGAAATCATTCCTCCCCTCTGATTTAATTAACTTTATTTCTTACATCTTTCGCATGCATGAGGAATAAAAATCTTTAGGTTACGTCTCCGTCTAAACGTGCAATGTAGAAACCTGGTAATTTATAATAAGTTATAATAAACAGAACAGTCAAAATAACATAAACAAAAAAATAAGCGTGAGGTAATCAGTTTGATGGCCTGGTGGAAGAGGCTGCCACGGATCCTGTCGGTCCTGTATTTTATGCTGTGTAACGTTCCACGGATAATTGTAAAATTTCTGCGTTAGTCTAGAATTCGATCATGTCAGGGTAACCAGGCACATGATTGTTTGAATTTATGATATGTTTGCAAAGTTTACCGATTTTTAAAACAGATTTATTCTAAAACTCCGCCGAATTGCAATTGGAGTGGGCGTTATCTAGATAGATGGCCACTTAACGTAAACAGATACTTCATTCCATCCTTCAGCTCTTGTCTGAATTTCCTCTGTGTCAGTGTATAGACACAAGTATTGGTGCACACACTGAGAGTCTGCAACATGTACCCACATTGCTGTAGTATATATCCTGGAGAACTCAAATATCTGTCCAGGTAATAGTAATTTTCTGCTTGCCATTTCATGGAATGAACTGCATAGGGCATCCAAAATAATACAAAATTAGCTGAAATTGCAAGCAATAAAATCATTGATTTTCTGCGGTTTTCCACCTCGGTATCTTTCTGTTTATCGCTGCTCTTCCGAAGCCCTCTGCGGACTCTATTTGCCGCAATTATATGTTTTACTGTTAACCCATTGAAGATAAGAATTAAGCCAATTGGTAGCAATGGTGTTAAAATGCCATCCAGTATTTCCATTCCTTTCCACACGGGTAAAGTAGCGTATTCATGTGTGAGAGCGCAACGCCACGGCATGTTGTCAATAATGACGTAAGGTTCAACATCAAAGTAAAACGGGACACTTTTCCCACAACTCACTATAAGCACGGTCACCATAACCACCGTTGCTGTTCTGTCAGTGCAGTATCGATCTCGCAGCTTTCGACAACATATTGCGATGAAACGATCAAAAGTAAAACTGACCGTAAACCAAACAGAACAGTCCCTCGACATAACAAGTAATACGCCTGTCACTGCGCATCCAGGAGTGATGAGCAGGGATCGAAAATAAATGTAGATGTTGTTGGTCTGTTCCACTAAAGCGAAAACTATTACCACCATCAGATCCGCTGTTGCCATTCCAACCAGGTAACGGGTGATGCATTTGGAGAGTCCACATTTTCCCCGAGATAGGATCACAATCGCCGTTAAATTAACTACAAGAAATTTGGAGAGAAAAAAAATAAAATTAACACAAAATTATCATTAGCTGCAAATATCTGAATACCACAGGATATGATTTTTTTTTGGAAGTGAGAAGCATAAATTGAATTTGTGCGGAATCTGTCCGTGCACACTGGCTTGACAATAGTGGACAGCATTAGCAGTTGGTTGGCGACTTTCTGACAAATTAGAACCGGGAATTTGATTTCCACGTCTCACGAACCTGTGAAGGTCGATCGCTCCATAAATAACACTATTTCCATTGTTTGAGTTGAAATAGCTGAAGGGATTGTTTCTGGTGAAATCATGAGATTAAATGCATAAGTTACAATCTAACGTTTTATGGAAGAACAGACCGGAGTGTCGATGTTAGACTGGCCGGTGAGTTGAAAAAAGCTTCTGATCTGGAAAAAACGACCACTGTCGGTCCAGAAATCCGAGCAAGGTGAAACTATGTAATTTTACCAATATCGGCACCAACGTGCATCGACAAAACAAGTAATAAAAAAAATCATTTAGAAACAATATGGAAGCTGAATAACAAAACAATTAGATGCTTGAATTCTCTATTCTGGAAACACATTTCAGTCGAAGTTAGCTTCTGTGCTCAGTAAATGTCCAAACAGTGCAATTGATCGAAAGCAAGATGACGACAGCACCATACATACAGTGACCACCTCCAGTACCTTACCAGGGATACCAATCACTACAATTGCTGGATAGAAAACGCCCGCGATGTAGTAAATCGCTGGATATCCCATATTCCGTCAGTTGCACGGAAGCTTCCAATTGTTCATGTGGTTCAGAGTTATATGCAATTCAGAGTAATTCCACTGGGGCAATTAGTGTGGTTATAGCATCCGTCGCATGAGGGACAACCAGCTACACAAACACATACATTAAAGTGTATTTCTGACTCTGTAACCCTGCCATGAAATCGGATCCCCAGTGGATTTTACAAGTTGTTAACTTTTAAACAAATTATAATACGAACCTTACCAATGTACTTTCCAAGACATCTGACGTCAGCTGCTGAAATGGGACATTTTCTGATCAGTGTTGTTTCTAACGTAGACAATCATCCTGAGCAATCAACATGGACAATCAATTTCAAACAGATTTAATTTGTCCCATTCAGTGGACAACATTCGTCTCCGACATTGAGGGCAGGATATCAGCTCGGCCAGTAAAATAGGGTACAATTTATTGAAGGGCAAGATAGGATCATTTTCTCTGTCGCTTGTTTTAGTAATTTCGATAAGCTTCAAAATGTCCAGCGATAATTTGAAAGGAAGAGTTCGGGAAATGAACACACAGATTTTCCCCATTCAAGGTCTATACAAGGTCTAGATCCTATAGCATATATGTCAAAGTCAAGGCCCGCGACCAAATCCGGCCCGCGGTGGAATTATCTTTGGCCCGCGAGATAATATCTAATTACTATTAAAGCTGGCCCCAGTAATCGAAGCGCCTATGGCGTACGATATGGCTAATGCTGAGTTTATTCAGGTACCAGGTTTTCAGGGTTTTTAGTGTTTATTCGGCAGTCTTGCTCGGCAGTCTTCTTCATAAGAAACGGAATTTGTAAAGTGAAACACTTTCTAGTTATAGCAGAGACTGAGACACATGAGAGCAGGCTGAAAAAACGGAGGCAACGAAAGCTGCGTTCGCACGTGTCCGACTGATCCCCCCCGTATGAAGCTGCATTTTGCTCAATCCGGCCCGTGACCTAAAATGAGTTTGACACCCCTGCTTTATAGAGAGGGTGCGTGGATACTGGAGAGGGAGTGCAGAGGAGATTTACAAGGGTGTTGCCTGGAATAGATGTCTTACCTTAGGAGAACAGGGCCTTTTCTCCCTGTAGTGACAGAGGATGAGAGGTGACCTGACAGAGACGTATAAGATGAAGAGTGTGATTGATCGCGTAGATAGTCTGAGTTTTTCTCCCAGGGCCGAACTGGCTCACACAGAATGGTATAGTTTTAAAGTGCTTGGTAATAAGTACATAAGAGATGCCAGGGGCAGCTTTTTCACACAGGAAGTTGTGTTTGCATTGAATGCAGTGCCGGCGGCGGTAGTGGAAGCGGATTCAATAGGGCATTTTAAGAGTCTTTTAGGCTGGTACATAAGTGTTAGATATATAGAGGACTAGGCGCTCGGGAAAGTCTAATGAGTCTCTTGAGTGTTCACATATTCGGCACAACATTGTGGACCGAAAGGCCAGCAATATGGTTTATATGCAATATGTTTTATATTCCATCGTTAGAGTGAATCTACAACTAGAGTTCATATGCTTGGGGAGAAAATTGAAATATGCAAGCAGTGTATGTAGGAGAAGCTATTCACTCGGAGAGTCGAGCGAGTGTGGAATGAACTGCAAGCTTTAGATTCGGATTCAACTGTATCATTACAGTGAAAGTTGTGTCGGTACGTGGATGAGAGAGGGACGGAGGGTGAAGATAAGTGGGGTGAGGTGGAAGATCACAGAGGGATGACCTAGATGGACGGAAGAGCTTATTTCTCTGCAGTAATAATCTGTGACATCATGACTAACTCTGTCCCATTTCCCCATTCAATGTCTTCTCATTTTGGTCACCAATCTAATTATTTGCAGAATAGGGGGTGTGTTCAAGCTTACCTCTCAAGCTTATTTCATTCTGATCCTGAAACCTGCACTACTCCGTGCCTAATGTGGAACTAGTACCTTTGGGCAGCCCTTGGCTTATTGGAAAAACAAAGTCTCGCCTCGCTGCATCCAGGGTGGAACCTGTACCAATGTGCTGCCCTCGGCTGACTGGACAGAGTCTCACGTCTGTATCTATCGTGTGACTGGTGTCGATGTACGAATCTGCTATCACTGGAGGATGACTCGCCTCTCTGTATCCATCGTGGAGCTGGTCTCAAAGCAGGACGTGCGGAACTGGTATCATCACTGTGGGCTGACTCACCACTCGGTATGCATTGTGGAACATGTACTGATGCATGGCCCTCGGCTTCTTTGAGAATATCCTAGCGCTGATAGTACGCTTTTCCCTCTCACACTTTGAATATGATTTGTGAGGCTGACTGCGCTAGTCTCTCCGTGTGATACACAGTTTCTTGAAAATTGCTTTCTATCAGTAACTCGGAAACTGTTGACATTTGCTGCGACAGAAATTCATTTCAATTCCTACTCCGCCATTTCATTGTGCACTACGCCATTAATCAATACATCCGGTTCATTGGTCAATACATCAACACTCTTACTAGTTTTGTTGATTTCTACGGTATTTGTGTTGTTACCAAGGCATCATTTATTATCTATCTCCAATTGTTCCTCCGATGGCAATGATTAACTTCTTTTTTATAGGATTGCAGCCTTTCCACTGGCGAATGGGAGGAGGTAGAAAAGAGCAGTGACGGACGCAGATGTATTGCTAGGCAAAGCAGGTTTCTGACTCACACGTGGACTCTGAGGTGGCGAGTTCCCCTGCAACTGTGGTCATTGGTCCAGACGCTGGAGATGCTGCCTGGACGAGCACTGTACATGTACACGTTCATTCGCTAATACAAAAAGCATAGATTTTAGAAAGCAAATGCGAATCGATAGTGTTACACAATGCGGTACCGGAATCTATATCGGGTCTCATCAATGGGAATGAGGGAGGACGTGTTGATGCAGGTAGTTGTCCTGTAATGTTTTCAGTGATAATAATGCCAGAAAGGAGATTAGTACGGAGGGATAGTGGACAAGGGAGTGACGGGATACCTGCAGAAACCGCAGAAGGCGCTGGCGGCTGTGTAGGGAATTCAATCGTTGGAAGATTCGTTGAAGACGGAGGACGTTATGGAGGAGTAATGCTAGAACTCAGTTAGGTTAAAAACATGAAGATCTTATTTTTTTTCTTTTGTCCAGCTATAGGAAGGATGTGGAAACCATAGAAAGGGTGCAGAGGAGATTTACAAAGATTAGCCAGTATTAGGGAGCATGCCTGATGAAAATAGGTTAAGTGGACTCGGCATTTTTACTTGGAGCGACGGACCATGAGAGGTGACCAGATAGAAGTGTATAAACGGATGAGAGGCATTGATCGTGTGAATAGTCAGAGGCTTCAGAGTCAGAGAGTAACTGGATAACTGCAACGGGTTATCAGAACATATTGGTTATGTATTTATTTGTCAATGTCCTCTCCCTTGCAGCAAATAAAACGTAAACCCACAAATTACAGACTACAGAATCAATACCACAAATGTCTAATCATTAATGACATTTATAGTACCCTGCAGAAATGGAGATAGCTATCTGTCAATTACTATTGTAAATTTGTCATCTGTCAATAACAATTATTGCCACACACTGACAATGGGATTGCTGATCATGATAATGACGACAATGGTAATCCAGGCCGATCACTGACCTGACAAATCATACATTTTTTTTAACACTGTGGTGTGGGATTACGTACGGGTTCTGACACAAATATAATTCTTTTCATTTTTTTCCCTTTCTGATTCAACAGCTGTATGAATTTACAATGGAATAACGCACCGTGGAAGTATTGACGTCCGTCAAAGCATAGATTTATCAGGATGATATGCAATCTACTCATCAACTACTTGACGCAAATAAAGGAAAGGTAGATTGTAAAGAATACCTATCGGCCATTCAGTGGTCTGAACCATTGAATACTGGAGGGAAAACACGTGAAAAATGCTAAACAAGCCAAAGCACATTTATGGCTACGCCACTTTGCCTTCCTGCCAACAGTTTTTGTGACCAACGCTTAGACACAACAGGCGAACAAAAAAAAATCAGATTTTTGACAAATTTCCTATTTCATTTAAAACTCGTAACAGAATAAAAAAAAACATATTGCGTTCTTCCTTCTATGTTAAATGAGATCCTATCTTCCATGATACACTTTCATCCATGTTCTGATACGTTTTGTGTGTAGTTCAAAAATATCTAATAACAGGAGCATATATCCTCACAGATTTTGCTCAATTACTGTTCAAATCAAGGGAAAACATTTCATGTCATTTCATAAAATATATTGAACTTCATTTCAAGGGTGGCCGTAAGAGAGAGACGTATTCTCTATTTATCGCGCTTGCCTTTCAATCTGTCAGGAAATGCAGAGGAGGCCTGAGCCAAAATCAGAGCAGCGGAGCGGATTCAGCGGGTATCGATAACTTCCATAACAGATCGGAAAATAATAAAGCAGAATAGCAGCAGAAGCCACAAAGCAAGGGGCAATGGAAAATAAAAGCAATTTGCAAATAGGTAAATGTTATGCAGGTCGAGTGAAAGCCAAAAACTACTGGTTGAGGGCGACTGGTTCGATGACTGAACAAGGATGGTGGTTGAGAACAGGGTTTAAGTAGGCTGCAGATAATGTGTATGGAACGACTGGCAGATGAGGTTGAGACAAGGATATGTCAGCGTGTGCAGGCCCGATATAAGAACCAGCATCAGCACCCTCCATGGCCTTTTTCCGACGGCCTTAGCCAATCCGGAATGGTCCGGCAGAACTCAATGATGAACGGTTTATCAAAATTCCTGCTATGAAGGAGGAGGTCACGGGTTTTGCCAGCGAGATAGAAGACACTGATTACGAAAAGCTCATGAATCATCTACTTACCAGCAGCAAGAACTGTGGCAATCCCTGCAGGAGAAAGACAGTTCCTGATTTCCTTTGTATTTCAATCTCTGCCAATAATCTGCCAATTTCAAATGGGATTTTGAATTTAATCTGGATGTCAGGTGTTTTGCAGAATTTGCCGCGTTCACAGGACTAAAAGTTATCTTTGGTCATTTTGTGCATTTGTTTTAATATTTCTGTACATAGGATGAAGTTTTGGCATCTGTTAGTGCTCAGAAAATCGCAAAAAGAAAATCCGGAGTTACAGGAATGTGAATTCCTGTAACCTGGACATTATAAGCAGAAGACAAGCCATAATATTGCTCTTCACGCTATCGGGCAGCTTCATATTACTCAGTTTGACAGCATCTGGGAAACATTTTATCCCCTTTTTTCGCCGTGTATTCAGGTCGCGACATCACCTGTTGTACAGGTGTCATTGAACAAATCGGAAATCTGCTCACGCACATCACTTCCTGTGCAAACATCGGTACGTAAGCATTGACCCACACTAAATTCAGAGATGTGCCAAACGCTTGATAATGTCTCCTTGCAAGATTATTCTGACATTGAGCAAGAAAAATGTATTTCAATCCATGTCGCTGTGCCTTCAGAAGTGTTCGGTTTCATTTCATGCCCGTTGTTATAACTTGCACGATTCTATCAGGAATCCCGATTGTTATTGAGAAAAAAGAGTCGCATCTAAACAAGGTGATTAGTGTCCGCCTGGCCTATTGCAGAATCTATTGTCTGTATCGAGTGATTGTACTTAGTTTAATGAATGAGGAAAACTGTTTCAATGAGCAGAATCGAAGGGAAGTGAAACCTAAGGCAAATCTTTCATCGATGGCACCGTGGATCATAGACAGAAACTGAAGTCAGAGTTAAGAAGAGACTAGGTAGACGTGTGTCCTGACTTTCATGGAGAACAACAAAATTTAACAGTCAGCAGTTCAATTGTTCCCCATTTAACTTCAAAGATTGTATACAATGCACAACATCAAATTCTTGTTCTTCAGACATCCAGGGAAACAGAAGCGTAGGTCAAAGGACGACAGACTGTATAACATTTGGAACCCGAGAGCGGCCCCCTACTGGCCCCTCACACGCATAAGCAGCAGCAAAGTATTGACCGCCCCCACCACCAGTTATTGCAGCAAGATGCACCGACTCCCTCCAACTACCAACCATACAATAGCGAAGTCTCAGGGAAAGAAACAACAACATTATCTACTGTAAAAGAAAAACGCTAATTGTTAAAAAGGATAATTCAACATATCTCGGGCATTCTCTATCTCTTCGACACATGTGCACACCCTCTGTCTCCATTCTCCATCTATTTGCATCACAACCACCATTCTCCTTAGCGCATCAAAATTGGAAAGCCAGAAATTTTCCTGGCAGAATATCTGCCTGACGTGCAAATCGGTGCAGAAATTTATTATTATTAATTTTCTTTATTAATTCTTCAGCATATTATTCTTCAGCACATTTCTCAATTGTTGGAAGCAGGTTTAAAGCTAGGCAGAACCATAATGGACTTAGGGAATCGTCCTGGAAAAAAGTCTCAGTTCATTCTGATAGCTATATTTTTGTTAGTATTTATAGAGACTATATACACCAATACTTCAACAGAGGTTGAAGGAATTTTATAAATATTGGTAATAGTTTATATATATTACGAACTTCTGTTAACCGTGAGTGTGGGACAGAGTCGACGTCTTCTTGGTGCATGAATGTAGAAACACGGAACATTTCTCATTACCGCCGGGCTTAACTGTCAATTATGGAATCTGTTATCAGTTGTTCTTTATCAGCTAAATACTTGATGCTACAATCTTATATATTCAGTCGTTTGTAAACAAGTTATATGACCATATTTTTCGATAACATCTGTGCTTCCCCTCATTTGAAAAGTAAACACCTTTACAGAATACTTAAGAAATTTTTTGACATGCGTTAATAGGTACAGATGAAAACAAGAATACTTTTCCTCCATATTTATGCATATTATCAGTCCAATACTTTTCCACTTCTATGTATATTTTATAACTTCTTTCAACATTTCCATTGTAACCAGGTATTCACATTTCTTCAATCCTGTGTGCGCGTTCTGTCCCTCCCTAATACAGCTCACTTCTTGATTTTGCCTAACCCTGTTTGTCTCGATATTAGACGAAATGTTTGTTATCTCTGTGTTTGTTCAGTTTCTATGCTGAGAATCATAACGTTTTGGTGCATTGAATTTAGTTTCAATATCTTCCCTAAATCATTGTCATTGTTTTTGAACTGATAACTCTGTTTTCTTTGTCTGGTGCATTTCATGTTCTGTTTAGTCTGGTTATGTGTGCACCAATTTCCGGTTTTAATGTATTACAATTTCCAAAATGCTTTTCGTACGCTAATCTTCTATGGACGTTATATTTGCTTAGTATTTTCCCCGCTTTTTCTTAAAAATTCTTGATTGTGCTGTGCATTTTATACTCCATTAGGCGGACTACTTCTTTTCTTAACTTTTCAATTTTGTTTCTCAGTCTCTTCTGCCATTTCGGTGTTCTCATTTCTTTACCTCGTTTTGATTTCCTATAAATTAGCGTCTTTATTTTGGTGTCATTGTACTGCACCGCCGTTAATACTGACAATTGTGTTACTCTGTGTTGTTCTTCAAATGTGTCAAGTTTTCCTATACGTTTTCGAATTATAATATTATTGAGAGAGTTTAATAATTTCTGCAATTACAATGACGTATGTTTTACATATGCAAGCAGATGTAAGATCTTTTGCTGGGTCTCGTGTAGTGTTAAATATGAGGATGATTCTGTCTTTCTCTAAGCTTCCTCTGCATTCCGAGAAAGTTCTACATATGTATTGTTGCTGTTGAGAATTTGAACTTTCATCAGTGCTTCGGTGGGTTGCAATTTCATTATTTTCCTGAATAGCACTGTTGTGGTCTTCGAGTCGGTTCCTTTCCAACACTTGTGCAACTTTATATTTCATTTGATTTAACATCCCTATAGTGATTAAACTTGTTTTTTTGCTCTACGTTGATGTAATATATGTTGTGTATTTGCTTGTATGAAGGAATATTTCAAACTGTTGTTGGAGTCGATGCTGTCATATTAGCCTCAAATGCCATTAAAGCTGTCCCATAGACATTCTACAAATTCTCTTGTGGTCCATTGCATATCTTGATTTCCTAATCCACTGTCATGTTAAAATCCACAACTATTATCACGATTTTGCCTTTCTGACACGCCTTTTCTATCTCCTGCAGTAATTTGTAATCCAGATCCCGGCAGCTTCTTGGAGGCCTGTATATAATTGCCGTTAAGGTCCTTTACCCCTTTCCATTTCTTAACTCAAACCAGAGAGACTATACACCTTCCAATCCTACGTCATCTCTTTCCGATCATCTAATATAATTTCTTATACACAGAGCCACGCCACCCCCTCTGCCTACTAAACTGTCTTTGAGAGACACCGTATACCCTTGGACGTTCTGCTCCCAATGGCAACCATCCTTTAGTCTAGTTTCAGAGATGGCCACAGTGTCATATTTTCCAGTCTGTAGCTGGATTTTAAGATTGTTCATTTTATTCCTTATGCTGCGTGCATTCAAATGTAACACTTTAAGTCCAGTATTTGGTGCTTTCTGTTTTAACTGCATCACGCCTCTATTGCCCTGTAACTCATGCCACTGATGTGAACTAAGCTTCATCTTCTGCCTGCTCTTTCTATAATCTCTGTTGCATGCTATCTTTGATTTATTTATGATTTCCCTCTCCTCAGCCCTACCACTCCGGCTCCTATAACCGCTACTAAATTAGTTTAAACGCTCGCTAACAGGTCTATTAAATGTGCCCGCTAGGATATTGGACCCCTTTGGTTTCTGGTGTAACCCGTCCTTTTTGAACATGCCGTACCTCCCCCAGAAGAGTCCCCAGTGATCCAGGAACCTGAAGCCCTGTCCCCTACAGCAGTCTGTCAGCCGCACATTAATTCACCTAATCATGTTATTCATGGATTTCACAGGCAGAGTTCCCGAGATTACTACACTCGAAGTACTGCTTTTCAGCTTCCTACCTAACGCCCTGAATTCTCTATTTTTCCTACCTTTTCTCTACCTTGACATTGGTACCGACGTGTACCACGACTTCTGGCTGTTCACCCTCTCCCATCAGAATATTCTGCACCCGATCCAAGGCATCCCATACCCTAGCATCTGGGACGCAACACTCCGTGCAGGTATCTCAGTCAGGCTGACAGATCCTCCTGTCTGTTCGCTTCTGAACCACGGAAACAGGCTCCGTGTCAGAGACCCGATCGCCTTGGTCATCCTCTGTCAGGTGATCCCCCTCAACCACAACCAAAACGTGATAACGATTACTGAGGGGATGGCCACAGGGGTGCTCTCCACTGTCTGAGCTCTTCCCATTCTTTCCCTGACAGTCACCCACTTATCTAACTCCTGAAGCTTCGGGGTGACTAACTGCTTGTAGCTCCTCTCTATCTCCTGTTCACTCTCCCTAATAAACTGTAGCTTATCGAGCCGCAGCTCCAGATCCCTAACACCGTCTTTCATGAGCAACATCTCGGGGCACGTAGCGCAGATGTGGCCATCTGGGTGACTGCAAAATTCCCTGGATTCCCAAATTGACACCCAGAGCAAAATACCGGCGTGCTCTCTATTCTTCAAAATCAATGCAAGGAAAAGCCAAAAAACGAAGTTCACCTGTCCATCTCCCTCGCCGAAGCCGAAGCCGAGAATCGAAGTCAGTGTGTAAACCCAGATCAGGGTCTTCAATATAACCTTGAAAAGGAAACAATAGCAGATATCAAAGATGGAAATAAAGCTTTTTTTTTCCGAAAGTGCAAGCAAAGTATTCGCCGTTAGGCGCCATCATCCTGCTAAGCTTCACCCACGGATGTGAGCTGAAACCGCACTTGGTCGGGCTGACAGCGTGGATGTTGTGACGAATTTCACACGTGATCCATGTCATGGGTAAATTGTCGGGATGTTTGGTCCGTTAATCTGCGTGCTGTGGTACATGAGCCAATGTGCAAAATGTCTGTTACAGACAGACAGATATACTTTATTGATCCCGAGGGAAATTGGGTTTCATTACAGTCGCACGAACCAAGAATAGTGTAGAAATATAGCAATATAATACCATAAATAATTAAATAATAATAGCTAAGTTATGTCAAGTGGAAATAAGTCCAGGACCAGCCAATTGGCTGAGGGTGTCTGACACTCCGAGGGAGGAGTTGTAAAGTTTGATGGCCACAGGCAGGGATTATTTCCTATGACACTCAGTGTTGCATCTCGGTGGAATGACCCTCTGGCAGAATGTACTCCTGTGCCTAACCAGTACATTATGGAGTGGATAGGAGACATTGTACAAGATGGCATGCAAATTCGACAGCATCCACTTTTCAGACACCACCGTCAGAGAGTCCAGTTCCACCCCTACAACATCACTGGCCTTACGAATGAGTTTGTTGATTCTGTTGGTGTCTGCTACCCTCTGCCTGCTGCCCCAGCACACAACAGCAAACATGATAGCACTGGCCACCACAGACTCGTAGAACATCCTCAGCATCGTCCGGCGGATGTTGAAGGACCTCAGTCTCCTCAGGAAATAGAGACGGCTCTGACCCTCCTTGTAGACAGCCTCAGTGTTCTTTCACCAGTCCAGTTTATTGTCAATTCGTATCCACAGGTATTTGTAAACCTCCACCATGTCCACACTGCCCCCTTGGATGGAAACAGGGGTCACTGGTGCTTTAGCCACCCTGAGATCCATCACCAGCTCCTTAGTCTTTTTCACATTAAGCTGCCGATGATTCTGCTCACACCATGTGACAAATTTTCCCTCCGTAGCCCTGTACTCAGCCTCATCTCCCTTGCTGATGCATCCAACTATGGTAGAGTCATCAGAAAACTTCTGAAGATGGCAAGACTCTGTGTTGTAGTTGACATCCGAGGTGTAGATGGTGAGGAGAAAGGGAGACAGGAGTCTCCTGTGGAGCCCCAGTGCTGCTGACCACTCTGTCGGGCACACAGTGTTGCAAGCGCACGTACTGTGGTCTGCCAGTCAGGTAATCAATAATCCATGACGCCAGTGAAGCATCCACCTGCATCACTGCCAGCTTCTCACCCTGCAGAGCAGGGCGGATGGTGCTGAACGCACTGGAGAAGTCAAAAAACATGACCCTCACAGTGCTCGCCGGCTTGTCCAGGTGGACGTAGACACGGTTCAGCAGTTAGACGATGGCATCGGCAACTCCTAGTCTGGACTATGTTATGGCCTTACTGTATTCTGGACAATTCTGAGTGGCGGTTCACGAAGCTACAGATTTTGTTTTTATGAAAGCAAACATTATTCAACGCCTGATGTGGACCTGAGCACTCGGTTGCATCCGGAATCTGCTGGCAGCTTCGAGCCTGAATTTTCAATCAGAGCCAACTCAGTGTATGTTAACACATCTCATAAGTCTATGAGGTTAAAATAAAATAACATGTACAAATAGGTTCAATAAATGTATTCATGACTTTTCTTCACAAATTACAGTAAGATAATTGAGTATATTCTTCATTCTTTCTCGTGTTGGTGGGAGTGGGTGTTTTGATGATTCTCGAATGAAAGAAATCGGATTTTTCAATTTTAATTTCTCTCATCTTTGGCGTATGCTCTTGTTTCCCTGGATGTCTGTGGAGAACAAGAATTTGATGGTGTATATTGCATAGCTTCTCTGATATTAAATGGGAAAATTAAACTACCGACTTAATTTCTGTAGTTTCCCAAGAAACTAATGTTCAACACATGTGTAGCTCGGCTCTTCTTCACTCTGACAATGATCTGCGGTGCCGCCGATGCAAGTTTTGCCTTAGAATTCATTTCCCTTCGATTCTACTCATTGAATCGTTTTTCCTCTCACATTACACTAAGTATAATCAGTCGATGCAATACATAGACTGTGCAATTAGCCAGGAGGACATTAATCACCTTGTTTAGATGTCAATCCTTTTTCCCAATAACAATCCGGATTCCTGATAGAACGATGCAACTTGTGACAGCGGGCATGAAATAAAACCTACACTAACAAAGACGCGAAAAAATGGATTGACTTATATTTTTTTTCTTGGTCAATATCAAAATTATCCTGCAAGGAGGCAATAATATCAAGTGTTTGATTCTTCCCTGAATTTAGTGTGGGTAAATACTTAAATGCTTAAATACCGATGTTTGATCAGGGAATGATGTATGTGAGTAGGTTTCCGATTTATTCAATCACATCTGCAGGAGAATACATGTCGGGGTCTGAAACATGGCGAAAAGAGGATAAAAATGATTCCCAGATGCTGTCAGAATGAATAAGATGACGTTGCCGGATAGAGTAAAGATCAATATTATGGATTGATTCATGCTTACAATGTCCAGGTCACGAGAACTCACATTCCAGTAATTCCGGAATCCTTTTTGCGAATTTCTGGTCACCAAGAAATGCTTACTCATGATCCAATATACAGAAATATGAAGACAAATGCACAAAATGACGAAAGTTAACTTTTAGTCCCGTGAGCGCTGCAAATGCTATTAAGCGTATGGAATCCACATTAAATTGAAAACCCGTTAAATATTCTGAATTATTGGCAGAGGTTGAAATAGAAACAGACAGGGAATGTTCTTCACTGAAATCAGGATCTCTCTTTCTGCAGCAAGGATTGTCACAGCTCTTGCTGTTCGTAAGTAAATGATGAATGAGCTTTCCGTAATCAGTGTCTTCTGTCTCACTTGCCAAACCCGTGACGTCCTCCTTCGTAACAGCACCTTGGATAAATCGTTCATCATTGAGATCTACCGGACCGATCCGGATCGGCTATGGCCGTCCGGGCCCGGCCATGGAGCATGGGGGTAGTGGGGTTTCAATCAGGTCTGCTCACGCCGTCATATTCTTTTCTTCACCCAGCCGATAGGATTCACCTGCCACTCGTTCCATACAGATGATCTGCAGCCTACTTAACCCCAGTTCTCAAACACTATCCTTGTTCACTCATCGAACAAGTCGGCTTCAACCAGCAGTTTTTGTGTTTCACTCAACCTGAATAATGTTTACCTTGTTATAAATGGTGTTTAATTTCCCTTGTCCCTTGCTTTCAGGCTTCTGGCGTTATTCTGTTTTATTATTTCGCGATCTGTCATGGAAGTTATTGTTCCACGCGTGATCCGCTCTGCTGCTCTGATTTTGGCTCAAGCCTCCTCGACATTTCCTGACAGATTAAACGGCAAGCGTGTTAAATAGAGAAGACATCTCTCCCGTGATATTACAGCCACCCTTGAAATGACGTTAATTATATCATGAAATGACATGAAATGCATATGCTTGATATGAACAGTAGCTTAGCAAGATCTGCGAGGATAAATGCTCCCGCTATTAGATATTTTTGAATGACACGCACAACGTCTCAGAACATGTATGGAAGCGTAACATGGCAGATATGATCATATTTAACACAGAAGAAAATTGAAATTAAAGTAAGAAAGCAATAAGAGGGTGTTTCCTTTAAAGGAAATAGAATGTTTATTAAAACTCACATTTGTGTTTACCTGTTATGTCAAAAAATGGATAAAGAAAACTGGCGGCAGAAAGGCAGAGTGGCGTTAGCATAAATGCTTTTTTGGCAGATTTAGCTACAGGCAAGTGGTTTCTCTCCAGATTTTTTTGAATTACACACAAAATGTATCATAACGTCTATGAAAGCGTATCATGGCAAATAGGATCACATTTAACTGGAAGGAAGAAGGCAATGTGCCGTTATTTTTCTGTTACAGGCTTTAAAGGAAATAGCTAATTTGTCAAAAATCAGATTTGTGTTCGCTTGTTATGTCCAAAAGTTGGTTACGAAAACTGGTGGCGGGAAGAGAAAGTGGCGTTAGCTTAAATGTGCTTTGGCTTGTTTATATGTCGTCAAGTGGTTTCCCTCCAGTATTCAATGGGTCAGAAAACTGAATGACCGATAGGTATTCATTACAATCTACTTTTCCCTGATTTACTTCAAGTGGTTGATGAGTAGATTGCATATCATCGTGATACATTTGTACTTTTATGGACGTCAACACTTCCACGGTGCGTTATTTCATTGTGAATACATACCGCTGTTGAATCAGAAAGGAAAATTAAATAGATTTTAAAATATTTTCTTGCAGCAGACCCGTACATGATCCCACAACGCAGTGGTACAAAAAGCTCCGGAGTATGGCACCTGATGCTGCTCCATTGGATGCAAGGAAGTTGGGTGAGAGGATACGATTTATCCAGACGAAGCAGTCCCGTTCTTCCAACTGACTTTGCATATATTGACAAGCAAAATTACCTCATTTGTTGTCGTTGTGATTTTTCATAATTTGCCCTCCATGAAAGACCACAGAAATCCAACTGCCACAGGTGACCGAAATCGGAAACAAAGCACAACTCATGCACAGAGTCGCAGAAGCTATTAATGTTCCAGTTCTTAAAGTAAATAGTCTTAGTAAACTGATGTAGAACCAGCGGCCCAAGCGGTTCGTACCATCTCAGCTATCCTTATTTGCTCCCTTTTTGACCTTATCCCGTTAAAGCGTTCCTATCCATGGACTGTCCAATTACATTTGAATGTTCTTGAAATGTGTACCTCAAACACATCCTCGGGCAGCTCGTCACATACACCTACTCACTTTATTGGTCAAAAGTGATCTTTCCACTTTCCATTAATTCTCTCTCGTCACCTTAAATCAATGTCGATTAGTAAATGATTCTCACTGGTAAGTCTGCAGAGACAGCAGTATTCTTAGTGTGGGCAGTGAATAATTGTCATCATCATGGTGACATTGTCAGTATGTGTGTAGTAATTGTTCTGGGGGAAAAACAAACAAACAGCAGTTAAGATATTCATCATGACACGAAACCGCAGTAAAGTTCAGTTGTACAATATAAAGTTTTACACACCATTGACTCAGTGAAACCACTTTTCAATTCCCAGATCGGGACCATGACCTCTAACCACTGAATACAAGTGACACATGTTTATGTGTTTCAGATTGCTGGTCTTCCTACAGAGTCCTTTCTATTGTGTTCCTTTTAAGCTTTTCTCATTCGAGCAATATTTACAATTATTTCAAAGTTTCAAAAATGTCTCAATTTTGTTGTACACAAACATATAACTGAACGTTTCTTGTAATTCTGCAAGTGCCGAACTATAACGGGTTAACTACATCTCACCTTGACTGTAATTCATCTTGTCAGTGGTGTTGAATAATTTTCTCTCGTTGTTCTACACCGCCTTCTTGACACAATTAAAACATACACATTTATCCGTACCAAACAGCACATTGTTTTCAAAGGTTAAGTGCACCTAACACATGTTTGCATGTATACACGGTATTTTAACAATTATATTCACTGTTTTATTCCTGGTATTAGACATCAGAGGAAATGATATCGGTTGTGTAAAGGTGGAAGTGATGAAGACTCGGCATTCGTATGCTCCCCGGTGGTTCCCATTATCTGAATGCAAGTTCTACCTATTTTCGTCATTGCGGTTCTTTCTCCGGGAACCCACTGAACAATGTCTGGAACAATGTTTTTTCCCCCGTGCAGACTGACTAAATATGAGAGTGCAACAGGACTTACAAACAAATAACGCCGAATTTCATTTAAACATACGAAAATAAAAATGCGCAGGTGCCTCGAAATATAAATATGGTCCAATAGAAAAAAGGAAGAGTGAATATTTATTCTCATCTTCTGGGTCACACCTGATATGAGTACGGAAATAACAACAAAAGCCGAAGTTAAATGTCTTTATGTCCACTGATGTTTCGGTCACTCGTTGGTATATTGACCGTACAACTCTCTCCTCTAAACGATAAGTTGCACGGAGATTCTGTCCTCATCGTATGGGCATCTCCGGTTGTGCAGGGCACTATAAATGCCGTTACTGATTGCACATTTGAAGTATTGATACTGCAGTTTGTAATTTTATTTAGTCAGCATTTTATTTCCTGCAAGGAAACAGGCATTGACAAATAAATATATAACCAATATGTTCTGATATCCAGTTACAGTGCGATCATTGATTGCAGGGCATTATTGCTAACAGTGGGTGATTGTGTTGAACATCATTGTTGACAAAGAGGGATATTGATATGGTTTTATGGTCAAACATCTTGTTTTTCGCTGTGTCCATCATGAGGATGGACAAGCAATGAAGTTGCCAATGTACTTCAAGATGGTTCTGAATAAGCAGTGACATTCTTAGTGTGAGAGCTCGTGGGACCGAATGAGATGAGATAATAACATGGCAGTATTCGTGGAACTGGGCAGGCAGTGACGTTAACAATGGCGTGTCAGAATTAGCACTGATAATACAATGTGGCCATTGATGTTCCTATAGTCTGTGACAGTCCTGGAGCCACTGCTAAGAACTGGGTGTCAGGAGAGAACTAAAAGTGAATGAGATGCCGCTGGGTAAAGTACGACAAGCCCGGCACCAGAGGTACAATGAAGATACTGTTTACAACATTTTAAAATGAAGGTTCTGGTAGATTTTATTTTGGCACGAAACGTGAGCTGTTAATTAGAGAAACATTAATAATTAGTCACTTTCATAGTATCAACAAATTGCACTAAATAAGTATCAAGTCTGATCGATGGCAAAGCAAAATGGCTGTCTGTGAACGACAGGGAATTTTTAAGCGGGTAAAATGAAGTAAATGTATGTGTGTTCCGAAGGTGGAATAACCACGTTTCACTGAACCGTTAATAATTCAATGCTTGTTGTAGTTGATGATATTTAGCATAATAAGTGTATACGATATTCATTTCTCCAGTCCAAAATCCACCTCTTCAGAACGACAATGACAGTAATTGTATTCACCGGAGGCACAGCACCTGGAATTTCGTTGCAGGGTTGGCAGGACAACATTTTCTTGCACGTATGTATTACGTCGGCCTGTGTCATTAGGTACTTCCCATTGAAGATCCAGAAAAAAACATCCTCACACGCTTGAAATTTGGAGGAGTTTATTGCATTCTCATTAACTTCAGAAAGTAATCATCATTATTTTACGGGGTTCATTTTTTCTTTTTGCACAAAATTTGCCTGACCTACCATTGACTTAACGACATTAGCACCCGGAAACGGTTGAGTATTTCTCGATATCTATGTTTCACCTTCTGGAAAACTTACCCTTACCTTCCTCCAGCGTCATAGAAACATAGAAACCCTACAGCACAACACAGGCCCTTCGGTCTTCAATTCTGTGCCGAACATGTCCTTACCTGAGAAATTACCTAGAGTAACACACAGCCCTCTAATTTTCTAAGCTCCTTGTACCTGTCCAGGCTTCTCTTAAAGGACGCTATCGTAACCGCCTCCACCACCATCGTCGGCAGCCCAATCAATGCAATCACCGTCCCCTGCGTAAAAGATTTACCCCTGACATCTCCTGTCAACCTACCTCCAAACACATTATAACTGTGCCCACTCGTGCTAGACATTTGAACCCTGGGAAAAAGCCTCTGACTATCCACACGATCAATGCTTCTCCACGTTATACACCTCTAGCAGGTCACCTCTCATCCCCCGTCGCTCCAAGTAAAACAGGTGGCGTTCACTCAACGGATTTTCATAAGGTATGCTCTCTAATCCAGGCAAATCTTTGTAAATCTCTTCTGCACCCTCTCTGTGATTTCCACATCCTTGCTCTAGCTGGAGAGAGAGAAAAAAGAGAACTTTATGTTGTTACCTATCACACATCCAGCATTCTTCCTCGGTAACTTCCTCCGTCTTCAACGGGAATCTTACAAAGATATAATTCCCTACATGACCTCCAGCCCTTTCTGCGCTTTCTGCAAGTATCACGTCACTCCCTACTCCACGATCCCTCCCGACTAATCTCCTTCCGGGCACTTATCACTGCAAGCGTTACAGCTGCCCTACCTGCATCTACACGGCCTCCCTCATTCGACATTGGTGAGACCCAATACTGATTCCGGTATCGCATTGTGGAACACTGCCGTTTCACATTCACCCTCTATACATTAGCCTCCTTTTACGTTAGCGAATGAACGTATAAACACGTTAAATAGGACTGTTGATGTCTTCAGCAAAGGACCCCGCTTCATTACATTTCGTCCAGGCAACTAGAACAATGACCACAGTTGTAGGGCAACTCTCCATCTCAGAGTCCACGTGTGAGTCAGAAAAATGCTTTGCCAATAAATATATCTCCGCACGTCACTGTTATTCTTTATATCTTCCCATTCGCCAGCTGAAAGGCTGCAATCATGTAAAAAAGATGTTAATCATTGCCATCGGAGGAGCAATTGGAGACAGACAATAAATGATGTCTTGGTAACAACACAGATATCGCAGTAATCAACAAAACTAGTACGAGCGTTGATGTATTGATCAATGGACAGGATATATTGATTAATGGCGCAGTGGACAATGAAATGGTAGAATAGGTCTTGAAATGAATTGCTTTCGCAGCAAATGACAACCGTTTCCGAGTTACTGATAGAATTTACAAGAAAAGGCGAATCACACGGTGAGACCAGCGCAGTCAGCCTCACAAATCGTATTCAAAGTGTGAGAGGGAAAAGCGTGTTATCAGCGCTAATATATTCTCAAAGAAGCCGAGGGCCACGCATCAGTACGAGTTCCACAATGCATACAGAGTGGTGAGTCAGCCCATAGTGATGATACCAGTTCCACACATCGCGTATCGATACCAGCTCCACGATGGATACAGAGAGGCGAGTCATCCTCCAGTGATACCACGATACATACAGACATGATACTCTCTCCAGTCAACCGAGGGCTGCACATTGGTACAGGTTCCACCCTGGATGTAGAATGGTGAGTCTTTCTATTTCCAATATCCCGAGGGACGTTCATCGGTACGAGTTCCACAATAGGCACAGAGTAGTTTGCACTACAAAACAAAAGGAAATGAGCTTGAAAAGTGAGCTTGAGCACACTCTCTGTTCTGCAGATACTTAGATTGGTGACGAAAATGAGAAGACACTGAATAGGGAAATCGGACAGAGATAGTCGTGAAGTCACAGGTTACAACTACAGAGATATCGGCACTTCCATTCATCTAGGTCATCTCTCTGTGATCCTCCGCCCCGCCCCATTTATCTTAGCCACGTACCTACACAACCTTCACTGAAACTATACAATTGAATCCTATCTACCAGCTACGCTTGCAGTTCCTTCCACACTCACTCGACCCTCTGTGAATAAGTTCTACCAAATACACTATTTGCATATTTCAATTTTCTCCTCAAGCCGATGAACTCTAGTTGTAGATTCAGTCAAAGGGCAGAACATAGAACATAGAAATCTACAGTATATTACAGGTCCTTCGGTCAACAATGTTGTGCCGAATATGTAATCTACTCTGGAAACTCTTCAGACTTCGCCGAGCGCACAGCCCTCTGTGTTTCTATGCTCCATGTGCCTGTCTAAAAGACTCTTAAAATACCCTATTTTATCCGCTGCCACCACCGCCGCCGGCTCTGCATTCCGTGCCCACTGCGCTCTCTGTGTGAAAAACTTACCCCTCGTTTCACCTCTCTACCGATTTCCAAGCACATTAAAACTATGCACTCTTGTGTTAGCCACTTCGGTTCCGGGGGAAATAAAATCTGACTGTCCAGGCGATCAATGAGTCTCTTCCTTTTTTCAGGTCACCTTCCATCCCCTGTCACCACAAGGCGAAAAGATCAGGTGCAGTCAACCTGTTCTCCTACGGTACAGCCTCTATTCCAGCCAACACACTTGTTAATCGCCTCTGCACTCCCTCTCTAGTATCCACGCACCCTCTCTGTAGTGTCTATAGTATAGGCCCTGGATGAGGAAAACCTGCGTGCATTCACCTTGTTCATTTCCCGAACTCTTCCTTTCAAATTATCTCTGGATATTTTGAAGCTTATTGATATTTCAAACTGTAAGTAGGTGGTCAGAACAGCCCACGATGTTCTATCTACGGCCTCACCAGCATGTTGTACAGATTCAGCATAACATCCCAACTCGTATACCCTGTGATCTGACTGTGAAGGTCACTGTGATCAGAGTTCAATACGAGCCGATCTGCCCGTGACGCCGATTTCCAGGAATTATCGATCTGTATCTCCAGGTCTCTTTTTAAATACTGCACATTGAAGTCCGCATATTCAATATGTGCGTCGAAACCTGTTGTATCTTTTCTCACAACGCAGACCATCTTCCACTTGTCTGTATTAAATACCATCTGCCATTTTTCAGCCCAGTTCCCAGACAGTCAACATCAAGCTACAAGCTTGGGTAGAGTTCCTGGCTGGAGCAACGCCGCCAAATTAGGGGTCGTCCGCAATTCTTCTGATTCAGTTTCCTACATCGACATCTGAGTCATTAACATACATGATAATTAAAAAAAACAATGGGCCTAACAGTAATCCGTGCAATACACTTGTCAGAGTCAAATAATCAACCATCCACTCTCTGCTAATCGAGAAACGAACGTACATCAATCCTTGCACAAGGATTGATTCGTATGGGCACGTAACTTTTTATTATTAAAGGTCCCTGGAATATTACTCTCTATCTCTTTTATATGCTCAAAAGAACATACGTACAACGTGTTTTATATTGATACATTTCCTCAGCCGATACTGTGACTTTTGTCATTCAACTGACTCGAAATGACTAAAACAAGCGAGAGTACAAATGATCCTGTCTTCCCCCTCAATAAATTCTACCCTATTTCACCTGCTTAGCTGAAAACCCGCCCTCAATATCAACAGTGAATGTTCCGTTGTTCCGTTGAATGAGGCAAAATAAATCTGTTTGAAGTTGATTGTCCATCTTGATTTCTCAGGATGATTGCCTATAGTAGAAACAACACTGAGCAGAAAATGTCACATTTTAGCAGCTGACATTAAATGGTCTTGGAAAGTACATAGGTAACGTTCGTATTATCCTTTGTCTAAAAGATAATAACTTGTAACATCCCTTGGAGATACACATTCATGGCCAGTTTACAGAGTGAGAAAACATTTTAATGTAACTGTTTGTGTAGCTGGCTGTCCCTCATGCGACAGTTGTCATAACCACACTAATTGCCTCAGCGGAATTACTCTGAATTGCATATAACTCTGTAAAACCTGCCACCAGTCAATACGAGCATTTGGATCGTTCCCTGCAACTGAACCCTGCCTCTGACGGAATATGGGATATCCAGCGATTTACTACATCGCGGGCGTTTTCTATCCTACAATCGTAGCGATCGGTATCCCTGGTAAGGTACTGGAGCTGGTCACTCTATGTAAAGTGCTGTCGTCTTGTTTTTGTTCCGCTGCACTGTTCGGACTTGTACTCAGTATAGATACTACCATCGCTTGAAATTTGTTTCCAGAATTGAGGATTCAAGCATCTGAGCTGGTCACTCTATGTATGGTACCGTAGTCATCTTGATTTTGTTCATTTGCACTGTTTGGACTTTTACTGAGCACCAATGCGACCTTCGTCTGAAATGTGTTTCTAGAATTCAGGATTCAAGCATCTGATAGTTTTGTTATTCAACTTCCATATTGTTGCTACGTGATGCTTTTTATTTATTTTGTCAATTACTTTGCCGCCGATATTGCCATACTTCCACAGTTTCACCTTACTCAGCTTCCTGAGCCGATCGTGTTCGTTTTCCCAGATCAGAAACTTTTTCAACTGACCGGCCAGTCCAATATCGACACTCAGGTCTGTTCTTCCATAAAACTTTAAATCATAACTTATGCATTAAATCTCATGATTTGACTACACATAAACCCTTTAGCTACTTCACCTCAAATAATGGAAATTGTGTTGTTTATGGAGTGATCGAACATCACGGG
This sequence comes from Hemitrygon akajei, assembly GCF_048418815.1. Classification (NCBI taxonomy): domain Eukaryota; kingdom Metazoa; phylum Chordata; class Chondrichthyes; order Myliobatiformes; family Dasyatidae; genus Hemitrygon; species Hemitrygon akajei. The sequence continues at coordinate 4,234,890 of NW_027331948.1, forward strand.
TACGTGACGTGGAAAGCAGATGCCGGGCTCTAATCTGACGGAAAGTCACCAACCCACTGCTAATTCTGTCCATTATTGTCCAGCCGGAGTGCACGGACAGATTCCACACAAATTGAATTTCTGCTTTTCACTTCCAAAACAAAAAAACAAAACATACCCTGCTTAGCATTGGAAAAATGGTGGGCATTCAGACATTTGCAGCTAACGACAATTCTGTGTTGATTTTTATTTCTCTCCAAATTTCTTGTAGTTAATTTAACGGCGATTGTGATCCTATCTCGGGGACAATGCGGACTTTCCAAATGCATCACCCGTTACCTGGTTGGAATGGCAACAGCGGATATGATGGCGGTTATTTTTTTCGCTTTAGTGGAACAGACCAACAATATCTACATTTATTCTAGATTCCTGCTCATCACTCCTGTGTGCGCAGTCACAGGTGTATTATATGTTGTGACGATGGAATGTTCTGTTTGGTTTACGGTCAGTTTTACCTTCGATCGTTTCATCGCAATTTGTTGTCGAAAGCTCGGCGAACGATACTGCACTGAGAGAACAGCAACGGTGGTTATGGTGACCGTGGTTATAGTAAGCTGCGGGAAAAATGTCCCGTTTTACTTTACTGTTGAACCTTACGTCATTATTGACAACATACCGTGGCGTTGCGCCCTCACAGATGAATACTCTACTTCACCCGTGTGGAAAGGATACGAATTACTGGATGGCATTTCAACACCGTTGCTACCAATCGGCTTAATTGTTATCTTCAATGGGTTGACAGTCAGACATATAATTGCGGCAAATAGAGTCCGCAGAGGGCTTCGGAAGAGCAGTGATAATCTGAAAGATATCGAGTTGAAAAACCGCAGAAAATCGATGATTTTATTGTTTGCAATTTCAGCTAATTTCATATTACTTTGGATGCCCTATGTAGCTCGTTCCCTGAAATGGCAAACGGTAAATTACTATTACCTCGACAGATATTTGAGTTCCCCGGTATACATACTACAACAATCTGCGTACATGTTGCAAACTCTCAGTGTGTGCACCAACACTTGCATCTATACACTGACACAGAAGAAATTCAGACAAGAGCTGAAGGATGGAATGACGTATGTGTTTACATTAAATGGCCATCTGTGTAGATAACGCCCACACCAATTGCAATTCAGCTGAGTTTTATAATAAAACATTTGGAAGAAATCATTAGGTTTGGCAAATATGTCATAAATTCAAAAGATAATGTGCCGGGACATCCTGAAATGAATAAATTTCAAACTATCACAGAGACTTGACAATCATCCTGGTAACGGTACCACAGCATAAAAGCCAGGACCAACAGGCTCCGTGATTGCGTCATCCACCAGGCCATCAAATTGTTTAACTCACGCTGATTTGAGTGTTTTTCTATGTTATATTGACTGTTCTATTTATTATGTTATTATAAATTCATATGATGGCACATTGCACATTGAGACGGAAACGTAACCGATCGAGTTTTATTCCTTATGTATGTGAAGGATGTAAGAAATAAAGTCACTTCAATCTCAAGGAGAGGAATGAACTTTTCAGAGTTCAGATGTTTCAAAATGCTCATAGTCGCGTAAAAAAGAGTAAAGGGAAAGTCTTTTAAACACAGGGAGAGCTTGACAGCGTCACAGCTGCGGTAAAGAAGGACACCGTGGTGTGATTGTATGTCATTAGACTGTGAGTGGAAGTCAGAAGTAGGAAGGGAACAAACACTCGTTTCAGAGTACTCTGTACAGAGTTCCCATCACCAAAAGTGAAACAACACACAGAGACAGTGACAGATCCTGACATAGATATTGAACAGGTGCTTATATTAACAGAGCTGTTGTCACAGGCAACTTAAACTTCACTGACATTCATCCGCAATTCCTCTGTTTAAATGTTTAGATGTGACGGAATTTCTCAGTTGTGTACGTGAAGGAGACCTGGCACAAGTAGCTGGCAGGCGGACTCGTGAACATTACATCTTGTGCTAATACCAAAGAGTGAAATGGGTCAGGAAACTGATCTCTCCGCGTGTCAGCATTTCAGAACGATAGAGCACAGCTATTCGACATACCTTACACTAGGATAACAGCAGAAAATGTGGAATGCTCTGTATTGATACTATTCGGTAGGCACGTGGGAGCCGAATAAGGGAAGCGATTTGTTCCTTCAAATACACAAGGGAAATATGGAGATTGTTAATTGAGCCCTTGATTGGGGTTCAGCATTGGCTTGTTTCACTGAGGCGGGGATCGGATGGCTCGTAATGTAACCCTGGTTGATAAGCGATATGTAACAGCTCTTCAAGTTGAAAAAGAAATATACCCAAGGGTTTGGGAGAAAGGATCAGGTAAGGCTATGGAAAGTCAAAATGGAGCCGGGGGTGATTTAAAAATGGACTTAGAAGAATTAAGATGGAACATGAGAAGGTATGGGTGACCCGCATTAAGGTAGGTGAAAAACCGAAGGATGACGACAGAGAGAGTGGGAGAGATAAGATATAAAAGAGGAAACATGTTTCTGGAGTGTAAGGAAGCGGCGAAATTCACAATGGAGCGGGGGGGGGGGGCGGGGGTGATTTAAAAATGGACTTAGAAGAATTAAGATGGAACATGAGAAGGTATGTGTGACCCCCATTCAAGTAGGTGAAAAACAGAAGGATGACGACAGAGAGAGTGGGAGAGATAAGATATAAAAGAGGAAACATGTCTCTGGAGTGCAAGGAGGCAGCAAAAGTCCTTTATGATACTTTGCTTCGGTATTCACCAGCGAGTGAGATCTTGATGAATGTGGATACAGCGAAACAAGGCAGGTGAGCTCAGATGTGGAGATGCTCAGAATTACGATCTGTATATTGGGAACTCATGAATATAAACCATTCCCGTAGCTGGAAGGTATGCAATCCAGGTAATTAGAGAAAGCGAGCGGAGATATTGCTGCACTTTCGGACATGACATTTGCTTCATCTCTGGCCGCAGAAGTAGTATGGGAGGATTGGAGATTGGCAAATGTTATTTCTTGGATCAAGAAATATAATAGGGAGAGTTTTGAGAATTACAGGCCAGTGAGTCTCCGGTTAGTAGTGGGCAAGTTATTAGAGAGTCTTGTTAGGGACGAAATTTACGGAGAAACATATTCTAGTTGGTGATAGTCAGCATGGTTTTGTGTCCTTTATGAGCCAGAATAAAATTGCATGAAAAAGTTACAAACAGGCAGATGTAGCAGGAGAATCGATATGGGGTATAATAATTGTGTAAACTATTAGACTGGGGTCCCTATGGTACACACTCTCAGAAAATCATTTAGCCTGGGATCTAGTGAAACCTGACTGCATAGATTGAGAAATGGCTAAGCAAGGAAGGCCGATGACGCAGTGGATTCTGCCTGGTGGACATTGGCTAGTGATGTTCTGCAAGAGAAGTATAATCATTAGTACACTTTACACTACATCAGTACACTATATAGACTCTGTTCTAATAGTGTTTTGAGTAACAGTCTTTAGTTTGACTATTCTGCAGGACTTGATAATTTACTGTGTTAGGGCTGATTTTGAAAGCAAACTACTAAATTCGGACAGTAACTGCACGGTATCTAAACTGAAATCGCCGATACTTAGTACAGGATTGAAGCTGCGCGCTATCTAAACAGAAATCACGTTGAAAGGCAGATGGTACAGTTACAGTTACATCGAAACATTTTATTTTCCAATGAACCCTGCAACTGAAGATCAGCATTTCAAAACATCCAGCAGCATCCTTTGTTGCTTTCAAATGAACCAGCCTCCCAGAAAGCGAACTTCAAAATTCCAATTCAAGTAAACAAGAAATTGTTTTATGTCAATTTACCTTTGAACAGCGGTTTTATCGTACCCGGAATAGATACCGTTATATCTCGATCTATTTAACGTTGATTTCCCATGGGCAGTGTGGAATCCGTGTCTCCCTCTGAATTCAATACCACAGCAAACAAACACAAGAACGCATTCGAAATACGCAGGTATGGTAAAACAGTAATCTAAGCTTCAGCGTTTCTTCCTTCAAACCTGTCGCTGGTAACTGTCGTATATAGAATGAACAGTTCAACCAGAGCGCGAAAATAATTACCAAATAATCTAAGGAACAAAGGGAAACAAGATGTGGGTGATTGCGGACCCCGTATACTGAGACTTTATGCAATTTCTGAAAAGGAAGCGGACTCTGATAGAGTGTTCCTGCATATTTATTTCAACCAATGAAGCAGCCATTTGCAGACAGTGAGATCCTCTTGTTAAAGAAAAGATTAATTCAAACATCTTTTCACTACAATATTAACAATCACACGATTGCCTTCAGTTCTTTCATGCACGCATTAGCTCTGTTTCTCTTTCAACAGAACTCAAAAATATCCAGGTCTTGTTCAATATTTTACATTCTCAGTGTGTTCCCACGTTAAACTATCGCAGAGCCCTTAAGTGTTCAACAGTCAACAAATTGTCTATAATTAGAATCATACAACATTTAAGAAATCCTTTCGAGTCTATAGCAAATGGGCGCTGGAAGTTATGTATCATCCACAATTATTATGCAACAGTTCTAAAATATGACGTCACAACGTTACCAAATCTCCAACTCCTGAAACGTTTTCTCACCTCCAATCACTGACCAAAGATAGGATTGAGATTAAATTAACATTTTGTTGTATGTTATGAGGTTTAATAATCTCCACCACCACCGTTAAAGTAACAAATTCGTTTACAGTACTGGTACCTTGGCCACACGCGCCCCCCAACCGGAACTATGGTCTTTACTGCCTTAATGATGGAGTGAAGGAATATTCCTTTAGTGTTTTACCTCCCTTACAATCGGAGGAAGGAACTTAGATGATGCCGCCTAACGGAGACTCGTTTGCTGGCATCTTCTGATTCAGCTATATTTCTATCTTTAATATCTCTTCTTTTTTTCATTTCTGAGCACCTTTAAAGGCCGTGGCCTGGAGTTACACGGCGTAGAATCATATAAAACTATGAAAGGGATGGATAAGATAGAGGCAGGAAAGTTGTCTCCACTGATAGATGAAACCAGAACTAGGAGACATGACCTCAAGATACACTATATACATTTTGGACAGAGATAAGGAGGAAATGTTTTTCCAGAGCGTGGTGAATCAGCAGACTTTTCTGCCCAAATGAACAACTCAGGCTACCTCATGAAATATAGTTAAGACATGTTCGGATAGAGTTTGGCAATGTAGGGGAATTAAGGGTTAAGGGGAAAAGACAGCTAGTTGGAGATGAGTCCATGGACAGATTGGCCATGAACTGATTAAATGGCGAAGCAGGCTGAATGGGTCAAATGCCCTACCCCTGTTCCTATTTCTTAAGTTCTTCTGTTTTAATGCTTGCCGCTCGTATGACTGCAATAGGTTAGCACGTCTAGCGGCATCCTCTGCTAACACTTAAAAGTAACTTAACGGATTCTTTAATTCTTCACTTAGTCCTCTATCCTTGTATTTCCGGAAAAGTTGAATGTTACGAAATTAATTCTGAGACTTTAAAAAACTGTTATGTTGCGGTCTTTTGATATCTTCGCATAGGAACACAGTCCAGTCAATTTCATTGCTTCTGCCATACCGTGACATTGCACTACTCTCTGGTAATCAGTTGCCTGTAACAGCTCACTATGATTATCCGCGGGCAGTAATGTCCCAATATCATAATCAATATTTATCAGATACTGAGGTACAAAGGAAGTAGTGCATGTTATATACTTTATTTGGATTACAGAATCTGGTCACTCTTTGACACTCACTGCGTTCCTCTATTAGTCTGGTCAGTCTTTGACACTCTCTCCGCTAATCTCCAGAAGTTAACATACTAACACTATCAGAATAGTCCTGAAATTCTCAGCAATTGAGAAATGAGCATGCCTGGCTCTGGTCGTACCTTGGGGTTTACCATCTTGAGCTGAGAAAAAATAATAGCAAAGAAAACTAATAATAAGAGATTTCTGTAACGTTAGATATGTACGGCAGAACGTTTGCAAGGATACTGCTTTAACTTTCCATTTCGAATTTATTTCTCAGGAACACGTTTTAATAAAGCTTTAAGATATAGACCAATTGTCAATGTGCTCGTTGGGGCGCATGTCAGAGAAACAGAGAGAGAGAGAAGGAATAGACAGAGAAAGAGAGAGCGTAGGAATAGAGACCGGTGAACAGTCACGGAACACACGATTTTCTAAAACATACAGTAATTGTGAACACCGCACAAGCGTACGACGCAATGTTATTACTCAGTCTCACATTCCCTCTTGCTAGAACCATGCAGGCGGATGTGGATTGAAGGACAGAAACAAGTGAAATCGGGATTCATGAGACCATGAGGTATTCCTTTGTGTTTTCCAGCAGGAGAGCTCCATACTGTGAGCAACGTGAGCAATGACCTGTTTTGTCACTGCGGATGTTTCCGACATTCCAACTGTTGGTCTACAACAGTTCTGACTTGTATCTCACACCTTGCGCGTCTGTATCCCCCTTTCTCCATCTTTACTGTTGCTGTCTCCACAATCACCAAATGTTTGGCTTGTAAAATGGCCAAACTCTATTAGAAATCTATTTTCCCAAACGACCACATTCCCATCCTCTTTGCAAAAAGGATTTCGCGGACGAGAACCATTCCATAGGTTTTGTTTGTACAGACCTTACCTGAAATGCTTCCTGATGTTTGCCTGAACTTTCTTTTTTTTGCCAGTCTCCACCTATGGCCCGGTGCCTTTGAAACAGGATTAACTTTAAAGTAGCAGCTCTCTTCATTACATAACTTAATAATTTTGAAGATCTCTATCATGTCTCCTTGAATTACATTTCTGCCCAGGCTAAAAAATTTAGCTCCTTCATTCGTTCTTCTGAGCTCATACCCTACAGACGTAGAATAATTCTAGTCTCCCTTCTCGGAACTGTCTCCAGTGCCTTCATATCCCATACAGAATATGGAGATCATGATTGCACACAGTACTCATGGTGTGTCCATACAAGTGTATTATACAGATACAGGTAAACTTCTCTAAAAATGAACTCCACTGAGCGCATTGTATAGGCCAACATTCTGTCAGCCTTCTTAATTGTCCAGATGTTGATAGTGATGAGTCTAACACGGCTCTCAAATCATTCTCATACTATCAAATCTATAACTCAAGACCCGCCATTGTATATTTATGTCTAATATTTGCAATTTTCTAAATGTAATACTTTATATTTACTCACATTAAATGTTCTAATGTTTATCTGTTCCAATCTGGATTTTGTTTCGATCTAACTGCATCGATTCTGCTGCCTGGATGTTATTAGGAAGCACCGTAATTCAGTGTCATCAGCGAACATTACTAGTTTAATTGTTATGTGATTAACAGAAATATTAATCTTAAGTTAAAACAGCAGGCGTCCCAAAATTGATCCCTGCAGAACCCCACTTTAAACATCTTCTATGTGTGAAAATGATCCTCTCACAATAACTCTTTGTCTTCTGCTTTTCAGCCAATTCTCCTCCCAATCGCAGACCTTTCCCTGATTCCCTACCTCCTGTAATTTGATAATTAACAACATCTCAAAGTCTTGGTAAAAATGTCAACCGCTCTAATGTGTACATAAATTCTCTCTGTCATAGAACTTCAGCATATTAGTAAAACACGATTGCTGCTTTCTGAGCCAATGCTGACATTTTGCGAACATGCTGGATCTCATCAGCTGCTTGTGTTTCTCATTCTTATATACAGGGACAAATTTAGCCAATTCCTACTCCGTAGGGATTTCCCCAGTCGTCAAACACTTCACAAAAATGCAAATTTGGGGTTTGTATATAGAATCACAGACCTCTATAAGTACCCTTGGATATCTGTTGTCCGGCCCTGGTGATTTATTAATTTCAGCATTTTCAACTGAAGATGCCCTCACTTGTTAAAGTCTGTATGTCACTTAAAATATCTTTTTTTTTCCACTTTACACCTGCTAGCATATCGCTGGCATCTTCACAGGTGAATGCTTCAGCAATCTATGTGTTAACGGTATCCGCTATGACATTCTCAACATAATATAACACCTCACTATTATTCTTAATACACTTAAGTTCTTCCATGGCAGTTCCTTTAATACTAAATTACTGATAAAATGTCTTTTTGTTTAACTTCGGCTATATACTGCTCAAACTGTCTTTTGGCAACATGAATTTCCCTCTTCACTGTAGTTCTCACATTTCCATATGCCCTACGGTTAAGAATATTAATATGTTTTTGTAATCCTTATATAGCTGTCTTTTATTCAATATTTTATTTATATCTTTATTCATCCATATCACCGTCTATAGATTTGCTATGCACAGCAACAGGAAATAAATCTTAGGGTTGTGTGTGGTGTCATATGTGTACTCTAACAATAAATTTTACTTTGAACTTTGAACATTGATCTATTGTTTTTTATTGCTTCTCCTGACCTTGGCTATGAACTTTCCCTGCACTGTGTGGATTACTTTCGGCCCCATTGCTGCTTAAATGACCCAATGTTAAACAGTTCCTTCCAGTTCATCTTTTAAAGTCTCAGCTGCATCTTCACAAACTTTACCTTCCCGAAATTGATTTACTTGATTTGTTCTTTACTGATACATTATCTCCAAAAAACTGAGACTAACAATGTTATGATCACTTGTTCCTAAAGGCACAGCAACATATATACTCAAAACACTACTCTGATTGTCACAGAATATCAAATTTAGACAGGATTCTCCTCTTGTTGCAGTATGAACATACTGGGTCAAAAAAAAAAACAATAATTTAAAGTTCCAACGAATACGCTTTTTTTCTTATCCATTTAGTCACTGGGTTCTCCGACATAGTATTTCGGAAATTAATGTCACCCATAATTACATCACACCCTCACTTTTTTTTTTATAGTCTGATGGAGAAATACGTAAGGTCATTGTGTAGACTACGCTGGTCATGGAGGCATGGATGAAAACGAATAAATAAATATACAGATAGATAGATAGATAGATAGATAGATAGATAGATAGATAGATAGATAGATAGATAGATAGATAGATAGATAGATAGATAGATAGATAGATAGATAGGATAGATAGATAGATAGGTGATAGATAGATAGATAAATAAATAAATGGATGAATAGATCAATAAATAAATAAACAAACATACAAACAAACAAACAAACTATGACACAGATGTGAATGACTCCCTACGGGAAGATGTGACGTGTGGTATTTAAACGAAGCCAGAGCATAAGGATATTTAATTGAGGATTGGGGTCAAAGTGGGCAGCAATCCAAAGCACAACGGGAATGATTATAAGAAGCAATTATGCGTCGCATGAGGATCTGTCCGACTTGAAGTGCAAATATTCAGCTTAAGGAGAAGCCTAACAATTTACAAGGCAAGTGTATTCATGGAGCGTGGATAATGATGCATTTCAATCAGTTTTAGAAAGCTTATTATAGAAAAGAGTAAGTGTTAAGAATCATTTTAGCTTGTAGCAAAGTGGAAGGATTGGGAAAAATGTGCACTGATGTAAACACATTATGATTGTAATTCCTAAATCAATATTAGAAAAGAAACATAACACTAAAGTTTAGAAGAAGTTCCCAAAGCAGTTAGAAAAGCTGTAAGGCCATCTTGCCCATTCAGCGAGAAATAATGTGCGTTTTGGAAATAGGAAGGGACGTGGTGACGCAGCTCCGTACGGTTATGACGAAGATAGGTTGCCTCGTTCCAAACGTCTCTTGCCAGCATACAAATCGAAGAAGTCTATACTATTCCTGGCGGTTTTCCCATGTGGGACTAGAGAGAAATCGCAAAGTAAGGGAACGAGGCAGGAAACTGAAATATAACATGGACTGCTTCCTTTGTGTTTAAGCTCAGGAAGTTGGGACATTAGTGCCTGTGGATGATTATACATCACAGTACACGGTCCAGGTACCGCTGTTGCAAGGACATTGATTTGAATATGTTTCTGTAGGAACATATCATTAGGTCATAGCACATAGCAGCCTTTTTAAGCCTCAGAATTACATTCTTAACACACGACTTTGCAGAAAATACAAGAAAAAAAGGCAGCAAGTGAAGAATTGAAGAATCCCTTAAGTTATTACAGGGTATGAACAAAGTATCTCACTAGGCATTCTAACCACATGTAACCAGAGGAGTGGCAAGCACTCAAGTACATTTTCGTCAGATCGATGAATGGTGCTCCAAGGGCCACAATGAATAAGCTTTATATTGAGACAATTTAGAGCCAGTAGTCAGATATATGTGGTGACCAAGTTTAGTGTCTCGCAGAACCGACGAATCTGGACAGTCAGTGACATTGTTTCATTCCTCTGTCCTTACACACCGTGAGGAATTGAGATTTAGTAAAACGTTTTAACGTGTGTACAAGAAAGTGCAAGTCTGAGATTATAAGGGAGGTAACGCACTAAAGGAATATACGTTCACTCCATCAGTAAGGCGATAAAGACGGTATTTGCGGACCGGATTTTCTTGGGGCAATGTTCCCAGCACTGGGTCCAAATCTGTTCATTCAGCGGTAGTAACAAGGATTATTAAGCCTGATACTTTTCAACAAAATTTTCATTTACACTGAATCCTATCCTTGTTCGGAGATTGGAGGTGAGAGAACGTGGACGCCGCTGGAGATTTGATAACGCGTTGACGTTAAATAGGTTGAATATTAATTTTCGGACGATGCATAACTTCCAGCGTCCATTTGCTTTAGACGCGAAAGTATTTCTTAAATGTTGTATGATTCTAATTATAGATTATTTGTGAATTGTTCAACACTTAAAATTATGTCACTTTCTGTGATAGTTTGAAGTGTGAATGCATTGAGAATGTTAAATATTGTACAAGGGCTGGACATTTATCAGTTCACTTGAAATATAATGAGAGATTATTCGTTAATGAATGAACGGAAGGCAGTCATGTGTTTGTTAGGTTTGTTTTGAGAGGATATTTGAATTAATCCACTGTTTCACAACACGATACCACTATCTCAAAATGTCTGTTTCCTTGAGTGAAATGCATTTCCAGGATCTGATGTGAATTTTAGAATGTGGGTTTCTTTCAGAAACTGTTAGTGTATCTGGGCGACTATCACCCGCATTTACCTTCACTTTGCTCTTTAGCATATTTGATAAGGAATTTCACCTTGGCAATTAACTGTTTATTCTCCATACGCCAGTTACCTGCAACGGTTTTGACGATAGAAATGTGCAAGTGCTTATTTGTGTTTTGCTTTACCTGCGTATTTAGAATGTACTCTTTTATTTGTCTACTTTTGTACTGATTTCAGAGACAGACGTGGATTCCACATCGGCCAGGTGGAATCAGGGTTAAAGGGATCGCAATATTAGTATGTCTGTTCCGGGTACGGCAAACCCACTGTTGAAAGATAATTTGGCATAAGGACAAATCCATGTATACTTGAAATCGGAATTCGGAATTCGCATTTTTGGAGCTTGGTTGATTTGGGGAGCACAAACAGAGGCTGCTGAAGACTTTGAAATGTTGAGTGTTAGGGTTCCACCGGAAATATTTGTTTCGATATCACTGTAGCATCAGCCCTGTAATATGCAAACGGGAGGTCAGATTATGTAGCGTACAGTTCCATTCTGAAATTCAGAATTTTGCATTCATTGTCAGCAGTATTTCAATAAAATATTCAAGCGTTGCAAGATGGTCAAAGTACCGTCGGTCTTTCAGAACACTGTAATTGCGGAGTGGAGCCATAGTTGAAAGGTTCACTGAAGTGTATACCTTCCTTGCGGAGCATCACTGGCCACTGTCTTCCCTTTTTGTATTATCTAATCTGCCTTCTGTTAGTACGCCAATTCTCAGTGCGTGCAACTAGGTTTCGCTCGATTCCGTTCCGTCTCACTTTCTGAATGTGGATACCAGGCATAATGCGGTCAAACACCTTACATAATTAATACACGCCGCATTGTCTGTTCTGTCCTCATCTGTAATTTTTTTTCACTTTTTCAAGGAATTCAATCTGGCTGATAAGGAACGACCTGCTCCAGCAAAACCATGCTGGCTGTTCACATCCAGAATATGTTTCTCCAGATATTCATAAATTCCCTCTTTAATAATCCTCTCCAATAGCTTGCCCACTACTGAATGAAGACTTACTACCTGCAATTCTCAAAACATTCCATATTGCATTTCCTGATCAAGGAATTAACATTCGCCATCCTCCAATCCCCTGTTAGTACTGCTGCGGCCAGTGAAGACGCCAATATCATGCCCAAAAGCGCAGTAATATCTTCGCCCGCTTTCTCTAATTACCTGTGGTACACACCTTCTACCACTGGTGAATGGTTTATTTTAATGTTTTACAAGTTTCCAACGCATAAATCTTTACGTAGGCATGCCCCAGTATATCGGCCTTTTTACGCTGGATCCACATTCATGAAGGTCGCGCTCACTGGTGAATACGGAAGCAAAGTATCATTAAGAACTTTAACTGACTCCTTGCAATCCAGACACATGCTTCCTCATTTATCTCTGATCTGTCCTACCTTCTCTTTCGTCACCCTCCTTTTCGTCGTGTACCGTAATGCAACTCTCCAAGGCATTCTCATGCCCCATTTTATATCTTCTAGCTTAAGTTAATTTGTTTCATGTCTACCTTGTGACTTTCCATAGCCCTGTCTGATCTTTCCTTCCTGAAACTGAAGTATCTGTCTTTCTTCTTCCTGACGAGCTGTTCCATATCTTTTGTCAACCAGGGTTACGTTGCACTACCTTCCGTTCCAAGCCTCAATGAGACAAGTCCATACTGGACCCCAGTCAACTGTTCCATTAACAATCATTGGTTGCGCATTTCAAGGAGCACACTGTTTCCCAAATTCGGCTCCAAGTGCCTACCTAATAGCACTAATTAAATACATTCTATACTGTCAGATCGTATCCCAGTGTAAGGTTAATGTCAGGCCGCTGTGGGATAGTTGATCCGCGAGGAGAACTGTGACATTTTCTGGTACTAGATCCTGAATGGAATGTTCTGTAGTCCCCTGTCCGCTTATTGGGAAATTCTGTAATATCTGATCCTTTTAACCTGAGGAAGTGCCAATGATATTCGGGAAGCTTATGTTTTCTGTGACAACAACCGTGTTAATATGTCATCTGTCCCAAATCTATCTCCCGATCTGGTCCTCTCTGGCTTCGTACATTTTTTTAATGTTTTGGAGATAGTTCAGGGCGTGAAGACTCTACAGGATACTCCCAAACGAATGGTTGCTCACTTTCTGCTTCTGAGCTCTAATCACAGTCTATCAATAGACAATCTCTCCACTGTTTCTTCCCTTTCAAAAGCAGATTTACTATCATACTCTCCGTGTGTTTCAATAACACTCACTTTACTCTCTTTTACACGACTCTGACAATTTAGAAATATCTGAACACGGGTATGTCCGGAAGCCATTCCTGCCCTTGTGTTTGTCAAGTCTCTGCGATTGTTTGGAGTCATTCAACCAATGTAGCAATCACGCCTGCCATTGAGCATTTGCCCAGTTTCCTGGCTTAACTCCATGAGGTATATAACCTTCTGTGGTTTTGCAATTTCAGGATGGCCAGGCAAATGATTGATTGAATTCATGACCTACTCATTTTTAGAACTGTTTTATTAGAAATCTTCGGTGAATTTCAATTGGACGTGGACGACATCTACACAGATGGCCATTTAATGTAAACACATACTTCATACCATTCTTCAGTTCTTTTCTGAATTTCCTCTGTGTCAGTGTATAGATACAAGTATTGGTGCACATACTCAGTGTTTGTAACATGTACCCAAATTGTTGTAGTATATATACCGGGGAACTCAAATATCTGTCCTGATACAAGTAGTTTTCCTGTTGCCATTTCAGAAAATGAGCTAAATAGGCTATCCAAAATAATATGAAATTAGCTGAAATTGAAAACAATAAAATCATCGATTTTCTTCGGTTCTCCACCTCGGTATCCTTCTGATTATCACTGCTGTGCCGAAGTGCTCTACGGACTCTGTTTGCCGCAATGATATGTTTTACTGTTAACCCATTGAACACCAGAATTAAGCCGATTTGTAGCAACGGTGTTAAAATGCTATCCAGTAATTCGTATCCTCTCCACACGGGTGAAGCAGCGTATTCATGTGTGAGGGAGCAACGCCACGGCGTGTTGTCAATGATGATGTAAGGTTCAACGGCGAAGTAACACGGGGTACATCTCCCGCAGCTCACTATAACCACCGTTACCATAACCACAGCTGCTGTTCTCTCACTGCAGTATCTTTCCGGCAGCTTCCGACAACATGTTGCGATGAAACGATCGAAGGTAAAACTGACCGTAAACCAAACAGAACAGTCCCTCGTCAGAACCCTAAATACAAGTGTCAGAGCGCATACAGGAGTGATCAAAAGGGATCTAGAATAAAGGTAGATATTGTTGCTCTGATCCACTAAAGCGAAAACTAGAACCGCCATCAGATCCGCTATTGCCATTCGAACCAGGTAACGGGTGATGCATTTGGAGAGTCCGCATTTTCTCCGAGATAGGATCCAATCGCCGTTAAATTAACTACAAGAAATTTGCAGGAAAAAAAAAACACAGAATTATCGTTTGTTGCCACTCTCTGAATGCCCACCATTCTTCCAGTGTTGCGGAGTTATGCTGCGGGAACGATACTGCACTGACGGAACAGCAAAGTTGGTTATAGTTACCGTGGCTATATAGTTTTTTTTTTAAGTGGAAAAACACAAATCCAATGTGTGCCGGCTTTGTCAGTGCACTCCGGCTGGTGACAGTAAAGGAGTGGAGCAGCAGTGGGTTGGCGACCGACCGACAGTTTAGAGCGAGGCATTTGATTTCCACGAGGCACGTACCGCTGAACGGTCGACCACTCCATAAATAACGCCATTTCAAATATTGGAGTTGAAAAAACTGAAGAATTATTTGTGGTGAAATTATTGAGTTTCAAAGCATGAGTTATAATTTAGTGATTATGGATGAACTGACCTGGGTGTCGATATTCGACTGGACAGTCATTTGAAAAAGCAGCCGATTTGGAATATTGACCCCTATCGTTTCAGAGAGCCGAGCGAGATCAAACGCTGAAACTGGCAATATCGGCAAAAACGTATTTGAGAAAACAGGAAAAAAAAATCATTATATCAGAAAAGAATGGAAACTGAAAGTGAGGGCAGCGTTTGTGCTGAGTAAAGGTCCGAACAGTGCAGCGGGACAAAGGGAAGACGGCGGCACAATACACATGGTGACCAGCTCCAGTATCTTACCAGGGACACCAATCGCTACAATTGTAGGATAGAAAACGCTCGCGATGTAGTAAATCGCTGGATATCCCAGATTCAGAAGCAGCTTTCAGCTGTGCAGAAAATCCCACCGGCTCATATGGACCGGTGATCGGATTTACAGAGCTATATGCAATTCACAGGAACTCCTCTGTTGCAATTAGTGTGGTTATGGCATCAGTCATATTGGGGACAAACAGCTACAGAACACTGATATTGTTTATATTTTACTCACTCCGAAACCGTGCCATAAATTCGTCATCCCAAGGGATGTTACAGGTTATTAACGTTACAGCAAAAGCAAATATGAACTTTACCAATATAATTTCCAAGGCACCTGTTTTCAGCTGCTGAAATGGGATATCAGCCGTTCGGTATGAAGCACAGAACATCTACTCGTGAATGACTTGACCAATTTACTCCATTACCGTGACTGGTAGTGCCGTCTATTTAACTTTAAAGGAATTAGCCAGAGCTGTCACAATTCTCCAATCATATTTGGTTTGAACAAAAGTAGAAATGAAAATATGTGATCTATCAGCATGTACCCAGGCTGGTCTATTATATGCCAGAAAATTGAATTAAACACAATAGAAAGCAATACATTATATTCGCACTGAAATTGTGTGCTAAAAATCCAAGGTGCCGATCATGTCCCCATAAAACACAGATGAACGAACACATTTTGTTTTGTTTCCTCGGGTGAAAATCGCATGTTGTCTTCCAATTTTCATTCAGACCCAGCAAACTAAAACAACGTGGATCGAACAGTGGTTAGCGTAAGAGGCCAGAGGGTAGATTGTTCATTCTTTGACTGTGACGGGTCCGCTGCAAGGATTAGTGCTAGGTCCGCTGTTATTTATCATTCAGATGGTAAGATATTGCCCTAACACTAAGATTGCATACAGAATTGTCTTGTGTACATGTACGTACAGTCACATACAATGCACAGCCAGATATGCAATGACAGCAATATGCGTTGATAAATCTGATGGCCTGGTTAAAGAGGCTTTCGCAGAGCCTGTTGGTCCTGGCCTTCATGCTGCGGCATTGCTTGCCAGACAGAATCTACTGAAACAGTTTATGGCTGGCGTGGTGTTAATCTTCTGGACAGTTTTTTTTTCCCGCACCTTCTGCTGTACATGTCCTGCAGAGAGGAAGGTTCACATCCGCAGATGCGCTGGGCTGTCGGCACCAATCTCTGCGATTGAGGGTAGAAATATAGGAACATAGAAAACCTACAGCGCAATACAGGCCTTCGGCTCACAAATCTGTGCCGAACATGTCCCTAACTTAGAACAACTTAGGCTTTACCAATAGCCCTCAATTATTCTAAGCTCCATGTACCCATCTAGGAGTCTCTTAAAATACCATATCGCTCCCGCCTCCAACACCGCCAACAGCAGCCCATTCGACGCATTCACCACTCTCTGCTTAAAAATTTACCTCACATCTCCTGTATACCTACTTCCAAGCACCTTAAAATTATGCCCTCTCCTGCCCGCAATTTCAGCCCCGGGAAAAAAAGCCTCTGACTATCCACACGGTCAATGCCTCTCATTATCTTGTGCAACTCTATCAACCTGTCATCCTCCGTCGCTCCAAGGAAAGAAGGCCCAGTTCATGCAGCATCCTTGTAAATCTCCTCTGCACCATGTCTATTGTTTCCACGTCCTTCCTGAGTGAGGTGATCAGAATAGAGTGTAGTACTCCAAGTGGGGTCTGACCAGGGTCCTATACAGCTGCATCATTACCTCTCAGCTCCTAAACGCAATCCCACGATCGATGAAGTCGAATGCACCATATGCCTTCTTAACCACAGAGTCAACCTGCGTAGCAGCTTTGAATGTCCAATGGACTCGGACTCCAAGATCCTTCAATCCTCCACACTGCCAAGAGTCTTACCATTAATGCCAGATTCTGCCTATCTGACCTAACAAACAGAACAACTAACACTTAGCTGGGTGAAACCCCTTCCGTCACTTTTCAGCCCAGATTTACATCCTGTAAATGTCAAGCTGTAACCTCTGACAACCCATTCTACAACCCGCCCCCTATCTTTGTGTCATCAGCAAATTTTTCTAACCCATCCCTCCACCTCCCCATCCAGGTCATTTATAAAAATCTCGAAGAAATGGCGTCCCAGAACAGATCACTGAGCCACACCACTGGTCACAAAATCTGCATGCAGAATAAGACCCATCTACAACCACTCTTTGCCTTCTGTGGGCAAGTCAATTCTGAATCCACAATGTAATGTCCCCCTGGATCCCATGCCTCCTTACTTTGCTAAACTCCATATGCACTACATCTACAGCTCTAGCTTCAACAATGTGTTCAGTCACATCCTCAAAAAAATCAATCAGGCTCGTACGGCATGATCGGCCTTTGACAAAGGCATGCTGGCTATTCTTCATAACATTATGCCTCTCCAAATGTTCATAAATCCTGCCACTCAGGATCTTCTCAATCAAGTTACCAACCAATGAAGTATGACTCACTGATCCATAATTTCCTGGGCTATCCCAATTCCCTTTCTTGAAAAAGAGAAGAACATCCGCAACCCTAGAATTCTCCGGAACCTCTCCCGTCACCATTGATGATGCAAAGGTTATCGCCAGAAGCTCAGCAATCTTCTCACTCGTTTCCCACAGTAGTTTGGGGTACATCCTGTCCTGCCCCGGTGACTTATCCAACTTGATGTTTTCGAAAAGATCGAGCACATCCACTTCCTTAATATCTACAAACTCAAGCTTTTCAGTCTGCTGCAAGTCATTCCTACAATCGGCAAGACCCTTTTCCGTAGTGAATACTAAAGCAAAGTATTAATTAAGTACCTCTGCGATCTCCTCCGGTTCCATACACACTTTTCCACTCTCACACTTGAATGGTCCTAATATCTTACGTCTTATCCTCTTGCTGTTCACATACTTATAGAATGTTTTGCGGTTATCCTTAATCCTGTCCGCCAAGGCATTTTCATGGCCCCTTCTGACTCTCCTAATTTCATTCTTAAACTCCTTCTTGCTAGCCTTATAATCTTCTACATTTCTATTATTATCTAGTTTTTGAACCATTTGTAAGCTCTTCTCCTCTTCCTGACTAGATTTACAACAGCCTTTGTTCACAACGGTTACTGTACCCTACACATCTTTCCATGTCTCATTGGAACATACCTACGCAGAATCCCACTGAAATATCCCCTGAACATTGGCCACATTTCTTCCGCATCTTTTCCTCAGTACATCTGTTTTCAGTTTATGCTTCCAAGTTCCTGCCTGATAGTCTCATATTTCCCCTTACTCCAATTAAACGTTTCCCTAACTTGTCCGATTCTATCTCTCTCGCATGCTATGGTAAAGGAGATAGAATTGTGATCACTATCTGTAAAATGCTGCCCCACGAAGAGATGTGACGCCTGACCAGGTTCATTTCCCAATACCAAATCAAGTGCAGTCTCTCCTCTTGTAGGTTCAGAAAGGAGAAACAGCGTTCAAGTAAAACATCAAGTTCAAACGACTCAGCAGTCAGCGCGGAATGGCGTGTCTTTTCAGAACTACTATGGGTGTTTTGCAGCCCAGGGAAATACTTATTTCTGCTTGAAGATGAATTACTTGTGATTTTTTCATTGTTCGTAACAGGTGGGTGCCTCCGTCCAGACCTCTTTATTCCATCTGATGTCAGAGGTAGTTATGGGCCAAGGTTCATGGAGGATATGACTTCAAAACCAGACTGGTAAGGAGTTAGTGTACAGTACTGATGGGATTGGTCAGCGGTTTTCGGTCATTATTATTGGCGTTGATTACTTCCACATCAAAATGAATACAATGGAAAATAAAATCTATTGGAGTCCGGGGAAATGCTGATAAAAAATAAAACTGTGAAGGATTTGAAAGCCATGTGCAAGAGCTGTCATGAAAAAGACGACGCTCTCTTTAGGCATTTGATAAGGTTCCCCATGTAAGGCTACTTTAGAAGGTAAGGTGGCATAGGATCCAAAGAGACCTTACTTTGTAGATACAGAATTGGCCAGCAAAGGGTGGTTGGAGATGTCTCGTATTCTGCATGGATATCTGTGAAGAGCGGTGTTCTGCAGGGATCTGTTCTCGGACCCCTCTGTTTTGTGTTTATTTTTAACGACCCAGATAAAGACGTGGAACGGTGGCTTAGTACATATACAAATAACACAAAGGTTGTGGTATTGTGGGTAGTCCTGTGTGTTGTTGGAGTATATAACGGGGCATCGATAGGATGTAGAACTGGCCTCTAAAGCGGCAGATGGACTTGAACCAGATAGGTGAACCACTTCATTCTGGTGGCCAATTTGAAGGTAGGATATAGTATAGATGGCAAGACTCTTCATGGTTTGGAGAATTTGAAATACCCTCTGGTCACTGGCCATATCCTCCAGTCAGTGGCGATAGGATAGTCAAACTTGCAACGTAAATTAATAACGTTATTACGAAGTCGCATGACATGTTGTCATTTATAAACAATGAATGGAGTTTAAGGGCCGTGAGGTAATTCCACATCTATATCCAAATATTGACTCAAAGGAACAAAATGTACCAAAAAACATTTTTGTTTTATAATTTCAAATTAAAATTATAAAATATTCCCAGGTAGTCACAGAGGAGGTAATACAAACAGATACAGCTATATAACACCTTGGTCAGACCCCACTTGGAATACCGGGTTCAGTTCCAGTTACCTGACTACAGGAAGGATGTGGATACTGTAGAGAGAGTGCAGAGGAAATGTAAAAGGATGTTTCCTGGATTGGAGTGCGTACATTATGAGAATCCCTTTGAGTTATTTGTCCTTTTATCCCTGGAGAGATGGACGATGAGAAGTGACCTGATCGGCATGTGTGAGATGATGAGGGGCATTGATCGTGTGGATAGCCAGACGCTGTGAAAGCGGATACAATGGAGAGTTGAAGAGCCCCTTAGATAGATAGATGGAGCTTAAGAAAAAGAGGGCTATGCGCTAGGGAAATTCCAGGCAGACTACAGAGCAGATTATATGGTGGGCACAACATTGTGGGCCCTGCAATGTGCGGTAAATGTCTATGGTCTGTCTTCCAATTACAGCCACGTAACAAACTAGAGACAATTTTTTTCGCCAGTGCGGCTGGGTCTCTAATCGGTGGTTTGAGCGGCTGTAACAAGAAACTCGCTGATTTACATTACGGAACGGAAATTACACCCATGGGGACATCATCCATCCAGAGCGATCGGTGCTTCCTCATGACTCAGAGTGACGTAATGAACAGGTCACTCCGCCGTTTTCCAGTTGGATCAGCTATATATTGTACGGATCTCCGGTGACAAAATAGTGCCGCATTAATACTGCTGTTTATACTTTCACTTTCATAATTGTACTGTTGACTCATCTTCCGTAACAGTCCTCATGATTCTCATCTGTTGTCATGGCCCTTGTTCCTACGTAATTCATTTTCGATAGTCATCGCTTTTCTGATCTGGTCACATAAACATTGTGATAGTGAAGGTAGGGACAATTTTTCAATATTACTGATGTTAACTTTCTGCGAGTTCTGGTGGAAGTCCCTCTGTGCTATTGAATGTTTTACTCAAAACGAGAATTTGTCAGTGCCTCCAGTTGAGCGCTGTCTCATTGTGTGTTTCCCCTGGCTGTCAGTCTGCGGTTTTGAATTGCCATGGGCTCCTGCTCCCGCTCCTGCTCTACTCCAGCCCCTGTATTACTGAGTACTCTGTCTCTGATTTGCTTCTCATTATTACCTATATTGCTGCCACCTGCGTCTCATTGTGCTCCACCTGTCATCTGCCTCTCTGTTTATTGCTCACTGTATTTCAGTCCTGTTTTTTTTCCACCTGTTTGTTGCCAGACGGTGCCAGTGAATTTTCCTGAGCCTTTCCAGCATTCCTGTTTGTACGCTCTCCGTCTGAATTTGGTGCTCTGGGACAGCTGGAGTGGCAGAATCTGGGCTACAAGATCGGCGGTATTGGCAGAAGGCAACTACGCTGCCCTGCGTATGGAGTCCAGCTGGTTCTGGTGTCTCCCCAGCATCAGTCCTTGTTGCTGCGGGGCAGCTCTCAGACGATGGGGGTCTGCTGGCCAGATTGTACAGTCAGGGCACTGGAGCTAGGATCACAGACCCTGTACTGAGCATTCAGCAATATTAATTAAGTAAAAATCACGAGGTGCAAAGGAGGTCGGCGTCAAAGTTCAGGCAGAGATCAAAATATCCAGAGAAATCCAAAAACCGGAATCGGGGTACAGGCAGAGTCGATATTCAGAAAGAGAGTGTACAAATACGAACGTTGAAAGGGCTCAGAATATTCACTGGCATAATATGACAACAGGTGAAAATATAGGACTGAAATACACTGAGCAATAAGCAGAGAGGCAGATGATAGGTGGAGCATAATGAGGCACAGGTGGCAGCAATACAGGTAATAATGAGAAACAGATGAGCGGCGGAGTATTCAGTAATACAGGGGCCGGAGTAGAGCAGGAGCGGGGCAGGAGCAGATGGCAAAACAAAACCACAGACTCACAGCTCGGGAGAAATATACAAAAAGACGGAGGTACTGACAGAATCTCTAACCACTATCTCACAGCATTGAATATGCACAAATACAAACAGTTACAGTCACATAAACGTATAAAAACACACGCTATTCGACGATGGAGAAACTGATGTTTCTTTCAGTTTGACGCCTTTTCCTGGAAACCCATTGACTTCACATAACAGTCGATCGGGTAGTCGCATCCGCTTTGTGAGTTCACTGTGAGTTTGAAGGGTTGTCAGAACGAGCTAATAGCCCTGCACATAATTACTGCAACTAAACGATCCAGAAACATGGACTGAAATCATCGATACCACGTTAAATGGGCAAAACATCCAACAAGTGCAGAATGACTGGTTATGCTTTCCGTACCTCGCGAAGGGATGCGGTTTATGCCTAAAGTTGCACGTGCTGTTGGACTCTTACATCACTGACCATCGAATACAGGAGGATACGAATCTGACAGACTCAGCAAATCAACCGCGTAGTTCTGCTAAAATATCCTTGCTACATTTGCTTTCTGTTCCAATTTCAAAAAATGACTACTGGGTTTAAAGCTGACGGTAGAAACAATGTCCAATTGGCCTTTTCGTCCGCCGTGATTAAATGCATTCATGGTGTTATATAGCATAAAATCAGTCCATTTTGTCCATGACAACCAGGATGCCCATCAAAGCTCGATCGAATTTCCAGCGTTCGGCGTATAATCTTTCTAAGCTTTGCAAAGCAAGAACCTCTTCTGCTTCTGACTGATGTTATTGCCATTTTTATAGAAGATTACACAAATCTACGGGAAAAGGACTGAGTGCATTAACGCTTGTGATACTCCTCGCAGTGTTAGACACCTTCATATGATGGCTCTCATCTCCAAAGAATAATGTCCTTCTTGTCCAACTTCTCTCACGTTGGAATTCCTTGTGTCCAAGAAACAAGTTGGTAAATCACTGCTGCACTATGTTCAGTACAATACATTCCTTTCTGATGCTCGCTGAAAAAAACAGAAAAGGCATGTCCAAGTACTTGATATTGCACTACCGTTTCTAGATTACAGTTGACTTTCACTCCTTCTGTTCTACAGCAGCCCCCTGGGACAAACTGTTTATAGTGGATATTTCACCTTGATCGACTTTCCCAAATGCAGCACGTCGGAATTATCCGAAATAAGCCCCATTTCACATACCTCGCTCCACTTACACAGCTGATCAAAATCCCACTGTGATACTTGATAACTCTATTCAGAGTCCAACATATCAGCTACACAGGTAACAACTGCAAACTGTCGGTCAGTGGCATGTATATTACCTTCCCGCACGGTGATTTAGAAGACAGAAAACAATAAATCCAGCACGAATACCTGAGGCATATCCCTCGTCTGTGCTCTGTAGTCCGAAAAAAAAATCATTCCTTTATCGTGAAGCCAATTATGCATCCAGTTAGCTATTTATCGCTCTTTTGCGTCCTGTCTAACCAGTGAGAGCAGCATGACAGGTGAAAGGCCTCCACGTATATCGAACACGATTACTGTTTTGCCCTCGTCGAACGGTATAACGTGACGAATATTCCTGGTCAGCTCTGGTGAATTCCAACAAAGCAGCGACTTGTTTTTGTGGACCCTGCGTGTGCAGCTTGGGGTCTCTAAGGAGCCGCTGTCTCACCCCTTCAACATCACGGCGATTGCCGGACCCCCCTGTGGGTATGGGCTGGTCAGGGCGCGCATACAACCTTTGCACATGAGCATCACAGACCTCCACGACTCCATCATATTCCTCCCTATCGACTCAGTCAATACCCTCTGATCTTGGGTTACTCCTGCCTCTTCACCTACGATCCTCACTTCGCCTGTCCATTCTCTTCGCTGCTGAGTTTTTGACCCACCGGCCTGCAACTTCAGTTGACGTCTGGTAAAACCGTGGAGACGAATGAAACCATCGACCTCAGCCAGCTCCCACACGAACACCACGACTAGGCTATCGCCTTCAGAAAATGAAAGTCCAGCACCCAGTCTCCTCTCGGACAACGCGCAGCGTGGTTCACCTCCTTGCGGGCCTTACCTCTCCTCGATCTCACCCCTCATCAGACCCACCCATGAATGACTACTCAGTCAACGCGGTGCAGCACAGCTTTATTCTCCCATCCCAGACCCCAGTCGGCGCCCGAGTAAAACACTCAAAGTGGTCCACCCTTCACTAGACTGGATCTACTGAATCTGCATCTGCCAGGTGATGAATAAATGTTGGCGATCATAACGCCTGCTGTTCAGTACGAATGCCTGGTGATGCATTTCTAACTTTCCAACAGTCCAGCTGTTTTCCAAGCCTTCATGTACCTGATCCTCCTCGCCTCAGTTAGGTTTTGTTTTGCTCATAATCCGCAGACGAATGGTCAGTCAGTAAGAGCAAAACATCACATGATCAAGTTTCTGCGTTGACCTGTCGACTCTAATCCATTAATATGGAAGATGTATTTTCATTGGTCCCGGGTAGCTCACGATCGACACAACCTCTCTGCAATGGGTATGTCACACTATGCTATTATCATTGTCATGGTTAACAATCCTTGGCCTTCCCTTTGAAGGTGTCTACTGTGCAAGACCCGCCGGTCAAGGCCCTGGTGCCCCACTGCGGGAGGAAGGCACGGAGGGCTATCGCAGCTGCCAATTGTACCTTTGTCGCCCGAACAGATTATCTGAGACTGGGGGACTTGTCTGAATATGCACAAGCTGAATTTTGTGCATAGATGATGAATGTATTTCAGTGAATGGCGAGGTTATGCCGGGACGTCATCACTTTGATCAGTTGATGCTGCAGAAGCAACAACATTTTCCGTAGGATTTAACGACAGTCAGTAGGACCAGTAATGATGCTGTCAGACTGGTCAGTAGTGATATTATCATTTCAGCTCAGTGTTACTTAAAAAGAAGCGGTTACACCATCAGCGTGGTCAGTGACATGTTAGTAAAGCGCGAAAGCGCGGACCGTTCTGCTTTTAGAACGGATGTGTCTCTATGAACTATAAACCAGGTCTTTAATCGTTCTGACGTTTCAGCATTACAGTCAATGAGTCTGCTGTCGCCCAATCTAAATCCAGGTATTGGCTCTCCAGCCGTTCAGACAGATGACCGTGAATGCTCCGAGTAGATACATAGTTTGTGCACATTCATTCGGCTGTGTTTCAGATTACTGCACATCTGACGAGACCAACTTCATTCTGTGCCTCTTAATGTTTTGTCGCATTCGAGCAATGTATTTACAGATTATTTCAAAATGTTTTAAAATGTTTAATTTTTGGGTAAACCATCCCACAACTGAGCATATTCCGTAATTGTGCACGTGCCGCACCATAACGGGTTAACTGCATCTCATCTTGACTGTAGTTATTCTGATTACTGATGTGAAATAATTCACCCCTATTGTTTTTACACAGCTTGCTTGAAGCAAAAAAAACACATTTTTAGCAACATTCAGTACATTTTTTGAATAGTTAATTATCTTAAAATATGTATACAATATACACAGGGTATTTTAATATATATATATAACCTAGCGAACATAGTGAATCCTTATTTATTTTCGTGCGGCAACACGAGTGAATCTGCAGATGCTGGAAATAAATAAAAACACAAAATGCTGGCAGAACTCAGCAGGCCAGACAGCATCTATGGGAGGAGGTAGTGACGACGTTTCGTGCCGAAACCCTTCATCAGGAGCCGTGCGAGTGGCGGAGTGGCTAAATAAGAGTATAACAGTTCTTGCAAAGAAATAGCAACGAATTTCATTTAAACATGTAAAAATAAAAATGTGCCGGTGTGAAATGTAAACATAGCACGTAGTGATGATAAAAAAAAACTGAATGAATATTTCCCCTCAATCACCGAGTCAATCCTGACATCAGAACAAAAATAACAACAAAAATGAGGTTTATTGCTATCCCTTTCACTGCTGTATCGGTCACTCGTTGGTACATTGACTGTTAATCACTGTCCTGAGAACTGTATATCAGGTAAAATCAGTTCCATGACGCGACGTTGCACGGATATTCTGTCAACGACACTTCTTCATGTTGTTACCTAACACACCACGAGAATCTCGTCCTCCATAACTTCCGCCGTCTTCAACGGAATCTTACGAAGATGCACTTACCCTAGCCTGCCAACAGCCCCTTCTGCTGTTTCTGCAGGTCCACCTCACTCCCATATCCACTACTGATTTCCTTCATGGCACTTATCCCTACAAGCGTTACACGTACCCTACCTGCATCTGCACCTCCGCCTTCACCAATAACTGTTCACAACAATCCGTCCTTCCAGATCTGACAGTTATATCGGGTTATTTCGGTGTAGCAACCCCCACAATGGCGAGACCGAATGGCGATTCGGTCACCGCCTTGATGAATACTGTACGATTGTTTGGCATTCACCTTCTAAAATCGATGCTTTTTGTGAATGAAAATGTAAACAATTCCCAGTATTCCTATGGAAATGGATCTGTGGACGGTCTATAATAATGAAGCCCACTGAATCCCAGATATTGACTTTCAAACTGCTTTGAAAAAACAGGCCAAGATTCATACGTGCTCGGCGATTAGCCTTTAACAATATCCTTTCTTTCCACATATGCCACGCAACAAGAATATGAGGGAATACTTCACACCTACGGTAAAATAAATCTTCAGCAAGTCGATAGCAGTTTGGATGCCTTCTGTAAAACGAAACACACTTCATCATATTTCACTCTGCAGCGTGTTATGGTGTGTGATGCTCCTCCGGACATCCGGCGTCCGGAACAACAACAACCACGGTCGCAGTGAAACTCACCACCTCAGAGTTCCAGGGCGAGTTAGAAACAGGTTTTGCGGAGAAATATATCTCCATCCGTCATTGTTCTTCCCTACGTCTTCACATTCGCAACTTGAAAGACTGCAATCCTGCAAAAGAGAAGTTAATCCTTGCCATCGGCGGAGCAATTGGGGACCGATAATAAATGGTTACTTGTTAAGAGTGCAAGTATCGCTGAAATGAACAAAACCAGTACGAGCTTTGATGTATTGATTAATAAACCCGATTGATTGATTACTGACCGTGCTACAATAAAATGGCGGCATAGGAATTGAAGTGAACTATTGTCGCAAATAATGGCAGCGTTTACGATTTAGGGATAAATATAATTCACAACAAAACTTTAATCCAATGTGAGAGTGGCGCAGTCTGCCTCACAAATGGTATTCAAAGTGTTGGAAGGGAACACGTGTTGTCAATGCTGAGACACACTCAAATGAGTCGAGAGCCACACATCGATATTAGATCCAAGATGGATAAGGAGAGGTGAGTCATCCTTCAATGGGCGGTGGGCCGAACATCGATATCAGTTCCACGACAGATACACGTGTGAGGCTTTCTCCAGGCAGCCGAGGGCTGCAGATTGATACAAGTTCCACACTGGATGTAGAGTGGCGAGACTTCTTTTTCCAATAAGCCGAGGGCCGCTCATCGGTGCGAGTTCCACAGTAGGCACAGAGCAGTTTGTACTACAAAAACCTACAGAAATTAGATTGAAAGGTGAGCTTGAACGCACCTTCTATTCTGCACAAAGAGATTGGTGACATTGTGGAAAATGAGAAGACACTGAATGGAGAAATGGGACGGAGATAGTCATGGAGTCATAGACTACTACAACAGAGAAATAGGCTAATACTCCCATCCAGATAATCCCTCCGTGATCTCCCTTGTATACTCGCTCGACATCTGAGTGAATAGGCTTCACCTTTTTCATGTTTTACTTTTCATCACAAACACTTCAGTCTACGTCTAGATTCCCTCAGAGGACGGGGAAAATCTCCGGAAATTCACCTTGTCTGTAACCCCCACAATTTTGTATTCTTCTGCAAAATCTCCATTCATTTCCCTGCTCTCAAAGGAATAAATAAACTATTTAACCTATTTAATCTGTCCCTCTTGTAATCAGCCTCCGAACTCTTCCTTTGAAATTATCCCTGCACACTTTAAGCTTATAGATATTTCAAAGCTGTTGGTAGGTGGCCGGAGTAGCCCACGATGTTCTATATCCGGCCTCACCAATATGTTGTACAGCTTCAAGATAACGTCCCAACTCCTGTTCTCCGTGATCTGGCTGCGAAGGCCAATGCGATTAGAGCTCAATACGACCCGATCTACCCGTGACGCCGCTTTCCTGGAAATATCGATCTGTATTTTCATGTCTCTTTTTAAATACTGCACACGAAATTCTAGAAAATATGTGTGTTTTAAGCTATTGTATCTTCCTTCGCAACGCAGACCATCTCACAGTTGCCTGTATTAAATGACATCTGCCATTTACAGCCCACTTCCTAGCCGGTCAACAAGCTACAAGCTTGGATATAGTTCCTGGCAGGAACAACGCCCCCAACCTAGTAGACGTCCGCAATTCTTCTGATTCAGTTTTCTAACATCGACATCTAAATCATTAACTTTCATGATAAGTAACAAAGGGCCGAACACTAATCCCTGCAGTAGACTTGTCAAAGTGACAGAATCAACCACCCACTCTCTGTTAATCCAGATAAGAACGTTTATCAAACTGTCCACAAGCCGCATCTAAATTCGTGTTGGCGCGTAACCTTTTATTATCAAAGGTCCCTGCGATAATCATCTAAATCGCGTTGATATACACGGAAGAACATGCAAACAACGTGTTTTATTGTGATACATGTCATCAGGTGATACTGTGACCTTCATCAATCAAATGACTCAAAATGACTGGAGCAAGCGACAGAAAAACTGATCTCATCTTCCTCTTCAATAAATTGTGCCCCATTTCACCTGCCGAGCTAATGTCTAATGTCCGGCTCTCAACGTCAGAAGCGAATATGCTCTGATGAATGTGACAAAATAAATTTGTTTGAAGTTCATTGTTCATGTTGTTTGTTCAGGTTGATTGTCTATGTTAGAAACAAAACTGATCAATAAATGTCCCATTTCAGCAGCTGACGTCAGATTTCTTGGAAAGCACATTGACAACGTTCATATTATCTTTTGCTTAAAATGTAATAACTTGTAACATCCCTTGGGGAGCCGAATTCATGGCACGCTGACAGAGTGAGAAAAAAACTCTTTAATGTCAGTGTTTGTGTAGCTGGTTGTCCCTCTTGCGAATGATGTGATTACCACACTAATTGCCTCAGTGGAATTGCTCTGAATTGCATATAACTCTGTAAAACCGATCACCGGCCCATATGAGCAGTTGGAATGTCCCATAGAACTGAACGTTGCCTCTGACGGAATATGGGATATCCAGCGATTTTCTACATCGCGGGAATTTTCTATCCTACAATTGTAGCGATCGCTATCCCTGGTAAGGTACTGGAGAGGGTCACTATATGTATGGTGCTGTCGTCATCTTGCTTTTGTTCCGCTGCACTGTTTGTACGTTTACTGACCACAGATGCTACTTTCGTCTGAGATGTGTTTGCAGAATTGAGGATTCAAGCATCTGATAGATTTGTAATTCATATTCCCTACTGTTTCTACCTGATGCTTTTTATTTCTTTTGTCAATTACGTCGGTGCCGATATTGCCCTATTTCCATAGTTTCACCACGCTCGGCTTTCTGAACCGACAGTGGTTGCTTTTCCAGATCGGAAGCTGTTTCAACTGACCGGCCAGTCGAATGTCGACACTCAGGTCTGTTTTTCCATAAACCACTAAATTATAACAAATGCATTAAATTTCATGATTTCACTACAAATAATCCCTTCAGCAATTTCACCTCAAATAATGGAAATGGTGTTGTTTATGGAGAGATCGAACTTCACCGGTGATGAGTCGTGGAAATCAGATGCCCGGCTCTAAACTGTCGCTAAGTCGCCAACCCACTGTTAATTCTGTCCATTGTTGTCCAGCTGGTGTGCACAGGCAGAATCTGCACAAATTGAATTTCTGCTTTTCACTTCCAAATTTTAAAGAAAATCATATTCTGCATTGCTATGTAAAAATGGTGTTCAATCAGACATTTTCATCTAACGATAATTCAGTGATGATTTTTTTTTTCTCTCTGAATTTCTTGTAGTTAATTTAACGGCGATTGTGATCCTATCTCGGGGAAAATGCGGACTGTCCAAATGCATCACCCGTTACCTGGTTGGAATGGCATCAGCGGATATGATGGCGGTTATAATTTTTGCTTTACTGGATCAGACCAACAGTATCTACAATTATTCCCGATACCTGCTCATCACTCCTGTATGCGCTCTGACACTTGTATTTCATATTGTGACGAGGGACCTTTCTGTTTGGTTTACGGTCAGTTTTACCTTCGATCGTTTCATCGCAATATGCTGTCGAAAGCTGCGGGAAAGATACTGCACTGAGAGAACAGCAACGGTGGTTATGGTGACCGTGTTTTTAGTGAGTTGCGGGAGAAGTGTCCCGTTTTACTTTGTTCTTGAACCTTATGTCATCATTGACAACGTGCCATGGCGTTGCGTCCACACTCATGAATACGCTACTTTACCCGTGTGGAAAGGAGTCGAATTACTGGATAGTATTTTAACACCGTTGCTACCAATCGGGTTAATTCTAGTGTTCAATGGGTTAACAGTAAGACATATAATTGCGGCAAATAGAGTCCGCAGAGGTCTTCGGAGGAGCAGCGATAAACAGAAAGATACCGAGGTGGAAAACCGCAGAAAATCGATGATTTTGTTGTTTGCAATTTCAGCTAATTTCATATTACTTTGGATACCCTATATAGCTCATTCGCTGAAATGGCAAACGGAAAATTACTACTACCAGGACAGATATTTGAGTTCCCCGGTATATATACTACAGCAATTTGCGGCAATTTTGCAATTTCTGAGTATGTGCACCAATACTTGTATCTATACACTGACACAGAGAAAATTCAGGCAAGAGCTGAAGAATGGAATGAAGTATGTTTTCACGTTAAATGGGCATCTGTGTAGATAACGCCCACTCCAATTGCAATTCAGAGGAGTTTTTGAATAAAGCAGTTTTAAAAATCTGTAGGTTTGGCAAATATGCCATAAATTCAAGCAATCATGTGCCTGGGCATCCTGAAATAAATAAATTACAAACTATCGCAGTGATTTGACGAAAATCTGGGGAACGTTACCTCAAAATAAAAGCCAGGAGCAACAGGCTCCAGGGCAGCTTCAGCCACCAGGAGTGTTTTTCTATGTTACATTGCCTGTTCTATTTATCATAATTTATTATAAATTACTAGGCTTGCACATTGCACATTTAGACGGAGACGTAACCTAAAGATTTTTATTCCTCGTCTATGTGAAGGAAATAAAGTCAATTCAATCTGAAGGGGAGGGATGATTTACGGTATTTAAGAGGTTCAGATGTTTCAAAATGCTCACAGTGTGGTAAAAAAGAGTAATGGGAAAACCTTTTAAACGCAAGGAAATTGTGATAGTATCACAGCTGAGGAAATTGGGGGACACTGTACTGGGGTTGTATGTCAATAGACTGTGAGTAGAACTCACTACTATGAAGGGAACAAACACACGTGTGAGATATTCTGAGCAGAAATCGCATTACAAACGAAAACAACACACAATGAGAGTGACAGATCGAGAGATAGATTTTGCACAGGTGCATGTGCACTATTAAAACGACTGTTGTCACAGGCAACTTGAAGTTCATTGATTTTCATCGGCAAATCTCCTGTTTAAAAAGTTTAGAGTTGACAGGATTTCTCAGTCGTGTACAGGAAGGAGACCTGGCCGAAGTAACGCGCTGGCAGACTAGTGAACAGTTCATCCTGTGCTAATACTGGAGAGTGAAATGGGTCAGGTAACTGATCTCTCCGCGTGACGGCATTTCAGAACGATAGAGCACAGCTATTCGACATACTTTACACTGGTATAGCAGCAGAAAATGTGGAATGCTCTTTATTGATACTATTCGGTAAGCACGTGGGAGCCGAATAACGGAAGCGATTTGTTCCACCAAATGCACAGGGGAAATATGGAGATTGTTAATGGAGTACTTGACTGAGGTTCAGCATTAGCTTCTTTCATTGAGGTGGGGATCGGATGGCTCGTAAAGTAACTCTGGTTGATAAGCGTTATTTAACACCTCTTCAAGTTGAAAAAAGAACATACCCAAGGGTTTGGGTGAAAGGATCAGGCAAGGCTATGGAAAGCCACATTGGAGCGGGGGGGGGGGGGGGTTTGTGGTATTTTAAAAAATGGGCTGAGAAGAATTAAAAGGAGACATGAGAAGGTATGTGTGACTCGCATTATGGTAGGTGAAAAACAGGATGATGACGGCACAGAGAGTGGGATAGATAAGATATAAAAGAGGAAACATGGCTCTGTAGTGCAAGGAGGCGGTGAAAGTCCTTTCTGATACTTTGCTTCGGTATACACCAGTGAGGGAGATCGTGATGAATGTGGATACAGCGACAAAAGGCAGGTTTGCTCAGACATGCATATGCTCAGAATTAAGAGCTGGAAAGTGGGAATACATGAATATAAACCATTCCCGTTGCTAGAAGGTATGCAATCCAGGTAATTAGAGAAAGCGAGCGGAGATATTGCTGCGCGTTCGGACATGACGTTTGCTTCATCACTAGCCGCAGAAGTAGTACAGGAGGATTGGAGATTGGCAAATGTTATTTCTTTGTTCAAGAAATGTAATAGGCAGAGTGTTAAGAATTACAGGCCAATGAGTCTTCGGTCAGTAGAGGGCAAGTTATTATAGAGCCTTGTTAGAGACAAAATTTACGGAGAAACATATTCTAGTTGGTGATAGTCAGAATGGTTTTGTGTCCTTTATGAGCCAGTAGAAAATGTATGAAAAAGTTAAAAGCAGGCAGATGTAGCAGAAGAAACTATATGGGATATAATAATTGTGTAAACTACTGGACTGGGGTCCCTATGGTGTACACTTTCAAAAAATCATTTGGCCTGGGATCTAGTGAAACCTGACTGCATAGATTGAGAACTGTCTAAGCAAGGAAGGC
Source organism: Hemitrygon akajei (assembly GCF_048418815.1). NCBI lineage: Eukaryota > Metazoa > Chordata > Chondrichthyes > Myliobatiformes > Dasyatidae > Hemitrygon > Hemitrygon akajei. The sequence goes on from NW_027331948.1 coordinate 4,267,775, forward strand.
CAATGACGCAGTGGATGGATTGTATTCTGCCTGGAGGACAGCGGCTAGTGATGTTCTGCAATGAAGGTATAATCATTAGTACACTTTACACTACATTACTACACTATATAGACTCTGCTCTAATAGTGTTCTGAGTGACAGGCTTTAGTTTGACTATTCTGCAGGACTTGATAATTCACTGTGTTAGGGCTGATTTTAAAAGCAAACTACTAAATTCGGACTGAAACCACATGGTATCTAAACTGAAATTGCGTATATTTATTACAGGACTGAAGCTGCGTGCTATCGAAACTGAAATGATGTTTACTTATGAAAGGCAAATGGTACAGTTACATCGAAATATTTTATTTTTCCAATGATCCCTGCAACTGAAGATCAGCATTTCAAAACATCCAGTAGCATCCTTTGTTTCTTTCAAATGAACCAGCCTCCCAGAAAGCTAACATCAAATTTCCAATTCAAGTAAACACGAAGTTGTTTTATGTCAATTTACTTTTGAACAGCGGCTTGATCGTACCCGGAATAGATACAGTTGTAGCTCGATTTATTTAACGTGGATTTTACATGGCTAGTGTAGAATCCGTGTCTCCCTCTGAATTCAATACCGCAGTAAACAAACAAACACAAGAACGCACTCGGAATACAATAATCTAAGCTCCAGCGTTTCTTCCTACAAACCTGTCGCTGGTAACTGTCGTATATAGAATAAACAGTTAAACCCTAGCGCGAAAATACTTACCAATTAATCTAAAGAACAAAGGGAAACCAGATATGATTGATTGCGGACCCATACACAGAGACTTTATGCAATTTCGGAAAAGGAAGCGGTCTCTGATAGAGTGTTCCTGCATATTTATTTCAACCAGTGAAACGGACATTTTCAGACAGCGAGATCCCCTTGTTAAAGAAAAGATTAATTCAAATATCTCGTCACTACAATATTAACAATCGCACGATTGTCTACAGTTCATTCACACACGCATTCCCTCTGTTTCTCTTTCAACTGAACTCAGAAATATCTAGATCTTGTGCAATATTTTGCATTCTCAGTGCGTTCCCACGTTAAACTATCCCAGAACTCTGAAGTATTGAACAGTTAACAAATAGTCTATAATTAGAATCATACAACATTTAAGAAATCCTTTCGAGTCTAAAGCAAATGGACGCTGGAAGTTATGATTCGTCCGCAAATTATTATGCAACATATCTAAAATGTGACGTAACGACGTCACCAAATCTCCAACGACTTAAACGTTTCCTCGCCTCCAATCACGGAGTAAAGATAGGTTTGAGATTAAATGAACAATTTGTTGTATGTTATGTTTAATAATCCCTATCACCACCGTTAAAGTAACTGATTCGTGCACAGTACTGATTCCTTGGCCACACGCGACACGCCCCCACCCACCCCAACCGGAGGTATGGTCTTCACTGCCTTAATGATGGAGTGAAGGTATATTCGTTTAGTGTGTTACCTTCCCTATAATCGGAGGGAGGAGTTTAGATGATGCCGCCTAACGGAGACTCGTTTGCTGGCATATTCTGATTCAGCTATATTTCTATCTTTAATATCTCTTCTTTCTTTTCTGAACTCGTTTTAAGGCCGTGGCCTGTGTTTACTCGGCATAGAAACATATGAAACTATGAAAGGGATGGATAAGATAGAGGCAGGAAAGTTGACTCCACTGGTAGATGAAACCAGAACTCGGAGACATAACCTCAAAATACGCAATGTACATTTTGGACAGCGATAAGGAGGAAATGTTTTCCCAGAGAGTGGTGAATCAGCAGAATTTTCTGCCCAAATGAACAACTCAGGCTGCCTCAGGAAAAATATTTAAGACATGTTCGGGCAGCGTTTAGCAATGTAGGGTAATTAAGGGATAAGGGGTCATGCGGTCCGCTGCACCTTCTGAAGTCAACAACCAATTCCTTCGCCTTGCTGACGTTGAGGGATAGGTCATTGGCTTCGCACCATACCACCAGGTTCTTAATTTCCTCTCTGTACTCAGACTCATCATTAGCCAATAAGAATTGTGTGTTTACTTACAAGGAGAGAGCTTTGTCACAGAGCAATGACACTTCTGGAGTTCACAAGCGCGCGCGGGCGCGCGCAAGCACACACACACACACACACACACACACACACACACACACACACACACACACACACACACACACACACACACACACACACACACACACACACACACACACACCAGGAACACAAGCAAATGTGCCTGTCCCATTTCGTGTGGTGGGGGAGGCGGTTTGAATGTCGGTGAACTTTTCCTTTTTGAAGGGATGGGGGTTTGGGTTCGATTCTTTTTACTTTGAGTTAATTTCCATAAGACCATAAGACATAGGAACAGAAGTATGTCAATCGTCCCATTGAGTCTGATCCACCATTCCATCTTCAGGAACACATATAAATAATTTCACCTGCCAAAAAAAACCTTTCTTTATTAGAGAACCATTGTGCTCTACCGATTTTAGAGTAAGAACTGGCACTTCTATGGATCTAATTGTTCAACTTATAAAAACAACTAATATTTACTATATTTAAAAATAAGCAGCTCAAATTTCATGCCAAAATTAAACCTCCAAGTTCCTTTATTTAGCATGTTATATTAACAAAAATAAGAAAAACAGCGTTTGTAATATTTTCTGGACAAAATCTGTTGCAAAATGATGCGATGAATAATAAAAAAAACAAAATTTTTCTCACGTGTTTTTCTGAAGTGCATTGTAACTGATGCGCTAGAGGACGTTCTCACACCATTTGAGGTTGTGGAGTTTTCCTGTGTGTATAGAAACCCATCAATTCAATCACAACACACAACGACAGGGAATACATTGAGAAACCATGGACAATGATGGAGTATCACTTGCGCAACAAACACTCAGATCGGCCGTTGAACTCTAACACGGAGACTACGGAAGTGTGCATCATACCGCAGGGTTTTCGGACCATAACGCTATGCTGAACTCTTAATTTACTCCAATATCAACTCAACAATTCCCTTTGTTTGCCTTTGATTCATGCGCCTATGTAGGAGTCTCTGCAATGTTCCTAATGTATCAGACTCAGACAGCTCTCCTGGCTGGTCTGTGATAGGCCAGTTATAAAATTATTTCTGTTTTAAATTTGCGAGTATGTTGTTCTGTGTAGCACCGAAAGTTCGTGAGTAGGATTTCGAGGGAAGCTTAAGTTTCACATTTGGAATATTCCAAAGTTTCACGTTGCAACACGCGACTGATTGATGAACTACTCAGAATTTGGCGTTACAGCAACGTCACTGCGCAACCCCGAATGTTCCACTTGTCAGGGACATGCATGGTGGGCGGAAGGGTTTGCTCCTGTGTTGCAAGACACCGTGTCCTATATTACACCAAGCAGTGCAGAGGAACGAGACGAATGGTGGAGAACGGACAGCGGATGATTAATAGATTGATATTACAAAGTGAACATGTCACCTGGACATGTTAGGTCATGGAACAGTAGAGCACAGGAACAAAACCTTTTACTCATTACTTCTGCGCTGAACACGAGACCGAATGAGACTAAACTGATGACTGTAGTTGATCCACCTCCGTTCATTCACTGAATGCTCATGTGCTTTGACTGAATCTCGAAGTTACATTTCAACAGACGGCAAACCTTTGCCATAAACTCTCTTGTTGAAGTAAATATTTGAGAAGGCAAGAGAAAACACTGATAGATTAAAAAGATGGAGGCTCACTTAAAGATATCCCCGGAAGGGAGCAGGAAGGCCGGTGAGTTAGCCAAACTAGAATCAAGTTGGGTGGTGAGATGGAATACACATGTAGAGATGGGGATAACAGAGAAACCAGCAAACTGTAAACATATAGACTTAGTCCTGACACAGCCAAATGATCAGGAGTTAGCAAAGGTACAAAGAGGAGAGTATTCTGAACGGCTTGTGAAATATCGAGGGATACAGGCGCGGAATTGGATTGTACTTGATAGCGGTAAATTTGAGGTGCGGAGTTGTGAAAGAAAGTAGGTGATGTATTGGCACCATGACATTTGTTGGCATCAAAGAGCAGATCTATGAGACAGTTGAAGAATCTGTGTTGGTAGCCAAAACTCCGAGGAGATGTACATTATTGTAAGAATTGTTTGATTTGTGCCCAGTGAGAACCCAGATAATTCGGGTGGAAAATCAGTTTCAGGATACGTCCCATAAATACGTCTCCTCCATCCTCTGGAGGACTGAAATATATTTTCGAGATAGTGGATGCGTTCACCAAGTGGAGAAAGCCTTTCCCAACCTGGTAATGAAAACCGCTGACGTTAGAGCCAGGATTTTATTGGACAGAGTTTCTACAGGTTGGGGATTGCAAAGCTCTCTGGAATCAGTCATCGTCCCCGCTACACCCACATGTGAAACTGTCTGGGGTAGAACACAGGTTGGTATCCCTTATCGACCACAATAGAATACAATTGCTGAACGGATGAAAAACAAACACATTAAAGGCAATGTTATGTAAAATGAAACGGTTAGAATCTCTGTTTGGGCTAGATATATTACAGACCGAGTATGATGGCATTGGAATGGACAAATGCAAGCAGCAATTAATTGACTCTATTAAGGAGGCCCATTATGATGCCGCCCATAAAATGTGACAGAAGAAACAGCAGAACAAAGCTATTTCGAGGTGCGAACAAAACCGCGGGAGTCGGAAATAGGACAGAAGGCTAGGATCTCATTCCATCAGCCAAGCCCCTTTACAGCTTCGCGATTTGTCGGGACATATGATTTCGTTGACAATGCAAGTCCATCAGTATATCGAATCCAGACCGCTCCAAACAAGTTGTGGTGGTAACATATTAACATATCCAAACCCCTTAGAGATAGTCAATGTGATCTAGTAGCTGAATGTCAGAAAATTTGTTGTCAAAGGGATGCTCTGGACCGAGGTGAGAAGATCCTCTTAGTCAGGTAAGTGACGGTGATATGGATGAAGTAGCTGAGCAACCACTTCCAGATTGCCCCCGGAGGATGAAGATAATTCACATCTTTGCACTCGCACGAGCCAAGGCGGAGAAAATGGAAGACAGAAATAGATGGTAGAACGTGTTTGTTATCTGGTCTTTTGGAAATAAAGTGGGGGATAATTGATCTGATATGAATGGATATTAACAAGGCGTTACGGTGAGTCATGGGAGGACCATTCATTATGTCAGAATATTTAGTATCCAGGGATAGTTGGCTGGTGGATTCAGAACTGACTCCCACAGAAGGCAGCAGATAGTACTGGAAGGACCTCTTTCTCCCTGGATGTCGGTGGCCAGTGGAGTAGTGCAGAGATCCGTTCTGCGACCCCAGGATTGCTGTGTTTTTATGAATGATTTGCATGAGGAGGTGGAAGGGTGGTTTATTGTATTTTCAGTTATGCGAAGGTTGATGCAATTATGTAGAGTATAGAAGTTTGTCACTGATTGCCAACAGGACAGTGACAGGACGCAGAGCAGCGTTAAGCAGTTATAGATGGAGTTCAACACGGAAAGGTTCGAAGTGATTCATTTTGGAAGGATGAATTTGAAGGCAGAGGCGATATTTTCTCGGGTTAACGGAGAGCCGCACATTATTACGACTTCCACAATGGAAACAGAGTGACGAGACTTTCTACCAGAAACCGAGGCCCGCTCATCGCTACGAGTATCACAATAGGCACGGAGCGGAGCGGTGCACTGCAGGAGCATGAAAAAGTGTGATTGACAGTTGAGCTTGAACACTTCCACTATTCTGCACTACTCATAGTAACAGCCTGGGAACCTGCGAACAGTTCACGGATTTCACTGGCTACTTTTGTTCCGAGAACGGATGGATAAATAGTGGTAGAACTGTGGCAGGCTTGAGAATATATTTAAATTAAATAGACTGCATCGCACGTCACGGGTATAGGGTATGAAGTCATTCACCGGCAGAGGTCAGGTCCCTGCCAAACGTCCCCATGTGTGCGCTGGAAAACATTGTTCTTCAAACTGTCCACAGCCCTGGCTAATTTCCCGAAGACACGTGCCTCAGTTTGATCACAGGTCTCGGGAATATGGCTGTGGGTCTTTTACAGTGTTTGGAGGAATACGTGCAGTGTATTTTATAGTACCACATGTCAGCTGTTGCTGACTCACACTATTTCCATCACTCAGACCGCCCGGAATGACTGGAACGAACGAACGAAAAGAAGAACGAATGTTCCCCTTTAATAAAGAAGTTTTCTCTATTTCACCTGCCAGAACAAACCCCTTCCCTTTAATTTCAGAAGCGAATGTGCTCCGTCAAATGTTACGAAATAAATTGATTTCAAGATAAATATGCCTACTTTAAAAACAACACAGATATTAAAAAAAAAGATCCATATATAGCTCCAGCTAGGTATCATGGAAAATAACATGGAATATTCGCATCATATTTTGTTTTAAATTAAATAGATTGCAATATCCCTTGAGGAGTCAAATTCATGACACGGGAACAGTGAGTCAAAATAGTTTAATTTAAGTGTTTGTGCAGTTCATTGTCACTAATATTCCTGACGTCACAGCAACGCTAATTGCCTCAGTGGAATTGCTCGCACATCGATAAAAGTCAGCTAAACCGATCACTAGTCCATCTGAGCAGTTCAAACGTTCCAGACAACGCTGCTTCTGACGGAATATGGGATTTCCGACGATTTACTACCTCGCAGCCATTTTCTATCCCGCAATTGTAGCGGTTGGTGTCCCCGGTAAGATTCTGGAACTGGTCACTTTATGTGCGGTGCAGACGTCTTGCTGTTACTCTGCAGCGGTATTTGCACTGTTCCTAAGCACAGATGCCACCATCGGCTGGAATGTGTTTCCGGAATGGAGGATACAAGTATTCAATGGTTTTATTTCCATTTTCCATACTTCGATCGCAGCGTTTTCTTCTTTTGTCTGTGAAGTCGGTGCCGGTATTGTCGCTGTTTCATAATTTCTCCTCGCTAGGCTTTCTGCAGTGATGCTAGTCTCTGCTTTTCCAGGCTCCAGTCTCTATGGGTGCAGGCACTTCGACATTACAACAACGTGGCAGCTTATTTAAAAGACGGTCCAGTCTATTTTCGACACGTAGGTCTGTTCTTCTGTAAGTCAGTAAATGAGAACTCGTGTTTCATATCAATATGTTCCCTTCTTAAAGAGTGGAGTGAAATTTGCAATCTTCTAATCCTCTGGAATCATTCCAGAATCTAGCGACCTCTTTCGGAACCCTGGGGTGTAGACCATCTGGTCCAGATGACTTACTTACCATCAGACTTACAATCATATCACTATACACCACTTTGTCACCGCTCCAAACAATCCCTTCAGCGATTCCACCTCTAATAATGGAAATGGTGTTGTTTACAGGAGATGGACTGCTCACCGGTAGGTGAGTCGTGGAACTCGGATGCCGAGCTCTAAACTTTGGGGATGTCGGCAATCCACTGACACTCACATCCGTCATTGTCCTCCAGCCGGAGTGCAGAGACGGAGACCGCACACACTGGATTCCCGCTTTCCACTTCCAAACAGAACAACCCTGCATAGCATTGCAAGAATGGGGGCATTCAGGCAGCTGACCATGTTTATATTTTGTTTCTAAATTTCTTGTAGTTAACTTAATGGCGATTGTGATCCTTTCTCGGGGAAAATGCGGACTCTCCAAATGTATCACCCGTTACCTGGTTGGAATGGCAACAGCAGATCTGATGGTGGTTATCGTTGTTGCTTTAGTGGAACAGGCAAACAATATCTACATTTATTCCAGATCCTTGCTCATCACTCCTGTATGCGCTCTGACACTTGTACTTGTGGCTGTGACGCGGGACTGTTCTGTTTGGTTCACGGTCAGTTTTACCTTAGATCGCTTCATCGCAATATGTTGCCAAAAGCTGCGGGAGCGATACTGCACCGAGAGAACAGCAACGGTGGTTATCGTGATCGTGGTTATAGTGAGTTGCGGGAGAGGTGTCCCGGTTTACTTTGCCCTTGAACCTTACGTCATCATTGACAACACGCCGTGGCGGTGCACCGGCACATATGAATACGCCACTTTACCCGTGTGGAGAGCATACGCATTACTGGACAGTATTTTAACACCAATGCTACCAATCGGATTAATTCTATTGTTTAACGGGTTAACCGTAAGACATATCGTGGTGGCAAATAGAGTCCGCAGAATGCAGCGGCACAGCAGCGATAATCAGAAAGATGCCGAGGTGGAAAAACGCAGAAAATCGATGATTTTGTTGTTTTCTATATCAGCTAATTTCATATTATTTTGGATGCCCTATGTAACTCATTCCATGAAATGGCAAGTGCAAAACTATTTTTACGAGGACAGATATTTGAGTTCCCCGGTATACATCCTACAGCAATTCGGTTTCATGTTGCAAATTCTCAGCGTGTGCACCAATACATGTACCTATACACTGACACAGAGAAAATTCAGGGACGAGCTGAAGAATGGAATGAAGTATGTGTTTACATTGAATGACCACCTGTGTAGATAACGCCCGTGTCTAATGGCAATTCAGAAAATAAAAATAGAAACATAGAAAACCTACAGCAAAATGCAGGCCCTTCGGCCAACAAAGTTGTACCGAACATGTCCCTACCTTAGAAATGATTAGTCTTCCCCATAGAGCTCTATTTTTCTAAGCTCCATGTATCTATCTAAAAGTCCCTTAAAGGACAGATTCGTATCCGTCTCCACCACCGTTGCCGGCAGTCCATTCCACGCACTCACCAATCTCTGAATAAAAAACTTACCTCTGACATCTCCTCTGTAAGCACTTTCCAGCACCTTAATCTTGTGTCCTCTTGTGGAAACCATTTCAGTCCTGGAGAAAAAGCCCCAGACTATCCACACAAAGAATACTTCTCATCATCTTATACACTTCCATCAAGTCACCTCTTATCCTCTTTCGCTCCAAGGAGAAAAGGCCCAGGTCACTCAACCTTTTTTTCAGAAAGCATGCTTCCCAATTCAGGAAACATCCTTGTAAATCTCCTCTGCACCCTTTCTATGGCTTCCACACCCTTCCTGTAGTGAGATGACCTGAAGTGAACACAGTACTCCAAGTGGGGTCTGAGCAAGAACCTATATAGCTGCAACATTACCACTCGGCTCCTAAATTCAATTCCACGATTAATGAAGGCTAATAAACCGAATATCTTCTTAACCACTGAGGCAACCTGCGCAGCAGCTTTTAGCGTCCTATGGACTCGGACCACAGGATCCCTCTGATCCTCCACACTGCCATTAATACTATATTCAGCCCATCATATTTGACCTACCAAAATAAACCACTTCACATTCTTTGGGTTGAACTCCATCTCCACTTCTCAGTCCGGTTTTGCATCTTATCAATGCCCCGCTGTAACCTCTCACTGCCCTCCACACTATGCACAACACCTCCAACCTTTCTGTCAACAGCAACCTCCACTTCCTCATCCAGGTCATTTATAAAGATCACGAAGAGTAAGGGTCCCAGAACAAATCCTTGAGACAGATTCAGCGGAGTTTTCAAATAAAGCTGTTTTACTTTGAACTGGTTTGGCAAATATGTCATAAATTGAAACTATCATTTGACTGGTCATCAGGAAATTGCAGAATTTGCGGAAGATTGTTTACTTCATGCTTTTCAGGTAGGTAGCAATACAAACGTCCGATGCTGTTGGCGTGATTTTTACGTTTGTTGAAGTATGTTCCAAACTATCAGTCACAGTGGCAGGGATGGCTGCAGGACTTCCCGTGTTTTAGATGCTGGAACGTGGACAGGGTCGGGTAACAGAGTGTAAAGGGAGTGCGACAGCAAATCAGGAATAGTATCGCAGATGTGGAAAGGGAGGACAACGTAGAGCGTTCGGTTTGTAACAGACTGTGAGAAGAACACAGGTACATGAGGCGGACTGGCGAAAAGTCCGTACCTGATCAAATATTGGAAAAGATAACGGGTCAGGAGACAGAACTCTCCGCTGGTCAGCATTTCAGAACGATAGGACAGAACTCTGTGGTGCTACCTGGCAGGAGCTTCGGAACGTACATTGGGAAATGATGTACTCAGAGAAATGCGCAACAGATATGTAGAGATTGTTTAGGGAGCACTGACATGGGGTTCAATAAAGGTTTGCCCCATTGTCGCAGTGCAAGGATGATAGCATAAAGTAACCCTGGGTGACAAGAAAGTTGGAACAACTCGTCAAGAGGAAGAAAGAAAGAATCTTATGGTTTAGGGCGAAAGGATCGAATAGGTTTATGGACAGTCACAATGCAGACAGGAAAAAAATTAACAGCGGGCCTAGAAGAGGTAGAAAAGGACTTGAGAATGATTTGGCGAGTTGCTCTAAGGTAAGCAAAGAACAGCAGGATGACCAGAGAAAATGTTGGCAGATCAGAGGTTAAAGAGGAAAATTGTGTTTGCAGTCAAGGAGGCATTGAAGCCTCTGACTGAATACATTGATGAATGTGAACACAGCGTCGAAAGGCTGATATGCTGGAACATGCTGCCGTGGAGAAACGGGATGCGCTGGAAACTTGGAAAACATTATGACAGGCTATTATGACGTGCGAGAAAGGATATTGTCCACGTAATTTTGGAAGGTGAGCGACGATATTGCTGCGGTTTTGCACGGGATGTTTGTGTCTTCGCTGACCACGAAAGTAAAACTAGAAGACTTGGGGTGGCAAATACTATTCATTTGTTGATGAAAGATAATAGGGATACTCCTTCGAATTATAGACCCGTGAGAATTACGTCCGTAGTGGGTAAACTACTGCAGAGGACTATTGTAAAGGGAATTTATGAGTAGTTGGAGAAACGGAGTCTGGCTACTGAGAGTCAGCATGACTTTTTGAAGGGCATGTTGCCCTTTATGAAACAGATTGGATTATTTGTAACAGTGAAAATCAAACAGAAGAATCAGGACAGTAGACGTGGGTGCATTAACCTTGGTCAATCATTTGATCAGTTCCTCATAGTGGACTCATTCCGAAAGTCAGGAGGCATGGGATCCGGGATACCTGGCTGCGTGGATTCGGAATTGGCTTACTAACAGAAGGCAGATGATGTAGTAGATAGAGCGAACTCTGGCTGGAAGACAGCGGGCATCCTTGTTCCGCAAAGGCGGTCGAAATTCCGTTACACTTTACAATTCTATTTGGACTCTGCGGCTACAAAGGAAAATGACCGATTTAATCTGACCATCTATTAGTAGCTGGATAATTTATGTAATTTGGGTTGAAGATGTAGGGCTGATCGCTGAGCTGCTGTCTGCATCAGCACGTGTTCTAAACGGACCTGCAATTTTCATATTACAGAGCAGATGATAGTTTTTGTAATTAGGGCTGACGACGTAATCACATCGCTGATCTATTGATCACCGCCACGTTATGCAAATTGACCTGCCATTTATATGTTACAGGGCAGATACTGCAATGACCTCGAAACAATCTTTTCCAATGGAGCCCTAAAACTTAAAACCAGTATTTCGAAGTGTTCAGCAGCTGCTTCTGGTTCTGTTTAAAATGATCAGCCTTCCAAAATGCCAATTTCAAATTCTCAATTCAAGTACACACCAATTTATCCAAATGCCAATTTACCTCTGAATCATGGTTTTATTGTATCGGGTGTAGATGCGCTTATAATTCGATGCATGTAACCCTGAATCCATACGACCGGTGTGGAGTCCGTGTCTCACTCTGAAGTCAATAATAAATGAAACATACAAAACGACACAAGCTAAAAACGCAGCATGAGCAAAGCAAACATCCGGGCTTTTACTTGTCCTCCTTCAAAACCACCGCAGGCAACTGGAGAATACAGAATAATCAACTTCCAAAGCAAACGGCCTCAGCACGTATTCTAAAGAATTTAGGAGACTAGGATGTAAAGAGCTGAAGCTCACGTGCACCAGAACTTCACAGATTTTCGGAAAGATATTCAGCCGCCGAATTTCGCAGCAGTTCTCACAAGAAAACACAAATTTTCTATCACAGGTATGGTGAAAACGAAGATGAATTCAATCATCCCCCCAACACAAACTAAAGAAACGTATCATGCCAATAAAGTCATTTATGACCGTAATCTTTCTTTCTCTCTTTCAATTGAACTCAATAATGTCCACATCTCGTGCAATATTTTAAATCCGCAAAGCATTCATATTTTTTAAAATGCAGAAAATGGCATCTTCTTATTTTTTCAACAGTCAACGAAACATCTCCAATTGCAATCATACAACATTTATTGAAGCGTTTTCACTCCAAAACAAACAGAAGCAGAAAACAATGCATCGTTCACGAGTTAATATTCAACACAATTAAAACATGACGTCTCCACAACTCAAAGCCTCCAACGACTTCCAGGATGTCTCAATTCCAGTTTCTGACCAGGGACAGGATTCGGATTAAATTAACCCCTTGCTGTATGGTACCGGCGAGAATGATCCCCATTACTACCGATGAAGAACAAATTTGTTCACCATACTAGGAACACCATCACACCCACCTCTAGTCCGGAACAATTGTCTTTACGGTCTTCCTGAGAGAGTGATGGTATATTCCTGTAATGTAATACTCCTTTTATCATCTCACATCTGCGCTTGCATCTTCTCGTGTTATAACCATCCACCTAACTCCGTCTTAATCCTTCAGTGTGTGCAAGGACAGAGGAATCGAACAGTATAAACGACTTTCTAGATTGGTCGGTGCTGTGAGACACTAAAGGTGTCTCAGCTATACATTAGACATTGTCACGAAACCACTGCACAGAAAGAGGGTCTTCATCCCGTCAGGTCTGTGAGGAATTATTTATACTGCCTACTCCCATCGACCTGCAACCGGACCAAGGCCATCCATATCCCTGTCATCCGCGTACTGATCCAATCACCTCTTAAACGTTGAACAAAATAGAAAACAGAACATGGAGTAGTACAGTACATTACAGGCCTTTCGGCCCACAGTGTTGTGCGGACCCTCAAACACTGCCTCCCATATAACCCCCCAACTTAACTTCCTCCATATACCTGTCTAGTAGTCTCTTAAACTTCACTAGTGTATCTGCCTCCACCAATGACGCAGGCAGTGCATTCTACGCACCAAACACTCGCTAAGTGAAAAACCTTCCTCTAATATCCCCCTTGAACTTCCCTCCCCTTACCTTAAAGTCATGTCCTCTTGTACTGAGCAGTGGTGCCCTGGGGAAGAGGGGCTGGCTGTCCACTCTGTCTAATCCTCTTAATATCTTGAACACCTCTATCATGTCTCCTCTCATCCTCCTTCGCCTCAAAGAGTAAAGACTTAATCTCTTAATCTCTGATCGTTATCCATACTCTCTAAGCCAGGCAGCATCCTGGTAAATCTCCTCTGTACCCTTTCCAACGCTTCCACATCCTTCCTATAGTGAAGTGACCAGAACTCCTAGTATGACCTAACCAGAGTTTCATCGAGCTGCATCATTAAATCGCGACTCTTAAACTTTATCCTTCGACTTACGAAAGCTAACACCCCATAAGATTTCTTAACTATCCTATCTACCTGTGAGGCAACTTTCAGGGATCTGGCGACATGTACCTCCAGATCCCTCTGCTCCTCCACACTACCATTTACTTCCTGTCATTTACTTTGTTCTCTGTCTTGGAGTTTCTCCTTCCAAAGTGTACCACCTTACACTTCTCCGGGTTGAACCCCATCTGCCACTTCTCAGCCCACTCCTGCATCGTATCAATGTCTCTCTGCTATCTTCGACAATCCTCTACACTAGCTACAACACCACCAACTTTTGTGTCGTCTGCAAAGTTGGCAACCCACCCTTTCACCGCCATATACAGGTCGGTAATAAAAACTACGGAAAGTAGTGGTCTCAGAACAGATCCTTGGGGGATATCACTAGTCACAACCCTCCAATCTGAATGTAGTCCCTCCACCACGACACTCTGCCTTCTGCAGGGAAGCCAATTCTGAATCCACCTGGCCAAACTTCATTGGATCCCATGGCTTCTGACTTTCTGAATAAGCCTACCGTGTAGAACCTTGTCAAATGCCCTTCAAAAATCCATGTAGATGACATCCAATGCACTACCCTCATCTATATGCCTAGTGACCTCCTCAAATAACTCTATCAGACTTGTTAGGCACGATCTGCCCTTCACAAAGCCATGCTGGCTGTCCCGGATCAGACCATGATTCTCTAAATGCCCATGGATTCTATTTTTAAGAATATTTTTCAACTGATTTCCTACCACAGACGTAAGGCTTACTGGTCTATTATTACTCGGACTATCCCTACTAGCTTTTTTGAACAAGGGGACAATAAAGGGGACAATGTTCGCCTCCCCCCAATCATCCGGTACCATTCCCGTGGACAACGAGGACATAATGATGCTAGCCAGAGGCTCAGCAATCTCTTCCCTCACCTCGTGGAGTAGCCTGGGGAATATTCCATCAGGCCCCGGGGACTTATCCGTCTTAATGTATTTTAACAACTCCAACACCTCCTCTCCCTTAATATCAACATGCTCCAGAACATCAACCTCACTTATATTCTCCTCACTGTCACCAAGTTCCCCCTCATTAGTAAATAACGAAGAGAAGTATTCATTGAGGACCTCGCTCATTTTCACAGCCTCCAGGCACATCTTCCCACTTCTATCTGTGATCGGTCCTACCTTCACTCCTGTCATCCTTTTGTTCTTCACATAATTGAAGAATGTCTTGGGGTTTTCCTTTAGCCTACTTGCCAAGGCCTTCTCATGCCCTCTTTTTGCTCTTCTCAGCCCCTTCTTATTCGTTTTTCTTGCTACCCTATATTGCTCAATAGACCCATCTGATCGTTGCTTCCTAAACCTCATGTATGCTTCCTTCTTCCACCTGACTAGATTTTCCACCTCACTTGAAAACCATGGTTCCTTCACCCTATCATTCTTTATCTTCCTCACCGGGACAAATTTATCCCTAACATGCTGCAAGAGATCCTTAGACATCGACCACATGTCCATAGTACATTTCCCTGCAAAAACATCATCCCAATTTACACCCGCAAGTTCTATCCTTATAGCCTCATAATTTTCCCTTCCCCAATAAAAATTTCCTGTCCTCTCTGATTCTACCCTTTTCCATGATGTTGATAAATGCAAGGGTCGGTGATCACTGTCCCCCAGAAGCACACCCACTGAGAGATCTGTGACCTGACCCGGTTAATTACCTAATACTAGAACTAGTATGGCATTCCCCGAGGTCGGCCTGTCACCATACTGTGACAGGAATCCGTCCTGGAAAAACTTGACAAATTCTGCCCCATCTAAACCCTTGGAACTAATCAGGTGCCAATCAATATTAGTGAAGTTAAATTCACCCATGATAACAACCTTGTCATTTTTCCACTTTTCAAAAATCTGTCTCACAATATGCTCCTCGGTATCTCTGTTGGTACCAGGGCGCCTATAGAATACCCCCAATAGAGTACTGCTCCCTTCCTGTTCCTGACTTCCACCCATACTGACTCAAAAGAGGATCCTGCTGCATTACCCACCCTTTCTGTAGCTGTAATAGTATCCCTGACCAGTAATGCCACCCCTCCTCCCTTCCCCACCCTCTATACCCCTTTTAACGCACTGAAATCCAGGAATATTGAGAATCCATTCCTGCCCTGGTGCTAGCCAGGTCTCTGTAATGGCAACGACATCATAATTCCATGTATGTATCCAAGCTCTCAGTTCATCACCTTTGTTTCTGATGCTTCTTGCATTGAAGTACAGACACTTTAGCTCTTCTACCTTGCTACCTTTACACCATTCTGCTTCCATTTCCTCAAAGCCTCTCTAAATGTTAGATCTGGCTTTACTCTATGCTCTTCTTTCACTGCTCCGGGTCCCATCCCCCTTGCACATTATTTTACACCCTCCCGAACCATGCTAGCAAACCAGCCTACAAGGTTATTGCTCCCCCTCGAGTTCAGGTGCAACACATCCAAACTGTACAGGTCCCACCTTCCCCAGAAGAGATCCTAATGGTCCTAAAATCTAAAACCCTGCCCCCTGCACCAACTCCTCAGACACGCAATCAACTGCCATCTCCTCCAATTCTTACCATCACTATCAGGTAGCACTGGCAGCAATCCCGGGAAAGCCATCCTTGAGGTACTGTTCTTCAGACTTCGGCCTAGTTCCCAAAACTCACACATCAAAAACTCATCCCTCTTCCTGCCTATGTCGTTGGTGCCAACATGTATCACGACTTCTGGTTGCTTCCCTCCTCGTAACAGGATGTTACGCAGCCGGTCAGAGACATCCTGGACCCTGGCACCCGGGAGGAGTGACCAGATGGACAGATGTAACTAAGTTAGATAGATAGATAGATAGATAGATAGATAGATAGATAGATAGATAGATAGATAGATAGATAGATAGATAGATAGATAGATAGATAGATAGATAGATAGATACTTTATTCATCCCCATGGGGAAATTCAACTTTTTTTCCAATGTCCCATACACTTGTTGTAGCAAAACTAATTACATACAATACTTAACTCAGTAAAAAAATATGATATGCATCTAAATCACCGTCTCAAAAAGCATTAATAATAGCTTTTAAAAAGTTCTTAAGTCCTGGCGGTAGAATTGTAAAGCCTAATGGCATTGGGGAGTATTGACCTCTTCATCCTGTCTGAGGAGCATTGCATCGATAGTAACCTGTCACTGAAACTGCTTCTCTGTCTCTGGATGGTGCTAGGTAGAGGATGTTCAGAGTTATCCATAATTGACCGTAGCCTACTCAGCGCCCTTCGCTCAGCTACCGATGTTAAACTCTCCAGTACTTTGCCCACGACAGAACCCGCCTTCCTTACCAGCTTATTAAGACCTGAGGCGTCCCTCTTTTTAATGCTTCCTCCCCAACACGCCACCACAAAGAAGAGGGCGCTCTCCACAACTGACCTATAGAACATCTTCAGCATCTCACTACAGACATTGAATGACGCCAACCTTCTTAGGAAGTACATTCGACTCTGTGCCTTCCTGCACAAGTTTGAATTAATACAGAAAATTATATATATATATATATATATATTATACGGCTATTGCTGAAATTGGATGCTTTGAATTAAAACGAAAGATTACATATGTCAGCACTTTATTCCCTAGCAGGTATATGACTGCAAGGAGATTTGATAGACGTATACAAAATGATGAGGCGTACAGACAGTGTAAATGCAAGCAAGCTTTCTCCACTGATGTTGGGCGAGAATACAACTAGAGATCATGGGTGAAGGGTGAAATGTGAAATGTTTAAGGAGAATATGAGGGAAATGTCTTCACCCAGAGGGACGTCCGAGTGTAGAGAGTACTGCCGACTCAAAGGTGAATTGAGATTCCGATGTCAAATTTTAAGCGATGATTGGATAAGTACATGGATGCGAGAGTCATGCATCGCCATGGTCCGGGTGCTGGTCGATGGGAGTAGGCAGTTTAAATAATTCTTCATGGGCCTGACGGACTGAAGACCTTATTTGTGTGCAGCAATTTCCTGTGGCTATCTGACTGTATGTCTGGGTTAGAACTTCAGTGTCTCACTGCACTGACCAAACTAGAAAGTCGCTGATACTGTGCTATCCCTCTGTCCTTGATCACACTGAAGCATGGAGACAAAGTAAAATCGATGGTTGTGGCATTAGAAGATGGAAACTTAGAAAATTGTTTATTCTGCATTCTCCAATTGCCTGCGATGCTTTTGAAGGAAGACAAGCGTGAACCCGGATATTTGCTTTGCCATCGCTACGTTTTTAGTTTGTGTAGTTTTCTAGTTTTAATTTATTATTGATTTCAGAGGAAGACACGGATTCCACGCCGGCCATGTGGATTCAGGGTTAGATGGATTGCAATATGAGCGTATCTACACGCAGTAAGATAAAACCACGATTCACAGGTAAACTGGCATTCGGATAAATTGGTGTGCACTTGAATTGGGAATTTCGAATTGGCTGGTTCCTTTACTAGCACCAGAAGCTGCAGCTGAACACTTTTTGAAATGCTGGTTTTAAGTTGTAGGGCTCCATTGGAAAATATTGCTTTGAAGTCAGTATGACATCTGCTCTGTAATATGTAAATTGCTGGTCAGTTTAGTTAACGTGACGGTGCAGTCAATAGCTCAGCGATTTGGTTACGCCGTCAGCCCTAATTCCATAAATTAGCAACTGCCCTGTAATATGTAAATGACAGGTCAGCTTAGATATCCTGCTGGTTCAGTCAATATCTCAGCGATTTGCTTACGTCGTCAGAGGTAATTCCATTAATTACCCAGCTGCGGCTGGGTGGTCAGATTAAAGCGGTTATTTCCCTCAACCCTATTTCTTAGATCACTGTAACGGAAGACTCCAAGCATAGTTGTAAAGTGTACCGGAATTTCGATTGTCCTTGCGGAACACGGCTGCCCGCTGTCTTCCAGCCAGAATTCACACTATCTCCTACATCATCTGCTTTCTGTCAGTAAGCCAATTCGGAATCAACTCAGCCAGATTTCCCCGGATTTCATGCCTCCTGACTTTCTGAATGAGTCTGCTTTAAGGAACCGAACTGATAAAACGCCTGATCAAAATTAATACGCCCTTTGACTGTCCTGATTCATCTGTTCGTTTCATTTTCACTTTTTCAAATAACTCAATCTGTCTCATAAAGGACAAGAAGCCATGTTGTCTCTTCCTAGCCAGACTACGTTTCTTCAGATACTCATAAATTCCTTCTTCAATAATCTTCTCCAGTAGTTTACATTCTACAGATATAAGACTCCCTGGTCTAAAATTCCAAGCAGTATCCCTATTACCTTTCGTCAACAAATGAATAACATTTTCCACCTCCAGTCATCTAGTTCTGCTTCTACTTCCGTGGGCAGAGAAGACACAAATATCCTGTCCAAAAGCTCAGCAATATCTTCGATCGCCTTCCAAAATTATCTGGACTGTATCCCTCCCGGTATGTAATCTAGCATAATGATTTACAAGTTTCCAGCGCATCCTCTTTCTCAACGTCGGCATGATCTGGCGAATCAGCCTTTTTACGCTGTGTTCACATTCATCAATGCATTCAGTAAAGGAGCTTCACTGCCTCCTTGGACTCCGGACACAAGCTTTCCTCTGATCTGCCCACACACTCTCCACTCTCCTCCTGTTCTTCACAGGACAACTCGTCAAGGCCTTCTGAAGACACCTTCTAATTTTTCTAAGTCCGTTTTTAAACTCTTCCTTGTGTGCATGGTGACTCGCCATAACCCTATCAGATCCTTTCTTCCTAAATCTTAAATATCTTTCTTTTTTCCTCTTGAATGGTCCCAATTTTGTTGTCTCCCACGGTTACTTTACCTACCATCCTTTCCCTGCATCAAAGAGACAAGCCTATACTGAATCCCATGTCAGTGCTCCCTCAACAATGTCCACATATCAGTTGCGCATTTCCCAATTTACCTTCCCAAGTTCGTGCCGGGTAGCACCATAATTCTCAAATTCCCAATTAAATGCATTGCATTCTCACTAGTTCTATACCAGTGCAAGGCAAATGTCTGAGAGTTTTGCCCTTACATTCTGAAATGTTGACCCGCGGAGTGATCTGTCGCCTGATCCGTTTCCTTTTCTTATATTAGATCCGATATGAACTGTTCGTTAGTGTTCCTTTCTTCATATAGTGACATGAATCCTTCCTGGACATAACTGAGAAATTATGCCATACAACATTATTTACCTCCTGGGGAGGTAAAGTTGCCAGTGCCAATAACAGGGCACATGGCCAGGTTCCGCTTCCTGATCGGTTCCTCACTGTTGCGTTTTTATTGTTAATCTGGTGGCGGCAGTTCGTCTCACAGTCTAATAACAAACAAACGCTACACGTTGTCCTCCCTTTCTGCATCTGCGATACTATCCCTGATTTGCATGATTTACACTCCTTTTACAGTCTTTTACACGACCCTGCCCATTTTCCAACATCTAAAAGCACGGGAAGTCCTGCAGCCATTCCTGCCCCTGTGACAGTCGAGTGTCTGTGATAGTTTGTAATATACTTGAACCAAAGTAACAGCAGCAGTGAATGTTTGTATCTCTACCTACAAGAACTGTATGAAGTCAGCGATCTTCCACCAATTCTGCAATTCCCGGCTGACCAGGCGGTTGATTGTTTGAATTTATGACATATTTGCGAAATCTGTTCATTGTAAAACGGCTTTATTTGAAAAACTCCGCTGAATTGCCATTACACGCGGGCGTTATCTACACAGATGGCCATTTAATGTAAACACATACTTCATTCCATTCTTCAGCTCTTCCCTGAATTTCCTTTGTGTCAGTGTATAGATACAAGTATTGGTGCACATGCTGAGAATTTGCAACATGTTCCCAAATTGTTGTAGGATGTATACCGGGGAACTCAAGTATTTGTCCTCGTAAAAATAATTTTGTACTTGCCATTTCAGGGAACAAGCTACATAGGGCATCCAAAGTAATATGAAATTAGCTGATATAGAAAACAACAAAATCATCGATTTTGTGCGTTTTTTCACCTCGGCATCTTTCTGATTGTCGCTGCTGTTCCGAAGCCTTCTGCGGACTCTATTTGCCACAACGATATGTCTTACAGTTAACCCGTTGAACGCCATGATTAAGCCGATTGGTAGCAATGGTGTTAAAATACTCTCCAGTAATTCGTATCCTCTCCACAGGGGTGAAGTAACGTATTCGTATGTAGTGGTGCATCGCCACGGCGTGTTGTTAATGATGACATAAGGTTCAATGGAAAAGTATAACGGAACACATCGCCCGCAGCTCACTATAACCACGGTCATGATAAGCACCGTTGCTGTTCTCTCAGTGCAGTATCTCTCCCGCAGCTTTCGACAACATATTGCGATGAAACGATCGAAGGTAAAACTGACCGTAAACCAAACAGAACAGTCTGTCGTTACAGTGACAAGTACAAGTGTCAGAGCGCATACAGGAGTGATGAGCAGGGATTTGAAATAAATGTAGATACTGTTGGTCTGTTCCACTAAAACAAAAACTATAACCACCATCAGATCGGCTGTTGCCATTCCAACCAGGTAACGGGTGATGCATTTGGAAAATCCGCATTTTCCTCGAGATAGGATCACAATAGCCGTTAAGTTAACTAAAAGAAATTGGAAAAATAGAAATATAAATGGAATAAATATAGATATTGTATGCCTGTTCCAGTAAAGCAACAACAATCACAACCGTCAGATCCGCTGTTGCCATTCCAACCAGGTAACGGGTGATGCATTTGGAGAGCCCGCATTTTCCCTGAGATAGGATCACAATGGCTGTTAAGTTAATTTCAAGAAATATGCAAACAAAATAGAAATATTGTCCGCAGCAATTCCCCGAATGCCCCCATTTTTTCCGATGCTATTCAGGATATGATTTATTTGGAAGTGAAAGGAGTGAATATAGTGTGTGAAGTCTCGGTCGCTGCACTCCGGCTGCAGGACAGTGACGGATGAGAGTGTCAGTGGGCTCGTCACCTTCCCACAGTTTAAAGCGAGGCATCAGAGTTCCACGGCTCACGTACGGGAAAACAGTCGATCGCCACAGTAAACAACACCATTTCCATTATTAGAGGTGAAAGATCTGACAGGATTATTTGTAGTGGTGTCAAAGAGGAATCAATGAGGTGTAAAGAAGGAGTTCTCATTTACATACTTACAGAAGCACAAACCTAATTGTCGAAAATAAACTGGACGATCATTTAAATAAGCTGCCACGTTGTTTTAAGGTCGAATTATCTACACTGATAGAGACTCGGACCTAGAAAAGCAGAGACCAGCATAACTTCAGAGAGCCTAGCGAGGTGAAATTATGAAACATTGTCAATATTGGAACCAACGTAATTGACAAAAGAAAAAAAAATCGCTTCGATCAAAGTACGGAAAATGAAGAAGAAACAATCCTCTTAAATCCTCCATTCCGGAAACACGTTGCAACCGACGGTAGCATCTGTGCTTAGTAACAGCGCGGATACCTCAGCAGAGTAACAGCAGGACGTCGGCATCGTACATAAAGTAACCAGCTCCGGCATCTTACCGGGGATACCAACCGCTACAAGTGTTGGATAGAAAATGGCCGCGATGTAGTAAATCGCCGGATATCCCATATTCCGTCAGAAGCAGCGTTCAGTTGTACGGAACGTTTCAGCTGCTCAGATGGACTGGGGATCGGTTTAGCAGACTTTTATTGAGGTGAGAACAATTCCCTGAGGTAATTAGCGTGGCTATAACGTCAGGGACATTAATGACAACCAAATGCACAGACAATTACGTTAAACTATTTTACTCACTCTGTCACCGTGTCATGAAATTGATTCCTCAAAGGATATAGCAATCCATTTGCTTTAAAACAAAATATGATGTGAATTTTCCATGTTATTTTCCATCATACCTGGCTTCAACTATTTAAATCGGATATTTTTATTTGTCCGTTGCTTTTAAAGTACACGTTATCGAAGGGGAACATTCGTTCATTCTTTTCTTTATTTCGTTCCAGTCATTCCGGGCGGTTTGAGTGATGTAATTGACAATGACAGCTAACATGATTACAATAAGACTGCACTTATATTCCTCCCAAAACTTTTAAAGATCCACAGCGATATTCCAGAGACCTGCGGTCAAAAAGGGAACGTGCCTTCGTGAAATTAGCGAGGACTGAGGACAGTTTGAAGAGCTATGTTTTTCAATGCACACATGGGCCGTTTGGGAGGAACCTGACCTCTACCAGTGAAAGCCTTGACCACCCCATTTTAGTGAGAATGTTAAATATATTGTCAAATCTGCCACAACTCTCCCATTATTTTTCCATCTATTCTCTGTTAAAAAAAAAGTAATAATTAAATTCTGTGAACTATCCGCAGGTTCCCAGGCTGTTCTATTATTTGCCACGAAATTGTATATTTTTCTCTCTCCAGGTTCACTTTCAGGGATATTGCCTTTTCAACGGCACTGTAATACGTGCAGAACAACGGATGTGTTCCAGCTCATCTTTCAATTACACTTCATTCTGCTCTTGCAGTGCAGCACTCCCTACCTTTTGTGGCACTCGTAGCGATGACGGGCATTTCCTTATTGGAGAAAGTCTCACCCCTCTGTTTCCATTGCGGAATCGAATTAATGCGCGGCCCTCTATTGACTCGAGAAAGTATCACCTTTTCCTTCAAATTCATCCTTCCAAAGTGAATCACTTCTTACCTTTCCGTGTTTAACTCCATCTATAACTTCTCAGCGCTGCTCTGCGGACGGTCACTGTCCTGTTGGAAATCGGTGGCAACCGTCTCTACTCTCCATAATTGCACCAGCCTTCACATCACAGCAAATACAATAAACCACACTTCCACTTCCTTATCCGAATCATTCATAAAAACACTAAAAGCCTTGGGTCTCAGAACAGATCTCTGCAGGACTCCACTGGTCACCGACATCCAGGGAGAAAACGCTCCATCCACAACTGTCCATTGCCTTCTGGAGGCGTCAGTTTTGAAGCCACCAGCCAAATATCCCCTGTTACCAAACATTCTGACGTTATGAATGGTCCTACTAAAGCTAACTTCAACGCCTTGTATACACATCACCGTCAATTACCTGAAACATAAATCTAAGAGGATCATCTCATCTCGGTCCAGGGCATCCCATTGACAACATGCTTTCTGGAACTCAGCTACTAGACTACATTGACTATCTCCAAGGGGTTTGAATGGGTTAAATATGATTCCAACCCAACTTGTTCGGAACGGTCTGGATTCAATATACTGATAGACTTACTATGTCTACAACGTCGTATGTCCCTACAGATCGCCAAGATGTAAGCGGGCTGGGCTGATATAATGAGATCATAACCTTCTGTCCTAATTCCGACTCCCAATTTCGAGGTTCTGCTGTTTCTTCCGCCACATGTTATGGGCGGCATCATAATGGGCCTCCTTAATACAGTCAATTAATTGCTTCTTGCATTTGTCCTTTCCGATGCCATCATACTCGGTCTGTGATAAATCTAGCCCAAACAGGGATTCTAACCATTTCATTTTAGATAACATTGTCTTTAATGTGTTTTTTTTCATCCGTTCAGCAATTCCATTCTATTGTGGCCAGTAAGGGATACCAACATGTGTTTTTAACCCAGAGGGTTTCACATGTGGGTGTAGCGATCATGACTGATCCCAGACAGCATTGCAATACACAGCGTGAAGAAACTCTGTCGAACAAAATCCTGGCTGTCACGTCAGCGGTTTTCAATATCTAGTTGGGAAAGCCGCTATCCACTTGGTGAACGCATCTACTATCTCGAAAATATATTTCAGTCCTCCAGAGGATGGAGGTCAAGATCCAACAGAATTAACATGCAAGTTAACACATGGTCCTTCTACAGGGCCTGTCTTAAAACTGCATTTCTACCCGATTTATCTGGGCTCTCACTGGATACAAATCAAACAATTCTTACAATAATGTATATCTGCTCGCAGTTCTGGCCACCAACACAATTTCTTCAACAGTTCCATAGTTCTATTTGATCCTTGATGTTCACAAATGTCATGGTGTTAATACATCATTTGTTTTCTTTCAGAATTCCGCACCTCGAATTTACCACTACCAAGTATACTCCAATTCCGTGCCTGTATCCCTTGATATTTCCCAAAGTCTTCAGAATTATCTTCTAACATTACATTTGTTAACTCCTGGTCCAGTTGCTGTGTCATTACTCAGTATATATGTGACAGTTTGCTGGTTTCTCTGTTATCCCTACCTCTATATCTGTATTCCATTTCACCACCCAACTTGATTCTAGTTGGGCTAATTCTCCAGCCTTCCTGCTTCCTTCCGGGGATATCTTTAAGTGAACCTCTACCTTGTTTCATCCATTAGTGTTTTCTCTTGCATTCTCAAATGTTTACTTCAAGAAGGTGACTGATGGTAATTGTTTGACGTCTGTTGAGATATAACCTCGAGATTCAGTCAAAGCACTAGTATGCATTGAATGAAGGGAGATGGCTCATGTACAGTAATCAGTTTAGACTCATTCGGTATCGTGTTCAAAGCAGAAGTAATGAATCGCAGGGCTTCTTCTTGTGCTCTAGTGTTGCATGATGCTATCTTGTACAGGTGATGTGAACACATTGCAGGCAGACGTCTATTAATCGTCTGCCGTCCAATCCCCTCCATTCATCTCGTTCTTATGCACTGATGGGTGTAATGTGCTTGCAACACAGGAACAAGCTCTTCCACCCACCATGTCCATGACGAGGTGTACTTTCCCGGCTGCACTGTGACGTTGCTGTGACGTCAAATTCTCCGGAGTTCATCAATCAGCCGCGTGTTGCAACGTGAAACTTTGGTTTACTCTAAATGTGAAACTTGAGCTTCCCTCGCATTCTTACTCCCAATCCCTCTCAGTGTTGGACAGAGCAAAGTAGTGGCAATTTTAAAACTGAAGTAATTTAACAACTGTCCTATCGCAGATCAGTCGGAATCTGTCATTAGGAAATCGAAATGAATATCATATGATTTATGAGTGGGACATTACTCAAATCAATGCATAGTCTGCTGCACATTGAAATATATGTGACAGAATCGGCAAACATAAGAGAGCAGAGGTACACGGTGAAGGGGGCAATTTAAAATTGCTGAGGGAAAAGTATTCATATAAATATTGAAAAAACATGAAAAGCACTGCGTTCGTACGTCTTCTTTCGATCAATTTGTGAACTTAATTACACTGTAATTTATTTAAATTAATAAAAATATTTATTTTGTTTATTTTCATTCGACATTTCAGAAGTTGTGTTGCCAAACTACAGAAGTTTACTGATCAGTTGCTGCTCAATTGCCTCTAGGTGCTTTAGCAACGATTTGTTGCAATGAACGGCTGGAAGCGGACCCAAATGCAGGACACGGGCACGGAGATCGCATTATAACAGACTTGTGTTTATTAATGGTTGCATGGAAGACCGCAGAGCGAGGATTGAATGCTTACGTGGACGTGAATTTGGACAATAAACGAGAGTTATCTGGACCCGGAGCTTCTTCATGGTGCATGGACTTGGACACGGACACGGAGCCTGAACTTGGACTCAGACATGGAGCCTGGACCTGATCTCAGACATGGGCCCTGGTCTCGGACTTGGACACAGAGCCGGGACTCAAACTTAAACACATAGCCTGGACCTGATCCCAGACACGGGGCCTGGTCTCGGTCTTGGACACAGAGCCTGGACCTGATCCCAGACACCGGCCCTGGTCTCGGACTTGGACTCAGAGCCTGGACCTGATCCCAGACACCGGCCCTGGTCTCGGACTTGGACACAGAGCCTGGACCTGATCCCAGACACCGGCCCTGGTCTCGGACTTGGACACAGAGCCTGGACCTGATCCCAGACACGGGCCCTTCACACGGAGCTTGGACTCGGACTCGGACACCAAGCCAGGACTCAAACTGGGACACAGAGCCGGGCCTTGAACCTGACACAGATAAAAACCAAGCAACGACAGATGATAAATATCTTGGCTCGGAAGAGCGGAAAACGGCCTGCAATCCTCAGCCGAACACGAGACGACAAAACAAAACAATATCAGACAATTCACATCTTGAATCGGAGTAGCAGAAAACGGCCTGCAAAAATCCCCAGCTGGACAAGAGACTATAAAACTAACCAACAACAGCTAATTCGTACCTTGGCTCGGAATAGCGGCAAACGGCCAGCAAATCTCAGCTGGACACGAAAACGACAAAATTCGTACCTTGACTAGGAGTAGCAGCAAACGGCCGGCAAATCTCAGGTGGATACGAAAACGACAGGATTCCCGAAGCAACTTAGAGTTCAGTCTGTTCAGCGGCCCGGAACGTGCATTGCTGCACTGGCTGAGGTGACGATCCAGTGCGGAGTTGGAGTTTTATGCTGCCGGATCGGATGAGAATCAGGTGCCTTAATCAAAGAGTCCGGTGGAATACGGGGAAAAGGAAAGTAAATGAAATGAGGAGTCAACGGACCGGACCGTGACACGAATAGCATGCAGAATGATTTCGAGCCGAATGCACTTGTTACTAATTAACTCTGTGACGCTGAAAGTGCTGCTCCATACAAATGTCATCATTCATGGATCACGATGTATGTCACAATTTTAAAATAAACCATCTCCAGAAAACGCTTGCTCTAAAAATAGCGCAGGGAAGACAGAACCTAATTTAAGACTATTTACCAGATCAGAGGAACAGCGGATAAGAATGACAAAAATATACCCGCGCACACAGAATCAGAGACTCACAAGACGGTGACAACACTCTTTCACACTGTAGCAGAGACTGGGTGGTACGGAATAAAACCCACGCCCTCACACTGTAGCAGAGACTGGCCGGTACATAAAGAAATGCATACACTCACACCGAACCAGAGAGAGTCACATTCAGAACCCCACACTCTCACAGTGCACTGAGGCCAGGGAGTACAAAATGAACCACTTCTCTTCACACTATACCCGCGGCAAGCCGGTAGAGACTGAACAACACACTCGATTGAACGTCTCCAGTTTGTTGATTGTCTCTGCCCTGCCTTCGTTCTCTATCACTAACCCGCAATTTATATGAATTTCATTTCAATCCTCTCTTCAATTTCAGCTCGAAACCTAATACATCCTCAATCCTTTTCTGTCCAGCAGACTGAACTATTATTCTCTGTTCTCCCAACTCAGTGTTTTATTCCTCTCGTTCTGCTATGAATGTCTCCTGTTTCTGCAACATGGTCCCGTAAAAGTTTCAATGAAACTTCAGCTTATTCAGTAAGCAGACTCTATTCAATCATGTCCAGTCATGGAAGAGAAAGGCATGAACAGGGCCGTCGGCAACTAATGTAATAGAGTTACTGGAGAGAGAGAGATGCTTCTACACACACGCACACACACACACACACACACACACACACACACACACACACACACACACACACACACACACACACACACACACACACACACACACACGCACACACACACATACTTTAACGAACACACAGGTACACACGCAGATACTAAAGATGTGGGGAAGATAGATTAAGAGATGGAGGGAACCGTCACAGCTCTGGACTTCAAAGTATCAAAGTTAAATATCATTCTCGGGTATGTGATTTAAATGAAGCAATTATTAATGTCGTCTAGGGCTAAAGGAGAACTGGACAGAGTGTCTGTGTACACAGAGGGTATGTTTTATCTCTGGTGGCACATTGTTCGACGGGGTGGGTTGGGTTTGTTGCCAGAACTATGACGCCAGTTTCTCAGTAGTTAATCCATGAAATGTGAAACGTGACCTCGCTCACACTCCTACTGACAAACCCTCTCAGAACCACACAGAACAAGACTGTCACGATTTTATCAGTGAACATGGATGACGCGATACAGGCCAGTCAGAAGCTGTTATCAGAAAATCGAAATGAGCATTATATTACTTATGAGTGGAACCTCACTCGAATAAACTCACGCCCTGGTTCACATTGAAGAAAGAATGAAAGAACCGGCAAACAGAGATGCTCGGTGAAGGTAGCAATTTGGAATTGTTGAGTGAAAAGTATTCATATCAATGCTGCTGGAACATGGAACATGTTTTTGTGAGTTTTATTTTTATCAGATGCAGAATGAAACCCACATTCTCACACTGTAATTGAATATGACCGGTACAGAATGAACCCCACACTCTCACACTGTAACAGAGACTGACAGATGCAGAATGAAACCCACACTCTCACACTGTAGCAGAGACTGACAGAAACAGAATGAAACCCACATTCTCACACTGTAACAGAAAATGACCGGTACAGAGTGAAACCCGTACTCTCACGCTGTAACAGAAAATGACCGGTACAGAGTGAAACCCACATTCTCACACTGTAGCAGAGACTGACTGATACAGAAAGAAACCCACACTCTCACACTGTAACAGAGACTGACAGATACAGAATGAAACCCACATTCTCACACTGTAGCAGAGACTGACAGATACCGAAAGAAACCAACACTCTCACACTGTAACAGAGACTGACAGATACAGAAAGAAACCCACATTCTCACACTGTAACAGAAAATGACCGGTACAGAGTGAAACCCACACTCTCACACTGTAGGAGAGACTGACAGATACAGAAAGAAATCCACACTTTCACGCTGTAGCAGAAACTGACAGAAACAGAATGAAACCCACATTTTCACACTGTAGGAGAGACTGCCAGATACAGAATGAAACCCACATTTTCACACTGTAGGAGAGACTGCCAGATACAGAGTGAAACCCACACTCTCACACTGTAACAGAATATGACCGGTACAGAGTGAAACCCGTATACTCACACTGTAGGAGAGACTGACAGATACAGAATGAAACCCACATTGCCGCACTGTAGCAGAGACTGACTGATACAGAATGAAACCCACACTCTCACACTGTAGGAGAGACTGACAGATACAGAATGAAACCCACATTGCTGCACTGTAGCAGAGACTGACAGATACAGAATGAAACCCACACTCTCACACTGTAGCAGAGACTGACAGATACAGAATGAAACCCACACTCTCACACTGTAGGAGAGACTGACAGATACAGAATGAAACCCACACTCTTACATGTAAAAGAGACAGTCTGATACAGAATGAAACCCACAATTTCACGCTGTAGCAGAAACTGACAGAAACAAAATGAAACCCACATTCTCACACAGTTGTTGAGACTGACAGATACAGAATGAAACCCCACTCTCAGACTGTAGCAGAGACTGACAGATACAGAACGAAACCCACACTCTCACACTGTAGGAGAGACTGACAGATACAGAATGAACCCACACTTTCACACTGTAGCAGAGACTGACAGATACAGAATGAAACCCACACTCTCACATGTAAAAGAGACAGTCTGATACAGAATGAAACACACACTCTCACAGTGTAACGGAGACTGACAGATACAGAATGAAACCCACACTCTCACACTGTAACGGAGACTGACAGATACAGAATGAAACCCACACTCTCACACTGTAGCAAAAAAGAAATGAACAGCATGAAATACACACTGTCACACTGAACCAGGGAGTGAGAACTAAAGAACACCACACTCTCGGTCTGGAGCAGGAAATTTTATCTTAAAAACGAACACCCCTCCCCACCCATGCTCTCATTGCACCGGTGACTGGTGGGTACAGAATGAACCATCCCTCTGCACACTGTACCGGCGTCATGCAGGTAGAGCCTGAAACACACGGTCTCATATTATCCGAATGAATGCCTCCCGTTCGACGATTGTCTATGCACTGCTGTCGTTCTCTCTCACTATTTCTGCATTTTACGTAAACTGTTTCCTGTCTTCATTTTCAACTTGAACCCCACTGCAAGCTGAATGCTTTTCTCTCTGGCAGACTGCGCCGACTATTTTCCGTTCTCCCAATCTACTCTCTTTGTTGTTTCATTCTGCTATGTATATTTCTGGAATCTACAACATCGTCCTTCAATTGTTTCGGTGTCACTTTTATTTTTTTCTATCCCTTAAACCTCATGCCGACTCAACCGCTTAGTACATTGCTTAACACGGTCGGAGTGGGAAGAGAAGGACATGAACAGGGAGATCGGCAGACAACTCGCGTTTATGTGTGTGTGTGTGTGTGTGTGTGTGTGTGTGTGTGTGTGTGTGTGTGTGTGTGTGTGTGTGTGTGTGTGTGTGTGTGTGTGTGTGAGAGAGAGAGAGAGAGAGAGAGAGAGAGAGAGACAGAAAGGGTGCCTGTGTTTCTGTTTGTGTGCTTGTGAGAGAGAGAGCGAGAGAGAGGAAGGATTCAACAGCGGTATGTTTTTACTCTATACATTATAAGATTCTCTCTCTCTCTCTCTCAAACGCGCGCAAATACAGCTACACACACATAAGCATAAATGCACACATCCACACATAGAAATATACACGCACTTTCACACATGTACACATACAACCCCCCCCCCCCCACACACACACACACACGCGCGCGCGCGCGCGCGCTCAGATCCTACAGATTTGGGGAACATAGTTGAAGAGATGGAGGTATCCGTGGACAGCTCTGAACATGCAGGTATCGGAAATAATTATTGCATTGGGGAAGCTGATCAAAATGACGTAAAAATCGATATCCTCCGGGTCTGATGGAGAACTGGACAGGGGTTCTCTGTACACAACGGGTATGTTTTATATCTGATGGCACATAGTGTGACGGGGTGGGGTGGGTTTGGTGCCCTCGCGGCCAAAGTGGAGCTGTTGAACGAAAAAACGTGAATGATATTAACTGAAAGTCTGCAGGAGGAGCCTAAGAAGGTTTTCATGTGTCCCTGGATCCAGAGTACACTGTGCGGAAAACGGATCTACTGATAGATGAAACAGCAGATGGAAAAATTACCGAAAATGCTGGAAAAATCGATTCCGGAATGCTTGCGGAAAGAGAACCACAGAGTAACTTTGAGGTTGGAAAACGGGAACAGTCGTGACCGCTGACAATACAACGGTGGAACGTTGTGAATAGAGCCGCTCATTGTTCACTAACTGGTCTCATTACACATTTTGGTTGAATTACACAGAGGGATCTGAATGTGGTAATGGCAATGGATAGTGACGTGTTCCGGTTAGTGACATTTACACATTACTTGCACCTGAGACACTGCCGGTGATGTAATTTGTTTGTTCGATAACAGTGGTCAGAGGTGGGACCTTGTCACTGGAGATCGATCTCCTGTATAAATCAGAGCCTGTTACAGTACGTCAGCCCAGAGTGTCTTGCCGAACTGTGGAATTCAGAGCAATAACGTTCACTGCGTCACTCAAATGGGATATCCAATAATCTGGCGGATAGAAGACATTTACTACCCGGTTATTTCAGCCGTTGGAATTCCCGGTAAGCCGCTGTCACACATGCAAACGGCAGAAGCTGATAGTTAATTCCAGTGATCTGAAGTGTTTCTCTCGCTACTTGTCTCCACAGCCACATGCCCAATCCCCACATTTCCGTCATGGGCGGAAGGCGCTGACAATATTAATCCCATTGCTTTCGCAGTAGTCAACGCTCCGTATTGTAGCCGAGATGCTGCTTTTGATTGAAATCCTTTCCGCTGCCTCGATGTCATGGAATAATGCAGATCAGAAATGTGTGCACAGGAGGACACAGACTCTACTGCATATGTGGGAACCAGTCGTCCTTCTATGGTTCTGCCCATAGAATTTGCTTGTGAATTGTTTGACTGGATAATTGAACAATGCGAAAGGCTCATTTATTTTAGAAATGTGAGCAGAGGGAACTACAGATGCGGATTTCATTTTGTTCCTGTGCTGCTCCGAACCAGTGATGCGGTTATTTAATGTCCGTTCTTCACTGCGGCCGAGGAAGCCTTTAAGCAGCTGTCCTCCCGTCGATTTTGATCATTTCACCCAGATTTCACAAATTTACAAAACTCGTGGCAAGTTCCCTGTCACGCCGATAATGCACACTTTCAGCGGGTTCATATGATCTGCGTCCGGTTTTGAGGCAGAAAAAAACAAATCGCAGGATCTAATCTGAGTCTATCACGAAGGGTCTCGGCCCGAAACGTCGACAGCTCTTCTCCCTACAGATACTGCTTGGCCTGCTGCATTCCACCAGCACTTTGTGTGTGTGTGTGTGTTGCTTGAATTTCCAGCATCTGCAGATTTCCGTGTGTTTGCTATCACGCTGCTGCTCAATTTCCTGAACTCGTCAGTAATTTCAGTGCTTCCTCCCCTCTCTCTTGCAGTTAACCTGGTGGCGATGGTTATCCTGTTCCGTGGAAAGTGCGGCCTCTCCAAATGTATCACTCGCTACCTGCTGGGAATGGCAGCGGCCGATCTCATGGTCGTTATTTCTGACCCTCTACTGAAGTGGACTGTTATGATATACTTCAGATTTTCTGTCTTCCGTATGACTCCCGTTTGCAGTGTCGTTTATTGCTTACTTTTATCCAGCACCGGGGTCTCTGTCTGGCTGACAGTCGCGTTCACCTGTGACAGATTTGTGGCCATTTGTTGTGAAACGCTGAAAATAAAATATTGCACCGAAAGAACGGCGGTTGTTGTTATCGGGACAGTGAGTGTTCTGGGCTGTTTAGAAAGTGTCCCTTTCTACTTCACATTACAGCCTACGATGATAATTAATGGAATTTTCTATGGCTGTTTGGCAAAAAAGAGCTTTTCTACGTCCCCCTCGTGGGCCGCATTTGAGATGATTCATCGCATTTTAATGCCTTGTCTCCCGTTGATTCTGATTTTATTGTTCAATGCTCTGACTGTCAGACGGATTTTTTTCGCCAACAAAGTCCGGATGGGGCTCCGGGGCGGTAGCAACGGAAAGAATGACAAGGATCCGGAGACAGAGAACCGAAGAAAATCGGTCATTTTACTGTTGAGTATAACCGGGAGTTTTATGTTTCTGTGGTTAACACGGGTGGTAATTGATATCTACCAACGGATTGCAAAACTCCCTCGCTACTCGGTCGTGGATCCTGTTTATATCGCAGACTCCACGGCGGCGATGCTGCAGATCCTCAGCTCCTGCACCAACACATGTATTTACGCCGTGACTCAGAGCAAGTTCAGAGAGGAGCTGAAGAACGCGGTGAAATACCCGCTGAAACTGTTAACTAATTATGTTAAATCATAGAGCGACCAGTTTCGTTCTGCAGTAGACATAACTCAAACACCATGTTCCCTCTAAAGGCTATCTGACTGCCGATATGTAGAACAACCGCGAACAACAGAGCTCTCTGAAAAACGCATGTATTTAGTGGCGGTATATGTCACTCGCTGTCTACCATGTACAGGTGCGATGTGTCCTTTATCAGACTCGCAGACTGTAATTCATGTAGGTGGACACTCTGTCGAACTCGGGGACCGTGAGGACCGGTCCAGCCACTTCCACTCAGGGTTTCTCCATTCTCTCCGTCTGTTCCTGATTCTTCCACTTAGTGATGCTCGCGGTGTTTTACTGCCAATCTCTCTCACGAAGCCCTCGAATCGACCCGCTTATTCCTTCTCCCACAGCAGTTTAAATTGGCGCATTTCACAGTGAGGGAAACATGATCGGCCTGGAACACAGCAGGGTCATATGAGTTTTTGTTTTCTTTTTCAACTCCGGCTCCATCTCCGGACTGCTCTCTCTTTGTCCCAGCATATTTCCGTCTTTACATCCGTTCACGTCCCAAGGCCTCGTGATATTCTGTTTTCTTACTTCTTCTATTCTCTGTTTCTCTCTGTCCACTCGCCCGGTCCCTACTGAACAAAATAAATATCTTTGCAGTATGTAGTGCATATATTTACACTGATAATAACTGTACGCTGAACTGTAATAAAGTTCCAAAGCCACGGGAAAAAGTTGCTCGTTTTTGTATTATCTGTCTCTTTCTCTGGATCTAACTGAGTTCTATCTGGAACTGTAATCGATATTTGAAATCCGATTTAAACAGAGAAATTACTGGAAACGCTCAGCTGGGAAGATTATAGAATTACTTTAAATGATGCGGTACAGCTTGCTGACGGAACATTACTCATTCTTTTGAATTTCCAGTTCCATCTCACTGATACACCGCCCTGCAGCCGATTAGCGTTATAGAACACCGGTATATCTCATACAGTTTGAGTGGTTTAACGACTGTAACAAAACCGTCCGGCAAGATTAAATGACCAGACCATCGCATTCCAGAGGTGGCAATGACCTGGGCTTAATTTTGTTGTGGGAATGCATCACATGTCCTCCTGATGCTTACTGCTGTCTGAGTACAATCATAAACAAGACAAATTCTGCAGATGCTAGAAATTAAGGTAATACACACAAGATCCTGGAGGAACTCAGCAGGCCATGTAGCATCTATGTAAAAGAGACGTTTCGTGCCTCGACCCTTCAACAAGGTGATCCAGTACAATGGGATTGGACTTTTCTACCGTAATTACAGTGTCAGCGACAGATCTTAGACAACCTGGCATGCTTCTTACAAATGGCGTAATTGTGCAGAATAATATGCAATGGGTGGGCTTAGGCCCACATGTCGTTGTGTTAAAATGCGACTAGCAAACCCTTGTTGTACATTCACAAATAATTGGAAATGAGCTGGATCGTCATATATGCCCAGAGCAGAGGCGGTTGACAAAGTGGTGTTAAGAGCATTAAAGGCTGCGTTCATTTCCTGTGTCTGTTGCATTTCGGCAGACATGCTCGGTAATGGGGCTTGTCGAAGAGGAGCCTCCATCAGCCGATATTCAGGAATCCAATGTCTACAATAATTGACCATTCCCAAAACGGGAAGCATTTCAGTTCGGGAGCGGGGAGGTGGTTCAATACTAACAGCTGCAATTTGTTCTTTTGCCTGTTGCCGAGTACATTGCGAAAGCATGTGTTCTAAATACTGTGGAATAGCTTGCAGTTTATTGAGGGTTTCCCCGTGACCCCTTTTAGGCCAGGTTTCTCAACAAAGCAACAATGTATTTTGTCATAATTAATTAGGTTGGGAGAGACAACAAGCAGATAATCAAACTTGGTGAAATTCTACTTCCCCTGGTAACCGGAAGGTACATAAATCTAGTATGACTGCGGCAGTATAAACAGAGAGGCTCTCAGTTTACCCATGATACAACCTGGTCCAAGTTCACTGCCCACTGTCACTGTAAGTAAAAATAAACAACTACTGACTATACTTATGTAATAAGAGCTGAACAGTGTCCACAACAGAATAACATTCAGATGTGACAGGAATACTGGAGTGGATGACGTTAGTATCGGCTACGACGGGAGGTATAGATATATTTGTTAATAGCCATTAAGTATTGTAAAAACAAGTCACTCATTATCACAACCTGGTTTTGGAATCGGTAAAACAGGAAAATTACAGGGACTACAGGTTGGTAGCAGAACTTCCTGATCCGAAAGTGCTTTATGATAGGCTTCATACCGTCCACCGCCCCGGGTGACAAATTATATTGCCGTACAGAGTTTAGAATAGCATTGGTCTTCGTGTGGTGGGGCGCAATGTACACTGTTCACATTTTTTTATGCATTGCCCAGGGAGAGGTAGCTACCGGCGGAACCAACCAGATTACGACATACTCGGTCATACCGGGGGTTGGGGTGGGAAACAGGTCAAACTTTGTTTTAACAATGAAGAAGGAAATATTATACATCCGGCCTAAGTGGAATGAAGTTGCCCAATAGAATTAGTATTAGGTAGAGTTATGCTGAGTGCGGTTTAACTCGTGTGAAGTCTGAAGCACGAGTTCGAGTAGTTCGGGAGTTGCAGGGTGTTTGACTATAGTGACATGAGGGGTTAAGGTTGGCAATTTAAATCGCTCATTATGTTGTTCACTCAAAAACAATTCTGCCACTATTCCCTCTGCATAAGTTCAACAAGTAAGTATACTTGGAGAGCACAGGACCACACAAGATCAAAGAGTGAGTCTATGGCTGCTGCCAGAGTTAGCATGTGATATACAAAATTATTCATTTGCATTCATTGGATTTCACTAAGGAGAATGCCATGGAGGAAAGTGAGGTCAGGGAGGGAGTATAGTGATATTTTCAGACGTACAGATACTGAGGAGGAGATGGTGTTGTGTATTCAGTTGTGCAATCCTTTGGGGGATTCAGTCCACTGGGGACACAGGCCACATCCAGGCAAACATGCAGTATACATTGTCATCATGGTCAGCAAACAGACATTGAGCAGTGGGGGCTGTTCATGTGCTGTACTGTTCACAGTTTATTGGTCAATGAATTGAAGCCCAGTGGGCAACGGATCAATGGGGTCTGTGGCTGTGGTTCTCGACCGGAGCACAGTGCCTGCAGGGTTGGGGGGAACAAGCAATCAGCATGCTCGAAGAGGAACTGGGAACGTTATTGAGGAAAATAAACCTGTCGAGCTGTCAGATGAAAATGGGGAACGGGACGGTATGAATGTTGTTGTAGCAGGAGCTAGTATAGGTTTGATGGGTTGGATGATCTACCCCACCCACAGTGATCCCGTGGCTACTAATAACATCAAACACTTAGTCCGATCTCCAGAAGAATGGTAATGTATCTGGGCCTATAAGATCAGTTTATTAAATAAGGGAACACGTCTGTAAAGTCACTTACACCGTATTCCAAGCGTACCCAGCTGCCAGAGGATGCACCAGTCAGTAAGGGCACAGACTAGTACAAGACTCCAATACAAGAGTAGATTTGTTTTCAAAACATAACACTGAATACCTATATCTGGACAATCCCAGTTTTGCACTGTAACTGTGATAAAAACAAAACACCATCAGCATTGTGTTCTAGTGGCATAACCCTTTGCAACACCATGCACTGTATGGGAAGCATATACAACTCAAAAGAGCTGGCACCAGACCGAAGACAGATATCTCTGCAATAGTCGGCACCGTTCTGTAAGGCCATTGATCTTTACAACAGCTGGCCCCGCACCACAAGGTACACGTGTTTACGACAAATGGCAACGTACTGTAAGGATAGAGATCTTTACGACAGCGCATCGTACTGTAAGGATAGAGACCTTTACTACAACCAGCACCACGCCCCAAGGGCAGAGACCTCGGCAAGAGCTGGCACTGGACTGTAAGGGCGGAGATCTTTGTAACTGTTGGCAGCATGCTCTGAGGAGACAATCATTTACAACGTAGGCAGCAAAAGCCCCGCACAGCCGCGGATAAGGTGGGTGTGCAGAGGGTGTTTCTAGTGGTGATGTGTCCAGAACTAAAGGGGACAGCCTCAGAATTGAGGAGCGAACTTTTACAAAGGACTTAAGGAAGATTTTCTCTTTATCCAGAGAGTCGAGAATGTGAGAGACAGGTGCAGAGGCCAAGTCCGTAGGTAAATTTAAGGCAATGTAATATTGTCCCTGATTAGAAGTACTACTCCACGTTCTTTTACCTCCACCTCTGCGCTTTCTAAACATATGAAAACCTTTTAGAGTCATCATCCGTTCTCGTCCCGCTCTCAGTCTGGGCTCTGTAATGTACACGTCGCATTAAAAGGCTCATTTCAACCCATCAAATATCTTAATTGAATTTTGCCTCCGCCTTTCTTCATTTTTTGATCTGGTGCTCTCGTTCCTAGCCCATGGGAAAACTAGTTTAAACCCTCGACAAACACTATCTAACCTTCCGGCCAGGGTATTAGTTCCCCGGACAAACAAGCTGGATGAACTCAGCAGGTCGGGCAGTATCCGCTGAAGCGGGCAGTTACCGTTTCGGGCCGAGACCCTTCGTCAGGACTGAAGAGGGAAGGGGCAGGGGCCCTATAAAGAAGGTGGGGGGAAGGTTGGAAGGAGAAAGCTAGTAGGTGCCAGGTAAAAAATCTAATCAGAGGATGCAATAGATGACCCCAGCAGACTCACAAGTGAAGTGTTGGCTCACCTGCAAGGACTGTTTGGGGCCCTGAATGGTGGTAAGAGAGAAGGTGCAGGGACTGGTGTAGCACTTACGCTTGCAGAGATAAGAAACTGCTGATTTCATCCAGCGTGTTGACTTGACCACAGCATCTGCAGTGAACTTTGTGTTTACCATCAGTTCCCCTCCAGTTCCGATGCAATCCGTCCCTCTTGTACCGATCACCCATTCCCCGGAAAAACATTCCAATGGCCCAAGGAGTTGAATCCCTGCAGCCTGCACCATCATCCCTCAGACACTCATTCATACCATTCCTAATTGCGCCAGCTCGATTCAGCAGAAGTAATCCGGAGATAAGTACGTTGGAGGTCATTCTGTTCAGTCACATTCCCAACTCTACATACTCACTGCGTGAAGCTCATCCTCATTTTGCCTGTGCCATTCATGCCAACACACTTCACAAGCTCTAACTGTTCAGCCTTCATCTTGTAAATATCCCTGAGCCACTCCGATACATCCTGGAACCTTGCGTTCCGGAAGCAGCACACCAACCTTGTGTATTTGCTGTCATAGAGTCTCCTGGCTGTCCCCCTAACTATCGAGTCGCCTATCACTGCAATACTGCCTGACTTTACCCTAATCTACAGCGCCTCAGAGCCGGCTCCATTGCTACGGCTGCTGTTTTGCCCCGATGGGTCATCAACTCCACCCTGTTCTATCCAAATCGGTATACTTGTTGCTGAAGGGATTAGCCATAGGAAAACCGCCAATAATTTTTAGTCATATTTTGAACTTAAATAAATTCGTATAGTTTGGTACAGACAAAAGTCATCGATAGTGTCATCTCACTCGGGCTGTTGTCTGAGAATCTGACTTAAAATCTGCCGAGCTCTGACACCGGAGGTCTCGGACAGCAGGTCACAGGATAAATTCTGGATACTAGGAGTAAAAAGTGACTACATTGCCTTCCTTTCATTGACCCGACGCGAGCTGGATGGCACGTTCATTGGCAACTGGATACCGTCCTTTCTGTACATAGGTGACAGAAGGAGGAAAGAGGCGATGGGTGACTGGGAAATTACCGTGTTCATTGTCAGAGCTATATCGCTGGCAGTTATGCCCTTCTGAGTCTGAGTCCCTGTTCATGATCAGAATGGATCCTTTGCCATTTGCTGTGGAGCAGCAAGAGCCGGTGCTAGTTTCCAGGAACAACTCTCACTAGTTCCGGGACCAGGTGAATTCCTCCACTGTGGCTGGATGGGACTGGTGTACTGGGAATGCGATTTCACTCACAGTGGGTTGTTCTGCCATTCCACCCCGTGTGTCGAAAGGAGCTCTCCCTGTAACGAAAATCATACCTAATTTCTGGTCAAACCTGTAGGAATAGTAAGTTTGTTGTGGAGAGTCCTGTGGGATTATGTTACATTGGAAAGATATGTTTAGATCTCTCAATCAGTATGTACAACACACAAGAACGCGCTGCTTTTCTAATCGCAGGTCCTTTTACCTGCCGTCACGGAAGCTCGCAGCTTCTGCCTACTCGCAATGCGCTGTGACAGAATTCAGCCATCTTGCAAACACCGTCAGTACAGGGCAATAGGCAGGGGTGAATTACTTTCTCCTCAAATGGTGATCATTCCGAATTAATATTCTGATAGGATATGAATTAATATTCAAGTATTATTCGCCCTAAGAAAATTCGTTTTTCTTGGAGGGGAGGAGGGTATGGTTGATGTTTGAAATGTTTAAAAGTCACTAAGGGTACAGAGGAGATTTACCAGGTTGCTGCCTGGTTTAGAGAGTATGGATTATGATCAGAGATTAAGGGAGCTAGGGCTTTACTCTTTGCAGAGATGGAGGATGAGTGGAGACATGATAGAGGTGCACAAGATATTAAGAGGAATAGACAGAGTGGACAGCCAGCTGCTCTTCCCAAGAACACCACTGCTCAGTACAAGAGGACATGGCTTTAAGGTAAGGGGTGGAAAGTAAAAGGGGGATATTAGAGGAAGGTCTTTTACTCAGAGATTGGTTGGTGCGTGGAATGCACTGCCTGAGTCTGTGGTGGAGACAGATACACTAGTGAAGTTTAAGAGACTACTAGACAGGTGTATGGAAGAATTTAAGGTGGGGTTATATGGGAGGCAGGGTTCGAGGGTCGGCACAACATTGTGGGCCGAAGGGCTCGTAATGTGCTGTACTATTCTATGTTCTATGTTCTATAAGATAACAGATAGATGTAAAATAAACCTTCCCCTTTAAATCTGGAGGATATATGACAATGCACAAGTGCAGACAAAATGCTGACAAAATGTCTACGTAAGGCCAGGAGATCCATATCAAATGGTGGAATGTGAAATGCGAAGGTGGACCAGCGGGATTCAGGAAAGAACATGGGCAAATCTCTGAAGGTAGGTAGGAAATTTAGCAGTCGAATGCAGATCTCATTCTGTTGGCTGACGATACTGAATGCCAGAGCAGGTAGCTCTGCTGGATCTATAGAAACTCTTGCCTGCATAAATATGAAGCGTTGTGCGCAGTCCGGCCATTACGCCAAAGGGACGTACAGACACAGTAACATTAACATCAGGAGGATGTGATGTGCAAGCGCACTTCTGCCTTCAATGTCAGGCATGGATTCATAAGAATCCAAACTCCATATCTCGATATACCTTGTGGAAACGTCTAGCCCTTTATTTGTCAAACATCTGCGAACAGCTGTCTGAAAATACTCAAAACTACGCTTTTATCACCATTTCCGGGGGGAAAGTAGCAATGATACAGAAGTGAATATGACATCACTCTGAAAATACGTATTACGGGGTTTAATTACAACATTTCTTACGCTATTATAGAATTAGTATTATATGATGTACTGTTGGCTTCACAACCTGCCTACTGTTGATGTTGCACCTTATCATCTACCTTTCTCTACCGCGGTTATACTTCACTCTGCATTCCGTTATTGTTTCAACTGCTGCGACCACAGTTACGTCATTGAATAGTATAGAACGGTATGCGAAACTTTTTTCAGTGACTCCCAGCACATGTCCCGAGAACTACTGAAATTTTTGCAATAATGTATATAATAATAACAAGATGTGAACATTGAGATTGTCGGCCGGTTGTCCTATTTCCGCCTGTATGGCTTTTGAAGTATTATTCTGTTACGTACCCGTGACACGTGACAGTGGTACCCTTGTCACGCGACTGGGGTTGAAGTTATACTGGACTTGAGGTAATGGTCTTGTGATGGTGGAGTGATGTCATTTTCCCGCCAGTAGAGGTCATGTGACAGGTTTTTTTTACAGGGTATAAAAGGAAGACCCACCCGGTCAGGTGGGGCAGTTCGTGGCGGAATTTGCCAAGATGACTTCATGTCACTGCGTGATTTAATGTGATGACGCAGTTTAGTTAAAAATGAAGTTCTGTATAATGCCTAAAGTTTAAAAGGTCATTGCCAACGGTTTTTTGCCGTGGAGAGTGAAGAAAAGTTCGGAAGGTAAAAATCGAGGAGAACCGATTTTCGAAGGTGGAAAAGTTCGACCTTATTTGATCCTCATTCGGAAGGATATCGTTGACTATTCTCGCTGTTAATCCCTGGGATGACCAGAAAGGATTTGAGAATAGTGTGGAAGAAAGGTCAGTACCTTTAAGCAGTTATATTTTATAAAATTCTTCGTGGGAAAGTTCGACGCCGGGGAATCGAAGGACATCGACGTGGAAGAGAATTTAAATCGCTTTAAAAAGTCTCTCCTTTTAAAAGGACTGTGAACTTTTGAAATTTCGGCATACCGCTTTAAAGAACTGTTTACTTTCGGCATACCACTGTAAAGAACTGTTTTATTTTCAATACCGTTTTAAAGAACTGTTTTTTTTTCAATACCGCTTTAAAGAACTGTTTGAACATGCCACGCTATTAAGAACTGTGACTGTGTCGCACAGCAGCTGAGTTCCGATTACGTTTGGGTTTGTTTACTTTTGAGGGGGTTTGTTTCAGTGTTTAATAAACGTGCTATTTGTTATAAAAACCCTTGCCTATCTCATCTATATTTATTGTTGCCTGAATACGTAACATTAATTATGGGGGCTCGTCCGGGATTGGATCGTTTGAGTTTAAAATGCTTTTTGAATTTTGAATCGGTGTTTTGGTAACGGAGATTGCTCGATTTTTTTTTTTGTTTGTTTGGCTTGTGAGTGGTATTCCGCAACGATGAATATTGATGAGTTTCTGGATTCGCCAGACGCGGATTTGTTAGCGTAGCCGAAAAAAACTGAAGTATCTGAGATTGCTAAGAGATTGCAACTTAAAGGTATTTTGGCGACTACATCAAAAGCTGTAATACAGAGAAAGATCGCATCACATTTTGTGGCTCGGGTCATTTTGATGAATCGATTTTAGAATCGTTTCCAATAAGTAATATGGAGATGCAGTTGAAAATCGAACAAATGATGTTAGAGAGGTGTAAATTGGAAATTGAACAAAAGCAGAGAGATTTTGAATATGCAATGGTGAAATTAAGGTCTGGGAATCAGTCTTCTGATTTTAAAAAACCGTTTGTTGCTAGTCAAGAAATTAAATTGGTCCCTCCATTTAGTGAAACAGAAGTGGAAAGATATTTTCAACATTTTGAAACTATTGCTCGGATGTCAGAGTGGCCGAAAGATAAATGGTCAGTGTTGTTACAGAGTGTGATTAAAGGCAAAGCACAGCAAGTTTACACAGCTTTAACTGCTGCGCAAGCATTAGATTATGATATTGTGAAAACAAATATTCTCAAAGCATACGAATTAGTCCCAGAAGCTTATAGGGAAAGATTCAGGAGTTTGAAAAAGTCTGTGGAAAAGACTTATGCGGAATTTGCCTATGATAAAGCTATGTGTTTTGAGAGATGGGTTTCTTCTAAAAATGTAAATGAGGACTATGAGACATTGAGAGAGCTGATTTTAATGGAGGAATTTAAAAGAAGCATTCCTGTTGAAGTAAGGACCTACTTAAATGAGAGGGATACTGATAAATTGCAGGACTGTGCTAGATTAGCTGATGGGTATGTTTTAATCCATAAGAATAAATTTCCTCAGGGTAGAATTTTCAAGAGGAAAAATAATATGGAGACTCCAGGTAAATTAGAAATTAAATCAGAGGTTAATGAGAGAGGTAAGGAGGAAGGAAAACCTGTGAAGGAAAGACAGTTTGGTCTTATTAGTAACTATTGTAAGAAGCCTGGCCATGTAATAGCTAACTGTTTCAAATTGAAAAAGAAAGAGAAGGAAGCAGTTCCAGATGCTTGTGTGCAACATACTGAAGCACCTGTAAAGTTAGAGGGTTTGGTAAACACAAATGAGGATTTGTTAGAGTCTGACAAAGTTAGAAAGGGATATGATCATTTTATAACTGAAGGGTTTGTATCCTTGAAAGAAGGATCTACTCTGGTGCCAATAAAAATTCTTAGGGATACTGGAGCTTCTCAATCACTGATGTTAGATAGTGCGTTGAAGTTTAATGAAGAGAGTGATACTGGTGAGGTGAATTACATAAGAGGTGTTGGAAGTGATTTTATGCCTGTACATTTACATAAAGTAAATTTAAAGTCAGGGTTAGTTACAGGATTTGTTAAAGTAGGATTACAGCATAGCTTACCTGTGAAGGGTATTTCTTTATTGTTAGGTAATGACTTGGCAGGTGGACAAGTTTTTCCTGAAGTGCATTTGACAATGGAATCAGAGGAACCAGAGGTGAATTCTAACACAGATTTTTCCTGTGTTGTGACTAGAGCTATGGCTAAAAAAATTGATGTGCAGAATGAGGTTGTTACTCATGACTGTTCAACTCAGGATCGAGTTTTGAGGATGTGTCAGAGACTTTCTTACCTTCGTTGTTTGAACAAGATTCTGGGAGTAAGTCTGACTATGAAGATTTATCTCTGTCTCGGAAGGAGATGATAGCAGAGCAGAATAGAGATCCTGAGATTATAAAATTAAGGGAACAAGCTTTACTAGGTAGTGAAATTGAGAAGGTGTCAGTAGGATATTATTTGGATAAAGGAGTGTTGATGAGGAAGTGGAGGTCGCCTACAATTCCTGCAAGTGAGGAATGGAATGCTGTTTATCAGGTAGTTGTTCCTAAAGTTTATCGGAATGCGATTTTGACTTTAGCTCATAGTGTGCCTTTAGGTGGACATCAAGGGGTAAGGAAAACTGTGGACAAGATTTTAAAACATTTTTACTGGCCTGGTTTAAGAAAAGATGTGGCGATTTTTGTAAGACGTGCCATACTTGTCAAATTGTGGGTAAACCAAATCAGGTTACAACAGTAGCTCCATTACAACCTATTCCAGCATTTGGTGAACCATTTTCTAAAGTTATTGTAGA
Organism: Hemitrygon akajei; assembly: GCF_048418815.1. Taxonomy (NCBI): domain Eukaryota; kingdom Metazoa; phylum Chordata; class Chondrichthyes; order Myliobatiformes; family Dasyatidae; genus Hemitrygon; species Hemitrygon akajei. The sequence goes on from NW_027331948.1 coordinate 4,312,580, forward strand.
TTGTGTTGGTCCATTACCAAAGACAAAAACTGGTTATCAGTATTTGTTGACTATCATGTGTACTTCGTCTAGGTTTCCAGAGGCAGTACCACTTAGGAATATAAAAGCTAAAACTGTGACGAAGGCTCTTATAAAATTCTTTACTTATTTTGGATTGCCTAAGGAAATACAAACTGATCAAGGTAGTAATTTTATGTCTGGATTGTTTCAACAGATAGTTTATAAATTGGGAGCTAAGCAAATCACTTCGTCTGCATACCATCCAGAATCGCAAGGTGCCTTGGAGAGGTTTCATTCTACTCTCAAGAATATGATTAGGACATATTGTGTGGAAAATGAAAGTGACTGGGATGAGAGTATAAGCTTACTTTTATTTGCAGTAAGGGAATCGGTACAGGAATCTTTAGGTTTTAGTCCATTTGAACTTGTGTTTGGGCATAGAGTTAGAGGACCTTTAGCTTTATTGAAGGAACAGTGGATTAGTAAGGAAGTGAATACTAATTTGTTGGACTATGTTTTGAAATTTAAGGACAGGTTACATAAAGCTTGTAGCTTAGCCAGGGAAAATTTAAAATTGGCTCAGGAGAAAATGAAAACTTGGTATGATAAGGAAGGTAGGATGAGGATGTTTAAGCCTGGAGATAAGGTGTTGGTTCTTTTCCCAGTGCAGACAAATCCTTTACAAGCTAGATTTCATGGACCTTATGAAATTGTGTCTAGAATCAATTATGTGGATTACGTAATAAAAACTCCAGATCGCAGAAGGTCAACACAACTTTGCCACATAAATATGATTAAACCATATTTTGAGAAACAATCTGATACTGTGACTGTTGTGGTTAGTGAGAATGAGTTTGATTTAACTGGGAACATGATAGATGATTCATCTGACTTTCATTCTAAATCTAACATTGTTTCTGTTAGGTTACCTAATTCGACCATTTTGGAAAATATGGATGAGAAATTAGCACATTTACAGCTAGAGCAGAAACAACAGATGAAGGATTTGATTTTTAAGTATAAGGATTTGTTTCCAGATGTTCCGAGAAGGACTACTATAGCTTCACATGATGTAGATGTTGGAGATGACAAACCTATTAAACAACATCCATATAGGATGAACATGGAAAAATGTGAACTTGCTGAGAAAGAAATTGAATACATGTTAGAGAATGATATTATTAGACATTCTAACTCGAATTGGAGTTCGCCATGTGTTATGGTGCCAAAACCTGATGGTAGTATTAGGTTTTGTGCGGACTATAGGAAGGTGAATGCTGTAACGAAAACAGATGCATATCCAATTCCTAGAGTAGATGATTGTGTGGATAAGGTTGGAAAAGCAAAGTTCCTTACAAAGATTGATTTATTGAAAGGGTATTGGTGTGTTCCATTAACGGACAGAGGTAGAGAGATTTCTGCATTTGTAACTCCATCTGGGTTATATGAGTATAATGTTCTTCCATTTGGGATGAAGAATGCCCCAGGTACTTTCCAGAGGATGATTAACTCTGTGATTCAGGGATTGAAAGATGCTGATGCTTATATTGATGATTTAGTGACAGGAAATGATACTTGGGAAGCACACATAATTGCGGTGGAGAAATTGTTTGAAAAGCTTTCAAAATCTAACTTGACTATCAATTTAGCCAAGAGTGAATTTGGACATGCCACTGTGACTTACCTTGGTTATGTTGTAGGTCAAGGTAAGGTAGCTCCTGTTCAGGCAAAAGTTCAGGCAATTTTAGAGATTCCCACTCCGACGGGGAAAAAAACTCTCAGAAGATTCTTGGGAATGGTAGGATATTATCGAAAGTTTTGTAAGAATTTTGCTAATGTTGCCCTTCCATTAACTAATCTTCTGCAGAAGAATGTTAAGTTTGTGTGGACAGTGCCTTGTCAGGAAGCATTTGAAAAATTGAAAACAATGATATGTCAACAACCTGTGCTTAAGGCACCTGACTTTGAAAAACCTTTTTCATTAGCTGTAGATGCTAGTGATGAAGCTGCGGGAGCAGTATTGACGCAAAGGAATGAGGGTGATGAGGTTGATCATCCAGTAGCTTACTTTTCTAAGAAATTTAATAAGCATCAAAGAAATTATTCAACAATAGAGAAAGAATTGTTATCTCTTGTTTTGGCTTTGGAATATTTTGAGGTATATGTTGGTACAACTCAAAAACCACTTATTGTTTACACTGATCATAATCCGTTAGTTTTTCTGAGTAAGATGAAAAACAAAACAGAAGATTGTTAAATTGGAGTTTGATGTTACAAGAGTACAATATTGTGAAAACTCATATTAAAGGTAAAGATAATGTGGTTGCTGATTGTCTATCTCGATGCTGAATGTACAATGTAATATTTTTTTTTGGAGTGGTTTTTTTTATTGTAACACTCCTACTGTATTGAATATTGTGTATGTTATATAATTTATACATTTGTTTTTCTTGTAAGTGATTGTTAAAATTTTTGTTCTTGTCAGACCAAAAATGTTTTTTTTGGAGGGAGGTGTTACGTACCCGTGACACGTGACAGTGGTACCCTTGTCACGTGACTGGGGTTGAAGTTATACTGGACTTGAGGTAATGGTCTTGTGATGGTGGAGTGATGTCATTTTCCCGCCAGTAGAGGTCATGTGACAGGTTTTTTTTACAGGGTATAAAAGGAAGACCCACCCTGTCAGGTGGGGCAGTTCGTGGCGGAATTTGCCAAGATGACTTCATGTCACTGCGTGATTTAATGTGATGACGCATTTTAGTTAAAAATGAAGTTCTATATAATGCCTAAAGTTTAAAAGGTCATTGCCAACGGTTTCTTTGCCGTGGAGAGTGAAGAAAAGTTCGGAAGGTAAAAATCGAGGAGAACCGATTTTCGAAGGTGGAAAAGTTCGACCTTATTTGATCCTCATTCGGAAGGATATCGTTGACTATTCTCGCTGTTAATCCCTGGGATGACCAGAAAGGATTTGAGAATAGTGTGGAAGAAATGTCAGTACCTTTAAGCCGTTATATTTTATAAAATTCTTCGTGGGAAAGTTCGACGCCGGGGAATCGAAGGACATCGACGTGGAAGAGAATTTAAATCGCTTTAAAAAGTCTCTCCTTTTAAAAGGACTGTGAACTTTTGAATTTTCGGCATACCGCTTTAAAGAACTGTTTACTTTCGGCATACCACTGTAAAGAACTGTTTTATTTTCAATACCGTTTTAAAGAACTGTTTTTTTTTTTCAATACCGCTTTAAAGAACTGTTTGAACATGCCACGCTATTAAGAACTGTGACTGTGTCGCACAGCAGCTGAGTTCCGATTACGTTTGGGTTTGTTTACTTTTGAGGGGGTTTGTTTCAGTGTTTAATAAACGTGTTATTTGTTATAAAAACCCTTGCCTATCTCATCTATATTTATTGTTGCCTGAATACGTAACAATTCCAACATAACTACTATCGTTCGGCTGTCAGTGTGTATAATGAATTTGGAGGTGTCATCTGGAGGTAGCTTGATATAGTTGTGCAAAATGAAGTTTGAATAGAAAATGCAGCTAATTGTACATGATTATTTAATGTCAGATTTATGGGACAAAAGCAAAAATAAATAAATATGATCCCTTCACTCTCACGCTATATCAGAGACGGAAAGATACGCAATGAACCCCAAACACTCACACTGTAGAAGAGACTGTGAGGTACAATATGAAATCCACGCTGTTAAACTATACAAGAGAAAGACAGGTACAGAATAAACACCACACTCTCACACTGTACCAGAAACGAATACGCACAGAATTAAACCGGCACCCTCACACTGTTGAAGAGACAGAGAGATACAGAATGAAACCGGCACTCTCACACTGTAAAGGAGACAGAGAGATACAGACTGAAACCGACACTCTCACACACTGTAGAAGAGACAGAGAGATACAGAATGAAACAAACGCTCTCACACTGTAGCACAGACTGACAGATACAGAATGAACCCCACACTTTCACACTGTAGAAGAGACAGAGAGATACAGAATGAAACCGACACTCTCACACTGTAGAGGAGACAGAGAGATACAGAATGAAACCGACTCCCTCACACTGTAGCACAGACTGACAGATACAGAATGAACCCCACACTTTCACACTGTAGAAGAGACAGAGAGATGCAGAATGAAACCGACACTCTCACACACTGTAGAGGAGACAGAGAGATGCAGAATGAAACCGACACCCTCACACTGTAGAGGAGACAGAGAGATACAGAATGAAACCGACACTCTCACACTGTAGAGGAGACGGAGAGATACAGAATGAAACCGACACTCTTACACTGTAGAGGAGACGGAGAGATACAGAATGAAACCGGCACCCTCACACTGTAGCACAGACTGACAGATACAGAATGAACCCCACACTTTCACACTGTAGAGGAGACAGAGAGATACAGAATGAAACCGACACCCTCACACTGTAGAGGAGACAGAGAGATACAGAATGAAACCGACTCCCTCACACTGTAGCACAGACTGATAGATACAGAATGAACCCCACACTTTCACACTGTAGAAGAGACAGAGAGATGCAGAATGAAACCGACACTCTCACACACTGTAGAGGAGACAGAGAGATGCAGAATGAAACCGACACCCTCACACTGTAGAGGAGACAGAGAGATACAGAATGAAACCGACACTCTCACACTGTAGAAGAGACAGAGAGATACAGAATGAAACCAACATTCTCACACTGTAGAGGAGACAGAGAGATGCAGAATGAAACCGACATTCTCACACTCTATCATGGACCAGCAGGAACAGAACGAACTCTGCACAGGCACACTGTACCAGAGAATGGCACGTACAGAATGAACACCACACTCTCACAAAGTATCAGAGACTGAAAAATACAGAATAAACATCACATTCTCAAACTATAAAAGATACTGACAGATAGGGAATGAACCCCACACTCTCACACTGTAACAGAGACTGACCGGTACGAATGGAGCACTCTCACATCGTACAGGAGAGGGACAGGGACGGAATGAACCCGGCATTCATCTACTGTACCACAGACTAGGACATACAGGAGCAACATCAGACATCTACTCATCTGTCTCTGGTTGTCTGTCTGCCTACTTATCTATCTATATTACTGTCTGACACACACTCTCTCTCGTTCGCTCTCATATCTGACAATGCACGTGATGCTTCTCTCTTGCTCGTTCGCTTCCAGATATTCTGCATCTACACCAGACAGAGTACTACTTTTTATTATTATTTAAAGGGTCTCCCCATTCCTTTGCAGATTGAAATGTTTCTTCTGAAGTTCTGTTTGAGATTTGATGTGTTCATAAAAGTATAAAAGTTATAAAAGTATACAACTTCAGCACCATACAAAATGTTGCAGAAGTTCAGCAGATATTTTCCAGCATTTGGTTTGTGCTGCTTTGAACTTCCAGATTCCGCAGATTTTCCTCGTTTTTGTACATCAGCATTAGGGTTATTTGACGATTGCCATCCCGACACTGTTCTGCATGCTGCATCTCTGTTCCTATTGTGCTCCTCTTTTTCTCTCACTCTGTGTGTGTGTGCGTGTGTGAGACAGAGAGAGAGAGAGAGAGAGAGAGAGAGAGAGAGAGAGAGAGAGAGAGAGAGAGAGAGAGAGAGAGAGAGAGAGAGAGAGAGAGAGAGAGAGAGAGAGAGAGAGAGAGAGAGAGAGAGACTGCCTGACGGGAATTGAAGGACTGTACAAAATAGAAACCGTAGGGACAGAAGCTAACGGTCTGTCGGTGTCGGTGAACTCCGGTTACAGATGAATAATCAACAAAAAAACGTGAATTCTGTAAATGTGTCGGCTCCGTGATAAAGCTCAGCTTGTCATTGGAGTTCCTGCAATATTTACACCTGCTGAATCTCTGCTGAGGTATGTCCAGCGGTTTAATGCGTTTGTCTTTAATCGGACAGTGCTTACATCTGCTCCAGTATTTAATTCAATCGGACTGAATTAAGTGTTTGTTCATGTGACTGAAAACAAGAACGCTACTCAAAGGTACAAACGTGTCTCTGGAGACTGATCCTCTGTATAAATATGGGCGCTATGTAAGCATCAGCTCAGAGTGTCTGCCGGAGCTGTGAATCCAGAAGCAACAGGTGTCACAGATTCTCACTGAAATGGTGTATCCAGTCATCTGGCGGATACGAGAAGTTTACTATCCTTTGATTTCAGCCTTTGGAATTGCCGGTAAGACACAGTGTCAGCGGCCGTTGGTGGGAACTGAAGTTTAATTCCAATGTTGAGATTGTTTCGGTCGCTAGTTTCCACTGTCAGATGTTGTGTCCTAGGTATCCCGCATTTCCACAATGCAATGGAAACACAGGGACTGTAGATTCAGGATTCCGGATATAAAATCAAACCGCTGCGGGAATTTAGCGATTCCGCCAATACCTCTGGTATTCAGCAGACCAGGCAGCGTCCTTCCTGCCATTTATGTTTAATAATCTGTTGTCCGGATCGCGGTGCTGTTGGTCTTGTCGCAGCTGCACTGGTTTGGCCAATATAACCATAAAAACATATAACAATTACTGCACGGAAACAGACCATCTCGGCCCTTCTAGTCCGTGCCGAATGCTTACTCACACCTAGTCCCACCTACCTGCACTCAGCCCATAACCCTCCATTCCTTTCCTGTACATATACCTATCCATTTTTTTTAATGACAACATCGATCCTGCCTCTACCACTTCTACTGGAATTTCGTTCCACGCAGCTAGCACTCTCTGAGTAAAGACGTTCCCCCTCGTGTTACCCCTAAACTTTTGCCCCTTAACTCGCAACTCATATCCTCTCGATAAATCTCCCCTACCCTCAATGGAAAAAGCCTATTCATGTCAACTCTATCAGTCCCCCTCATAATTTTAAATACCTCTATCAAGTCCCCCCTTAACCTTCTATGCTCTAAAGATCAAAGACCTAACTTGTTCAAACTTTAGTGAATTTATACAGCCTACGGAGATTATACCAATTGTTTGTCTGCACTTGGATAAGAGCTGTTGTCTCTGTTGGTTGTAATAATCAAACCATCGACTGCTAGTAACATTTTGGCAACGGTGGGGAGTTCGATGTTGTATCATGAAAATTGTGGAGTTTTTAATAAACGTGTGTGCTGTGAGTGAATGTGAAGCAGTTATGTACAACGCAATGACGTCTTTGTTAATGAGGTACCCCACGCAAGTCTTATTGAGAAAGTAAGGAGGCATTGCTTTGCGGATCCAGAACTGGTTTGCACACAGAAGATAACGAGTGGTTATTACCAGGTCATATTCTGCATGGAGGTCGGTGACCAGTGGTGTGCCTCAGGGATCTGTTCTGGGACCCCAATCTTTGTGATTTTTTTATAAATGACCTGAATGAGGAAGTGGCGGATGGGTCGGTAAATATGCTGATAACTCAAGTTTGGAGGTGTTGTGGATAGTGTGGAGGCCTGTCAGAGGTTACAACAGAACATTGATAAAATGCAAAACTGGCCTGAGAAGGAGCAAATGCAGTCCAACCCAGATAAGGTAAGGTAGTTCATTTTGGTAGGTCAAATATGGTGGCAGAATATTGCATTAATTGTAAGACTTTTCGCAGTGTTGAGGATCAGAGGGATCTTGGGGTCCGAGTCCAAAGGACAGTCAGTGCTGCTGAGCAGGTAGTCTCTGCGGTTGAGAAGGCAAACAGTGTATTGGTCCATCAATCGTGGGAATGAGATAAAGAGCGTAGTTTAATGTTTAGCTATATAGGACCCTGGTCAGACCCCACCCGGAGTACTGTGCTCAGTTCTGGTCGCCTCACTACAGGAAGGACATGGAAACAATAGAAAGTGTGCAGAGGAGATTTACAAGTATGTTGTCTGGATTGCGGAGCATGCATTATGAGAAAAGTTTGAATAAATTCGGCCTTTTCTCCTTGGAGCGACGAAGGATGAGAGGTGGCCTGATAGAGGTGTTTAAGGTGATTACAGGCATTGATCGTGTGGATAGTCAGAGGGTTTTTCCCAGGGCTGAATGGTTGGAACCAGAGGGCCTGGTTTGAAGATGCTTGGCAGGAGGTACAGATGAAATTTCAGGGGTAAATTGTGTTTTTATTAACGCAGAAAGCGGTGGTGCGTGGAATGGGCGGACAGCAGAAGTGGTGGAGGCGGAAACGATAGGTTCTTTTAAGAGACTCCTGGATAAGTTCATGGAGCTTAGAAAAATATGGGGCTATGGGTAAACCGAGTTAATGTCGAAGTTAAGGACATGCTCGGCACAGCTTTAAGGCCGAAGTGTCTGTATTGTTCTGTAGGTTTTCTATGTTTCTGTGTTTCCATATTTGTCGCTTCATGGTTATGAATACGGTGAAATGCATTCTATTATGTCTACATCTGACACTGTTACATACACGGGACTGCGGCACCGAGCTGACTGCTGGACGGAGAATTCCTCTGGTGATGGATTCTGTGGGATGAGTCATGTCCGTCTGTGCGGCTGGGTCAGACTGCGCTGTCTCTGTTGGAATCAGTCAATGTTCGGTTTCAAAGTGTATGAGGTGGGAAATGGGAGAATAGGCAACACACACGGATAATTCTAGAAGCACAACGCCCCAGATAGCTTGTATGGAAAGAGAAGCCAGTTAACACTCGTTCCAGGGTTCTGTCTGAGAACAGTTCTGAGAAAAGACTCTTTAATTGTTTTTCCACATATTCTGTTTTGACTGGATGACTGTTCCCAGCATTTTCTGATTTTTGTTCCTTCGTTCGGCTGTTCTGTCGCTGACAGGGAGCATCAAGGAAACTGAGAATTGTCAAATAGAAAAACATTGCCATCGGCGTCGAATTTATTGATTTCCTACACACGAGATGCAGAATGTGCCGACATAAAATTTTCATTTAGTGTTGACTCTGAGGAGGTAGTTTCCCAGTTTTAGCTTTCCCTGCCACTTCACATTCCCGTCATCAGTAAGAAATCTGTAATCAGATTGTACTAATTTTATTTTACTGATAAACTTCCATGTATCTGCCCCCTCGGCAATCTCTCTCGATCCACTCACCGCTAAATGCAACAATAAAGTGGAAATATTACACGATCCACTCCAATCGCTGCATTGGCTTCGGCTCAGTATTTTCCAAACTTGCTGTACCCCGTCTCTCCTCCAACGAACTTGGCGGCGATTCTGCTCCTGTCCCGGGGTAAGTTCGGTTTAGCCAAATGTGTCACTCGCTAACTAATGGGAATGGCAACGGCCGATCTCCTGGCCGTCATTTCGGAACCGCTGCTGACGAGGACATCTGGGATTTATTTGTTTCCGTTCAATCCTGCGCATCACTCCTGTGTGCAGAGGCTGTGAAGGGATGGTTTTTGCGAGAACTGCGACCTCGGACTGGCTGACTGTCGCTTTCACCGTCGATCGATTTGTGGTTATTTGTTGTGAGAAGCTGAAAACAAAATATCGCACCGAGAGAACGGCGGCTGTGGCTGTAGGAACAATGAGTTGTGCTGGTTTGTTTGGAGAGTGTCCCCTGGGCCTTTATATACGAGTATATTGAAATAATTGATCGTGCTCCCTGGTATTGTGTTGCTACAACGAGCTACAGAAATTCTCCCTCATGGGTGGCATTTACACTGTTTTACCTCATTTTAACCCCTTGTGTCCCATGCTTTCTGATTTTGCTGTTCAATGTTCAGACTGTCTGTTTGATTCTGGCGGCCAGTCGAGCTCGCAGGGGTCTCCGGGGACAAATGAGTGGAGAGATTATCAGGGACCGGGAGACCCGTCGCAAATCCATCCTTTTATTCTTCTCCAATTCTCCGGCATCATTGGATAGAAGACTGCTTCTTGATCACTTTTCCCACATTGTTCAATTCAGATGTTCACTCAATCACTTCTGTCTGCATCCACAAACACTCTCTCTACCTATCGCAATATTGATTCTGCCACCAAGCTCTGTAACTGCAGCGGACAGAAGTATAATACACTTGGTCCCACATTCAAATTATTATATCGACAGCGAACAGTTGGGGGCCTAGACCCAATCCACTAGTTTCTGTTCTGGCCACAGATTCCCAAATTGAAAGTGCTCCTTTTATTCCCCTTTCTGCCTTTGAACTGCTTCTGAATGTCAGTCCAACAAACTCATTATTCAGAGCACCATGTGTTTGTCAGTATCTTTTCTAAATTCCACACACACCTGATTCATTGTTTCCTAATTTTCCATCTGATTGTCCTTTCTTGCATCGCACTGACTATGCGAACGCTCTTTTTACTGTTCTCCCAAAACATCGCGTGGGTAAATGGAGTCTGGGTTAGTGTCTCTACCTGTAGGACACTGGTATGTTATACAGTGTAAATATTGATCACCTCTGTTTGAGTGTAACAGCTGTATTGGAAACGTGTATCTCGTGTTTGTCCTCAGTGTGGGACTGAATATCTCTTCTCTCTGTGAATGTGCAAAGCATGAGCGGTCAGTACTTCTCTGTTCTCTAACACACCTTGCCAGTGAGAGAGGGGAGGCTGTCCTTTACCTTGTGTCCCGACAGGAGGAAAGTCGGAGGTGGGTAGAAGAAGGAAACCGGGCCAGTGAGGGGGAGGTAATAGTCAGACAGTTCTGTGAGGCGGCCGGTGCAGACAGTGCCAGAGTCAACCTGTCTGTCTATCTGTTTGACGCTGTCTTTGTCCGTGAATCTGTTCATCTCTCAATATATAGTACCATTATTGTTATTTAACCGGACTGCCATTTCTCTGCCGGTTGTAAGAAATACTTTCAATGTTCATTTGACCTCTGGCAGATTTGAGATGCTCATGAAAGTCTATTACATCAATAACATCAAAGCTGCGAGAGGAACTCAGCAGGGTTTATGCAGCATTCTGTGTGTTTGTGCTGTCCTCGGTTCCAGCATCTGCAGATTTTCTCATGTTTGTACTTGAGCAACCTGTGTGTGTGTGTGTGTGTGTGTGTGTGTGTGTGTGTGTGTGTGTGTCTGTCTGTCTGTCTGTCTGTCTTCGTTCACGTGTATGTGTGTTGGACAATGTGTGTGACCAGGAGGGATGTGAAGTACTGAAGGAGAGTTTAAACTGGGAAATCGCAAAAAAAGACGTTAGGGATCGGACAGTATTGGTGAGCGCCTTACAGATGAATATCAAACATCAAAAGCGTGAACTCTGTGAACGTGGCTGCTCGGTGACAACACTCAGCCTTTGGCTTTAGAGCTCCACCACATGAGTGGAAAATGCCCAAGGGAACGCCCGCGAACTTTGTGGCGCTTATCTTCATTGAGGCCAGTATTTACATCAGAGTCAATGGTGCGGGATTCAAGTATTCGTTCAAGTGACTGTACCGAAGGAAGCTACTCAGGGGCATAATCGTATCTCTGGAGACCGATCCTCTGTATAAATCGGAGCCGTTTGGAAAGAATCAGCTCAGAGTGTCAGCTGCAGCTGTAGAGTCGGGAGCAACAGAGCTCACACATTCTCACTGAAATGGAGTATCCAGTCATCTGGCGGATAGAGGACGTCTACTATCCTTTTATTTCAGCCTTTGGAATTCCCGGTAAGCCGCAGTGTCAGCTGTCGTTGCTGGGAAATGAGGCGGAATTCCAGTATTGTGATTATTTCTGTCGCTGGTTTCCACTGTCACAGGTCCAGTTCTAATATTCCAATGTTCAGGAATTGAATGCAAACACAAAGATTGAGGATTCTGGGATCTGGATCTGACGACCGCTGCAGAAATGTCACGATTCCGCCGAAACCTGCGGAACGCAACGGGTCAGGCAGTGATCTTCCAACTGTTTGGAAATATTGTTCCACATAGATTATAACAATTGATTCTCTACGTTTACATGAGAGCGGTTGTCTGAGTTAGGTGTAACAACGAAACCATCGAGTGGTGGTGGTGACACTTCAGTAAATGTGCGCAGTTGCATGTTGTATCATAAACATTGTGGATCTTTAATAAATATGACTGAATGTGAAACAATTGATGGACAACACAATGGAGTCATTGCTGAGAAATTAACGCCATCGACGTGTTGTTTCATAGCTATCAGTACTGTGAGATGTTTTCCTTTTGGACGTAGAGTTCCTCTCCCCGGCTTCACTGTGATGGATTCTGTGGGGGCGCCATGTCTGTCTGTGAGGTTGTGTCAGACTGCGCTGTGTCTGATGGTATGTCAATGCTCTGGTATGAAGACACTGAAGATGCAAATGGGGGAATAGTAAACTCACCCTGGGAATTCTGGAAGCACGAAGCCCGAGGCAGCTTGTGTGGAAAGAGAAACTAGTTAACACTCGAGTCAGGGGCCTCACTGTGAACAATTCTGAGGAAAGAATCGTCAACTGCTTTTCCACATATTCCTTTTTTACCTGGAGGAGCGTTTCCAGTTTCAGATTTCCCCTGCCACTTCACAGTTCGGTCATCAGTTATGAATCTGTATTCAGATCATATTGATCTTATTTTACTGCATAAACTCCTCTCTGTCTCCGTCAGTTCTGCGACTTCTCTCCACCCTCCCACCGGTAAAGGCAACAATACAGTGAAAACATGAAGGGATCCGCTCACACTGCTGCATTGCTCTTTGTTCAGTATATTCCCTACATGCTGTTCCCTGTCTCTCTTCCAGCGAACTTGGTGGCGATTCTGATCCTGTCCCGGGGAAGGTGCGGTCTCTCCAAATGTGTCTCTCGCTACCTGATGGGAATGGCGGCAGCCGATCTGCTGGTCGTTATCTCCGATCCGCTGCTGACGAGGACATCTTGGATTTATTTTCCCCGGTCATTCCTGCGCATCACTCCTGTGTGCAGACTCAGGATGTGGTTGGTTTTTGCGAGCACTGCGACCTCTGTCTGGCTGACTGTCGCTTTCACCGTCGATCGATTTGTGGCTATTTGCTGCGAGAAGCTGAAAACAAAATATTGCACCGAGAGAACGGCGGCTGTGGTTATCGGGACAGTGAGTGTGCTGGCCTGTTTGGAGTGTGTCCCCCTGGAGCTTTATATACGAGCCTTTGGTAATAATTGACGGTGTTCCCTGGTACTGTGTTCCTACTGCGAACTACAAAAACTCTCCCACATGGGCGGCATTTGCGATATTTCACCGTATATTAACCCCCTGTGTCCCATTCGTTATGATGTTGCTGTTCAATATAAAGACTGTCAGGCGGATTCTAGCGGCCAGTCAAGTTCGCAGGGGGCTCCGGGGACAAAAGAGTGGAAAGACTGACAAGGACCGAGAGATGGAGAACCGACGCAAATCCATCGTTTTGCTCTTCAGCATAAGCGGTAGTTTCATATTGTTGTGGATAACTCAGGTGGTATTTTATATCTATCAACGGATTTCAATGAGATTTGTTTATTCTGTCACTGATCCCCGTTACATCACAGATAAGACAGCGGGAAATTTGCAGGTTCTCAGTTCCTGCACCAACACGTGTATTTACGCCCTGACTCAGAGTAAATTCCGAGAGGAAATGAAGAATGCGGTGAAATACCCACTGAGTTCGATTTTGAAACTCATGAAACGTCAGACATAAATGTTGTGAAGTATTAAAATTCAGCTGCCTTCCTGCTCCCTATTCTGTACCCCCAATGGTAGGTAAATGTAAACAATGTGACGAACAGTGTTACAACACAAACACGCGAATATCTGCAGATGCTCGAAATACCAAACAGCACACTCACAAACAGAGTCCTCATGAAGCGTCTTGACCCGAAACGTCGACTAACTTCTTTTTTCCACAGTTGCTGTCCGGTCTGCTGAGTTTCTCCAGCATTTGGTCTATGCTGCCTTCGAGTTACCAAATAACTGTTTACAGCTGATTCTGATGGCATCACTGGCCTTAGCATCCCACAGATATCCCCTTTGATCTTCACTTTCCCCTCCGATTAAATTGAAGCCGGTGAAGCTGTTACCGCTGTTTTTCGGTTCTAATGGAACTGCCTGAACTTAGAATATATTTCCGTCTGTACCAACCACTCCTGCTCCCGCATAGTCGGTTCATTCCTTCACACAGTTTTTTTACCTCTTATTTACAAGTGACGAAAAAGTACCATTGTCTTTATTTGTATCTGTGACAAAGAGAGAGAGAGAGAGAGAGAGAGAGAGGAGAGAGAGAGAGAGAGAGAGAGAGAGAGAGAGAGAGAGAGAGAGAGAGAGAGACAGACAGACAGACAGACAGACAGACAGACAGACTGTGCCATCGGGGAGGGAGACGTCGGGCCACGGAAACCGCGAGAAAGAGAAACAGCATAAGGGAGAGCGCATGAGAGATAGAGAAAGAATGGGAAATATTGAGGGATGCGGGAGATAGAGAAATGGGGAGCCAATCAGATGTCCAGACTGAGAGCACGCGACAGAGAAACAGATAGAGAAGTGGACATCGCGAGGGGGAGAGGACAGTACGAGCAACAAGAGCGATAGTGATAGACAGAAAGAGAGAATGTGTGTGTGTGCGTGTGTGTGGGAGAGAGAGTGAGAGAGCAGGAGAGAGAGAGAGAGAGAGAGAGAGAGAGAGAGAGAGAGAGAGAGAGAGAGAGAGAGAGAGAGAGAGAGAGAGAGAGAGAGAGCAAGAGAGAGAAACCTCGCAAAAGAGAAAGAGCAGGGAAAGAGTTCCAGAGAGGGATGGGGTGATTGGGAGGGAGATAGAGATCGCACGAGGAAGGGAGATCAAGAGAGAAAGAGAAAAAGGAGGAACGAATATTTCATCGTGAGGCAGAGAGAGAGAGAGAGAGCAAGAGCAGCACCAGGGATAGCGAGAGAGCGAGAGGAGAGAAAACGAATAAGATTGCAAGGGGAGAGAATACAGGTGAGAGAGGGTGGGAGGAAAAGCGAGGGAGGGAGAGCGTGAAAGAGAGAGCAAAAGAGAGGTTGTTGTTTTTAGGCCTTCAACAATAGACAGTGAAGGGAATAGGGATGTCATGATCTTTCCCTGATCAATGTCAACGTGATATACGGTGGTAATAACACGGAGCGAACCCTGCACAAAGAACTCGTGAGTAATATGTGAAAAAGAGAGTCTGATAGATAGCAAAGAAAAAAAAAACAGAAAGAGCAACATGATCACAAACAAGCTGCAGATGCTATAAATTCGAGCAACACACACAGGATGCTGGAGGAGCTTAACAGCCCTGGCAGCATCTAGGAAAATAGTGCAATCCCTCGAAACGTCTGCTGAGTTCCTCCGGCAATTTGTGTGTTACAACGGAAACATGATACTTAATGGTGAAAAGGCTCCGTTAATTCAACAAATCACGTGAGCGGGAAGTTGGAGGAACATGGATGGGAAGATTATTACTCATATAATTAGAAACGTAATGTAATAAGTAGCAATTTGCATTCAGAATGACCTACACGAGATAAAGCTGAATTGAGGAATCGTTCTCTAAATACTTCAGACAGAGTTGCTTGTGGAATCAATTGAGGTTCATCCAGTGCAGCTAAATATTAACTTTAAATGGTGTGTTACGGATTCAGCAACAATAAATATATGAGTGAGGCAGTGGTTTTTATAACAAACAAAACGTTTATTAAACACTGAAAAACAAACCCCCAAAAGTAAACAAATCACTAACGAAACCGGAAATCAGCTGCTGTGCGGCAGTATAAACAGTTCTTAAAGCGATGTTGCAAATTTTCAAAATGCTGACAGTCCATTGAAGGGAGAGACGTTTTAAGATGATTTTGATTCTCTTTCACGTCGTCTTGCTTCGATTCCCAGTCGAACTACTTCCCACGAAGAATTTAGTAAGATGAAGAATGAAACGGCTTAAAGGCACTGACCTTTCCTTTACACAACTGTTCCCAATCCTTTCTGCTATTCACAGGGATTAACACAGGGATTAACACAGGGACAGTCAACGAATTCCTTCCGAATGAGGATCAAACAAGGTCGAAACTGTTTCACCGTCGAAATCGACTTTCCTCGATCTGCCGAACTCCGATCTTCACTCTCCACTGATTCTAAACTAGGAGTATTATAAAGAAACTGCTGGCAATGACCTTTTAAACTTTAGGCATTAAATAAAACTCCATCTTTCAACCACACTGCGTTATAATATTAAATCACGCAGTGGCATGAAGTCAACATGCAAATCCAGCCACAAACAGCCCCTCCTCACAGGGAGGGGTCCTCCTTTTTTACACTGTAACCAAATACCTGTCACATGACATCTACTGGCGGGAAAATGACGTCACTCCACCATCACCAGACCATTACCTCAAGTCCAGTATAGCTTCAACACCAGTCACGTGACAAGGGTACCACTGTCACGTGTCACGGGTATGTAACAATAAGCACGAAGAGGAACTGCCATGAATTATTCCTGGCAATTGCAATCGTGGCCCTTACATTAACGGAGGCTGAACTAATAGTGAGGATTCTCAGAGATAGAATTGACAAGTACTTAGAGACGTATAATTATTGAAAATGAAATGGCATTCTGAGGGGCAGATCAAGTGTTACGCACCTGAATTACTTTCTGAGGAGGCGACTAAACGAATCCATGAAGGCCGACTGTAGATAATGTCTTAATAGAATTGAGTGATGGGCTTGACCAGGATCCACATAATAGATCATTAAGAAAGCGGAGACATGGGATTGATGGAAACTTGGCTAAATTAACTTGGAATTATATTGCGCAGAGTGTAAGAGACTGGCTGTGGATGGAGCGTTTGCAAGAAACTTATTCTGTAACGCTGATCTTTCTGATTTTTTGCAAATGACCTGAAGCAGGAAGTGGATAAGTGGGTTGATAATTTGCAGGTTGGAGCACCAGGTGGTGTAACGATTAGAGTGACACCATTCTAGCTCGGGTTGTTAGAAATCGGTATTCAATACTGTCTTCATCTGTCAGGAGTTTGTACGTCCTCTCCGTGGTATACCTTTATAAATTGTCTTGCTTTTGGGCTCGGGTCCAACTGAGGTTGTTTTGGGCGCAGGTCATTGTTCCTCGCTGCATTTCAAATTAAATAAATGAAAGGAAGGATGATGTTGTTGTGGATAGTGCAGAATGTGTTCAGCAGTTACAATGGGGCATTGAAACGGTGCAGAGCACGGCTGAGACGTGGCAGGTGGAGTTCCTTCCGGAAAAGGGTGAGCTGATACACAATGAAAAGTTAAACTGGATTACAGGGTACAAATAGCAAATTACATTACAAAGTTGAGGAACGGAGAATCGTGATATGCAATCCATAGATCCCCCAACGCTTAAAAACAAGTTAATTTGATGGTTGAGGAGGGTTATGGCTTAAGAAGTAGGAACTTTGAGATGACAATCTAAGGATTTCTTCCAGTCATATGCTTGAGAGGTAAAAAAAAATAGTTTACTCGAACCTGTGACTAACAATCTGGCGCAGGACGATAGTTTTAAATATTGTGGGTTACAGTAATTATACGATGTAAGTGCTTTTGCACTTTACGTATGGGTCTGGTGTTAATGAATTGTCCCTCAACAGAATGATCAAAACTCCTAAAATTAGAAATTTATCCTCATCAAATATCAGTAATTACTACAGATGGTTATTTGGATACTTTATGACTGTGTACCTCATTCTGATTGTATTACTTTTAAACTTTATCGTAAGAACTGGGGAAAAAATTGTTGAAGAAATGTTGTAGAAATGTGATCGCATATCTGACTGTACAATGTATGTGACTGTACATACATGTAAACAGAACAATTATATATGAAATCTTAGTGTTTGGACAATATGTTACCATATGGGTGATAAATAACAACAGTCCTAACTTCAATCTCTACTGCAGACATGTCACATACAAAGAATCAACAATCCACTCTCTGGCCTCTTACGCTAAAACAGTGTTGGATCCATGTTGTTTTAGGCTGACGTGTCTGAATGGAAATTGGAAGACAAGATACGATTTTCACCTGTAGGAGCAAAAATAAAATGTGCTGACTCAGCTGTGTTTCATGGGGTCATAATCGGCATGTTGGAGTTTCACCACACAGTTTCAGTGTGAATATATTTAATTGTATTTTATGTTACACACGCAAAATGCTGGTGGAACACAGCAGGTCAGGCAGCATCTATAAGGAGAAGCACTGTCGACGTTGCAGGCCGAGACCCTTCGGCAGGGCTAACTGAAAGGAAAGATAGTAAGAGATTTGAAAGTAGGAGGGGGAGGGGAAAATGTGAGATGATAGGAGAAGACCGGAGGGGGTGGGGTGAAGCTGAGAGCCGGAAAGCTGAGTTGCAAAAGGGATACAGAGCTAGAGAAGGGAAATTATCATGGGACGGGAGGCCTAGGGAGAAAGAAAGGGCGAGAGGAGCAACAGAGGGAGATGGAGAACAGGCAGAGTGATAGGCAGAAAGAGAGGAAAAATAAAGGGATGAGGAAAAAAAACTAAATATATATACTAAATATATAATCTAATTGCTTGTGTAGCTGCTTGTCCCGAATGTGACTGATGTCATAATCAGAATATTTGCCTCAGTGGAATTGGTCTCTATTGCATATAACTCTGTAAAACCGGTCACCGGTCCATATGAGCAGTTGGAACAATCCGTACAACTGAATGCTGCTTCTGACGGAATATGGAATTATGCAACGATTTACTACATCGCAAGCATTTTCTATCCTGCAATTGTAGCGATCGGTGTACCTGGTAAGATACCGGAGTTGGTCACTATATGTATGGTGCCGTCGTCTTGCTTTTGTTTCGCTGCACTGTTCGGAATTTTATCAGCACAAATGCTACCCTCAGTTTCAGTGCCCTTATTTTTCCGATATGATGAGTTTTTTTTTTCTTTTGTCAAATACGTTGTTGCCGATATTGCCATAGCTTCATAGTTTGATCTTGTTCGGCACTCTGATACGACAGTGGTCGATTTTCCAGATCGGCAGCTTTTTCAAATGACCGCCCAGTCGAAAATCGACATGGACGTCAGTTCTTGCATAATCACTAATTTGTAACATGCTTTGAAACTCATTAATTTCACTACGAATTAACCCTACAACTGTTTCACCTCCAATCATTGAAATGGTGTATTTATGAAGCGATCTACCCTTCAGCGGTACGTGCGTCGTGGTAATCAGATGCCTCGCTCCAAACTGTCGGAAGGTCGGCAACTCCGGTACATTCTTGTCCTCCAGCCGGGGTGCACCGATGAAGCTGGAACATTATGGATTTATGTTCTTTATTTCCAAAAAAATAAACTCTACCCTGCATAGCTTTGGAAGAATGGTGGGCATTCAGCCAGTTGCAACTAACGATAATTCTGTGTTGATGCTTTTTTTCCTGCAAACTTCTTGCAGTCAATTTAACGGCGATTGTGATCCTGTCTCGGGGAAAGTGCGGCCTCTCCAAATGCATCAGCCATTTCCTGGTTGGAATGGCAACATCCGATCTAATGGTAGTTCTAGTTTTCGCTCTAGTGGATCAGACCAACAATATCTACATTTATTCTAGATCCCTGCTCATCACTCCTGTATGCGCTCTGACTCCTGTATTTAGGATTGTCACAAGGGATTGTTCTGTTTGGTCTACGGTCAGTTTTACCTTCGATCGTTTCATCACAATATGTTGTCGAAAGCTGCGGGAGCGATACTGCACTGAGAGAACAGCAAGAGTCGTTATGGTAACCGTGGTTATAGTGAGCTGCGGGAGATGTGTCCCGTTTTACTTTGCCATTGAAACTTATGTTATCATTGACAGCATGTCGTGGCGTTGCGCCCTCACATATGAATATGCTACCTCGCCCGTGTGGAGAGGATACGAATTGTTGGACAGCATTTTAACACCGTTGCTACCAATCGGCTTAATTCTAGTGTTCAATGGGTTAACAGTGAGACATATCATTGCGGCAAATAGAGTCCGCAGAGGACTTCGGAACAGCAATGAAAATCAACATGATAACGAGACAGAAAACCGCAGAAAATCTATGATTTTATTGTTTGCTATATCAGCTAATTTCATTTTATTTTGGATACCCTATGTAGCTCATTCCTTGAAATGGCAAACGGAAAACTATTTGTACCAGGACAGATATTTGAATACTCCGGTATATATACTACAACAACTTGGGTTTATGTTGCAAATTCTGAGTATGTGCACCAATACTTGTATCTCTACACTGACACAGAGGAAATTCAGAAAGGAACTGAAGAATGGAATGAAGTATGTGTTTACTTTAAATGGTCATCTGTGTAGATAACGCCCTCTACAATTGCAATTCAGCGGAGATTTCTAATAAAACAGTTTTAAAGATGAGTAGTTCATGAAATCAAACAACTATTAGCCTGGTAACTCTGAAATTGCAAAATTAGGGAAGGTTACATACTTCATACAGTTAAGGTAGGAAATTCGGGAAGCGTTCAATAAACTGTCGTAATTGTTACATTGTTTCAATTCCTCCAAACTGTCACAGAGACTTGACAAACAGAAGGGCAGGAATAGCTTCTGTACATACCCGGGTTCAGATGGTTCAAAATTAACAGAGTCGGGTAAAAGACAGTAAAGTGAGTGTCGTTGAAACACACGGAGAGTATGATAGTAACACTGCTGCAGAAAGGGAAGAAACAGTGGGGAGATTGTCTATTGGTAGACTGTAATTAGAGCTCAGAAGCACACTATCTCAAAGAGTTAAAAGTAAGGGGACAACGAGGACTTCATCAGGAGATAGATTTTGCCCAGGTGCCATATTAACATGGTTGTTGTCACAGCCTGCTTAAACTTACCAAATATTCATTGGCACTTCCTGAGGTTAGAAGGTTGAGATGTGACAGAATTTCTCCATAAGTCTGCAGGCGAACGAGAGAACAGTCCATTCAGAATCTAGTATTAGAAAAGTTCGCAGGTCTCCTCGCGGGTCAACTATTCGATATTTAATATAACCTTACACTGGATAGGAGCTGATATAATGGAATATGATTAATTGGTGCTATTAGATAGGCACTTGGATTCGAATTTCCAAAATTGTTTGCTACTTGTAATGCGGAAAAATTATTGCTAATGTAAAAGTTGATTGCGGTTTAGTGTAGGCTTGTTTCATTGATGCTAAGAACGGAAGGTAGTGTAAAGTAACCCTGGTTGACGAGAGATATGGATCACATCGTCAAGAAGAAGAAAGAAAGATACTTAACCTTCATGAAGAAATGATAAGACAAGGTTCTTGAAAGTCACAAGATAGCCAGAAAGGAAATTAACTGGAATTAGAAGGATTAGAAAGGGACATGAGAATGCTTTAGGGAGTCGCATTAAGGTACATGAAGAACAGAAGCGTGACGAGAGAGAGGGTGGGACATATCAGAGATAAAAGAGGAAGCTTGTCTCGGGATTGCAAGGAGGCTTTGAAAGTCTTTAATGATACTTTGCTTCGATATTCACCAGTGAGCGAGACCTTGATGAATGTGGATCCAGCGTAAAAAGGCCGATATACTGGGACATACTTACGTAAAGATTTATGCGTTTAGAAATTTGTTAACAACTAAAATAAACCTTTCACCAGTGATAGAAGGTATGTACCCCATGTAATTTGAGAAAGCGGACAAAGATATTACTGCCCTATTGGACATGATATTTGCGTCTTCTCTGGCCGCCAGGGGAATTGGAGGACAGTCAATGTTATATGTTTGTTCAGGAAATGCCATAGGGATAGTCCTGAGAATTACAAGCCAGTGAGTCTTCAATCAGTAGTGGGAAAGCTACTGGAGAAGATTCTTAGAGAGCGAATTTATGAATATCTGGAGAAACGTATTTGGATGGGAACAGTCAGCATGGTTTAGTGGGAGCAGGTCCTCACTTATGAGCCTGATTGAATTCCTTGAATAAGTGAAAAGATATACAGATGAAGACTGTCTTGTTATCGTGCTCTCTCTCATTTTCAATGGCACTACCTTTACTCTCTTTTACTCGACTCTGTCCATTTTGAAACATCTGAACCCGGGATTGTCCAGAAGCCATTCCTCCCCTTGTGATTGCCAAGACTCTGCGATAGTGCGGAGTAAATCAACCAATGTAACAATCATTGCCCAGTGGCCTAACTTAACTGTTTGACGTGTGCAATCCTCCGTGGATTTTACGATTGAAGGATGGCCAGGCACACGGTTGTTTGAATTTATGACATATTTGCCAAACCAGTTTTTCTTCGGAGACTGTGTTGAATTGCAATTGGACATGGGCGTTATCTGTACAGATGGCCATTTAATGTAAATACATACTTCACTCCATTCTTTAGCTCGGTTCTGAATTTCTTCAGTGCCAGTGTATAGATACAAGTATTGGTGCACACACTGAGTAATTGCAACATGAACCCAAATTGCTGTAGTATATATACAGGAGAACTTAAATATTTGTCCTGATAAAAATAGTTTTGCGGTTGCCATTTCAGGGGAACGAACTACAAAAGGGTATCGACAATAATATGAAATTAGCTGATATAGCAAACAAAAAAATCATCGATTTTCTGCGTTTTTCCACCGCGATATCATTCTGATTATCACTGCTGATCCGAAGCCCTCTGCGGACTCTATTTGCGGCAATGATATGTCTTACTGTTAACCATTGAACACTAGATTTAAACCGATCGGTAACAACGGTCTAAAAATGCTATCCAGTGTTTCCTATATTTTCCACAGGGGTGAAGTAGCGTATTCGTGTGTGAATGCGCAACGCCACGGTATGTTGTCAATAATCATGTAAGGCTCTATGGCAAAGTACAAGGGGGACACATTTCCCGCAGATCACTAAAACCATCGGTCAAAATCACCACCGTTGCTGTTCTCTCAGTGCAGTATCTTTCCTGCAGCTTTCGACAACATATTGCGAGGAAACGATCTAAGGTAAAAACTGACCGTAAACCAAACAGAACAGTCTATTGTTGCAACAACAAAGATAAATGTCAGCGCGCATTCAGGAGTGATGAGCAGGGATCTGGAGTAAATGTAGATATAGTTGGTCTGTTCCACTAAAGCGACAAGTATAACCACCATCAGATCCGCTGTTGCCATTCTAACCAAGTAACGGGTGATGCATTTGGAGAGTCCACATTTTCCCCGAGATAGGATCACAATCGCGGCTAAATTAACTACAAGAAACTTGGAGACGGGTGGAATAAAAACAGAAACATCGTTAGCTACAACTGCTGGAATTCCTAATATTTTTTCGATGCTATGCAGGATATACATTTTGTGGGAAGTAGGGAGCAGGAATCCAATCTGTCTGGGCTTCGTCAGTGCACTACAGCGAGTTGTCTATAATGGACTGGAGAGACAGTGAGCTGCCGACCTTCCGACAGTTCAGAGCGGCGTCTGATTTCCACGACGCACGTAAACGATCACCGCTCCATAAACAACAGCTTTCCTATTACTTGAGGTGAAACATCTGAAGGGAATATATGTAGTGGGATCAATCAGATAGAAAGCACACGTTCTATTTACCTGACGCAGACCTGCGTCTCGAAAATAGACTGGCCGGTCATTAGAAAAAAGCTATCATGTTGTTTTTTGTTAAGTCGAAGTATCCGTATTGACAAAGACTTTGACCTAGAAAACCAAAGACCAGTATCGATTCATAAGTCCGATCAAGGTGAAATTATCATACTGTGCCAATATCGGCACCAGCGTAATTGACAGGGAAAAATATCACATGGAATAAAATATGGAAGATGAAAACAAAGCTATCAGATGCTTGAACCCTCCACTGTAGGGAGAAAAAAAATCAGACGAGGGTAGAATTTGTGTTGGCGGAATGTCCGAGCTGTGCAGAGGAACAAAAGCAAGACGTTGGCTACACATATAGTGACCAGATTCCAATATCTTACCAGGGACACCGAACACTACAATTACAGGATGGAAAATGGCAGAGATGTAGTAAATCGCTGGATATCCCATATTCCGGCAGAAACAGCGTTCAGATGTACGCTAACTGCTCTTATGGATCGTTGATCGGTTTTATGCATTTATAAGCAATTGAGAGTAATTCCACTGAGGCAATTAGTGTGGTTACCACGTCAGTCACATCAGGAACAACCAGCCACACAGACACTGACATTGAAGTTTCATGACACTGTGCCATGAATTTGTCTTCTCAAGGATGCTTCAGGTTAAAGCTAAATAGAATATCAACATTGCCAATTTGATTTCCAAGACCCGTGGCTTCAGATTCTGAAGTGGAACATTTTCAGATCAGT
Organism: Hemitrygon akajei; assembly: GCF_048418815.1. Classification (NCBI taxonomy): domain Eukaryota; kingdom Metazoa; phylum Chordata; class Chondrichthyes; order Myliobatiformes; family Dasyatidae; genus Hemitrygon; species Hemitrygon akajei. The sequence continues at coordinate 4,336,726 of NW_027331948.1, forward strand.
TTTGTTTCTAACATAGGCTACCATCTTGAACAATTAACATAGATAATCAACTTCAAACAGATTTATTTTCTCTCATTCAGCCGAGCACATCCACCTGTGACATTGGGGGACAGGACTTTAGCTCGGCAGGTGAAATGGAGTACACCTTATTGAACGGGGAGATAGCATCATTTATTTCATTCGGTTGTCCTAGTCATTTCGAAAGGCACAAATAACAATTGATGACATATGTCAAAATAAAACACGCTACATGTACGTCCTTCTAAGCATATAAAAGAGATCGACTACAATATTCCAGGGACCTTTGATAATAGAAGTTTTCGCGCCCACACGACTTTAACTGCGGTTTGTGGACAGATTGGTGAACGTTCGTTTCTGGATTAGCAGAGAGTGGATGTTTGATTGACTGTGACAAGGGCACTGCAGGATTCATGCTGGGTCCTTTGTTAATTGTCATGTATTTTAATGATTTAGATGACGATGTCGAAAACACAATCAGTAGAATTGATGATGAACCCGAGATTGGGAACGTTTTTACAGGCAGGAGCTCTATCCAAACTTATAGCTTGATGTTGACTGGCTGAAAAATGGGTTGACAAATGGCAGACGGAATTTAATACAGGCAAGTATGGGGTGGTCTTTGAGGAAAGACACAACAGGATAAGAAGCAGATATTCAATAGGTGTAATTTGGTGCGCAATATTTAAAAAGAGACCTGGGGCTACAGAGAGATAATTCCAGGAGAGCGGCGTCACGGGCAGATCGTCTTGTATTGCGCTCTAATCACTGTGGCCTTCACAATCAGATCACTGAGTACATGAGTTGAGACGTTATGTTGTAGCTGTACAATACGTTGGCGAGTTTGTAGATAGAATATTCAGGTTTGATCCGATCCGCTACCTACAGTTTTGAAATGTCAATAAGCTTCAAAGTGTGCAGCGATAAATTGAAATGAAGAGTTCGGGGACTGAGGACAAGATTTAGAGGAATAGTCTGAATAGGTTAAGAATTTATTCCATTGAACTCAGGAAAATTAATGGAGATCTTACAGAAGCATATAAAATTGTGAGCGTCACATACAGAAAGGGTGAATGCCCGGAAGTTTTCCACATCCTCTGAGTGAATCTGCTACTGGAATTCATAGGTTTGGGGAAAAAAGTGAAAAACGCAAGAGCGATAAGTGGTAAATCTTATTCACTGAGAGGGTCCAGCGTGTGTGGAAGGATCTGTGAGCGTACGTTGTGGTTGCAGATTCAATTGCATCATTGCAATGAAGGTTGTGTAGGTACGAGGATGAGAGACGGAATAAATGGGGCGAGGCTCAAGATCACGGCGGGAGGATCTGAATGGGCGGAAGAAACTATTTCTCTGTCATAATAATCTATCATTCCATGGCTGTCTCTTTCTAATTTCCCCATTCAGTGTAGTTAGTGTCGTCTCATTTTCGTCACCAATCTAAGAATGTGCAGACATTTTCTGTGACTATTGTGGTACTCGTATTGATGAGAGATCGTCGACTTACTGAGGGGAGAGAGAGAGAGAGAGAGAGAGAGGAGAGAGAGAGAGAGAGAGAGAGAGAGAGAGAGAGAGAGGAAGAGAGAGAGAGAGAGAGAGAGAGAGAGAGAGAGAGAGAGAGGAGAGAGAGAGAGAGAGGAGAGAGAGAGAGAGAGGAGAGGAGAGAGAGAGAGAGAGAGAGAAGGACTGACAGACAGACAGACAGACAGATAGATACTGGCAGTGACTGCACCGGCCACTCCACACAGCCGTCTGACTTTTAGCTCTCCTTCATTTACTCAGTTTCCTTCTCCTACGCACAGGGAAAGACTTCATTCGAATCCGATGTTACCTCCTGTCCGGGGGCAAGGTACGGAGCAGCCACACCTCTCTCACACATATCATGTGTTACAGAACAGCCCATCAGTTCCACAGTTTCAGACAGCAGAGATATTCAGTCCCACAATAAGCCCAGTATTCAGACACACGTTTCCAATACATCTGTTAAAGTGAACCACATACAGTCAATCTTTCCATTGTATTCTATACACAATGTCCTGCATGCAGGGGCACACAGACCCAGACCCCACATCCCCACCCACGGGGCTGGATGGAGAGCAACACCAGCGTTGGCAGAGTCAACATGGGTTCAGAAAAGGATAAACAGATGGAAAATGGGGAACTGGAGAAAGTGGTGTGGGTGGAATGTAAGAATTTTTCTGATAAACTCTCGGTGTTACGGTTAAGGTACTTCTGTGGACTCAAAAGAGAGAGACGTAATAAATGGGCCGTTTTCGATGTTGGAAATCGTGACCAGTGGGGTTACACAGGGATTGCACCGAGTCTCTATCAGTTTTCCCCACAGGGCAATGCACTCTACGCTGGTTAGATATTCATCGCGCTCCTGGTATCACCGTGTCCGTGGGCTCCTCCTTATCTGCGATGGTTGGTCTCTCGTTGCTGAAGTGTTATCGTCCCGCCGTATTTGGAGCTCCAAACTCTTACAGTGTTTCTCATCATCTGAACTGTTGGATCTCAATCCCATTGGCTCCCCCCGTCACCTGAGCTATCTGCTTCAGCTTCTCACTAGTCATCGTACAGGAATACAATCAACGTATTATCATGGCTTTGCCTTCCCCGGCTTTGCTTACTTGTGTTTGTTTTAACTCTGACTGGTCCAGACCAGTTAAAAGACAACACCAGACAGAGTCTAACGAGATTACAAGTTGCTTCTTTTGTAGGTCTAGCAGTTTACATAATTAGTAGCTACTCATCCGAGAGCATTCTATGTGCATTATCCCAGAGCAAGAGTCAGTACAAAGACCACCAAATCGGTGGAAAACTAAGACAACCTGTTGGCTTCCCCTCTCCTTAATTAGACTGTAGTTTCCTCTGGCCAACATCTGCCTCCTCTTCATCCATTTATCTTGGAATCATTACACCCACTCATTCAGATGGCTGCTCAAAGGACTCCTCTGGAACCCCAATGAACAATTACATTCTGTATAAAATACTAACGTTCACTAACTAAACTGGCCGAATGCATACTGATCGCATTCTCTGCTATTTCTTGAAAGAATTGTCCTTGATTTCTTTTCCATTATTTCTGCCTTCCTCTTCTCGGTTGATACACACTGAGCAATCAATTATGAGGGTGAATTAAACTGGAATTACAGCAGCATGTGTTACTATTCTCATCCACAGATATATTTGTACGTTCATCCCCCGATTCGAAAACTTACTCCAAAAGCCTGGGTAGCTGAATAGTTCATTTGCCTTATCAGCGTGTCTGCTAATTAGTTCAGTTTGCTCCGTCTATCGATGGATTATCTCCCTTGCCTCCTACACAACACATGTCCAGGCTGCCGTCAAGTGAGGGATTGGTGGCAAATGAGTAACAACATATTCCCACATATCCTCATCTGTATCAGTGCATTGGATCTGGAAATTCTCCTTCATTACTGTGCATAATATAAATGTCAGTCTCCTACATCTCCTTTGTCAGATCGTATCACGCGTGTCCGTTGAGAAACCACGTTTTTTGTTGTTGTTGTTGTTGTTCACTGAGTGTTTTCCAAGCAGTGACATAACTGTTGACACATTTGTCCGCCGTACTGGCTCTGGAGCAAACTTACTCTGTCTCAGGCATGGTTAATGCCATCGCAACGAAATGCAATATTCTCATCATGTTGAATGAAACCTGTAACAAAAGGGGGATATCTGCTCTTATTTCCAGTGAAAATCTTCAGTTATTTTAAGTCCATATTTTCTACTTTTTTTCCATACCGTCCAATCTGGACTCTCAGTTGTCTTTGGACCCAAGGCGTCCACTGTCCTCTGCTGATTTTGTTTCAGGAAAAGTGGAGGAGGACAAGCACTCGGACGGTTACCTTTCTTTTTGATTTTTTAACAAAACTGCCCTCTTTCTTAGGATGAGGGAACTGACAATCCCCCATTGATAGAACCTGTCCCAATCTTGTTGGAACAGTTGTTCCATTCTCAAGTCAACCAAGTCAGGGCCGTCATGTACATCCGGTACCGATGGTGATAACCTTTCTGTTTCACTTCCACCAATTTCAGATGGTTAATACAGTACCACCCACATTTTATCTGTGGAAGTCAGTAGTTTGTACACTGATGGACTTGGTTTACCAATAATTTCAAACAGCCCTGCAAAAGCCTCGAATTTATAATGAAGGTGTGTGTATTCTAGTCATCACTATTTGTCCTAAATAATTTAGAAACCAGACTGACCTCTGAGTCAAAGCATTTCTTACTCTGTTGTTTCGTCTTCCCCTACTGGTGGGCTGCCACATAACTGGCCTCTTACATGGACTGTTCCATTGTCGTACCCACATTTCTGACACAATCCCTCTGATTTCGTGTTGTGATAAATTTCATCCAAACAACTCCTCTAAACCTTTCATGCCCCTTCCAGTGATGAATGTATAAGGGGAGTAACCTGTTGAAAATGTTATATTATCAAAACAAAATGCTGACCCATGTTATGGAAACATTTCCTTTCCACACTTCTTCTTTATTGCGGTCTACGGAGTTTATGAAATCTCCATTTGATCTCTAATAGTGCCGTCACATCTTCCATTATCTGGGCCGTGAACTGTGTGCCTAAATCAATATGTGTACTCCGTGGTCGTCCCCAGCAAGTGAATATCCTTTCCGTAAAGATTTTTGCAGTGGCCTTTGCTGTGTCTGTCATAGCTGAGAATGCTTGTGTGCCTTAATCCGTTTCGATACTCCGAGCTAGACCCAGCAATTGAATATTTATTCACGCACGTCATAAAGCTATCTATTATTACCACGGTATATCTGTATCCTCCTGGGGCTGGCGCTAAGAAAAATAATTTAATTGTGAAGTAGTCCAAGGCCCTTCTACCGGTCTGGTGTGTTGAAGGCCTCTTTTCCTTACATTTCTGTGAGGATTATATTGTGCATAAATCAAGCAAGTTTTCACAAATTATCAACACCATCCTTCTTCTTAGGCCACCAGCCCACTTTCATGACCTTTTCTGGGGTGCGGTTGCATCCCTGGTGTCCCCATGCAATATGGTACCAGCGGGTCATCTGGTTTCTTCCTTCCTCTGAAAGCAGAATCTTTTATTCATTAAGGACAACTCCATCTTTGACAGATAGTCTCTTCTGTTCTTTGTATATTTTTGTCCCTGCCCCTACTATCATTGTGTGTGTGTGTGTGTGTGTGTGTGTGTGTGTGTGTGTGTGTGTGTGTGTGTGTGTGTGTGTGTGTGTGTGTGTCCAGTATCGTAATCTGTTGTTCCTTTGCCTCCCAGTTTCCCCAATCTGTGGCTGCCATTTCTGCAAAATAAAGCACCTTATAATTATTCACCCTTTCTATTTCCCTTCATGAATCCATATTTTTCCCTTTGCCTCCTTAAATATATATGTAATAGATGAGCAGATGCGAGGAGCTGCCGCCCAGTTGAAACAAGCCCTCCGGCTGCCCACAGAGGCAAATGTTCTGTAAGGCAAACTCCGTAAGATCAGATTGGCGAAACCCTCCGGCGAAAAACTTTCTGGCTCTAACCAGGTAAGCTGCAGCTGCAAATTCTGCTGCCTGTGCACTCATGGGGTTCGCTAACTTTAAAGCTATAGTACACATATCCTGGCATGTTCATCCTCTACATAGGTGCCTCACCCAGTTCTCCTCTCACCATCCTGTACTGATGAGGAAATATATACAAATAATTGTGCCTTTGTTCTCAGTCGTTACTTTATCTGATCGTTCACCCATTTTTTTGTTTTTGATACAAACCGATCCTTGAGACCATTTGATGTCATAGCTTGAGACACATTTACACTTCCTTGGTACAGCAGGTTATCGGCTAATATGAATGTTGCGTTTATACCCTTTACAGTAATATTTATTGCTTGCAAGCAATGTAAATCTAATGACTCTTCTTTGGTTTACTCAACCATTTTGAATTATTCCATCTACCGGTAATTGAAGGGCGGGTGCTCTGTCAGTACTGTAAGTGGATTAAATTCCAATATGTAGGCAAAATATTGTACCGCCCAGACAACCACTAGCAAATGGTTTTTATAAACAATACCTCCTGTTCAACTGCTGAGAGCATGCGTGATGCACACACTGCTGGTCTTAACTTCTCATGCGTCGCCTGTAACACCACAGCTAAGAGGGTGGTATCTGTTGTCGCCACTTCCAATGAGAATGGTTCATTCCATTAAAGAAGCTGTCTTACTGGAAAATCCAACGATGTGATCCCTACAGTAGCCAGCCAGCCCCGGAAGGTAAAACAGCCCTTTCAGTTAACGGGGAGCAGGCAGTTTCATAACCGATTCCAAGCTGTCGAGAGTCTATTGTGAACGCCCAGCCACCAGCTGTTTTCTTCACTGGCCATATGGGTGAGTTATTAGTGGAGACTACGGCCTCAGAACTCCTTGTTGGAGCAAACTCTGTATTACCTAACCGACATCTTCCCCTGCTTTCTGGGGAGAAACCCATATTGCTTCTATGGTTTGGAAATCTAGATCTTGAATGCACAAACTGCCAGCCATCTTTCCGCTGTCATGCTAGTGCCTTGGAAATATGTCTGAGTTCTATGCATTAATTCGCTGCACCTTTCTATCATTGCTCATCTCCTCCGGTTTGATCCACATTTCATCCATTGTGCATATTCTATCCTCATATTCTCCTACTGCGATCTATATGTTGTGTATGTATTCATGCTAGTTGCAACTTCTAAATCATACAATTAAGTGGCTGAAAACAAATCCGGCTTTGGCCATATAATCAATCCCCAGTAAATGTTCCTGCTACCTGGGTTACTTCACCAAAACTACTGAATGTTTCAACACTACGTCTCCTATTCTAAATTTCAATGGTACACTTATACATTATGTCCCACTTGTTAATGTCCTGTGAATCCACGTAGGATAATTTTACATTGCATCTTCTAATCTGCTTCTTTTTCACATTAGTGGTGTTGACGGTATTTTCGAGATCTGGTAGAGTCCATAACAAGGCAACAGGGTGTTCTGAAAAACCTTCAACTAACTAAAGGTCGTCTGGTTTCATCCCACCTTTTGGTCACACACCCATGTCGGTAAGCTCTGATACCGTCATTGAAGCTCAGCGTCCGATTCCCTGGATGGTTGTGTGTGAACCATATTATTTTGTAGTCTCGGTCTTGCTGGCCCCTTCAATTGAAAACCGTTTTATTTTGCGCTTTCATGTCTCAGGTTTCGGTATTATTTATTAATGTGACCCCTTGACCACAGTTGCACCAATTAAATACTCCAGCTTCAGTTCCCCCTGCTCCTAGCCCTGTTCCATTTCCTCTGCTCTTATTTGCCTTTTGATAGTGTGCCAGGGAGGTCCCCTTCCCTCATTCCTCCAGACAGACTTTTATTTATTAGGCAGCATCTTCCCATTAGAAAGTTTTAATGGTCTTTGTATCTCCTCTTTCGACGCTCTGCACATTTTCTCACTATCCATGTCTCGGTATGTGTGGGTTTCAGTACCGTTTTCGAATCGTCGGTACTGTGAGACTCAACCGTCCTCAACGATCTATTTGAGGCTTCAGTTCTTAAATGGTACAGCTCTAATGCTGCTCCATACTCACCCTGGAAAACAGTCCATAAACTGAGTGCAAATGCAGTGTGATGTTCACCTCATCCTCTCGTAACATTTACGAGTGCGTCTACAGGGTCCACTTTGTCATGACCCAGAACAATCATTATTGCGTTCTTCAAACCATCACGTCGTTGTAGATCTCGTGAAGCTGAGTGTATATTTGAATGCAAACACATTATGGTTATTTTCCTTCCTTGGGAGTCATGTATTGCTCTCTGATGACTAGTTGATTGGAAAAGCTCTCAAGGATCGTCTCCGAGCAGACATGTGCCGATGTATTTAGCAATTTTCTTAATCTGCTGCAGCCCGAACGGTGCGGTGTATGGATGTTCTGCTTTGATTTGCTCCCCTTGCTGCCCCCTTTCCGATAGTAGATCGATAGTTGCATCCCCAGCAGCTTTCCCTTCACCGCCGGGGTGACCGACAATCTCCTCCTATTGCGGCCATTTTCCCAACACGTGTTTCTGAAGGTATCCACTTCAATTACACATATCCAAGTCCTTTCAACTTGCAGAGTTTCCCGAATTCATTATGCTGAGTTAGAAACCGCTCGCTACCCAGCCCTAGATCGCTCTGTACCTCACCCACGGTATCTGACTCGAGTCCCCCACTGAACAAAGAGATTTACCCTCGAACCCACCCAGGGACATAAATTCTGAAACACGCCGTGCAAGAATGATCAGTGAGGTACAGAGAATCTGTATTTACAGACAAATAACTTTGATTGTCTCAACGAAGGTTCATGGACTCTACCTGTGTGTATCCCAGTAGAATCCCTGACTCACCATGATCTGTCAATGATGAGAAAATAAATTACCCGAGCTCACCATGGTGCCATCTCCACCTACACGGCTTTTGTCCATAACCCTTAATTTCCCTACTTTGCAAGAATTTATCCAACTTTGGCTTAAGTATATTTACTAAGGTAGCCTGCACTGCAACATTGGGCAGAGAATTCTGCAGATTCACCACTGTCTGGGAAAGCAGTCCCTCCTCATCTCCGTCCAACATCTACATCATGAGTCTATATCCCCAAGTTCCAGTCTGATCTATCAGTGGAAACAACGTTCCTGTCTCTGTCGTATCTATCCATTTCATAGTTTTATATGTTTCTATCGCCTGTATCTCTGGGCGACAGTCTTCAAAAGAACCCTGAAAAGGAAGAAAATAAATATTGAAGATAGAAATGTAGCTGCTTCCGAAGACGCAAGCAAAGCAGATTCCATCAGGCTCCATCATCCTCAGCTCCGCCCGCCGATTATAAGGGAGGCATTTCAATTGGTTGAAATGAATTTGCCGGAACATTTGAATATCAGAGACTGTTTCCTGTTTCCAAAATTGTATGATGTGTTAGTGTATGGGGGCCATCATCACCCACATCTGGATTCCCTTTGTTCTTTAGAATATTTGATAAGGATTTTCACTCTCGGGATTAAATGTTTGTTCTCTATACGTCAGTTACCGACGACAATTTTGAAGGATGAAACGTCGATCTTAGATTTTTGTTTTTCCTTACCTGCGTATTTAATTGTGTTCTTTTGTTTGTTTGCTTTGGTGTTGATTTGAGAGGGAGACAGGGATTCCACACTGGTCATGGGAAATCAAGGTTAAAGTGATCGGGATATGAGTATATCAATTCCGGTACAATAAGCCCTCTGTTCAAAGGTAAATTGATATTCAGACAAATTCGTGTATACTTAAATTGGGAATTTACAATTCGCAATCTCGGAGGATGGTTCATTTGAGAAACATCAAAGGATGCTGCAGAAGACTTTGAAACGCTGGTTTTGAGTTGCAGGGTTCCAGGGAAAATGATTGTTTTGATGTAATCTTAGCATCGGCCCTGTTATAAGTACACAGGGAATTCATTTCAGAGAGCGTGCTGTTTCAGTCCGGATTCAGTATTTTGCGCTCATCATCAGCCTTAACTCAATGAATTATTGAACGAACGCATCTATCCGTTTCATAGTTTCATATGCTTCTATTGCCTGTAACTCCGGGCGACATTCTTCAAAAGAACCCTGAGAAGGAAGACAAAGAGATATTAAAGATAGAAATACAGTATTGCTGCTTTCGAAGATGCAAGCAAAGCAGATTCCATTAGGATCAATCATCGTCAGCTCCGCCCTCCCATTATAAGGGAGGTATTTCAATTGGTAGAAATAAATCTGCAGGAACATGTGAATATCAGAGTTTGCTTCCTTTTCCGAGATTGTATGACGGCTTAGTGCATGGGCGCCGCAATCACCAACATCTGGATTCACTTTGTTCTTTGAAATATTTTATAATGATTTTCCCTCCCGGAATTAAATGCTTTTTATATACGCCAGCTACCGACAACAGTTTTGAAGGATTTTTGTTTTTCCTTAACTGCTTATTTAGATTGTGTTCTTTTGTTTGGTTGCTTTGGTATTCATTTCAGAACAGGACACGGATTCCACGCTGGCCATGTGAAATCAAGGTTAAACAAATAGAGATATGAGTATTCCGGTTACGAAAAACCCGCTGTTCAAAGGTAAATTTACAGTCAAATAACTTCTTGTATACTTAAATTGGGAATTTGGAATTCGCAATCTTGGAGGCTGGTTCATTTGGGAAGCACCAGAGGATGCTGCAGCAGACTTTCAAACGCTGGTTTTGAGTTTCAGGGTTCCAATGAAAAAGATTGTTTTGATCTTATCGCAGCATCGGCCCTGAAATAAGTACACGGCAATTCAGTTTAGAGAGCGTGCAGTTTCAGTCCGGATTCTAGTAGAGTCTAGATATAGTTGTAGAGTGTACCAAAGATTATACCTTCCGTGCGGAACATCTCCATCCACGTCCGGTTGTATTGATTCCACCGACATGAGACGGGGAAGGCGTCGGTAGAAAATAATCCAATCACTATTGACTCTGAGTTATAGATTTTCGGTCCCACTTCACGTAGCGGTAGCCAGTAAGGAATCCGTATTCAGATTATATTGACTTCTGTTTACTGTATATACACATGTTTCTACACCGACTGTACATCGCTCGCACACTGCGAAATGCAAAAAAAGTGAGGAATTATGACAGCATCAAATCAAACAGCTGGATGCGCTCTCGCTCACAAATTTCTTAACTTGCTGTTACTTATCTCTCTTCCAGCGATAGATGATCATCCTATCGCGGGGAAAGTGCGGTCTCTCCAAATGTGTCACTCGCTACCTGGTGGGAATGACAGCGGCCAATCTCCTGGTCTTTAACACCGACCCGCTGCTGACGTGGACTACTTGCTATTATTTCCCCCGATCATTCCTATTCATCACTCCTCTGTGCAGAATTTGGGGATGGTTGATTTCTGCGAGCACCGCGACCTCAGTCTGGCTGTGTGTTGCGTTCACTAATGATCGATACGTGGCTATTTGTTGTGAGAATCTGAAAAGAAAATATTGCACCGAGAGGACGGCGGCTGTGGTTATTCGGATAGTAGGTCTGTTGTCCTGCTTAGAGAGTGTCCCATGGGGCTTTATAACCTTTAGTAATAATTGATGGGGGTCCCTCGTATTGGGTTCCTACACCGAGCTTCCAAAAGTCTCCCGCATGGGCGGCATTAAAGACGTTTCACCGCATTTTAACCCCTTGTGTCCCATTCTTTCTGGATTTTGCTGCTAAATATTCAGACTGTCAGGCGGATTCTAGCGGCCAGTCGAACCCGCAGGGGTCTCCTGGGACAAAAGAGTGGAGAGAATGATGGGGACAGGGAGATGGAGATGCGAAGCAAGTCCATAGTTTTGCTCTTCAGCATAACCGGTAATTTCATGTTGTTGTGGATAACACAGGTGTTATTTTAGATCTATAGACGGATTTCAAAGAGATTTGTTTATTTTATCACTGATCCCCGTAACATCACAAAAAAGACATCACTAATGCTGCAGGTTCTCGTTTCTTGCACCAACCCCTGTCCTTACTTACTTACTTTACTACTCTACTTTACTTTCATTGTCATCAGACAATTAATACTAGAGCGATATATATCACAGCGATATTTGATACTGCGCATTGTGCTCCCTGAAGTACAAATCGAATTAAATATAATAAAAAAATAAATTATAAATCATATTTAGGAAATGGAAAATGGAAATTAAGGTAGTGCAAGTTAGGACTCGAAGGAAATTCCGGGAGGAACTTAAGAATGCGGTGAAATACCCATTGAATCGGATTGTGATGAAGAGAGTTACAAAACGAACACGAGAAAATCTCCCGATTCTTCATAGACAAAACAATCCTCACAAAATAAGATGGAAGATGAAGGGTGTCCGTCCCAAAGCTGACTGTTTACGATTTTGCACTTCACCTCCGCTCTAATTCAATTGTAATTTCAGGTAAACGTGTTACCCCGGCTTCCGGTTTTGAGAACGCTGCTGGATCCGGGAGTATATTTTCGTCTGTATGAAATACTCCTGCTGTCGTCATAACCCGTCCATTACTTCACGCTCTTCCTTCTCTTCCTCTAGGTTGACCTTCTCTCTCCCACCTTCAACTATCTTCCAGCTTGAGGATTTTAACTGACCTTTAGAACAGCTGGCAACGCAATGTAGGAATGCAGGCATTTACTCCAGCCGTTGCCATAATAGAGGGGGCAAACCTTGCAAAATCTAGAACGGAAATGTAACGGCACATACATTTACATTTGTTCTCAGCATGTTATATGGAGACAGGCCTTTACAGCAGCTGGACACACAATAATTGAATTTTAGCAGTTTGACAAATGACACACCATGCCATTACCTTTATAAGACATCGGTGATTGAGAGCGAGGGAGGGAACGCGCGAATGTGACGATATTCTTATTTCTATAATCATTGTGGTTATCATCTGAGACACACTGTCTGCTTCGTGGTGGGAACAACCAACCCAGAGTATTCAAAGAGGAACTGGATGGGACATTTAGGAGAATTCACCAACCGAACTGTGGGAAGAGAGTTGGGGCAATGGGAATGTTGTACCAGCAGATCGTATAGACTTGATGTGTTGAATCGTCTACCCCATCCCATAATGAACCCGTTTTCACTACTCAAGTCCAAAACTTAGTAGGGTCTCCTGGAGAGATCAAATGTACCGGCATGTACAAGGTCAGTTTCTGTAAGGAAACACTTCTTTCAAAATGCTGGTACCGCATTCCAAGCACGCTGAACTGTCAAGAGCACAGCACCGGCCAGTGAGGGCACAAGCAAATAGAAGACTCGTATACAAGAACAGAAATGTTCAAAACATAACACTGATGACACAGAGCGGGGCAATACCAGTTTTGTACTGTAGCCCTGAACTTTATAACACCAATCATCTTAGTGAAAGGACATAGATTTTTACAACAGCTTACAACATACTGTAAGGATGCCGACCTTTACTACCCTACAACCGCTGCCATACTGGAGGCACGCAGACCTCTTCAACATCTAGAACGATACCATAAGGGCACAGACATTTAGAAATGTTGTCAGCATGCAGTAAGGAGACAGGCCTTTACAACAGATGGACAGACAAATACCTTCAAAGCCATGAAACAGTGCTGGAAGGGCAGAGATTCCTAATGTACACCAGCACTTAACAACTTTTGACATACGTGATCAAAGATTGGTACCATCCCTACAATTAACAGAAATTTAACAATAATACAAACCACACTCTATAATCGTAGGACTGACTAAACATAGCACCAAAACGGTGGAATGCAAATACTAAAATAATTAAATAAATGAATCAATAAATAGATAGATAGATAGATAGATAGATAGATAGATAGATAGATAGATAGATAGATAGATAAATAACAAATAAATAAACAAATAAATAAATAGGTACATAAATAAATAGTAAGTAGATAAATGAATGGATGAATAAATGAATGAATAAACGAATAAACGAATAAATAAATAAATAGATGGATAGATAAATAGATAGGTAGATAAATACATACATACATACATACATACATACATACATACATACATAAATAAATAAATAAATAAATAGCTAGATAGATAGATAGATAGATAGATAGATAGATAGATAGATAGATAGATAGATAGATAAACAAATAAATAAATAACCGCACTGCTCTTTGCAGTCACAGATTCCATCACAATCCATTAGCTGTAAAGAAAAAGGCATGAAGAACTCCATATTGCACCGTGACGACAGAGCCTAACACAGACCGTATCCATCCCACAGAGTACACCAGCCACCTTCAACACTGGAAGAACACATATGCGTAAACGAGCTCTGGACTGCATGGGCACTGGTTAGTGTAGCTTCCGCACCGTGGAGCAGCGAAATGGGCAAGTAGTAATCAGAGTACCGCAGGAAAAGAACCTGCTACAGCTCCACATGTTGAAGTAAAGGAGGATGGTATAAACAGGCCCTACACACGAGTCTGTACAAGGACAGTCAGCAGCTGACTGCAGAGACCATGACCGTTTCAAAACCTAGCCCTTCACTGCCAGGGCACAGTCCGAGCAAACTCTGATAACCTTTCGTTGGCCACGCGGACCTCTTCACAACTAGCACTGTACTCCGCCGTTAAACACTAGTACAACCCCAGGACATCAACAACAGGGACCGATACAACTCGGAGAGTGGACTGCAATTCATGGTTACTATCGATCTCCTCATCTTTCCCGATGTAACTGAGAGTGCTGATTAAGGGGTACCTTGGGATGTTGTGTGCTTCAGTTTTCAAGGGTTTTTGCAATGCGTTATTAGAGAGGCTGAGAAATATAGGCAGGGTACACAAAGATGTAAAAACAGCAGAGAACTTTGTGGTTATAATTTCCCAATATTGGCTGAGATTCTTAGTATAGAGATATAGCGAAGCACAATTGGCTGACGGTATCTTGGAAGATTTATCAACATTTATAGCATATACGATATCAGTTTGTGTAGATTTGGAACAGAATAGCCAAAGAAAGGTTGTGGATACTGCCAGTCCGTCATAGACAAAGCACTCCCCACCACAGAGAACAGCAACAGAGACCAAAGTCGCAGGAAAGCAGCACTCATCATCATGGACCCCGTCATCCAGGTGATGCTCGATTATCGATGACGCCATTAAGAAGCAGGAGCTTCAGGTCCAGGTTCAAGAATAGCTATTACTCGTAAATCATCAGGTTGCTGGGGTAGAGGAGATAATTTCACTCGCCGACAGCGAACTCATATGATCTACAGCTGATGTTCTCAGCATTTACTTCATACTTATTGCTATGTATTTATTAAATTTCACGGTTTGTTTTCATTGCTGTCTTTTGCACATTTGTATTTGTCTGGCTTTGCTGTATGCAGTTTTTCATTTATGCCGTGCCGTTACTTTCTACTTCTTGTGTATGCCCGCAAAATTATGGACCTCATGGTGTTAAATGGTGACACATGTGTACTTCAACAATAAATTTACTTTAAACATTGACCTTTGTAGAGGATGTCTTCTGAGGATGTATTGATTAAGTTAGAGCTTTTCTCTTTGCAGGGAAGCAAGGTGAGATGTCTTGAAAAGGGATACAAGAGTATTGGAGGCACAAATGGAGTGCACAACCTGCGATTTTTTTCCCAGGGAAGGAGAAAGCTAAGGCAAGGGGGAATAATGCGGTAGGATAAATAGCAGAATTTTCTGTTGGTGAGCACTTTGACTCCAGAGACCACAATGCTAATAGATTTTAATGGTTGTGGAGAATAATGTAATCCCGTAACAAGTTAAGTTCCTGAGCAGGAGAAGAGCAAAGTTTGGAGCCAGGAAGCGGGATCTTCAGTGGTTGACTGGGCAGGATTGTTTACACTAAAGTTGCATCTTCCATTTGACAAGCCTGTAAAAGTGTGATGTCGGGGGTTCGGGACCTGCATGTTCCTTTTAGGGTGAAGGGCAAGGCTGAGAAGTTTCAGGAACCCTGATTGTTCAGATATTCCGAGGCTGTGGTAACACAAAGAGGGTGTCAAATACTGCATATGAGTATTTTATTTTTCAGTTAATCTCTTGATAATTAAAACCGTACAAGTGTTATTAAAGTTAGCGGGGGGGGGGGGAGGTGTGGCTTGTGTAAAAAGTGGACATGAGAAGGATATAGAAGGCACGATGAGACAAATGACCAGGAGAATCTCTAGGTTAAGAAACGTTAGGGAAATAATTTGTGCTGTTAAAGATTAGCATGGTAGGAAAAAGAAACCAGAAAACTATCAGCCTGACAGCGCTGGTGGGTAAATTGCTGGAAGGGATTCTTCGGGACATGATCCACTAATATCTGACAAATCCCTTATAATACTTCAAGAATGTAACTGGGATTGTAAATGACGGCTGCATTGCGGATATTCTCTTAGCATGGGCTCTGACAAAGTCCATCTTGACAGATGAGTCTAACCGGTGATATTTCGTGGGGTTGAGAAAGAAAGAATTGTTCGGATTCACTATTACCTCAGTGGTAAGAAGCAGATGATGACACTTGAACGTTATTTCTCATACAGGAGGGTCATATTTAGAGATGTGTCATGGGGGTTAGTCCTGGGACATTTGTTCTTTGAACAGTATATGAATGATTTATATGTGAACATATGAGGCACTCTTAGTTCGCAAATGTTACCAAAGGAACTGGTGTTCCAGTTGGTCTGCTGACAATGAAACATTATATCTAGATTTTCTGGATAAATCTCCATTAGCTTTACAGAAATGATTGAAGCAAGAATTGCCCACTTCTACTTGCAAAATTGGTCAAACTCTGCCAGATTATTTGGGGTGCGCCAGTGAACATTAATCCTGAGGTCTTTACAGATGTTCGATGGGGGTAAGTTTGGCTCTTTTGCAGGGACATTCCAGGACAGGGTAACTCACTTATAAGTTAATTTATTTTGTCTCCCTCCGTTCTTAAAGGGCGAAGGGATATTTGCTGTTCTCCACTCTGCTGGAAGAATTCCAGAATTTAGTGATTCTTGATCGTTCATCACTAATGACTTCAGCAAATCCGCAGCTAACTCTTTCAGAACGCCAGTGTGTAGTACATCCAGTGCAGGTGACATCTAATCCATCTTGTCCAGGGGATGAATCTATAATTCTTTTTTCCGCATCCCAAACACCTTTTCATTAGTAAGAGCAATTGCACACACTCCTGACTTTTAAGCATACTGCTGGTGTCTTTCAGGTTGATGGCTAATAGTCATTGAGTTCATCCGCCAATTCTGGAACTGCATTATATCCTCACCAGGGTCATAGTACAGTGTGCCAATATTGATTATTTACTCGCTTATACTGCACATTTCATAAAGACTTGCTTTATTCTTTTAGGCTAGTGAGTGTATTATCATGATCTTTTTCTATCTTTTCTATCCTCACGGCATTTTCTCGTTGTTGCATTCCCGAATAGCATGGCTGAGAGCATATCGAAGCGGGGAGGCCCTGGACTGAAATTGAAGAGCGAACCGAGATTTGGAACATGATGTGCCGTGCCATATTAAAAAAAGGTCATGATGTCGGTCTGGAGTCAAAGGAAGTGGTGGTTCGGCTCACTGCTCCATCAGGTTTACTGGTCTCTGTGCTGATCTGCAATTAATAGAATGCTGAATCAGCTGCAGTGATGACAGGATTCCGTCGCTGCGGACTAACTTTCAGGAACTTCAGTTCTGAATGTTATTTGTTTACTTTTGTTGCCTGCACTACCTGTTTTTCTTTTCTGCCCATTGATTGTTTGAATGTTCTCTTTTTAAAAAATGCGTCCCATTGGGTTTCTTTATGTTGTGGCTACCTGTAGGGAGAAGATTCTCAAGGTTGTGTATAGGGAATATATTTTTATAATAAATGTACTGTCCTTTGATCTTTTAAACTTTGATTCTGTTTGTTATTAAGCGCTTCTCGATCATTTAGATTCCTGCTACTTTTTGCAGTTATATACCCCCGATGTTACTTTGCCTCATCCTTTCATTAAAATACTTTTTTTTTCGTGTCTGTCTGTCCTGTGCCTTCTGAAACCCTCCCAGAATTTCCAGCATTGACGAACTGGTTGAGATATCCCTGAAGGTCCAGTAACAGGTAAGTAGCATGAAGACATCCAACGGAATACCTGCTTCCGTTTTTATCTAGGCACTGAATAGAAGGCATGGAATTACTTTTGTTTTCCAAAACATTAATTGTAGTATATTTAACACGCTGTACACAACTGGTGTCACACTGCAGAAAGGATGAAATTGTGCTGAAGAGGCGATTCACGCGGATGTCATTGGAGGGCCTGGGTTAATAGGGGAGAATGCATTGGCTGGACCATTTCCCTTCTGGAGCATAGGTACTGGAGGGGTGAAATTAAAGAGGAGAAAATCATGAGGAGCATCGACTTGTGAATATCCAGAGACTTTTTAAGCACAAACATCTTTAAAAGTAGATGGCATAGATTTCTGGTCGGTGGAAAAGGATTGAATGGTAAGATGAGGGACAACATTACCTACACAGATAGTGATGGGTACGTGGCAGAAGCTGCTAGAGAAAGTGGTAGGGTGGGCTAATTTGCTGGGTTTAAAGACATATAGACAGGACTATGAATAGGACTGGTTCAGAGGAATATAGGCTAATTTGCTGTTGGCGTGGGACTAACTCGGGTAGGCATGGGTAATTTGGTATTATGTGCACTTTTCTATGCTTAACAACTTTGTGGCTCCAAACACATCTCTGTTTAACAACGGGGTTAGAATTTTAACAAGAGGTGTGCGTGGTCTGTTTCATTTCCTCTGAAGATAACCATCTGGGACACTGCCTGAGGTGACGGTGTAGGTAGCTACTTAAGTATCATCACTATGAACAGTTTGAATCACAAGGGCAGAGTAGGCGACAGGTTGGAAGAGTGACCCTCCAACTTCGCGCTTTCGTGCATTCAAGATTATCTTATCCATTACACCATTAATTATCACAAGTCTATTTCTGATTTTACAACATATCAGACTGCCCGTCGCATCCAGTATCCGATTGTTCTTTGTCCATGGTCGCACCCGTGATAGCAAATCCGAATTTCGCTTTTATATTGAACCGGATCTGAACGTATCAGTCCGACTCGTTTTACCGTGTCTGCTGTTCTGTGGTTCAGAACATTAATCCCTCTTCTCTCCCTCTCCCACCTCCCTCCACCTCTCCCCTCTCTCTCACGCTCTCTGTCGATCCCTCTTTCTTTCTCCCTCTCTCTTTATTTCTCTCGCTCTCCCACTTGGTCTTTCGCGCTCCCTCCCTTTCTATCTCTGGCTCCCTCACTCACCACCTCGCACTCTCGCTCTCGCGCACGTTCTCTGTCTCCCACGGGGTGTTATTCGTTCTCTATGTTGCGCTCTACCTCCCTGCCCACCATCTCTCTCTCTCTCTCTCTCTCTCTCTCTCTCTCTCTCTCTCTCTCTCTCTCTCTCTCTCTCTCTCTCACACACACACACACACACACACACACACACACACACACACACACACACACACACACACACACACACACACACACACACACACACACACACACACACACACACACAAAATCTGTTACTGAAAGATTGTTCAGGTGGCGGAGAGCATGAGACCTGACAGGTAGCGAATGAAGAAAGAGATAATAAAGAAGGTCGTTGAAAAGGACGGGTTATGTCGGGAGCAGGAGTGCTTGATACAAACGAAAATACACTACAAGATAAGGCAGTTTTGTCAGAAACGGCAAGCAGTGGAAGCAGGTTCACCCCAGGTTTCAATGTGATGGGAGCGGCGGATGAGGTGTAAAGGGGATGCTGAGGCCAGTAATGCAGGCTGGATCAGCGGTAAACAGTTGTTTTAGACCAGGCTCGGACAATGGAAAAGAGTAAACAGTCGACTTTTCTTGCCGAAACCATTTATCATGATTCTGATTTTGTATGTATGTATGCATGTATGTATGTATTTATTTATTTAATTATTCGTTCGTTTATTTATTTATATCTATCTATCATCTATCTATCTATTTATTTATGCGTATTGTGTTGTATTTCGAGCATCTGAAATTTATCTCCTGCTTCTTTTGGAACACTGTTCATCGCATTGTTTCTATTAATCCACAAATGGGGGTCCAGAAAAGGTAACATGAAGGCACTGATTTCTAATTCTTTAACATGTATTTCTAATGTTTCCTGAGTTTCAAAATCCATTTCAGTGGGCATTTCACCGTATTTTTCAGTTCCTCTCTGAATTTGCTCTGAGTCAGGGCGTAAATACACGTGTTGGTGCAGGAACTGAGAACTTGCAACATTCCCGCTGTCTTTTCTGTGATATAACGGGGATCCGTGACAGAATAATAAACAGCACTCTTGGAAATCCGTTGATAGATATAAAATACCACCTGTGTTACCCACAACAATATGAAGCTACCGGTTATGCTGAATAGCAAAACGATGGATTTGCGTCGGTTCTCCATCTCCCGGTCCTTGTCATTCTGTCCACTCTTTTGTCCCCGGAGCCCCCTCCGGGCTTGACTGGCCGCTAGAATCCGCCGGACAGTCAGAATATTGAACAATAAAATCACAATGAATGGGACAAAAGAGGTTAAAATGCGGTGAAACACTTCAAATGCCGCCCATGAGGAAGAGTTTTGGAAGCTAGATGTAAAAACACAATACCAGGGTACACCAGCAATTATAATCAAAGGCTGGTATATAAAGCCCCAGGGGACACACTCCAAACAGGCCAGTACACTCACTGTCCCGATAACCACAGCCGCCCTTCTCTCGGTGCAATATTTTGTTTTCAGCTTCTCCCAGCAAATAGCCACAAATCGATCGACGGTGAAAGCGACAGTCAGCCAGACAGAGGTTGCAGTGCTCGCAAAAACCAACCACATATTGAGTCTGCACGCAGGAGTGATGTCCAGGAATGATCGTGGAAAATAAATCCCAGATGTCCTCGTCAGCAGCGGATCGGAGATAACGACCAGGAGATCGGCCGCTGCCATTCCCATCATGTAGCGAGTGACACATTTGGACAGGCCGCACTTTCCCCGGGACAGAATAACAACGGCCACCAAGTTCGCTGGAAGAGAGACAGGGAACTGTAAGTTAAGAAAACACTGAGTAAAACCAATGTAGCAGTTTGAGGGGATTCTGTAATATTTCCAGTTAATTGTTGCTTTTATTGGTGAAAGGTTCTACAGAGGGCTGAGCTGGCAGAGTCAGAGAAGGAGTTCACCCAGCAAAATAAAGTGAATATGATTTTAATACGGATTCTTTTCTGATGGCCGAATAAAGTGACAGCGGAACAGTAAAACTGGGCAACTGCCTCCTCAGACGGTATGATAGATTTTCCACCGGCGTCTTCGCCGTCTCGTGTGGGAGAAATGCAGCAAACCCGGGCGCCGATGGCGGGATTCTTCCATTAGACAATCATCAACTTCCATGGCGCTCCCTGTCAGCGACACAACAGGCGAAGGACGAAACAGAAACAGGGAATTCTGGAAATGCTCATCCAGACAATACAGAATATGTAGAAAAACAGTGCCTCTTGTCAGAAAGGTTCTCAGAGAGCCCCTTGACACGAGTGCCAACTGTTTTCTCTTTGCATGCAAGCTATTTGGCCCTTAGTGCTTCAGGCATTCACAGTGTTTGGTTCATAATCCATTATTTGCCACCTCACTGACTTCAGAACAGAAAATTAACTGATTCCATCAGACACAGTGGCATTTGACGCAACCTCCCATACAGACCTGGCGCCTCCAACTGAATCCAAAACGTAGAAGCAAGGAAGAGGGGTGAAGTGCCGCATCCAGATATCTGTAACGGTGTATAATAACGCTGTACCAATATAATAGGTTACATTTCACAGTTTTGACCTATGAAGCAACAGGTCGGTGGTGTTAATTGACTCAGAAACTACTTCACTGTATTGTCCATAAAGGCTTCACATCCAGCCATATAGCTTATTAAACATCCTCAGGATTCCTGCTACAACATGGAGCTCCTGACATTTGCTACAGTATTACTAAATATTTGCTTGTTACATCTAACTCAAACAACCGCTCACATAAAAGTGCAGATGTCAGTTGGTTTATTCTCCGCACTTTGTCTAAACAGAATACAGTGTATCTGCCACAGGACATGAGCATTCCATTATTGATTACAAGCCGCCGGAAGAACGCTGCTTGACCCGTTGAATACTGCAGATGTTGTCGGATTCGCTGAATTGCTGCAGCAGCTTCCTTTGAGCTCCAGGTCCCAGGATCCACAGTCCCGGTGTATCCATTCCATTCCTAAAATACGGAACACTGGGACTGGACAGATGGCAGTATGGAAACTAGCGACAGAAACAATCTCAACGTTTGCATTAAACTTCAGTTCCCAGCAACGGCAGCGGACGCTGCGGCTTACCGGCAATTCCAAAGGCTGAAATCAAAGGGTAGTAAACTTCTCGTATCCGCCAGATGACTGAATACACCATGTCAGTGAGAGGCTGTGACACCTGTTGCGTCTGGATTCACAGCTCCGGCAGACACTTTAAGAAGATGCATTCGAAAACGCCCTCATTTATACACAGAATCAGTCTCCAGAGATACGGTTAGAAACTTCTTGGCATTACCTCAGCTGTATATCGTTTGGCAAAATGAAAAAAAAAACCGATGCATTTTATTACGCGAACAGCTTTGTCACAGACCAATGGCATTTACACACACACAAATTGAATGTGGATATACTTATACAAACACTTTATTTCAACACTATTTCGTCTGATGTGTAATGTCTCGATTGAACGCAAATATATCAAAGTTGTTGGGCATTACCTCAGCAGTGTCTCGATTGACAATATAAAAAGAATATGTCCGGTGGATTTAATTAAAAGAACAGAGCTTTGTCACAGCGCAATGTCAATAACAGAGTTCACACAGACACAGATTAAATGTGGATTCTTTTAATTGGATGGAGCAGGAACATATGATGGCGACGGCTTTTATGGCCAAAGTTTTGACACAGTTATATGTGCGATTTGGCAGATACCAACTGGCATGAACAACATACTCCACATGCAGATCCCAGTAGGAGAATATCAAGAGAATATATATAAAAGAGGTGAAATGTGGGTAAAACCGGAGGAGATGAGCAATGATCAGAAGGTGCAGAAAATATTGCACAGTTCTCAGCGGTATTTGCAAAGAACACGCATGACTGCAGATAGATGCCTGGCAGTTGGTGCATACAAAGTTCAGACGCCAAACCGCAAAAGTAATATTGACATCCGAACTAAAACACAGTACGATGTAGGTAAGGTAGTGCCCAGTTTGGTAAAACAAGGGGTATTGAGTCCAATATATGTACGTATGTATGTATATATATATGTGTGTGTGTGTGTGTGTGTGTGTGTGTGTGTGTGTGTGTGTGTGTGTGTGTGTGTGTGTGTGTGTGTGTGTGTGTGTGTGTGTGTGTGTGTGTGTGTGTGTGTGTGTGTGTGTGTGTCTGTGTGTGTTGGGCTCAATGCCCATTGTAGTACCAAACAAGGCGGAACAGGGAAAATAATATGGGCTCAGAAAGGTGAAAACCCATTCTAAATTTTCTCTTGAGGGGAAATAGAAAGGCTGAAAAACTGCATTATTTTGGCAGAGATTGGGGAACAGAACGATAAAGAACTACAGAATGAGAGCAGGTACAAGGTCTGAAAGATACAAACAGCACAGGGGAGTGTTTGGTGTAGAGAGAGTTGTTCCAGAGGGAGGAAGAAACCAGATGATCAAATGGTACCATGATCTACAGGGACACAATTTGTGCGAAAGATCAAGGAAGTGGTCTGGTGGCCTAAGATTAAGGATGATGTGAAAAACCATTAAGCATTATGTGAAAAATCCCTTCATTTATGCACAACATAATCCCGACAGAAATGCTATCAAAGTAGCCCTGCAGCACAGCAGACCAGTAGACGAGGTTTGGACTCATTTGTAAATAGATTATCTTGATCCACGCCCACCCCAGGAGGGTACAAGTATATCCTGGTAGTAATACATACCTTTACGAAGTCGGTGAAAGCTTTCCGGCCTAAGGCAAACAGAGACAAGGAACTGCAAAAAATCTTATTGGAAAGGATATTCCCTATCTGGGGACTATCCCGGAGTATCGAATTGGATCAAGGCACACATTTTAAGGCGCAGATAATGCAAGATATCATGGCACTCTAACGGATCATGCAGGGATTTCATATACCCCACTGATCTGCAATGCGGCAAGTAGTGTTTCATCCTGTCTTGATGACAGTAAGCAAAGAACATGAGAGGTTTAGAGGATTTGTTTGGATTAAATTTGTCAGAACCCGAAATCGATGGGACTTAGTCAGAAAAGTGTGTACAACAATTGGTATAGACTGTAAAAGAAACCAATTTACAGTAACAATCCACTATAGGGAAAAGCAAAAGCAACAGAGTAAAACCTACTTTGACTCAAAGGTCAGTTTCATAGAATTTCTCAGGACAAATTGTAATGATTATAATACAACATCCGTCTTCAATTTAAATCGAAGGTTTTCCAGGATCCTATTAAACTATGGAAAAAGCAAGTCCTTCAGTCTAGATAGAGAAAGAAGTGTGTGGTACCATATCAACCAGCTGAAATTTTGTGGAAGAGACAGGAATGTTATCACAATCGGCACATAACAACTGATGAACGTGATGGTCCTGATTTGGGAGGCTTGAGGATGGAACAACTGGTCCAAGATGATTGGGACAGGTCCTAACAAATGTGTGACTTTCAGGTCCCTCATCATCTGAACAAGGGACGTTCTGTCAAAATGTCAAAGGAAAAGGAAAATATGGCAGTGCTTGCCCTCCCCCACATCCCGAAACAAGACTGGGTGAGGAAAAACTTGACACAACGAGACCAAAGACAATGGAGTGAATGGACTGGAGTTTTTAGAATAACAAATAGTAAATACAGATTTAAGATAATTTAAGATTAATCTGGAAAAAAGACCAAATTTATAGCCTTGCATAGGTTTAACTCAACATGAAGTGAATAAATGTATTTTTCTTTGCGATGGCATTAAGCATGACTGGGGACATGGGGAGTCTTGTTTGAGTACAACAGAAAATCTGGTTAACAGTGATATAATTGCTTGGAAAACACACAGTGTACAACAAATAAACATATCTCCTCAAAGGACAGGAGTAATACGGTCTAACATAGGGAGGTTTCGAGTTTGTATTATGCATAGTAAGGAATGAAATCTTCTAGATCTAATGCACTGATGCAGATGAACATCTACAGCACTATGTTGTTAGTGAGTTGAGACGAATTCCTCACATGACTGCAGACTGGATACGTGTTGTGGAAGAGGCAAGGTAAATGATCCATCAATGAATGACCCAGAAATTTGGAGGAAGTTTTGCAATTGCGGGTCAAATGTTCAAATACATTTGTGAATAGGAATAGTATCACATTCTGCTGTTATACTAATTTAAGTTATCCTGTTAAATGTATTGCTCACTGTTGAGCAACTGAGAAGATGGCAGGCTGAAATAATGTGAATAAAATCAAGTATAATGTTTTCAACAGCAGGGAAGATTGTCAGTTTAAAGTGGGCGAATTTAGTTAGCAAATGTTAATATTCAATGGGTTTAATCGGTATATTTAATGTTAGAGAAATGTATACATTATACAACGTCAAATTCTTATTTTTATAGAATATCAGCGTTGCACAATTATTGGCATTCCATGGAGATCCCAAGGCAGTCATTGAACTGCCTTGCCATTGTGAGAAATAGTACGTGTAATATATTTGCTGCAGGGATAAATTTCCTGAGGAAGTGTGACTAGACCTGGAAGTAATATTAAAAATGTACACTCACCAGAGCCCGACAGGACACCTCCCAGTAAGAGAGCTCTAACCATCTTCTCCAATCTTCCGGATTACAGGACAGAATGCTATTAGCTTTCCTAATTACTTGCTTTACCTGAATGTGAACTCTCTGCAATTTCTTAACCAGGTCCCCCAGATCCCTCTGATCATTTTACTATGCCACCACGTCGAAATCACGTTCCTAGTTTTTTTTTTTCCTCTTGGGAGTATAATAGCCTCACATTCTGTCTATCCTCACTCAGACACTACTTTCTGAATACCTAAGCCTTCATTGCACCCTTCTCACTGTTGACCTTGCCGTCTAGCTCTGTAAGAGCTGTAGGCATGGGTATAATACATGGTGTCCCACATTTAAATCACCAGTGTAGACTGTGAACAGCTGGGGACTGGGACCAATCCCCGTGTCACTCTGTTGGTCACGCTTATCAAATCGAAAATAGGCCGTTAATTCCCTCTTTCTGACTTTGCCCTGTTGATTATTTTTGAGTTCACACAGATACATTATCCATAACCCTAATGTGCTTATCAAAAGTGTTCTTAAATTCTACCAACACTACGCAGTTCCAATTTTTTTATCTGTTTGTCTTTTTCTCTACAGACACTGAATCTGTCAACAAGGTTCTTGTCCTTCCAGCCCCAGAGGCTGTTATGTGAGGTCTAGGTCTGTGTGGAATTCGTGGTACACAATAAAATGGAAAGATTCACAGTCTTTGGTTCAGTGTATCAGTGGCATTGAACTGTCCTACAGGCCTACAACTGTCTCCATGCAATACACACACACACACACACACACACACACACACACACACACACACACACACACACACACACACACACACACACACACACACACACACACACACACACACACACACACATCTAATATTTTATCTGATTCTTGTCCAGCCATCCTGATTTTCCGCATTACAGCATTTTTTGTAATACTTAACCAGTCTGCCCATTCCCTTGCAGATTGAAGCATTTCTGCTCAATTATCGTTTGACTTCTGGCAGACCTGGAATGCTCGTAATCTCTTATTACATCAGCAACATTACAAAATGCTTGGGGAACTCAGCAGAGATTTTCCGGGACATTGTGTATGTTCCCTTCGTTATCCAGCATCTGCAATTTTTTTTGGCGTTTGAAAATCAGCAACGCCATCATTTGACGATCGCTGGCACGACGTTGTTCTGTCTACTGAATCTGTGTGTGTGCGTGTGTGTGAGTGTGTGTGTGTGTGTGTGTGTGTGTGTGTGTGTGTGTGTGTGTGTGTGTGTGTGTGTGTGTGTGTTTGTGTGTGTGTGTGTGTGTGTGTGTGTGTGTGTGTGTGTGTGTGTGTGTGTGTGTGTGTGAGTGTGTGTTGCATGGAGAGAGTTGAAGGCCTGAAGGCCAGTTCAAAATGTGAATTCGCTGGGACATAAGTTAGCGGTGTCGGTGAATTCCGTTTACAGATGCATGATTAATCAACAAAACATTAATGTCGTTAGTCCGTTACGAAGCTCAGTCCGTGTCATTAGAGCTCCAGCATTATTTCACCAGATGAGTTACTGCTGAGCCAATGCCCTGGAATTTTATCTTTTATTTGTCTTTTATCGGCCCAATATTTACATCAGAGACAATGAAGTTGAGTTAAAGTGTTTGCTCAAGTAACTGTAACTCAGAAAATTAGTCAAAGGTGTAACCATATCTTTGGAGTCTGATCCTGAGAATAAATCGGGACGCTTTTGAATGCAACGGTTTACAGTATCTGCCGGAGCAGTGAATTGTGAGTAACAGAAATCAGAGTTTCACTGAAGTGTGGTATCCAGTCATCTTGCGTATACGTGAAGTTTACTGTGCTTTTATTTGGAATTCTCGGTAAGCCACAGCGTCATCTTCCGTTGGTGGGAACTGAAGTTGACTTTTACTGTTGTGATTGTCTCTATCGCTGCTTTTCACCGTCACCTGTTTAGTCCCAGCGTTCCACATTTCAGGACTGAAATGGAAACACCGGTGATGCGGTTTCTGGGATCTGGATTGAAAACAAACTGCTGTAGAAATTCAACGAAGCCGCAACATCTGTGTAATTCAACGGATAAAGCAGCGTTCGTTTAGCTGTTTGTGTGCAACAATGTGATCTTCGGGTCTCTATGCTTTTGTACTTGTAGCAGCTGAACTGTATTTACAAACATTTACGTCAGATTATACGAATTGATTGCCTGTATTTGTATTTGAAAGGTTTTCTGAGTTAGGTATAACAAGCACACCATCGATTGGTAATAAGGATTTAGCAAATATATGGAGTTCCATGTTGTATCATGAAACTTGTGGATTTATAATACGTGTGTGATATGTCTGAACCTGAAGCAGTTGATGAACAACACAATGAAGTCGTGGTTTTGACAATGAAAACAACCGACGTGTTGCTACATGGTTATCAATACTGTGAAATGTATCTGCGCCGTTAAGGACACCGAGATGCTGCTGGTAATTGAAAGCCTTTCCCCTGCTTCCCTAGACTGAATTCAGTAGTCTGTGATGTTGTGTTAGATATTGTATTAGACTGTAGTGTGTCTGCTGGAATCAGCCAATGTTCTGTTGTAAAGTCAGTGAACTGGCAAATGCTGGGTTAGGAATTAAAGACGGGGAATACGAGAAGCACTAAACCTCAAGCAGCTTGTATGGATAGAGACACCAGTTTGCACTCGTGTCAGGGGGCTCTCTCAGAGATCTGAGAATAGACACTTCAACTGTTTTTCCACATATTCTGTTTTTCTTGGATTATTGTTTCCAGAATTTCCGGTTTCTGTGTCAATGACAAGGAGGGCCATGGAAGGTCATGATGGTCTAATGGAAGAATCGCGTCGGATTTATTCATTCCATCTATATGAGACGGGGAAGGCACCGGAGAAAATATTCCATCCACAAGCCAGGAGTAGCTACCCAGTCTTAGCGGTGCCTTCCCACTTCACATTTCGGTCGTCAGGAAAGAATCCGGATTCAGATCATATACACGATAGTTTACTGTTTAAATCCGGTATCTGTATACGTCGTCTCGACCATTACACCGCAAAATGCAACAGTCTTTTGGAAATACTTAAAGATCATTTAAACAGATGTATTTGATTCTGCTCAGTATTTTCTCAGCTTACTGTTCCTTGATTCACTTAATTCAGTTAATTTCGAGGCGATTGCGATCTCGTACCGGGGTAAGTGAGGTCTTTCCAAATGTGTCACTCACTACATGTTGGGAATGGCTGCAGCTGTTCTCCTGGTAGTTATCTCCGATCCACTGCTGCGGTAGACTGCTCTGATCTCTTCTCCCATATCATACCTTCACATTACTCACGTGTGTAGACTATGTTGATGGCGATTTTTTGCGAGCACTGCGACCTCTGTCTGGCTGACTGTCGCGTTCACCGTCGATCGATTTGTGGCACTTTGCTGAGAGAAACTGAAACAAAATATCGAACCCAGAGAACAGCATCTATGGTTGTAACAACAGTGAGCGTGCTGGCATGTTTGGAGACTGCCCCTTTCGGCTTAACGTACGAGCCTAGAGAAATAATTAATGGTGTTCCCTGCTATCGTGTTTTTATGGAAGCAACAAGAACTCTTCCTCATGGACGGCAATTACGATGTTTCACCGCATTTTAGTTCCTTGTGTCCCATTCCTTCTGATTTTGCTGTTCCATATTCTGACTGCCAGGTGTATTCTAGCGGCCAGTCGAGCCGCCGGGAGCTCTGGGGTAAAAAGTGTGGAGACAATGACAAGGACCGGGAGATGGAGAACCGACTCAAATCTATCTTTTTGCTCTTCGGCAAAAACGGTGGTTTCATATCGGCGGATTTCAACGAGTTCTGTTTATTCTGCCTTGGGTCACCGTTACATCACAGAGGAGAAAACGTTGGGAATGTTGCAGGTTCTTAGTTCCTGTACCAACGCGTGCATTTACGCCCTGACCCAGAGCAAGTTCTGATAGGAACTCAAAAATACCCAGTGAGCCACATTTTGAAATTCAGCAAACTTTAGAAATATATACTGTAATATATCCTTAATTAGAGCATTC
The DNA here is from genome assembly GCF_048418815.1 of Hemitrygon akajei. Lineage (NCBI taxonomy): Eukaryota > Metazoa > Chordata > Chondrichthyes > Myliobatiformes > Dasyatidae > Hemitrygon > Hemitrygon akajei. The sequence continues at coordinate 4,366,199 of NW_027331948.1, forward strand.
AACAGAACAACGGCATACCGGAAAACCAGGCATAAGGAACAATGGACTGGACCGTGAACCAGAATGCGGACATCACGGACCAGAACGTGTTACTACTCTCTCACTCCTCTATGGGAACCTCCTGGTGAACCAAAAGGCTTCCCCAGACTGTGGATGATACGGTGGGTTGGGGTGGGGGGCATTCTACAGGAGAGAACCCAGGATGGCGAGAGTAAAGCGACTGTGTCTGTGTCGCTGGGTGTATGCTGTGCTGGACGGTTTTGTCATAAGTTGGGCGCTGGTAGAAGACCCAAATACAAGACACAGGCAATAAAGTACTAGGAATTGGCTGGACTAGAGCTGGACTGGTTCTTCGAGGCTTGGCTGCAGGACTAGGCGAGGCTTGGGTTCTTCCAGGCTTGGCTGCAGGACTAGGCGAGGTTTGGGTTCTTCGAGGCTTGGTTGCAGGACTAGGCGAGGCTTGGATTCTTCGAGCCTTGGCTGCAGGACTGTACATGGAATTCCTGCACAGGACCAGGAACATGGACACGGCACGAACCTGAAGCCTTGACTCGATCTTGCGACATCTGAACACAGAGCTTTCGTCTTGAGAGAACAGAAACTCAGAGGTTTGGTCTTGAGAGAACAGAAACACAGAGCCTTGGTCTTGAGAGAACAGGAACACAGAGCCTTGGTCTTGAGAGAACCGGAACACGGAGCCTTGGTCTTGAGAGAGACAGGAACACAGAGCCTTGGTCTTGAGAGAACAGGAACACAGAGCCTTGGTCTTGAGAGAGACAGGAACACAGAGCCTTGGTCTTGAGAGAGACAGGAACACAGAGCCTTGGTCTTGCGAGAACAGGAACACAGAGCCCTGGTATTGAGAGAGACAGGAACACAGGGACATGGAACACAGAGCCTGGTCACATACTTAGGAACAGAACTGGGGCCGAGACTCTACACAGAGTCAGGATCCCTCCTAGGGAGCAGTACGTAGTGCCGGTGGTAATTCCATCCACCTCCCACCAATTTATATTACTGTGACCTACTGTTTCTCGCACTCTCACATCAGTTTCACTTCAGATTCTTCCATCAGGAGCAATGAACCAATTAGTTCACTCAATGTTGGAACGTGGGAGGATACAGAACACAGTGAGACGGTTCTCAACACAAGGTAGCGGCAAACGGCCCGACCTACCTAGCGAAGGCATGGACACAGACACCGTTCCGAACAACGATGGACAGTTCCTTATCTAGACACAGCAAGGTCCGGTCTTGCTCCGGCTTTAGAACTTGACAGCGATACAGGCGAGGTTGCAGGCAGCTTCATGCAAAGGCTTCAGGCAATGTCTTCAGGAGGAAAGTGAAGGGAAGGGACAGTCTAGCAAAGGAAGCTGAACCCAGGAGCTATTTATGTAGCCAGACCAAAATGAGAACCGTGTGCCTCAATTAGAGCACACAGGATTTACGGAAAACTGGAAAATCTGGAGTATGGGCCAATGGAATGGACCGTGAACCGGAATGCGGTCTCACGGAACGGACCATGACGCAATATCCTTAAGAGGTTAATGAATTCAGTCCAGTCCATCATGCTTTGATCGCTACAATAAAATTACCGCAATCGAAGTTTCAAAACAGTACGCGTAAAATACAGTAGTTCTCAGGAGTGGGATTAAAACCCAAGCCTCCAGGGGGAGATGAGAATACTCGCGTTTATTATGAAGTGGCTTTTCCGCCTTAAGTCTGGCGCCTTAGATCTCCCACTGCAGTATGCTGTTCACATCAGGTATTTGAACGGTGAATGACTGCTTTGGTGATACAGTTTACATATAAACAGTTACGGATTCAGAAAAAATAAATATATGAGTAAGGCAGGGGTTTTTATAACAAACAAAACATTTATTAAACACAAAAAAACAAACTCCCAAAAGTAAACAAGTAACTAAAGTAACCGGAAATCAGCTGCTGTGCGGCAGCTTAAACAGTTCTTAAAGCGATGTTGCAAAAACAGTTCTTCAAAGTAGTTCCGCAAAAGTTCAAAACGCTTGCAGTCCATTAAAGGAGAGACCTTGTAGACGGTTTAAATTTTCTTTCACGTCGTGTCGTTGCGATTCCCAGTCGAACTATACTTATCCCACGGAGAATTTACGAAGATGGAAATGAAACGGCTTAAAGGCATTGACCTTTCATTTACAACACTGTACTCAATCCTTTCTGCTACATTTCACAGGGATTAACACGAGCACAGTCAACGAATTCCTTCCGAATGTGGATCAAACAAGGTCAAACCTGTTTTACCGTCAAAATCGACTTTCCTCGATCTTTTAGCTCCCGAACACCAATCTTCACTCTCCACTGATTTTTAACTAGCAGTATTATAAAGACCCTGCCGGCAATGTCCTTTTAAACTTTAGGCATTTGTTACGTACTCTTGTCACCTGACTGGGGTTGAAGTTATACTGGACTTGAGGTAATGGTCTTGTGATGGTGGAGTGACGTCATTTTCCCGCCAGTAGAGGTCATGTGACAGGTTTTTTTTACAGGTTATAAAAGGAAGACCCACCCTGTGGGGAGGGGCAGTTCGTGGCTGGATTTGCCAAGTTGACTTCATGCCACTGCGTGATTTAATGTGATGACGCAGTTTAGTTGAAAGATGAAGTTTTATCTAATGCCTAAAGTTTAAAAGGTCATTGCCAGCAGTTTCTTACAATACTGCTAGTGGAGAGTGAATATCGGAGTTCGGAAGTTAAAGATCGAGGAGAATCGATTTTCGACGGTGGATTGGGTTCAACCTTGTGTGATCCTCATTCGGAAGGATTTCGTTGACTGTTCTCGTGTTAATCTCTGCTGTGATAGCAGGAGATTGAGGACAGTGTGTGGAAGGAAAGGTCAGTGCCCTTAAACCGTTACGTTTCATAAGATTCTTCGTGGGAAGAGTTCGACGCCGGGGATCGAAGGAAAACTACGTGGAAGAGAATTTAAATCGCCTTAAAAAGTCTGTCCTTTTAAATGGACTGAGTATTTTGAACTTTTGGCAATATCGCTTTAAGAACTGTGAAGCTGCCGCACAGCAGATGTTTTCCGGTTACGTTAGTGTTTGTTTACTTTTGGGGGGTTTGTTTTCAGTGTTTAATAAACGTGTTATTTGTTATAAAAACCTTTGGCTAACTCACATGTATTTATTGTTGCCTGAATACGTAACACATTAAATAAAACTCCATCTTTCAACCACACTGCGTCATAATATTAGATCACGCAGTGGGATGAGGTCAAAATGGCAAATCCAGCCACGAACTGCCCCTCCTCAGAGGGAGGTGTCATCCTTTTATACCTTGTAAAAAAAACCTGTCACATGACCTCTACTTGCGGGAAAATGACGTCACTCCACCATCACAAGACCACTACCTTAAGCCCTGGATAGCTTCAGCCCCACTCACGTGACAAGTACACCACTGTCACGTGTCACGGGTACGTAACAAAACACACACGCTGTCCTGGTATTTGAAATTTAATGGATGTGTTGCTTTTTTCTCAGGTTACCGCGCATATGCGTAATTAAAGCATACCGCAGCACAGCACTGAAACAGGTAATGCACACAGTTCAGACCATCTGTCTTAGAAAGGATGACGAGGATCTGAAGAGTGTGCAGAAGAGCTTTAACAAGACGCAATCTGAATTAGACAGTTTGTGCGATTACAAGAGGTTGGACAAACTTGGGTTGTTTTCTCTGGAGCAACGGATGTTGAAGGGGAATCTAATTGATATTTCTTCGATAATCGGAGGCACACATAAAGGTAGAACACGCAGACGTTATCACCATGCCAGGTTCGACATGTCTCATACCATTGGGAACATATTTCAACAAACAGGGAATGACTTTAAAGAAGATGTGACAGCAGCCTTTCACTCAATGTCGGTATGACAAAGGAACTCATTGTGGACTTCAGGAGAGGGAAAACCAGAGATCCATGAGCCAGTTCTTACTGAAGCATCAGGGGTGGAGAGCGTAAATCACTATAAATTGGTAGGTATTACTATTTCCTCGACTATGTGAGGAGACTGCAGAGATTCCACCTGGCTCAAAAAGCTTGTGTCGCGGTGAATATATTGTCTGCCTGCAGCACAACCTGGTACGGAAACAGCAATGACTTTGAAGGAATATATTTAAAAGGTTGGTGGATTCAGCCCAGTCCATCACGGCTAAAACCCTCGCAAACATTAAGCACATCTGTATAAAGCGCTATCGTCGGAAAGCAGTATCCATAATCAGAGGTCTCCAGCTCCCAGGCCACGCTCCTTTCTCGTTGCTGCCATCAGGTAAATGGTACAAGTGCCTCAAAACTCGCACAACCAGGTTCAATGACACTTGCTACACATCAACCATCGGGCTCTTGATCAAGAGTCGATAACTTACACTCCCGTGCCTTTCGATCATATTATCCGATAAACAATGTGTTAACTTTAAACACTATTCTTTATCGATTTGCTCAGTATGCCTAGAGGACCTCAACAGGCTTGTCAGAATCTGTGGAAAGAAAGTAAATAGTCAACGTTTCGTGTCAAGATCCTTCACGAAGTATTTTTTTTTCTGAAGAAATCCAACACCTATAATTCCATGCATGATAACCTATTATACTGCGATTTGCAGTAACAAAAGCACAATCATATCTTTCTACCGTTTTTCGCATCCACACAAACGACCCACGTTTTGTCTTCAAAAGTATCATCTACATCGAATGTTTGAAGAGGACGGTTGTCAGGAGTGGTATGGTCCCCATGCGGAGACCAGAACACCCACAGTTATCGGAAAGACCTTCATTCCCTGAGTCTGGCAACTTGAACCACTCGGCCACCCTGACGACTTTGCATCACCCACTTCACATCCAAATGCTTGTGTTTGTGAACAGACAATGTCTGATTTGATAACTTCGTTATTTACACACACGCACACACACACACACACACACACACACACACACACACACACACACACACACACACACACACACATACACACACACACACACACACACACACACACACACACACACACAAATATTCTCGGAATCGGAATAGAAAACATGCGTTTTACAGTTTTCTCCGCTTTGGCAGCTTCCGTGGAAGAGAAGCAGAACTAAAGTTACAGATCGAAGACTAGTTAGACGCATCTCAGCAAGAATTTGGAACGGATGTTGTCAGGGTGAATGTGAAGCCTTGGAAGACTAAGCGTCTTCACATGTAGAGAAGTGAGGAAATAGTCCTTTATATACAGGACTGAATCTGACACCACTGGGCCGGAGGCGATAGTGATCAAGTCAACAGAAACCTGAACACAGGACGTTCAGTTGTAACTCTGTGTTACAGGTGAATGTTGGTAAGTAGACCAAAAGGTCCCAATACAGAGTCAGACGTTCGTGGAAGAAACACAAGCAGAGTCAAGATTCCGAAAATTATGCAGAAAGTTTTGTTTCATCATTCCATCATGGCTGATTTATTATCCCTCTAAACTTCATTTTCCTGCCTTTTCTCTTAACTTCAGATGATATTACTAATCAAAAATGTAAGCATGTTCCGACACGTTTCCGCACTGGGGGCTTTGAACTTCAGGGGATACTGTGGACAATCGGTAATGGTGTGAGATTCTATATTGAGGCATGAAATCGCTGATTAATGTTACATGAGAAAGAATGAAGTGGAAAGGCAACGTCCTTGTTTCATTGGACCATTTGGAGTAAATTACGCAATGCTGAGCAGTTGTCAGAAAAACCACATTGATCATGCATGGTGGCGAGAGGACGAATGAGATTCACTGCCAAAAATTGTAACGTGCCATATCTTAGGTTTCAACCTCTAATCGCGGCGCTTACGGTACAGAAGCCGGGTAGCAAACATGTTTCTTCTCTCTCACACAGGATAATCCGTACTTCACAGGTATCCTGAGAATTTTGCATCCGGAACAAATTATCCAACTGGCGGAGGAGGCAAATGGATATAGCGGAGGGCCAAATAATCACAGACCACTGCTCTCTCTCTGTTCTTTCTGAGCTGCATGGTGCCGCGACTGCGTAGTAACTGAAATGCTCTATCTCACATCCTTTCTCATGAATTTTCGTTTATCTCAGGTTTTAGTGAAATGCAGTGCAGTTTTCAGGCAGACAAAAAATCCTGCTCCAAACAATATTTGTCCGCGCAACTATTAATAAAAAATGGAGGGGAATGATTCCTGCCTTAGTTCCCGAATGCAACAACAGATGGAACTGACGGGGAACAAATTGCTTCTGGTACAAATAACTCCAGGAAGGTTGGAACGTCATGCCAAAGAGTGAAACAATATCGGTTGCATTTGGCGGCCTGGTCACTCTGTACTGAGAGTTGTTCGATGAGGATCCGAGCTAGTGTAGCAATCCCCACTGCATTTCAGATCTATCACTTATACGCTCGTCCATGGCAACGATGTTTAAATTTAAGCGCTGAACATGAAAGTGTGGTAGAGAGATTGTAGTTGCTCTGTAATTACAGGGTTTAAAATAGAGTCATTGAAGCTCCAGTACAAAAACAGGCCCTTCGGTCCTTCTTTTCCGTCCTGAACTGCTATTCGTGCTAGTTCCATTGACAGTAGCCCTCAGTGTAAATAGAAGAAACATTGGAAACATTAAAACATTGACTATCATCCAACCCCCGAAACCACGACCGTCTAAAGTCGTTGTATGGACGCTGCAGTTTCTTTAGTCGCCTCCCAGAAGGCCCGACGGAAAGCCTGTCAAGATCCGGAGATATAACTGATTTGTTTTACTGGCAAGAAAACAAGTACCGGCTTCTCTGTGTTCATCACTTTGCTGATGCCTCGTCTCCCTTTTTACAGACAGTGTGTTAGTTTCCGAGTAGATACAGATCCAAAACGTCCATTTGCCCTCTCTTTCTCTTTCGTCTACTCAAGAGGGCTAATTGTGTACCTTTCTATAGTTGTGTGCTAATTATATCTGCGGAAACTCCAGGGACTCCCCTTCACCTGTACTGATGGAGCAACTTCATGCTTTGATTTTGCTCTCCGTATTTCATCCTTGAGTATCCTCTTACATATGCTATACGTTTCAAATTGTACTGTACATCATTTATTCCTGATTGCCCGTATCTGCTATGCACATTCTTCTTCTTACTTACCAGGGCATCAGTCTGTCTAGAAAGTCAAGGCCCTCTCCTTTATTCCGAGAGAAATATGTCAACATTATCATCTAAAGATTTCACTTTTGAAGGCCTGCTTCTTCCCAGGCACGCCCTTGCTAGGAAACAACGTTGTCCAATCCACATTTGCTAGATACTTTCTGAAACCATTAAAATCGTCTTTTCTCTATTTGAGTATTTCAAACCGAAGACTAATGCAGGTACGCCCATACTTCCATCCTAATTTTGTTTTTCGGTCAGAGGAGCTTCAAAGAGTACATGGATTTAGAACTGTTTCCAGACGACAGGATTAAAATTATTTTCCCTTCCCCGTTAGTCATCGAAGGTTTCACAGTTCTGGCTCGTTTAGATGACGAGTGACGTACACCAGTTCCATTGGAAAACGAACACTGTCAGTGCAGCGGGGTGGGTGAGGTGTTACAAAATTCGTTTATTATTCCCTCTCCATCACCTGTTAAAAACGAAGTCAGCAATTTGGCTCAATTGTTCCAAAATTGCAAGATGAGTGTAAGTTGAGTGACCCATCAGTCAGGAAGTTGTTCAGACTTGTTCAATCTGATAGGGAGGAGACAGAGATCAAGCTGTCAGTAATTGCTTTTCAACGTCAGGTCAGCAGCCTTTCGGAATGGTGAGACGCTTTAAACAACGTAATTCACTTAGGTTCGCTGATCGATTGTTAAAGGCACCGAACCAATTAAAGTAAGACAGGGACAAGCAGAGCGCCGTCGTCGCAGCATCCATTGCCGGAGTAGAATACTTCTCTTGAGGGATGTGGTGAAAGGCAGGGTGACTCCCAGAGTTCCTGACGACGACACATGCGAGAAGGGCACACAGTTTCAGCTTCTAATATTCCGCGCTAAGCTGCTGGAGCTGAAGCTGGAGTAACCCAGGACATTCAAGTCGGTGCATAGGTATGATGCATAGGACGGAGGCAGTGGTAGTGACACCAGGGTGCATGCCTTAGGAAGCTATGTGACAGTCAGGAAGAGGTAAGTAGATAAAGGGCCAGTGTAGAGTACCGCATATGGCCAACCGCCACACCAACACTTTGGATACCATCTGTGGCAGGATGACCTAGTAGAAGAAAGTCACAGCCGGTGGGTGTCTGGTTCAATGACTCAAGTGGAAGCGAGAGGTGAGGTGAGCTGTTGTATTGGGGATTCTTTAGTTCAGGAAACAGAAAGGAGGTTCTGTGCACAAGAATGAGATTCTCGTATGGGAGGTTATCTCCCGGGTGCCAGAATCCCGGACATCTTGCATCAAGTCCTGAAGATTATTAAGTAGGAGTGTGAAGAGGCAGCGATTGTAAACCATGTGGGAACCAATCACATCTGTAGAAAGTGTGACAAGGCGTTGCAATGGGAATTCAGAGAGTTAGGTGCTGAGGTAAAGGGCAGGAACTACGGACATGTGGCCTCAGGACTACGACCCATGCCCCGTCCTAATGAGGTCAGGCATAAGAAGATGGCACAGTTTAACACGTAGCTAAAGAGATGGTGTAGGAGGCAGACCATATGATATTTCGATCATTGGTCTCTCTGCCAGTGAAGCTGAGACCTATGGCAAAAGACGTTTTACATGGGAACTGGACGTGGACGAATATCCTGCGGGAAGGTTAGCTAATGGTACTTGATGCTATTTGAACCCCTGCATTTACAGTGATTTGGGAGCCAGAATGCTAGATAAGTTACAACAAAGAATTCTAGATACGAACAGTTTCCTGAGCTGCGTAAACTCAATGCAAGAAGTATCGGAGCAAAGGCAGATGAAATTAGGTCATTGACCGAAACTTGGAATCAAGATATTGTTGCCATTAGTGAGGCTTATTTGCAGGAGAGGCTGGTCTGGCCGTTCAGTATTTCAGAATTCCTTAGTTTCAGAAGGGATTCAGCGGGTTGGACTAAAGGAGGAGGGGTAGCCTTCATAGTCAGTGAAAACGTCCTGGCTGGACACTTTGCAGAATTCCACTTTTGATTTTTATCAGCGGAAATGAAAAAAAATGGAAAGTTTCGATTCGTTAATGAGGATACGCTCCTGACCACATAATAGTCCGTGGTATTTAGAGGGACAAATTTCAGAAAATGTCGCTGTCTTTTGACATCTTAGAACAAGACCGGGAATATTTCTGACCCCTATTCTTTGGAGTTGAGCAAAATGGGCATTGAGTTTATTCAGTAAAATGGAAAGATTTTAAGAAAGTTTCAGCGAATATATTTTGGAAAGTTTGAAACAGTGGAAGATTTCAATGCAGAGGGTCGGAATGGCCTGTTTCCGTGCTGTGATTGTTATATGATTATTATAGAGTTCGAGGGTGATCTGTCGTTTTTAAAAGAGTTAGAGAGGTGAGGTTTTCTTCGTGGGCGTCTGTACATTCGGACTCCCTGAGATCTGTTTAGTGTTTCGAACTGCCAGATCCGCAATGCTCTATCGAGACCAAGGAGTGCGAGTTTGCTTCTGCGGTACAACAGTGTCGAATGTGAAGCTGAGATTGAGAGATAACATTTTAGCATGAATGTCCTTATTTTTGGGTTGCGTCAAGGCATGGTACAAGAATAAACCATCTGGCACAGTGTCGTTCTGACGGAAACGATATTGGTGTGTGTCCAGTGTAACAAGACTGCATTTTTGATATGTGCCATGACCAGCCGGGCAAAACACTTCATGCCGTTTATTTCTGAAGTTGTAGAGCTCAGTGATATCACAACGATGATGGTTCTATTGAAGCATACGGGGACAGCAGCCAGGGCGAGTGAAGCGCTGAAGACGTTAGTGAGTTCGCGTGCACACTCACTGTGTTTTAGGGTTGAGATGATGTCCGGCACAGACTATGTGGTTTGAGTCTGCTTCTTGCGTCTGCTGGTGTTTGAGACACTGGTGGCCAGCCTAGTGGTGGATTTTTAGATCAGCCTTGTGGAGCGCCACGGAGGGACGCGTCACTAATGCCCTTAATGCTATCATATTCTGAGGATAGCTAACTGACAGGTCCTCATCGAATTTGTGATTGAAGGCCAAGCTCACCCGCTTGATTCCTAAGATGAGGTTTCTCCTAGCAGCTCAGACAGCAGCCTTACACATGACTGTGTAATCTCTCCGGTTTCTTATTAAAGAGCGCACCCGACTGTTCAGGCTCGGCTTCTGTGAGGTGAGGAAAGGACCAAAACCGTTTGTATAAACATGGCCCAAACGATTTGTTCCTATTGTGACAATGGTGACGTGTTGTTGGAATTTCGTTACAGTGCTTGATAGAAGCAACTATAACTCAGAAATAAATGTTGCAACAACTCCTTTGAAGTGTTGAGCAAGCAATAGTTGTTTGTAATTTCACAAGAGGACCGAAAGGCATCACACTGTGACACAATATACAGAAATAGATTAAGGTAATTCTTTATTAACCTGTAGCTGATGATCTTGTAGACGCTATGACACTAATTAGGGCAACAAACTTCCCCTTTGCTGTACAAAAGCTCACTGGAAGATTCAACAGTACAAAGAGTGACTTGACAAATTCAGTATCACTGACGCCACTTCACGTTGAAAATGGGATACTCAACTCTTTACTACATAGTGAGAATTTACTATCCCGTACTTGCAGCGGTTGGCATTCTTGGTAAGATACAAGTGCTGGTTTCTACTTGTGCTGTTACAACGTGTTTCCGTACTTCTTCAAAGTTCAACTGTTGCGACGATCGGTAACATATATTTTGTCTGGCATGATAGGTGCTTACAGATAGTTCGGGTATCAGGTATAGTTTTGTTTGACAAACTGGAGAAATCGGCCATGTCGCTCTGCAGCGGGGGGAAGGGTGGGGGACGCTGATGGACTGAGTTTCCACACTGTGATTCCATACTCAGATGGCCCAGTACAGGAGCAGGAAAAATGGAAACATTCATATTTTACTGAGGACTTTACAGCAATTAACGAGCAGCTTCCGCCATTGAGATTTTTTTTCATTTTTCTAACAGTCAATATAATGGCGATTGCGGTCCTTTCCCGAGGAAAGTGTGGACTCTCGAAATGCATCACACGTTACTTGGTGGGAATGGCAATGGCGGACCTGATGGTGGTTATCTTTACTGGTACAATGGAGTTTAATGCAATTTATAACTTCGCTGTTTTTTTGTTCATTACTCCGATTTGCGCTCTGACACTTCTCCTCAGTATTGCCACCACGGACTGTTCAGTTTGGCTCACAGTCGTATTCACTTTCGATCGTTTTGTTGCAATTTGCTGTCATAAGCTGCGTGAACGATACTGCACGGAGAGAACCGCAACTATTGTGATGGTGACTGTTGTTGTGGTGAGCAGTGCGAGGTGTGTCCCGTTTTACTTCATTGTGGAGCCAGAGGTCATAATAAACAGCGTTCCATGGCGCTGCGTCTTCACGTCTGAATATTTAACATCACCAGCGTGGAAAGGTTACGAGTTATTTGACAGTATATTCACGCCGTTACTACCGATTTGTTTAATTCTATTGTTTAATGTTTTAACAGTCAGACATATTATTCTTGCAAACAGAGTCCGTCGAGGTCTCCGGAAGAATAGCGAGAAACATAAAGACCCAGAATTGAAGAACCGGAGAAAGTCCATGATTCTTTTGTTTTCCCTGTCAACGAATTTCATAGTACTCTGGCTTCCCTATGTCGTATACTCCATCAACTGGCAGGTGCAGAATTATTCTCATACAGTCGCATATCTGTATACCCCAGTTGATATCCTGCAGCAGGTTGGATTCATGATGCAATTCCTTAGTGTCTGCACCAACACATGCATCTACACACTTACACAGAGAAAGTTCAGGGGAGAGCTCAGAAATGGAGTGAAATATCTGTTCACACGAAACGGATGGTGTTAGATGTGAGGAGATCTCACATCTGAATCCGGAATAAAATCACATGCTCTCTAAACTGAAATCCTGTTTATTCTTTACAGAGCAAATGCTACGATCACATCAAAACAATATTTTACAATAGAAGCCTGCAACTCTGAACTAGCATTTCAAATTAGTCAGCAGTATCCTTTTGTGCGGCCGAAATAAACCAGCCTCCCAGAATGCGAATTTCAAATTCCCAATTCAAGTACATTTGAATTTGTCTTAATGTCAATTTACATTTGAACAGCGGGTTTATCCTAACTAGAATAGATACGCTCATATGTCGATCACTCTAACCTTGATTTCACATGGCCGGTGTAGAATCCGTGAATCTCTCTGTAATCAGTACCGAAGCAAACAATCACGCAGGTAAGGCAAAGCAAATTCTAAGCTCGACGTTTCTTCCTTCAAAACTGTCGTCGTTTATTAGCGTATATAGAATAATCATTTAATTCCTAGAGTAAAAATCCTTCCCAAATATTATAAAGAGAAAAGAAAAAAACTGATGCGGGTGATTGCGGCCCCCCCCCCCCCCCCAGACTAAGCTTTTATACATGTCGAAAAAAGAAGCTGTCCCTGATATTCACATGTTCCTGGAAAGTTATTTCAACCAATGAAGCAGGCATTAGCAGGCAGTTAGATCCTATTGTGAAAGAAAGGATTAATTCAAATATCTTTTCAATACAATCCTAACAATCACAAGACTAGCCTTCCGTTGACCCGTGCACGCATTACCTTTGTTTCCCTTTGAACTGAATTAATAAATGTCCAGTCCTTGTGCAATATTTCACATTCTCAATATGTTCACACTTCAAACTATCGCAGAGCATGACATACTAACAGCTAAGAAATGACCTATGACTAGTAACATACAACTTTTAAGAAATCCTTTCGAATCTAAAGCAGAGGGACACTGGTATTTATGTACCGTCCGCAAGTTAGCATCCAATATATTAAAATCATGACGGCACCACGTGACTAAACCTCTGTGGTCTGAAACGTACTGTCACCTCCAATCATGACCAAAGATAGGACTGAGACTAAGTAAACGATTTGTTGCATACTATCAGGCTCAATAATCGATATTGCCATGGTTAAAGTAACAGATTTGGACTGTGCTGGGAACTTCGACACACTCACCTCCTATCGGTAACTATAGTTTTAACGCCTTAGCGATGGAGTGAAAGTATTTTCCTTTAGTGTGATACCTCCTTCATAATCGGAGAGCAGAGATGAGGATGATGGCGTCTAATAGAGACTGCATATCTTGCATCTTCGGAAACAGGAGCATTTCTATCTTTAATATCACTTTTACTTCCTTTTCAGGGTTCTTTTGAAGACTGTGGCCTGGAGTTACACGCCATAGAAACATATAAAACTATGAAACCGATAGATAAGATAGAGACAATGAAGCTTCTTCCACTGGGAGATGAGACTGGACTTGGGGATAGAGCCTCACGATTTAGGCCGTGGATGGAGATGAGGAGGAACTGCTTTTCCCAGAGAGTGGCGAATCTGGGCTATTCTCTGTCCAATGAAGCACAGCAGGCTACACAGGTCGGGGAAGTAACGGTTATTGAGAAAAGACATGCAGGTGGAGATGACTCCATGGTCAGATCGGGTAATACTTTTCTCATCAGTGTCTGTTCATAGAGTCAATGATTCTTGTAGGCTGCACACAGGTAGATAGACATTGAAACTAGGTTGAGACAATCAAAATTATTTGTCGGTAATAGAGATGTCATGCTTAAATTTAGAGTAGATTCGTTGTTCAATTTCTGAACCTAGACAAGACTTTCTAAAATTGTAGGGACCATTTTTGGATTATTTTCAAAACCTTCAGTTACTATTAAGAACACTGAATATGCGGCACACTGGAAGAAATCGATTCGATGCAGGTGAATCATCTCGGGAGAAAATGGAGATCGAGAATACCGGATCACCCGTTGGTGGCATCCGTACTCGGACTGAGCGTTCGCGCTATCTTTCTCGTGTTGTTGGACTGGGGGTGTGTTTCCGATTCTCGAGTCGGTGAAATTGGAAATAAAAAGCGACGCACAAACTTTAACGTGAGAGAGAGCACCGTGGTATGTTAATTTGTCCTTTTTAACGATTAGATTTGTTGTAGTGTAAAATCATGGTTATTTTTTCCCTGGGGATTTGCTGTTGCTTGGTTGGTAGGTGGAGGTTGCCGGTGTGTTTTGCTGCAATAATGGTGGAGGGATCGGTCGATGCTTTGCTGCCGCTTGTCCGTGTCTGGGGCGAGTAGGGGGATGCGTTTGGGTTCTAAATGTTGTTCCATCTCTCAAACTTTGCCGTACGCTTCTGTTTCCGTAGTTGTCTACGAAGAACAAGAACTTGATTCTTTATAGGTATTCTGTTAGGTATTAATGTTGAAGGAGTAAAGTCGATTCAACAGTGGCTAGATGGGAGATGCCAGGGAGTAGTGGTGGATATCTGTTTGTCAGGTTGGAGGCCGGTGACTAGTGTTGTGCCTCAGGGATCTGTACTGGGTCAAATGCTGTTTGCCATATACATTAATGATCTGGATGATGGGGTGGTAAATTGGATTAGTAAGTATACAGATGATACTAGGGTAGGTGGCGTTGTGGATAATGAAGTAGGTTTTCAAAATTTTGCAGAGAGATTTAGGCCAGTTAGAAGAATAGACTGAGCGATGGCAGATGGAGTTTAATACTGATAAGAGTGAGGTGCTATATTTTATTAGGAATAATCCAAATAGAAATTACATGGTAAATGGTAGCGCATTGAGAAATGCAGTAGAACAGAGTGATCTAGGAATAATGGTGCATAGTTCCCTGAAGGTGGAATCTCATTTAGATAGGCTGGTTAAGAAAGCTTTTGGTGTGTTGGCCTTTATAAATAAGAGCATTGAGTATAGGAGTTGGGATGTAATGTTAAAATTGTACAAGGCATTGGTAAGGCCGAATTTGGAGTATTGTGTACAGTACTGGTCACCGAATTATAGGAAAGATGTCAACAAAATAGAGAGAGTACAGAGAGGATTTACTAGAATGTTACCTGTATTTCAGCACCTAAGTTACAGGGAATGATTGAACAAGTTAGGTCTTTATTATTTGGAGCGTAGAAGGTTGAGGAGGGACTTGATAGAGGTATTTAAAATTATGAGCGGGATAGATAGAGTTGACGTGGATAGGCTCTTTTCATTGAGAGTAGGGGAGATTCAAACAAGAGGAAATGAGTTGAGACTTAGGGGGCAAATGTTTTTAAGGGTAACATGAGGAGGAATTTCTTTACTCAGAGAGTGGTAGCTGTGTGGAATGAGCTTCCAGTAGAAGTGACAGAGGCAGGCTCGGTATTGTCATTTGATGCACAATTAGATAGGTACATGGACAGGAAAGGAATGGAGGGTTATAGGCTGAGTGCGGGTTAGTGGGATTAGGTGAGAGTAAGCATTCGGCACGGACTAGAAGGGCCGAGATGACCTGTTTCCGTGCTGTAATTTTTATATGCTTTATATGGTTATATTGTCGAGATTCTCTAATATTGAATGGAACAATTGAACTGCTAAATGTTAAATTTTGTTGTTTCCCAAGAAACTAAAGTAAAGCACACTTCTACCTAGACTCTTCTTGTCTCTGAATTCAGTTTCTGGCTATGAAACTATGATGGGCTTAGCACTAATTTCCCTTTGATTCAGCTGCTTAATTTTTTTTCCGTTACATTAGACTAAGAATAATCACTCGATAAAATACATAGATTATGCAATTAGCCGGGAGGATATTAATTCACCTTGTTTCGATATCACTCTTCGTTTCTCAGTAACATTCGGCATTCCTGATAGAATGGTGCAAGTTGTCAAAGAGGGCATGAAATGGAACCGAACACGACGACCTGGTTTGAATTACATTTTTCATGGTCAATGCCAGAATAATCCTGCATGAAGACATTGTCAAAGTCTTCGGCTCTTCTCTGAACTTAATGTGGGCAAAAGCTTAAATAACGAGCTTTACAAAGGGAATGGTGTGCGTGAGCAGATTTCCGATTTCTTCAATGATATCTGCGGGGGGAAATTGTCACTTTCTGAATTCGTGGCGAAAGACTGGGATAAAATAACTCCCAGATGCTGTCAGCCTAAATAACATGAAGGTGCCCGAAAGCCTGTGGCAGAAACACGTAGTGGCGTTACCTTAAATGTGCTTTGGCGCGTTTAGCTGTCGGCAAGTGATTTCCCTCAGAATTCAATGGGTCAGATCACTGAATGGCCGATAGGTATTCTTTACAATCTATCTTTCCCTGATTTACTTCAAGTGGCTGATGAGTCGATTGCATGTCACCCTGAGAAATTTGCACATTACGGACTTCAACACTTCCACGGTGAGTTATTTCATGCTGCTGTTGAATCAGAAAGGATTTTAGAATATTTTCTTTACAACAAAACCCGTACATGATCGCAGACTACAGTTGTACAAAAAGCTCCGGAGTATGGAACCTGATACTGCTGACTTGGATGCAAAGTAGTAGGTTGAGTGGACAGGTTTCATCCAGACGCATCTGTCCCGTTCTTCGACCTGAGTTTGTATATATTGACGAGCAAAATAGTTGTAAACGTTGTAATTTTGCATAATTTCCCTCCATGAAAGATGACAGAAATCCAATTGCCTCAAGTGCCCGAAATCTGAAATGAAGCACAACTTATGTACAGAATCACAGAAGGGATTAATGGCCCAGTTCCTAAAGTAAACAGTCTTAGTGAACGGATGTAGAAACGGTGGCCCAAGCGCTTCGTACCAACGAGGCTATCCTCATTTGCTTCCCGTTGGACTTTTTCCCGTTAAAGTCTTCCTATCCATGGACTGTCCATTTACATTTTGAATATTAAGAAACTGAATACCTCAAACACTTCTTCGGCACCTCTTTCCATAAACGTACTCACATAATTGGTCGAGGTGGTCCCTCAACTTCCTGTTCATTCTCTCTTGCCATTTTCATGTCCATTGGTAAATGATTCTCTAATCTGTTTGTCACTGGTTAGTCTGCAGAAGCAACAGTATTACTGCATTGGTTTGGTCAGTGATGGACCTGGATTACCAAAGCTGTCTGTCTGTCTGAACTCAAATATCTGTCCTGGTAATAGTAATTTTCCACCTGCGATGTCAGGGAATGAGCTACATAGGGTATCGAAAATAATATGAAATTAGCCGAAATTGGAAGCAATAAAGTCATCGTTTTTCTACGGATTTCCACTTCGGTATCTTTCTCGTTATCGCTGCTGTTCCGAAGCCCTCTGCGGATTCCATTTGCCGCAATTGTATGCCTTACTGTTAACCCATTGAAGATAAGAATTAAGCCGATTGGTAGCAACAGAGTTAAAATGCTATCCAGTGTATTGTAGGGAAAGAATGTGGGACTTGAGAGGTTAATAGGTTGCTATAAGTATCCACTGAGCGTGTGGTATTTGGTGGGGTAGTGGGTTGTTAATGTAGCAGAACGGATGGCGTTGGGCCAGGAAATGTGACAATGCAATCGGTCCCAGCTCGTCAACCGCAACGCGTCCTATATTGTCCTGTGGTAACTGTACCATTTAGGCATGTAGAGGCATTGTACAGGATGTCATTGTTCTAAGAAGATATATATTGTTCTCATTGTTCTAAGAGGATATATATAAGGGGCCAGGGGCTGTGAGGTGCAGAAGACAGGTCCATGTGGGCAGCAACATCTCTGGTTCCATTACACTGAACACTGGTGCACCCCAGGGCTGTGTGCTCAGTGCACTGATGATGCACAACTGTATTGCAGGATTCATCTCAAACCGTGTCATACAGTTTGCAGATAACACTACAGTGCTTATGGTAATAATGAGTTAGAGTACAGAGAGGAAGTGGAGCAGAAGTGTGAGAACAGCAACACAAGTTTGAACTTGGATAAGACCAAAAAATGACTGTGGATATTAGGAAGGTGCAGATGAACCATCCCCCTCTGTGCGACGTGACTCCTCTGTGGAGATTCAAGGGCACCACGTTTCTGCGAGTTCACATCCTGAATGACCTCAGCTGGTCCATCAACATCACCTCCCTGAACGAGGCTGCACAGCAGCGCCTCCACTTTGTAAGGATATTCAGGTACGTGAACACCCTCCATCAGCGAAATTTTGCAGGAGTCCTGACAAGCTGCATCTCCATCTGGTATGGGAGCAGCAGAGCATCGAATCCAAGGTCTCTACAAATGACTATGAGTACGGCAGAGATGATCATAGATGGTTTCCCTACCACCCTTCTGTATTGTAGGAAAAAGACTGTGGGACTTGAGAGGTTAATGGGTTGCTATAAGCTCCCACTGAGCAGGTGGTATTTGGTGGGGTAGTGGGTTGTTAATGTAGTAGGATGGATGGCGTCGGGCCAGGAAATGTAACAATGCAATCGGTCCCAGCTCGTCAACCGTAACGCGTCCTAAATTGTCCTGTGGTAACTGTACCGTGTAGGCATGTAGGGGCACTGTACAGGATGTCATTGTTTTAAGAAGATATTTATTGCTCTCATTGTTCTAAGGGGATATAGAAAGGGGCCGGGGGCTGTGAGGTGCAGAGAGAAGACAAGCGGAAGACAGGGAGAGGACGATATGCAGTCCGTGGAGAAAGACAATAACTAGCAAGACCAGAAGGAACCCCAGGTGGGGACGAAACATCCCAGGTGAAGAACGCGTTCGCTGGCGTGGGTGCTTCATCACACCTGTTCCTGGCCCCATATGAGTCGTGTGGGAGTGGGATTAACCACACGTTGATAAGTATTGCTTGAATCGGGGAAAGGGCAGTTGCACAGCCGTGGGTAGTTAAGCTAAGCCGCTTTCCGCAATGAAGTGTCATTTATGCTAATATTTTACCTTACCAATAAACAAGTGTAATACTGTGATCCGGGGTACAGTCTCATTCTTGTCGCGGATACCTTTTTTCTCTGATACCACGTTCCTGCTTTGTCGGATAATTTTCCGTCCATAACATCCAGTAATTCGATTCCTTTCCACACGGGTAAAGTAGCGTATTCATGTGTGAGGGCTCAACGCCACGGTTTGTTGATGACATAAGGTTCAACAACTACGTAAAACGGGGCAAGTCTTCCACAACTCACTAAAACCACGGTCATCATAACCACCGTTGCTGTTCTCACAGTGCAGTATCGTTCCCGCAGCTTGCGACAACATATTACAACTGGAGGCAGGAACACATAATGGCGTTAGCATAAATATGCATTGGCGGGATTAGCTGTCGGCAATTGTTTTCCCTCCAGTCTTCAATGGAGCAGATCACTGAATGGCCGATAGGTATTGCTCACAATCTCTGTTTCCATGATTTACTTCAAGTGGCTGATGAGTAGCATGCATGTGACCCTGAGAAATTTGTACTTTACTGAGTTCAACACTTCCACGGTGAGTTATTTCATGCAGCTGTTGAATCAGAAAGGAAAAATAAATGGATTTTAAAATATTTTCTTTACAGCAGTAACCGCACATGATCCTACAGCACAGCTGTACAAAAAGCTCCAGAGTATGGCACCTGATGCTGCTTCCTTGGATGCAAAGAAGTAGGGTGTGAGGACACGTTTTATCCAGACGCATCCGTCCCGTTCTTCAAACTGACCTTGTAAATATTGACGAGCAACATAGTTGTAAACGTTGAGATTTTGCTTAATTTGCCCTCCATCAAAGATGACAGAAATCCAATTGCCGCAAGTGCCCGAATTCCGAATTCACAACTCAGGTTCGGAATCGCAGAAGGTATTAATGTTCAAGTTCCTAAAGTAACGGATGCAGAAACGGCGGCCCAAGCTGTTCCTACCAACTAAGCTATCCTCATTTGCTCCCCTTTGCACCTTATCCCGTTAAAGCCTTCCTATCAATAGACTGTCCAATTACATTTTGACTGTTGTGGAAGTGTATACCTCAAACATTTCCTCGGCACCTCTTTCCATAAACTTACTCATTTCATTGGTCGAAGTGGTCCCTCCATTTCCTACTAATTCTCTCTCGCCACTTTCATGTCCATTGGTAAATGATATTCTGAACTGTTTGTCACTGGTAACTCTGCAGAGGCAACAGAACTACTGTATTAGTCGGGTCAGTGATGGACCTGGATTACCAAAGCCGACATCATCATGGTCAGCAATGAAATTGTCCAGTGTGTGTGCAGTAATTGTTCTGGAAAAACAGCAGTTAAAATATTTTTCATGACAGGAAACCGCATTCAAGTTCGGTTCTGCAATATAAAACTCTACCCATCTTTGCAGAGCGAATGATTCAATGAAAACGCTTCTCGATTCCCAGACCATTACTTCTACCCAGTGAATACAAGCGGCATATGTTTATGCAATTTCGGATTCTGTTTGCACAGATCCCCATACGAATCCAGATTTCACTTTGAACGGATAGGTAAAAAAAAAATCTTTGTGAGCGGAATTCATTGTAAATGTAACAAATTCCGTTTCGTCTTACAAATAAAAATACGTTTCCAAATCTGGGAAATGACAGGAGGAAAAGGCAAAGAGCTGAAATAGAAGGATATCTCCTCTTCCTGTTTTCATCTCTCACCTTCTGGAGCTTGTGCATATTCATCAGGTTGTGTTTTATGTTGCAAATTATTTCAAAACCCTTAAACACTTTCTCAATTTTATTGCACACAAACATACAACTGATCGTATCTCGCAATTCTGCAAGCGCCAATCTATAACCGATTAACGACATCTCACCTGACTGTAATCAATCTGACCAGTGATGCACAGCAATTCTTTCTTGCTGTTCTAAACCATCTGCTTGAAACAACAGAAAACTTACACGTTTATTCGACGCACACGGTACAGTTTTTTTTTCCAAAGGTTAAGCATTCCTAATGTATATTTACACGTATACAGGGTATTTTGACAGTTAAATTCACTATGAGACATCAGAGGAAATCATATCGGCTGTGTAAAGATGATCAAAGCACGACATTCTCATGTTCCCCGGTGATTTCCATTATCTGAACCCACTGAACACAACCGTGCAGACGAACTAAATATAAGAGTGCAACAGGATTTGCAAATAAACAACACTGAATTCCATTTAGATTTACGAAAATAAAAATGTGCGGGCGCCCGGAAATATAAACATGGCCTACTGTGATGATAGAAAAAAAGAATGAATATTTTTCCTTATCCGCTGGGTCACATCTAATATAAGTACAAAAATAACAACAAAAGACGAGGTTAAATGTCTTTATGTCCACTGATATTTCCGACTCGTTGGTACATTGACCTTGCAACTCTCTCATCTGAACGATAAGATGCAGGGAAATTCTGCCCACAACGCACAACCATCTCCTGTTGTGCAAGGCACAATAAATACGATTAATGATTACATATTTGAGGCATTGATTCTGCAGTTCGTAGTTTGTGTGTTATCAGCATTTTATTTGCTGCAAGGGAGTAGGGATTGACAATGAAATACATAACCAATATGTTCTGATATCCAGCGACAGTGTGATCACTGATTGTAGGGTATCCTCACTAGTGGTGTGATTGTGCTGTAGAGCATTTTTTATAAACAGGGATATTTATATTATTTTGTGGTCATACGTATTGCTTTTGCTGCCAATTATGAGATTGGACAAGCAATGGGTTCACCAGAATTCATGAAGATGTTTCTGAATAAGCAGTGATATTCTCTGCGTGAGAGATCGTGGGAATGAATGTGATGTGATAATAACATTGTAGAATTGAGGGATCTGGAGATGAGGTGACATGTGTTCGGTAGCATGTTAGAATCAGCACTGGTTTCACCGCGTGGGCAGTGATGTTCCTTTAGTCCTGTCGTTGTAGTAATGGACCCCTTGGAAGGAGGGAAATAACCTCTGTTTCTCTTTACAGCCCAGAAAAATCAAATTATCTGTCTCGTAAAAGTAATCCTTCTCAATCGATCTATCTATCTATTTATGCACCTGTCTATCTATTTATATACGCCCATTGGCGAATAAATTAAAATCTCTTTCTTTTAAATAGTGGATGTGACAATTTTTATGGAATATGCGGAGTTATAACTAGAAAACCGATGTATACATGAAATGACTGTGAAAACTGTGCAAGGTAAAATTCTGAAAGAACATCAACGGGTTATGTCCGAGCTGATTTGTTTGTTGCTATATTCATAACTCCTTTTTAATTATTTGTAGCAGTGTTGATTGTCTGTCGTATCCGAAGATGCTCTAACTTGTGAAGGAAGAATTTCATAGCGAAAAAGCTGTTGCTCTGGGACAGTTCCACTCTCTTGGCCCCAAAAGTCTTGGTCCAATGGCAGGAAAAAACGTCAAGATTGGAGAATACAGCGGTAGCCATGACACCTTCCGTGCCTTGTTTTGTCATTCGCTCTTCATGAAGTTTTCTGCAACGTCTTGTTTGTTCTTACATCTTGTAGTTGGTTTCATCCGCCGAGTCCGGGAACTGGCTTCAAATGCTGGTGTAAGTAAATCCCTAACTCACGAGGGTTCAATTTTCCCGGCTACCCCCACCTGGTTTAGCCAGCCTGTTGAAACGCCGTACCGGGGGTTGCCACTCTCAGATGCAATCAGTAAGTCGGAGTCACCGGTAGGAGCTGGATGTCAGGAGAGGCTTACAAGTTGACGAGCTGCCTCTGGGTAGAGTACAACAGGCCCACCACCAGAGGTGCAAATATGTAACTATTTATAACATTTTAACATGAAGGGTCTTGGAGATTTTATTTTGTCACGAATCTTAAGCTTAGTAACTTTCATGGCATGCACATCGTGCACTAAATAAGTATCACATCTGATCTTTAGCAGAGCACAATGACTCCTTGTTAATGACAGGGAGTTTTTTTTTAAGCGTAATACGAAGTACATATATATTGTGCAAAAAAAAAACAATGAAATCTGCAAAATAATGATGATTACGACCAGAATTATATGAGAATGTAGGAACCTGCACCAAATTTCAAGCGTGTGCGGATGGTTGATCAGGATTTTCAATTGGAGTCATCTAAGGACACAGGGTTATTCACTTACTAGAAAGTGTTGTTCTGCCAACTCTGCTACAAAATTCCAAATGGTATCTCTCCGGTGAATACAATTACTGTCATTCCACCTTCAGGAACACATATCCATATATTACATTAAGAAAACAGCTTAAAAAATTGCCTGTCATTAACAGAGATTCATTGTGCTCTGCTAAAGATCAGATTTGATACGTATTTAGTGTACGTTGTACATGCTATGAAAATTATTATTTATTAATATATCTCAAATTAGCAACTTAAGCTTCGTGACAAAATAAAATCTCCAAGACTTTAATTGTAAAATGTCATTAACAGTAAGTCCGCTGGTGGCGTAGTGGCATCAGTGCTGGCCTTCGGGGCGAGATGTCCCGATTTGAATCCAGCCGACACGTTTGCACGCTCTCCATCTTTGCTCGGTTAAGAGAGTTGTTGATCTCTTAAAAAAAAAAATCTCACCCGGCCAAAAGCAGTGGCAAACCACTGTTGTAACTTGCCTCGTTCACGGTTTCCCTATACGGCAGAGCGGCGTGGAAGGAAATCATCCGTTTACTGGAAAATTCCAGATGCGACATACCTTTCATAATATGAAGTTACTGTATTTGTGTTCCTGAAGATGGGAAACCCACGATATACCCTGAGCCGTTAGTGGTAGTTGATGATATTCAATAAATGTTTCCGGTATTTATTTCACCAGTACAAAAGCAACATCTTCAGGATGAGAATGACAGGAGAGACGCCATCAGGAATTTTGTAGCTTAATTGGCAGAACAAGACTTTCTGGCAAGTAAATAGACCTGTGTCGTTAGATAACTCGAATTGAACATCCAAATCTACCATGCTCACAAGCTTGAAATTTCATGCAGTTTCCTGCATTCTCATTGCATTAAGATTGTAGTTATCATTATTTTGCCGTTTTCATTGTTTGATTTTGCAACCATCTGCCTGACCTTTGATTGACTGAACGATATTATCACCCTGAAATAATTATCACCGAATGAATATTTCTTGATATCATTGTCTCACTTTCTGGAGAATTTCCCTTCCTCCAGTGTCATAGAAACATAGAAAACCTGCAGCACAATACAAAGTCTTCGTCCTACAATGCTGTGCCGAACATGTCCTTACCTTGGAAATTACCTGGAGTTACATATAACTCTCTATTTTTCTAAGCTCCAGGTACCTGTCCAGGAGTCTCTGACAACACCCTGCCGTACCTGCCTCCACCACCGTTGCCGGCAGCCCATTCCACGCAATCACCATCACTATGGAAAAAAAAAACTTCCTGCTGACATCTCCTCTGTACCTACTTCAAAGCACCTTAAAACTGTGCCCTCTCGTGCTAGCCAATTCAGTCCTGGCAAAGAGCCTCTGGCTATCCACACGTTCACTATTCCATACACCTCGAACAGATCACCGCTCTTCCTCAGACGCTCCAAAGAAAAAAAGCAGAGTTCATTCACCTTATTCTCGTCAGGCATGCTCCCTAATCCAGGTAACATCTTTGTAAATCTCCTCTGCACACTTTCTATGGTTTCCATATCCTTCTTATACCTGGAGAGAGAAAAAAAAAAGATCTTCATGTTGTTACCTAACACACCTTCAACACTCCTCTTTCGGAACTTCCTCCGTCAGCAACGGGGGTATAATTCCCTACAAGGCCCCCAGCCCGTTCTGCATGATCTGCGGGTATCACATCACTCCCTTGTCCACTATCCTTCCCGACTAATCTCTTCCCTGGCACATATCGGTGCAAGTGTTACATGTGCCCTACTTGCATCTGCACGTGCTCCCTCATTACAAACTGTTTAGACCCAATATACAGTAGATTCCGGTTCCGCATTGTGGAGCACTATCGCTTCGCATTCACCCTTTAAAATCCATGCTTACTGACATTGGCGAATGAACTTGTAAACATTCCCCAGGGGTCCGATCCAGACGGATCTGCGGCCGGTCTATAAGAATGGAGCCCAATGAATCCCAGGTAGATTGGCAAAATTAGTTTCAAACTGCCTTGCAGCAGGATTAATAGATTAACATTGGAGACATGCTCTGTGACTCGCCTTCTAACATGCTCTACTTTGTGTCCACGGATGACACGGAACAAGAGTATGATGGAATATTCCACACTTAAATCTTCAGCAAGTCAATAGGAATGTTGATGCCATCCAGTGAAGGACCGCGCTTCATCACATTTCATTCTGCAGTGTGTACGTGGTCAGTGCTTGTCCGGGCAGCACCTCCAGCGTCTGAGCATTGACCACATTTGCCGGGAAACGTCACCACCTCAGAGTCCCCGTGAGAGTCAGAATCCTGCTTTGCCGAGAAATATATCTCCGTCCGTCACTGTTCTTCACCCCGTCTTCCCGTTCGCGACTTGAAAGGCTGCAATCCTAAAAATCATTGCCATCGGAGGCGCAACTGGAGACAGATAACAAATGACGCCTTGGTAAGAATACAAATATCGCAGAAATCAACAAATTAAAACTTGATACGAGCGTTGATGTATTAATGAATGAAAGGCATGTATTGATTACTGGCGGAGTAGGAATTGAAGTGAATTGCTGTCGCAACAAATGGCAGCTGTTTCCGAACTACTGATAAAAAACAATTTAAAAGAAAAGGTGAATCACACGGTGAGGATAGCGCAGTCAGCGCAATCGTATTCAAAGTGCGAAAGTGGAAAAGCGTTTGATCAGCACTCAGATCGTCTAAAATAAGCCCAGAGCCAAGCATCAGTTAGAATTCCACAATGGATACAGAGTGGTAAGTCAGCCCGCGGTGATAATAACAGGCCCGCACATCGCACATCGATACCAGTTCCAATGGGTACAGAGTGGTGAGTCAGCCCACAGTGATAATAACAGTCCCGCACATCGCACATCGATACCAGTTCCACAATGGGTACAGAGTGGTGAGTCAGCGCACAATGATAATAACAGTCCCGCACATCGCACATCGATACCAGTTCCACAATGGGTACAGAGTGGTGAGTCAGCCCACAGTGATCATAACAGTCCCGCACATCGCACATCGATACCAGTTCCACAATGGATACAGAGTGGTGAGTCAGCCCACGGTGATAATAACAGTCCCGCACATCGCACATCGATACCAGTTCCACGATGGATACAGAGAGGCGAGCCATCCTCCAGTGAGCCGTGGGCCGCACATCGACACCAGTCACACGATAGATACACACGTGAGGCTTTCTCCAGGCAACCGAGGGCTACACATTGGTACAAGTTCCACACTGGATGCAGAATGGTGAGACTTTGTTCTTCCAATAAGCCGCGGACCGCCCATCGGTCCGAGTTCCACAAATGACACGGAGAGGGTTGTTCCACAAAAGCAGAAAAAAATGGGATTGAAATGTGAGTTTGAACACACCCTCTGTTCTGCACATACGAAACTGGCGTCGAGGTGGAAAATGAGAAGGCACTGAATGGAGAAATGTAACAGAGATAGTCAAGGTCACAGATTATTACTACAGAGAAATAGGCTCTTCGGTGCATCGAGTTCATCCCTCTATGATCTTCCGCTGTGCCCTATTTATCTGCATCCTCCGCTCTCTCTCATCCACGTACCGACACAAGCTTAACTGAAATGATACAATTGAATCCGAATCTACCAGTTAGGCTTGCAGTTCCTTCCACACGCGCTCGACCCTCGGAGTGAGTAACTGCATAGACTTCTTGCATATTTTAACGTTCTCCCCAGGCCCATGAGCTCTAGTTGTTGATTCACTCAGAGGATAGAATATAGCACAAAGAAATTTACAGCATATTAACGGCCCTACTGTAATTCTGTGCCGTATATGTAACCCACTCTAGAATCTCCCTAGACTTTCCAGAGCGCCTCTCTCTCTATTTTTGTAAGCTCCATGTACCTGTTTAAAAGGCTTTTTAAAGACCCAATTTTATCCGCTTTCACCACCTCCGCCGGCAGTGCATTCCTTGCACACACCACTCTCTTTGTGGAAAACTTACCCGTGGTATACTCGCTGTACCTATGTCCAAGCACCTTAAAACTCTTCTCCCATGTGTTTGCCATTTCAGCCCTGACGAAATAAAAAGAACGTCTGCTTATGCACATGATCAATACCTCTCATCATCCTATACACCTCTTTCAGGTCACCTCTCATCCTCCGTTACTACGTGGAGAAAAGGCCAAGTACACACAGCCTGTTCAGCTAATGTATGCCCTCCACTCCAGGAAACATCCTTGTAAATCTCCTCTGCACTGTCTCTCTAGTATCCACACACCCTCTCTATACTGTTTGTATTATTGACCCTGGATGGGGAAAATCTGCCTGCATTCACCATATTTATCTCCCGAACTCTTCCTTGCAAATTATTGAAGCTTGTTGATATTTCAAAACTGTTAGTAGGTGGCCAGAGAAGCCCACGATATTCTGTCTGTGGCCTTACCAATGTGTTGTGCAGAATCAACATAACGTCTAAACTCGAGTACACAGTGATCTGATTTTGAAGGCCAATAGGATCAGAGCTCAATAGGAGCCGAAATGCCCGTGACGCCGATTTGCTGTAATTATCGATCTCTACCGCCAGGTCTCTTTTTTAAATGCAGCGCACTACAGTCTACATATTCAATATGTGCTTCGAAATCTGTTGTACCTTTCTGCACAACGCAGATCATCTCACACTTTTGTGCGTTAAATGCCACCTGCTTTTTTTCAGCCAATTTCCTAGCCAGTCACATCAAACTACAAGCTTGGATAGAGTTCCTGGCTGGAACAATGCTCCCAACCTAGGAATTGTCAGAAAATTATTCTGATTCTGATATCTACATCGACATCTAAGTCATTAGCATACATGATAAATAACAACCGGCCTAACACCAATCCGTGCTGCAGACTTGTCAGAATCAAAGCATCAACCATCGACTCTCTGCTATTCCAGAAAAGAACCTTCATCAAACCGTCATGAAGCCGTATCTAAATTCGCGTGGGTGTATAACTTTTTCTTCGAGAGGTCCCTGGAATATTACTCTCGATCTCTTTGATGATTGTTACAGGATGATTGTCTACGTTAGAACCAACACTTATCAGAAAATCTCCCATTTCAGCAGCTGACGTCAGATGTCTTGAAAAGTACATTGGCAACGTTCATATTATTTTTTGTTTAAAAGTTAACAACTTGTAACATCCCTTGGGGATACGAATTCATGTCAGGGTAATAGAGTCAGAAAAATACTTTTATTAACTGTTTTTGTAGCTGCTTGTCCCTCATGCGACAGACATCATAACCACACTAATTGCCTCAGTGGGATTGCTCTCACTTGTATATAACTCTGTAACACCAGTGAGCAGTTGGATCGTTCCGTACAACTGAACGCTGCCTCTAACGGAATATGGGATATCCAGCGATTTACTACATCACCTGCATTTTCTATCCTGCAATCGTAGCGATCGGTATTCCTGGTAAGGTACTGGAGCTGGTCACTCAGTGTATGGTCTCGTCGTCATTTTGCTTTTGTCCCGCTCCACTGTTTAGACTTTTACTGAGCACAGATACTAATTTCGTCTGAAATTTGTTTCCAGAATTGTAGACTCAAGCACATGATAGTTTCTTATTCAGATTCCATATCTTTTCTGCTTTATGCTTATTATTTCGTTTTGTCAATTTCGTTGGTGCTGATATTGCCATAGTTCTATAGTTACACTTGCTCGGCTCTCTGAACCGACAGTGGTCGCTTTTCCTGACCCAAAGTTGTTTCAACTGACCGGCCCGTCGATTAAACTTAGCCACTAAATTATAACTTACGCATTAAATCTCATGATTTAACTACAATTAATCCCTTCAGTTACTTCACCTCAATTAATGGAAATGGTGTTGCATATGGAGCGATCGACCTTCACTGGTACGTGAGACGTGAAAATCAGATGCCCGGTTCTAATCTATCGGAAAGTCGCCAACCCATTGCTAATTCTGTCTATTATTGTCCAGCCAGAGTGCACGGGCAGAATCCGCACAAATTAGATTTCTTGTTTTCACTTCCAAAAATAAAACACAACATTGGAAAAAATGGTGGGACTTCAGACAAATGCAGCTAACGATAATTCTGTATTGTTATTTTTATCATTCTCCAAATTTCTTGCAGTTAATTTAATAGCGATTCTGATCCTACCTCGGGGAAAATGCGGACTCTCCAAATGCATCACCCGTTACCTGGTTGGAATGGCAACAGCGGATCTGATGGTGATTATCGTTCATGCTTTACTGGAACAGACCAACAATATCTACATTTATTCCAGATCTCTGCTCATCACTCCTGTATGCGCTCTGATACTTGAATTATTTGTTATCACGAGGTACTGGTCTGTTTGGTTTACGGTCAGTTTTACCTTCGATCGTTTCATCGCAATATCTTGTCGAAAGCTCGGGGAAAGATACTGCACTGAGAGAACAGCAACGGTGGTTATGGTGACCGTGGTTATACTGAGTTGCGGGAAATGTCTCCCGTATTACTTTGCCCTTGAACCTTACGTCATTATTGACAACATACGGTGGCGTTGCGCATTCTCACAAGAATACGCTACTTCTCCCGTGTGGAAAGGATACGTAATGTTGGATAGCATTGTTACACCTTTGCTACCAATCGGATTAATTATTGTCTTCAATGGGTTAACAGTCAGAGGGCTTCGGAAGTGCAGCGACAATATGAAAGATACCGAGGTAGAAAACCGCAGAAAATCGATGATGTTATTGTTTGTAATTTCTACTAATTTCATATTACTTTGGATGCCCTATGTAGTCCATTCTCTGAAATGGCAAGCAAAACATTTCTTATACCGGGGAACTCAAATATCTGTCCTGTTACCCAGAGGAAATTCAGACAAGAGCTGAGGAATGGAATGAAGTTTGTGTTCACGTTAAATGGCCATCTGTGTAGATAATTGTGTCATAATTGTTATTCAGCAGAGTTTTAGATTACGTCAGAACGTTTGGCAAAATGCCATAAAATCAAACAATCATGTGCCTGGTCATCCTGAAATGAATGATTTCCAAACTATCACAGAGACTTCACAATCATCCGCGAAACGGTACCGCAGAATAAAAGGCAAGACCAGCAGGCTCCGGGACAACTTCATCAACCAGGCTACCAAACTGATTAACTCACGCTGATTTGTGTGTTTTTTCTATGTTACATTGACTGTTATATTTATTATAAATTACTGTAAGTGCAAATTACACATTTAGACGGAGACATAACCTAAAGGTTTTTATTCCTCATGTTTGTGAAGGATGCAGGATATTAAGTCAATTCAATCACAAGGGGAGGAATGACTTCCGGACATCTCGGGGTTCAGATGTTTCAAAATGCTCATAGTCGGGTAAAAGAGAATAAAGGGAAAACGTTTTAAATACAGAGACAGTGCGATAGTATCACAACTGCAGAAAGGGAAGACACTATGATGGGATTGTATGTTAATAGACTGTGAGCAGAACTCAGAAATAGGAAGTGAACAAACACTCGTTTGAGAGTATTCTGTACAGAGATCTCATCACAAAACGAAAACAACACACAGAGACAGTGAATGATCGGGAGATAGATTTTGCACAGATGCCATATTAACACGGCTGTTGTCACAGGCAACCTCAGGGTTAAAAGATTAAAAGGTTTAGACGTGACAAAGTTTCTCAGTTGTGTCCAGGAAGGAGACCTGGCACCATAAACGGGCAGGCGGTCAAGCGAACAATACATCCTAGAACTATTACTGGAAAGTGAAATGTGTCCGTTAACAGATCTCTCCGCGGGTCAGTATTTCAGAACGATAGAGCACAGCTATTCCACATTTACTAATACCTTCCACAAGGATAGTATATTTCCCAGGGAGTGCAACATTGATGAATGTGGATACAGCGAAAAAGGGCAGTTGCACTGGAACATGCAGACGCTTAGAATTAAGAGCTGCATATTGGGAAATATTTGATTTGTGCTTAATGTGGTCCTACAGAACGACAAATAAAGGAGCCCCTCGACACATCAGATCGTTTGAAGGGCTTCGGACTACTTTACAGGTATATGATGTTAGTCCCATACCGCCCACTCAAGGAGGCTACAGATATACGCTGGTACTAATAGATACTTTTACCATGTTTCCCTGGTTTCCCAGGTACTGCAAACACAGCAAAGGCCTCTGCAAAAATACATTTTGTAAAGGAATTGCTCTTCTGGGGACTATCCCGGAGTATCAATTCCACTTGCTGGGGTCTATCCCGGAGTATCAATTCCACTTGCTGGGGACTATCCCGGAGTATCAATTCCACTTGCTGGGGACTATCCCGGAGTATCAATTCCACTTGCTGGGGACTATCCCCGAGTATCAATTCCACTTGCTGGGGACTATCCCGGAGTATCAATTCCACTTGCTGGGGACTATTCCGGAGTATCAACTCCACTTGCTGGGGTCTATCGCGGAGTATCAATTCCACTTGCTGGGGACGAGACCGAAGCAACGAAACGGATTCAGTCACATATTTCACAGCTCACATAATGGAGGATGTCATGGCTCTTTTAGGGATCTAACAGAGATTTCATAAACACTGTTAACCACAGTCAAGAGAAAGTGTGGAAGGATGAATCAAACACTGAAAAACTATGATTGCAAACGTGGTGGAACATCATGGAACAACGTGGCTTGTAGCTTTGCCTTTTGCCTTGATGATAATATGGAATACATTAGCCTATTCAACAGGTTACTCACCTTATAAACTTATGACTGAAAGGGACATAAAATGTTTTAGGATTAAATTTGTCAGACAGGAAATCGATGGGATTTTGTCAGGAAAGTTGGTCAACAATGCCAGAAATTGTGAAAGAGGCCAATTATGTGGCAATCCACCAAAAGGGGAAGATGAAACAACAGAGCCTACTTTGAGTCACAGGTCAGTCTGGATTCTAAATTCTTCAGGACAAAGCGTGATCATTAGAATACAGCAACATTCTCTATTTTTAAATCAAAGCTTCTGTTGGGTCTAGGAAATTATAGGCGAACAAGTTCATCAGTGGACAAAGTACAAACCGTGGGTGGTACCATATCAACGAGCTGATATTTCTGGTGGAGAAACAGGTATGTTATTACCATCAGTGCCAGATGTACATGATAGCACTGATTTGGGTGAGTTGAGGATGGAAAAAGTGTTCCAAGAAGTTTGGGGAGAGTCCTATCAATGGGGTAATAGTCATTTCCCTCACCCAGAGAGCAGGGCCGTTCGTCAAAAAAATCAAAGGGAAAGGAAAATATCCGAGAGCCTGTTCCCCCATTTCCGAAACAGAATTGGGTGAGTAAAAATGGATGCCTTGAGTCCAAAGAGAGTCCGTATTCGATGGTCTAGAAAGAAAAATAGAAATAATTTAAGATTTTCACTGAAAATATGAGCAGATCTCACCCTTGTATTTTACTGGTTTCATTCAATATGATGAGAATGTTGTATTTTGTTGTGATGTTATTAACCATGATTGGGCCAGAGACAGTTTGTTCCAGGAATAGTATAGCGTTCATTTGTGTCAATAGTGATAACATTGTTTGGAAAACACTCGGTAAACCCAAAACAAATCCTCTCAACGGACCTGGGTGGTACGAATTAACAAAAGAGAAACAGAGGATTGAAATTTGTTTTATACAATGTAATGTAGGAGAACTTCCACACCCAACGCATTGATACAGATGAATACCTGTGGGTATATGTGGCCACCAATCCCTCATTTGACTGCAGACTGGACACGTGTTGTGGAGGCGGCCACAGAAATAATCCATCACTGGACCGAACACACTAAACTAACTAATACACATTTGCTTTCTGGTAAAGCAAATGAACTGCTCAGCTGCCCAGGGTTTTGGAGTACATTTAGGAATTGTGGGGCAGATGCTCAAAAATATCCTTGGATAAGAATAGTAACACATGCTGTTGTAATACTATTTTATGTACCCTCATAAATGATTGCTCAATGCATATCAAACGAGAAGATGGAAGGTAGAACTAATGGAAAATAAAAGCGGATAATTATTTCAGGAAATACGGAGAATGCGGTCAGTATAAATTCGGTAAATTTAGTTCGTAAATGTTAATATTTCATACAGAATATAACCGCTCCACACCTACTGGGGTTCCGTAGGAGTCCTCTGGGCATCCAACCGCATGAATTGGGGATAGTGATTCCAAGATAAATATCTTTGAATGAAGAAGAGGCAGATGTTGGCCAGAAGAAACTACAGAGTAATCAAGGACAGAGGAAGCAAACAAACAGGTTGTCTTTGCTTTCCAAAGATTTGGTTGTCACTGAATTGATTCTTGTTCTGGGATTATGCAAATTGAGCAATTTAATGTGGACGCAAGAAGCTTCGTACAATGATTTGCTAATCCCAAGACCATTCTCAGACAAGTAGTTATTTAATCAAAGCAACTGCGTGAGTTCCCAAGGAATTTAAGTTAATGTCCTGCTAAATCTGAGACCGTTCTCACAGGAATAGGTGCTTACTATGTATACTGCCAGACCTACAAAAGAGGCAACCTGTAATCTCGTTGGACTCTGTCTGTTGCCCCCACTTAGCTGGTTTAAAGCAGTCAGATTGAAACCAATTATAAATTGGAAAGGCAGGGGTGGGCAGAGTCATGACACAGTGTTGGCTTTAGCCCTGTACAATGACCAGTGAGAAGGTGATCTAAATAGCCCAGGTGACCGGGAGTCAATGGGATGGAGATCCACATGATGAGAAACACTATAAGAGCCAGGAACTCCAAATACACCTGGACGATAACCCTTCAGCAACGAGAGACCAAACATCTCCGAAGCGGAGAAGCCCACGGACACTTGGAGATTGGGAGCGCAAGGAATGTCTGGCCAGCGTAGAGTGCTTTTCCCAGTAGGGAAAACTGCTGGGGACTCCGTCCAATCCTTCTGTAACCCCACTGGCGACGCCTTCTGACATTGAAAAGGGCCCATTAATTCCGTCTCTCTGCCTTTAACCAGCTAATTAGTTTTGACTCCACAAAAGTGCATTATCTACAATCCAATGTGCTTATCAGAAAATGTTTTACATATCACCCATACCACATTCATCTTCCCAATTGTCCATCTGTTTGTCCTTTACCGAACCCACGCTTATTCTGCCAACGCTATTGTTGCTGTTCATCCAGTCCCGTGGGTGGGGATGTGGGGTCTGGGTCAGTGTGTCTGCCTGTAGCACACTGTGTACAGAAAACAATGAACGTTTGACTATCTGTGTTTCAGTGTATTGAAAATGTGCATCTGCATCTTGGGCTCAGTGTGGGACAGAATGACTCTGCTGTCTGGGAGTATGGAACTGATTAGCTGCCGGTTACTCTGTGCTCTGTGACACAACTTGTGTGTGAGAGAGGAGCGGCTGCTCTCAACCTTGTCCCTTGACAGGAGGGGAAATCGGATTTGAATGAACTCTTTCTCTGTGGGTAGCAGAGGAAAACTGGGTCGATGAGGGAGAGGTAAAAGACAGACGGCTGGTACGAGCGCGCTCGCGCACACACAAACACACACACACACACACACACACACACACACACACACACACACACACACACACACACACACACACACACACACACACAACACACACACACACACACACACACACACACACACACACACACACACACACACACACACAAACACACACACACACACACACACACACACACACACACACACACACACACAGAGTCACATATCGATAGTCACTTATCTGTCAGTGTGTCTGGCGCTTGTCATTCATTTCCTGCCATTATACATGCATTCATATTACAATTCATAGTACTATTTTTATTACTCTCCGGTCTGCAATTCGATCGGGGACTGAAACATTTCTTCTCTATTTTAATGTGACCTCTGGCAGAATTTCAGTAGAGACTTTCCAGCACGATCTGTGTGTAGTTTGGATTTCCAGTATCTGCAGAATGTTTCGTGTGTGTGTGTGTTCCCCACACGCGCTCGTGAGTGGCCAGGATGGAGTTGAAGCACAGAAGGACAGTTAAAATGGGAAACCGCGGGGCAGGTATGTGGGATCGATCTGTCGCTGTTGGTGAACACCGTATACAGCTGTATAATTAGAAAACAAACAAACTGAAATATGTAAATGCGGCCGCTCCTTGACAAAGCTTTGTCTTTGTGTTTGGAGCCCTGCCGTTATTTCCAGCAGATGAATCACTGCTGTTGTCGTGCCCAAGCATTGTGATGCATTTGCCTTTAATCAGCCCAATATTTACATCCGAGCTAATAGTGTTGAACTAAAGTGCTTGGTCAAGTAACTGTAACCAAGAAAATTATTCAGAGGTGCAACCATATCTCTGGAGACCGAACTTTTGAATAAATCAAAGACGGTTGATTGCATCAGCTGAGAGTGTCTGCTGGATCTGTGAATTCAGGAGTAACAAAATTCATATATTCTCACTGTAATGGCATATCCCGTCATATTGCTAACACAGGAAGTTTACTATTCTTTTATTTTAGTCTTTGGAATTCTCGGTTAAGCCACAGTGTCAGCTGCCCTTGGTGGGAAACTATGTTATTTCCAATGTTATGATCGTTTCTGTTGCTGATTTCCACTGTCACCTGTCCAGCCCTGGAGTTCCGCGCTTCAGGAATGGAATGGAAACACCGGGGATGTGGATTCAGGGATCTGCATCGAAATCAAACTGATGCAGTAATTTAGCGAAACAACCTGGGCCTGTGTGTTGGTCTGTCCGTCTGCGTGTGCATGTGTGTTAGTGTTCGCGTACATGTGTGCATGGCTGTGTGTGGCCAGCAGTGGGTTGAAGGCCTGAAGGAGAGTTCAAAATGGGAAAGCGCAGGTGCAGAATGTCAGATAAGTTGGTGTCGGTGATTTTGGTTTAGAGATGAATAATTAGTCAACAAAAATCTGGAATCTGTAAATATGGCTGCTCCGTGACAAAGCTCATTCGCTGTCATTAGAGCTCCGGCATTGTTTGCACCAGTTGATTTACTGCTGTGGCAATGTCCAAGAATTTTGATGCATTTGTCTTCAGTCGGCCCAATATGTACATCGGAGGCAATGGTGTCGAACTAAAGCGCTTTTTCAACTAACTGTAGCTTTGTCAGGCGTACGATCACGTCTCTGTAGACTTATCCTCTGTATAACTCAGGGTCATTTTGAACGCATCAGCTTAGAGTGTCTGCCGGAGCTGTGAATTCAGGAGGCACAGAAGTTACAGATTCTCACTGAAATGAAGTATTCAGTCATTTAGCGGGAACAATAAGTTTACTATCCTTTTATTTCAGGCTTTATAATTCCTTCTAAGCCACGGTGTCAGCTGCCCCTGATGGGAATTGAAATTTAGTTCCAATGTTGTGGTTGCTTCTGCCGCTGCTATCCACTGTCACCTGTTCAGTCCAGGTGCTCTGCATTTCATGAATGGAATGGAAACACCATTCAAAGTGGATTATGGGATCTGTATCGGAAACAAACTGCTGCAGGAATTTAGCGATTCGGCTAACGTCTGTGGAATTCAGTGGATTAGGCAGCGTTCCTTCAGATGTTTGTGATCAATCATGGGATGTTCGGGGCTCCGTGCTTTTGGTCCTGTAGCAGCTGCACTGTATTTACGATTATTCTGTTAGCACGGCTCGCCGAGTTTGTACCAATTGTTTGTCTGTGTTTGTATGTGAACGGTTCTCTGAGTTGGGTGTAACACTGAAACCATCGATTGGTAGTAACAAGTGAACAAATGTGAGCAGTTCCATGTTGTAGCATGAAACTTGTGGATTTTCAATAAAAGTTTCTGTTGTGACTAAATGTGAACCAGTTGATGGACAGCACAATGAAGTTGTTGCAGAGCCACGTGCTGCTTCATATTTATCAATACTGGGAATTGCATTATGTTACATCTACATCTGACAGACATCTGACTACCGAGCTTGCTGCTGGCCGTAGAATTCCTCTCCTCTGCTTTCCTGAAATAAATTCAGTGGGGGGCGTCATGTCTGTCTTATGGTTCTACATTTTGCATGTGTTAACAGTATAGCTGGTAGTGTGCGCAGTAATGCTGCATTTGGGCTAGTCTGTTCCGTTTCCTGCGCCCGCTCTCTGCAAAGTCCTTCCCATGTGTGCCGCTGCTGCAGAGAATGGCAGTTCACCCTGAAGGCGTTATGTTGACGGGACATATGTAAACTGTTGGAATAACCTGTGCCTATAGAATCGGTAAGTGGATGAAAATACAAATAGTCTATCGATGGGGATACAAGATTTATTTCAGTTTGACCCTCTCTCCTCATTTAATTCACATTACTGCCAATCCAGTTGCCGCTTACTGTCACCGTCCGGTGCGTTACCTTCCAAAGCTTCCCAAAGAATGCATCTCTTCAACTGTTTTAAATAATGTTATTGTACATGTCTACACCTTTCCTGACTGTTCATTGCCTACGAATGCCATTTTCATTGAATGTTATATAAATTTAGGGAAAAAAACTGAATGTATTCATCCTGTCGATACTCCTCGTTATCTTAGACAGATCCATATGTTGACCGTTCATTCAGCTCCGCTTCAAACAATAATATTCTTGCTGTCCAACTTCTCTCACACTGGAATTATTTATCCCCTAGTAACATGTCAATAAATCACTCCTGCACTGCATTCAGTGTAATACCATTTTATTCTATGGCTGGCCGGGTATTATTGAACACACCAGTCCAAGTACAGCCTTACTTGATGTTGCACTGCCGCTTTTAGGGAACAATAGACTTTTACTTCCTCTGTTCTACTGCAATCGCCAGGGACAAACCGTTTATAGTGGATACTCCTCATTGATTGACTCTCCCAACTGCATCTCCACCTCATCTGAATTGAGCCGCATTCCACACTCCTCGGCCCACTTACAGAGCCGATCCAAATTTCTATGGAGTTCGGTATCACTATATAACCTGTATTGGTAACAGCCATACCTGTAAAATCTCGGACAATGTCTTGTATTTTGTTTTCCGACCCCCGATTCAGAAGACAGAAAACAATAAACCAAGTATAAATACCTGAGTCATATCATTAGTCAGTCCCTTTAGTCCGAAAAAAAATCTTTCCATCACCCTCTCCCCTGTACTTTGAAGCCAATTATATATCAATTCAGCCAATTTGCATGCCAGCTAACTATTAGATAGATAGATAGATAGATACTTTATTCATCCCCATGGGGAAATTCAACTTTTTTCCAATGTCCCATACACTTGTTGTAGCAAAACTAATTACATACAATACTTAACTCAGTAAAAAAATGTGATATGCATCGAAATCACCATCTCAAAAAGCATTACTAATAGCTTTAAAAAGTTCTTAAGTCCTGGCGGTAGAAATGTAAAGCCTAATGGCATTGGGGAGTATTGACCTCTTCATCCTGTCTGAGGAGCATTGCATCGATAGTAACATGTCGCTGAAACTGCTTCTCTGTCTCAGGATGGTGCTATGTAGAGGATGTTCAGAGTTATCCATAATTGACCGTAGCCTACTCAGCGCCCTTCGCTCAGCTACCGATGTTAAACTCTCCAGTACTTTGCCCACGACAGAGCCCGCCTTCCTTACCAGCTTATTAAGACGCGAGGCGTCCCTCTTCTTAATGCTTCGTCCCCAACACGCCACCACAAAGAAGAGGGCGCTCTCCACAACTGACCTATAGAACATCTTCAGCATCTCACTACAGACATTGAATGACGCCAACCTTCTTAGGAAGTACATTCGACTCTGTGCCTTCCTGCACAAGGCAACTGTGTTGTCAGTCCAGTCTAGCTTCTCGTCTAACTGTACTCCCAGATACTTGTAGGTCTTAACCTGCTCCACACATTCTCCATTAATGATCACTGGCTCCATATGAGGCCTAGATCTCCTAAAGTACACTACCATCTCCTTGGTCTTGGTGATATTGAGACGCAGGTAGTTTGAGTTGCACCATATCACAAAGTCCTGTATCAGTTTCCTATACTCCTCCTCCTGTCCATTCCTGACACACCGCACTATGGCCGTGTCATCAGCGAACTTCTGCACATGGCAGGACTCTGAGTTATATATTGAGAATAACTTACCCTATGGAAGGTCTCCACATGTATATAACACGCCCACCGATCTGCCCTCGTTGAACGGTAGACCGCGACGACTAGTCCTGACCAGCTCTGGAGAATTCCAACGCAGCGGCAGCTTGACTGTGTGGACTCCAGGGGTGCAACTTGTGCTCCATACTGAGCCTCTCTTTCACGCATCAACATCAAGGCATTTGCCAGATTTCCCTGAGAGTATGGTTCGGTCAGGGCAGACATACGACCTGTGCACATGAGCATCATTGATTACAGCGAATCCATCCTTTTGCATCTGATAGGCTCACGGAACACTCCTCCGATTTGGAGTTACTCCGGGCTCTCCACCCCCGTCTCTCCCGTCACCTGGTGATCAGCTCAGTTTTTGACCGACTTGCCAGACCACCGGCCCACAATCTCAGCTGAGTTCATCTGCTAAAACCTTAGAGACGAATTATACCCTGGAGCTCAGCCAATTCCCAGAGGAAAACCAGGACTTAGCCAATGCCTTCAGTAAATTGAAATCCAGCACCTTGTCTCCTCCCTGACAATACTCTGCGGGATGGACTGCTCAGCCAACTCGCTACTGCACAGCTTTATTCGCCCGTAACTCTCAGAATGGTCCTCCCTTCACTAGACCGGATCTACGGAGTGTGTAACAATGGATCTCCATCACAGCTTTATTCGCCCATACTACTCCGCAGCGGGCACCGGAGCGGGTGTAAAACACCTCAGAATGATCCACCCTTCACTAGACCGGATCTACGGAGTGTGTACAATGGATCTCCATCACAGCTTTATTCGCCCATCCCACTCCGCAGCGGGCACCGGAGCGGGTGTAAAACACTCAGAATGGTCGTCGCTTCATTAGACCGGATCTACGGAGTGTGTACAATGGATCTGCATCACAGCTTTATTTGCCCATACCACTCCGCAGCGGGCACCGGAGCGGGTGTAAAACAATCAGAATGGTCGTCCCTTCATTAGACCGGATCTACAGAGTGTGTACAATGGGTCTGCATCTGCCAGGTGATGGGTGGAAGCGGGTGTAACGCCAGTGGTCACTACGAATGCCGGGAGATGACCTTCCGACTTCCCAACAATTTAGCTGTATTCCAAACCTCCATGAACGAGATGCCCCTCGCCGCAGGTAGTTTCTCGTTTGGTTATAATCTGCAAACAAACGGTGGGTCATTAAGAACAAATCAGCACATGAACAAGTTTGTGCGCTGTTTTGCCGACTAACCAACATTGAAGTTGCACTTTCTCTGACCCAGGCTAGCTCACGGTGTACACAGCTCCTCTTCAACGGGTATGTGACCTTTTGCTATTGTTACGTATTCAGGCAACAATAAATATAGATGAGATAGGCAAGGGTTTAACAACAAGTTGTTTCAAGTTATTAAACACTGAAACAAACCCCCTCAAAAGTAAACAAACCCAAACGTAACCGGAAAACAGCTGCTGTGCGACA
The DNA here is from genome assembly GCF_048418815.1 of Hemitrygon akajei. Taxonomy (NCBI): domain Eukaryota; kingdom Metazoa; phylum Chordata; class Chondrichthyes; order Myliobatiformes; family Dasyatidae; genus Hemitrygon; species Hemitrygon akajei. Next base: position 4,406,791 of record NW_027331948.1, read on the forward strand.
CATTCACAGTTCTGAATAGCTTTGCAGTCCCAAGCAGTCTTTAAAGCGGTATTGGAAAAAAACAGTTCTTTAGAACGATATGCCGAAAGTTCAAAAGCTCACAGTACTTTTAAAAGGAGAGACTTTTTAAAGCGATGTAAATTCTCTTCCACGTCGATGTCCTTCGATTCCCCGGCGTCGAACTTTCCCACGAAGAATTTTATACTGACCTTTCTTCCCACACTATTCTCAATCCTTTCTGGTCAACCCAGGGATTAACAACGAGAGTAGTCAACGAAAACCTTCCGAATGAGGATCAAACAAGGTCGAACTGTTCCACCTTCGAAAATCGATTCTCCTCGATCTTTACCTTCCAAACTTTTCTTCACTCTCCACGGCAAAGAAACCGTTGGCAATAACCTTTTAAACTTTAGGCATTATGTAAAACTTCATTTTTAACTAAACTGCGTCATCACATTAAATCACGCAGTGACATGAAGTCATCTTGGCAAATTCCGCCACGAAGTGCCCCGACTGACAGGGTGGGTCTTCCTTTTATACCCTGTAGAAAAAACCTGTCACATGACCTCTACTGGCGGGAAAATGACCTCACTCCACCATCACAAGACCATTACCTCATGTCCAGTATAACTTCAACCCCAGTCACGTGACAAGGGTACCACTGTCACGTGTCACGGGTACGTAACACCTCCCTCCAAAAAAACATTTTTAGTCTGACAAGAACAAAAATTTTAACAATTTCTTACAAAAAAAAAACAGATGTATAAATTATATAACATACACAATATACAATACAGCAGGAGTGTTACAATAAAAAAACCACTCCAAACAAAAAAAATATTACATTGTACATTCAACATCGAGATAGACAATCAGCAACCACATTATCTTTACCTTTAATATGAGTTATCACAATATTGTACTCTTGTAACATCAAACTCCAATTTAACAATCTTCTGTTTTTGTTTTTCATCTTACTCAGAAAAACTAACGGATTATGATCAGTGTAAACAATAAGTGGTTTTTGAGTTGTACCAACATATACCTCAAAATATTCTAAAGCCAAAACAAGAGATAACAATTCTTTCTCTATTGTTGAATAGTTTCTTTGATGCTTATTAAATTTCTTAGAAAAGTAAGCTACTGGATGATCAACCTCATCACCCTCATTCCTTTGCATCAATACTGCTCCCGCAGCTTCATCACTAGCATCTACAGCTAATGAAAAAGGTTTTTCAAAGTCAGGTGCCTTAAGCACAGGTTGTTGACATATCATTGTTTTCAATTTTTCAAATGCTTCCTGACAAGGCACTGTCCACACAAACTTTACATTCTTCTGCAGAAGATTAGTTAATGGAAGGGCAACATTAGCAAAATTCTTACAAAATTTTCTATAATATCCTATCATTCCCAAAAATCTTCTGAGAGTTTTTTTCCCCGTCGGAGTGGGAATCTCTAAAATTGCCTGAACTTTTGCCTGAACAGGAGCTACCTTACCTTGACCTACAACATAACCAAGGTAAGTCACAGTGGCATGTCCAAATTCACTCTTGGCTAAATTAATAGTCAAGTTAGCTTTTGAAAGCTTTTCAAACAATTTCTCCACTGCAATTATGTGTGCTTCCCAAGTATCATTTCCTGTCACTAAATCATCAATATAAGCATCAGTATCTTTCAATCCATGAATCACAGAATTAATCATCCTCTGGAAAGTACCTGGGGCATTCTTCATCCCAAATGGAAGAACATTATACTCATATAACCCAGATGGTGTTACAAATGCAGAAACCTCTCTACCTCTGTCCGTTAATGGAACACACCAATACCCTTTCAATAAATCAATCTTTGTAAGGAACTTTGCTTTCCCAACTTTATCTACACAATCATCTACTCTAGGAATTGAATATGCATCTGTTTTCGTTACAGCATTCACCTTCCTATAGTCCGTACAAAACCTAATACTACCATCAGGTTTTGGCACCATAACACATGGCGAACTCCAATTCGAGTTAGAATGTCTAATAATATCATTCTCTAACATGTATTCAATTTCTTTCTCAGCAAGTTCACATTTTTCCATGTTCATCCTATATGGATGTTGTTTAATAGGTTTGGCATCTCCAACATCTACATCATGTGAAGCTATAGTAGTCCTTCTTGGAACATCTGGAAACAAATCCTTATACTTAAAAATCAATTCCTTCATCTGTTGTTTCTGCTCTAGCTGTAAATGTGCTAATTTCTCATCCATATTTTCCAAAATGGTCGAATTAGGTAACCTAACAGAAACAATGTTAGATTTAGAATGAAAGTCAGATGAGTCATCTATCATGTTCCCAGTTAAATCAAACTCATTCCCACTAACCACAACAGTCACAGTATCAAATTGTTTCTCAAAATATGGTTTAATCATATTTATGTGGCAAAGTTGTGTTGACCTTCTGCGATCTGGAGTTTTTATTACGTAATCCACATCATTGATTCTAGACACAATTTCATAAGGTCCATGAAATCTAGCTTGTAAAGGATTTGTCTGCACTGGGAAAAGAACCAACACCTTATCTCCAGGCTTAAACATCCTCATCCTAGCTTCCTTATCATACCAAGTTTTCATTTTCTCCGGAGCCAACTTTAAATTTTCCTTGGCTAAACTACAAGCTTTATGTAACCTGTCCTTAAATTTCAAAACATAGTCCAACAAATTAGTATGCACTTCCTTACTAATCCACTGTTCCTTCAATAAAGCTAAAGGTCCTCTAACTTTATGCCGAAACACAAGTTCAAATGGACTAAAACCTAAAGATTCCTGTACCGATTCCCTTACTGCAAATAAAAGTAAGTTTATACTCTCATCCCAGTCACTTTCATTTTCCACACAATATGTCCTAATCATATTCTTGAGAGTAGAATGAAACCTCGCCAAAGCACCTTGCGATTCTGGATGGTATACAGACGAAGTGATTTGCTTAGCTCCCAATTTATAAACTATCTGTTGAAACAATCCAGACATAAAATTACTACCTTGATCAGTTTGTATTTCCTTAGGCAATCCAAAATAAGTAAAGAATTTTATAAGAGCCTTTGTCACAGTTTTAGCTTTTATATTCCTAAGTGGTACTGCCTCTGGAAACCTAGACGAAGTACACATGATAGTCAACAAATACTGATAACCAGTTTTTGTCTTTGGTAATGGACCAACACAATCTACAATAACTTTAGAAAACGGTTCACCGAATGCTGGAATAGGTTGTAATGGAGCTACTGGTGTAACCTGATTTGGTTTACCCACAATTTGACAAGTATGGCACGTCTTACAAAACATCGCCACATCTTTTCTTAAACCAGGCCAGTAAAAATGTTTTAAAATCTTGTCCACAGTTTTCCTTACCCCTTGATGTCCACCTAAAGGCACACTATGAGCTAAAGTCAAAATCTCATTTCGATAAACTTTAGGAACAACTACCTGATAAACAACATTCCATTCCTCACTTGCAGGAATTGTAGGCGACCTCCACCTCCTCATCAACACTCCTTTTTCCAAGTAATATCCTACTGACACCTTCTCAATTTCACTACCTAGTAAAGCTTGTTCCCTTAATTTTACAATCTCAGGATCTCTATTCTGCTCTGCTATCATCTCCTTCCGAGACAGAGATAAATCTTCATAGTCAGACTTACTCCCAGAATCTTGTTCAAACAACGAAGGTAAGAAAGTCTCTGACACATCCTCAAAACTCGAATCCTGAGTCGAACAGTCATGAGTAACAACCTCATTCTGCACATCAATTTTTTTAGCCATAGCTCTAGTCACAACACAGGAAGAATCTGTGTCAGAATTCACCTCTGGTTCCTCTGATTCCATTGTCAAATGCACTTCAGGAAAAACTTGTCCACCTGCCAAGTCATTACCTAACAATAAAGAAATACCCTTCACAGGTAAGCTATGCTGTAGTCCTACTTTAACAAATCCTGTAACTAACCCTGACTTTAAATTTACTTCATGTAAATGTACAGGCATAAAATCACTTCCAACACCTCTTATGTAATTCACCTCACCAGTATCACTCTCTTCATTAAATTTCAACACACTATCTAACGTCAGTGATTGACAAGCTCCAGTATCCCTAAGAATTTTTATTGGCACCAGAGTAGATCCTTCTTTCAAGGATACAAACCCTTCAGTTATAAAATGATCATATCCCTTTCTAACTTTGTCAGACTCTAACAAATCCTCATTTGTGTTTACCAAACCCTGTAACTTTACAGGTGCTTCAGTATGTTGCACACAAGCATCTGGAACTGCTTCCTTCTCTTTCTTTTTCAATTTGAAACAGTTAGCTATTACATGGCCAGGTTTCTTACAATAGTTACAAATAAGACCAAACTGTCTTTCCTTCACAGGTTTTCCTTCCTCCTTACCTCTCTCATTAACCTCTGATTTAATTTCTAATTTACCTGGAGTCTCCATATTATTTTTCCTCTTAAAAATTCTACACTGAGGAAATTTATTCTTATGGATTAAAACATATTCATCAGCTAATCTAGCACAGTCCTGCAATTTATCAGTATCCCTCTCATTTAAGTAGGTCCTTACTTCAACAGGAATGCTTCTTTTAAATTCCTCCATTAAAATCAGCTCTCTCAATGTATCATAGTCCTCATTTACATTTTTAGAAGAAACCCATCTCTCAAAACACATAGCTTTATCATAGGCAAATTCCACATAAGTCTTTTCCACAGACTTTTTCAAACTCCTGAATCTTTCCCTATAAGCTTCTGGGACTAATTCGTATGCTTTGGGAATATTCGTTTTCACAATATCATAATCTAATGCTTGCGCAGCAGTTAAAGCTGTGTAAACTTGTTGTGCCTTGTCTTTAACCACACTCTGTAACAACACTGACCATTTATCTTTCGGCCACTCTGACATCCGAGCAATAGTTTCAAAATGTTGAAAATATCTTTCCACTTCTGTTTCACTAAATGGAGGGACCAATTTAATTTCGTGACTAGCAACAAACGGTTTTTTAAAATCAGAAGACTGATTCCCAGACCTTAATTTCGCCATTGCATATTCAAAATCTCTCTGCTTTTGTTCAGCTTCCATTTTACACCTCTCTAACATCATTTGTTCGATTTGCAACTGCATCTCCAGATTACTTATTGGAAACGATTATAAAATCGATTCATCAAAATGACCCGAAGCCACAAAATGTGATGCGATCTTTCTCTGTATTACAGCTTTTGATGTAGTCGCCAAAATACCTTTAAGTTGCAATCTCTTAGCAATCTCAGATACTTCAGTTTTTTTTGCCGTCGCTAACAAATCCGCGTCTGGCGAATCCAGAAACTCATCAATATTCATCGTTGCCGAATACCACTCACAAGCCAAACAAACAAAAAAAAAACCGAGCAATCCCCGTTACCAAAACACCGATTCAAAATTCAAAAAGCATTTTAAACTCAAACGATCCAAATTCCGGACGCAGCCCCCATAATTAATGTTACGTATTCAGGCAACAATAAATATAGATGAGATAGGCAAGGGTTTAACAACAAATAACACGTTTATTAAACACTGAAACAAACCCCCTCAAAAGTAAACAAACCCAAACGTAACCGGAAAACAGCTGCTGTGCGACACATTCACAGTTCTGAATAGCTTTGCAGTCCCCAACAGTCTTTAAAGCGGTATTGGAAAAAAACAGTTCTTTAGAACGATATGCCGGAAGTTCAAAAGCTCACAGTACTTTTTAAAGGAGAGACTTTTTAAAGCGATGTAAATTCTCTTCCACGTCGATGTCCTTCGATTCCCCGGCGTCGAACTTTCCCACGAAGAATTTTATAAAATATAATGGCTCAAAGGTACTGACCTTTCTTCCCACACTATTCTCAATCCTTTCTGGTCAACCCAAGGAATTAACAACGAGAGTAGTCAACGAAATCCTTCCGAATGAGGATCAAACAAGGTCGAACTTTTCCACCTTCGAAAATCGATTCTCCTCGATCTTTACCTTCCAAACTTTTCTTCACTCTCCACGGCAAAGAAACCGTTGGCAATAACCTTTTAAACTTTAGGCATTATGTAAAACTTCATTTTTAACTAAACTGCGTCATCACATTAAATCACGCAGTGACATGAAGTCATCTTGGCAAATTCCGCCACGAAGTGCCCCGACTGACAGGGTGGGTCTTCCTTTTATACCCTGTAGAAAAAACCTGTCACATGACCTCTACTGGCGGGAAAATGACCTCACTCCACCATCACAAGACCATTACCTCATGTCCAGTATAACTTCAACCCCAGTCACGTGACAAGGGTACCACTGTCACGTGTCACGGGTACGTAACACTATCTTCATGGTTACCAATCCCGGCATTCCCTGCGAAGGTATCTACGGTGGAAGACCCGGTGGTCAAAGCTCTGCTGCTCCAACTGCCGGAAGAGGGCACGGTGGACTGTCCGGACTTCCAACCGCACCTACTGCCACCATGCCAACCCTCTTCGGCGCCCAGCCAGACTACTGAAAACTGGGGAACATGTATGGATGTCCACAGCTGAATTTTGTTCATACATGGGAATTTCAAAATATGGATATCTTAGGAATATATTTCAATGAATGGCGAAGCTAGCCGGGACGTCATCACTTTGATCGGTTGAAGCTGTAGAAGCAAGAAAAGTATCAATATGGTTAACGATAGTCAGTAGGATTAGTAATGGTGCTATTCTACTGGGTAGCGGTGATATCATTTAGCTCAGTGATAGTTTAAGGGAAGTAGTGGAAACATCAACGAGGTCAGTGAAATTTTAGTAAAGCACTGACAACTCTGCTTATAGAACGGAAGTGTCTCTACGAACTATACAACAGGTGTGTAATCGTTCTGAAGTTTCAGCATTACAGTCAATGTGTCTGCTATCGTCCAATCCAATTCTAGGCTTTGACTCTCCTGTAGCTGAGACTCATGACCGTGTGTGCGCGGAATGGAACATTCGTGCACATTCAATCGGCTGTGTTTCACATTACTGCCCATCTAAGTTTGAATAAAGACCTCTTTATTCTGTTCCTTGCAATGTTTTATCTCATTCTAGCAAAATGCACACTTTATTTCAAATATTTTTTTGGAAACAAAAGCTTCTCATGTTATTTGGCACACATTTATAATTGAAATTATCCCGTAGTTCTGAAAGTGCCGAAATATAACGGGTTAACTGCATCTCATTTTGACAGTAATTAATCAGATCAGTGAAGTGCAATAATTATCGCTTGCTGTTTTCACACAGTCCAAATGAAAGAAAAAAAAACGCATGCACATTTATTTGCAGCATTCAGCACATTTTATCTTCAAGAGTTATGTATGTTAAACGTAGGTTTACGTGTGCACAGGGTATTTTAACAGTTATATTCATTATTTTATTCTTGGCATGAGATATCAGAGAAAAAAAAAACACATGGCAGTTCTGTAAAGCTGTAAATAATGATGGACCTCCTTTCTTATGTTCCTCGATGGGTTCCATTATCTGAACCTAGGGAACACAAGCTGCATCTATTTTCGCCATTGAGGTTCTTATCCTGATCCACTGAACGATGTCTGGATTTATTTTCGTGCAAATGGCTAAATAAAAGAGTGTATAAACACAGGCATATAAGTATCGCCGAATTTCATTTAGATGTACGAACATAAAAATCTGCCCGTGCCTCGAAATATAAACACGACCCAATGTGATGATAAAAGATGGGTTTATATTTCTCCTTAACCAGCGGGTCACTTCTGACATCAGTATGAAATCATCAATAATAGCCGAGGTTCCACTCGTCTCTCTTCCACTGCTGTTTCGGTCAGTCGCTCGTACATTGTCCGATAATCTGAGACTTTCTCTGCTGTATGCTTTTCTCCAAAAGCATACATCCTCACATTTGCCTGTGTTCAATTGAATCAGGCATTTCTGAACGCGTTGCCCAAGCAATAACCTTTCTGGCTGTATAGGACGCCCCCATTTTTGAAGCCGTCCGGATATTTTTTCTGATCCAGCTGTCTACATTGACAACCAATCACTGTTATAGATAATAAGTAAGAACGGGACTGAACCTAGTCCCTCCGGCACACTAGTCGCAGTCAAAAAATCCATCATCCTCTCTCTGCTAATCCGGTGTTGGATCCAAATCAGCAGCTTTGGATTTTCAACACACAGTTTTCGTCCTGTACCATGGCAACCAGAACAGCGAACAATAACCTAAGTATGACATAACCAATGATATGCAAAATTGCAATATAACATCCCGGCTCTTAAATTCTATGGAGTCTCTCCAATGACAAAACATTGTTACTGAGATATCGGGCCCAGAACTGTTGACAATACTCCAAGTGTGGCCTGGCTTGTGTCTTATTGAAGTCTCAGCATTATCTCCTTGCTTTTCAATTCCATTACCATTGAAATAAATGCCATCATTGCATTTGCCTTCTGTACCACAGACTCAATCTGTAAAGTAACCTTTTGGGAGTGTTGTACGAGGATCCTGTGCACCTCTGATGTATGAACCTTCTCCTCATTTAGATAATTGTCTACACTATTGTTCCTTTTGTCAAAATGCATTATCCTACACTTCCCAATATGGTATTCCATCTGCCACTTTTTTGACCATTCTTCAAATTTGTCTAAGTCCTGCTACAGTCGCATTGCTTCCTCAGCACTACCCACCCCTCCACCTATTTTCGTAACATCAGCAAATTTTGTCACAAAACAATCAATTCCATTATCTAAATTATTGACAAACAATGTGAAAAGTACTGACCCCTGAGGAACACCACTAGTCACCGATAGCCAACAAGAAAAGGTCGCTTTTATTTCCACTCGATGCCTCCTGCCTGTCAGCCATTCAGCTATCCATGCACCATGCCAGTATCTTTCCTGTAACCCCGTGGGATTTTGTCTTGTTTAGCATCCTCATGTAAGACACCTTATCAAATGCCTTCTGAAATCGTTCTAAACATCAAATCATCGAGCTGACTCGAAGAAGAAGAAGAAAATCTTCAGTAGGATATTGATTGTGTCAACATTCGATGATAGAAATGCTAGGAAGATCTAAATTGGGAGAACACAGAAACAGGGCGTGACGGGCGAGTGTACGGAGAGCAGAGCCAAATCATAATAATTCTCATGCCAATGGAAATGCAGTAGACATTCATGCCATTGGAAGTGCTGTAGAATAATCGTTTATTCTGTAAACACATTCTAAGCACGGGAGTCGGGAATGTGCAAGATTTGTGTTGTTCACGTACGAGGCTGGAAAAACGTGACACTTCCTGCATTGGGAGTAAGAACAGTTAATTTATAGAATTTTTTATAAAAACATCCAGAATAATTTAGATAAAATTAGCAAGGCGTTTATCGGATTCTCACATGACCGGTCAGTAAGAAAAGTTCAGAGGCTTGGCATTTTGGATGAGGTGGCAAATTGCCATCGATATCTTATTCGCGGGATAAACCATCAAGTTGTATAAGATGGATTGACCCTCTGACTGGAGATCAGTGACTAGCGGGGGTGCAGTGTGCATTGTTGCCTATTACCAATATCAATATTTGGGTAATTGTTAATCAAATAGTTAATCAATATATTGTTTTGTTTCATCAACAGGTTATTTACAAATGCTTTGGTCTGTAGTCATTAAATTGGGTTAGTAACTCTGAAGTCAGAGGCTTTCGGCTGAACACACTGCGCAAACTTGGCCACTCAGCCAATCGACCTTCATGGATTCATGGCTCTTGCTCTGCAATGCCGCCTGCCGCTTTCTGTAACTAGTCACACCTCAGCCTCCCGCTGTTCGTTACTGAAAACATCAAAGTATGTGTTTCTACACGACAATTAGGAGATCAGTTCGAAAAGCCCACAATGAACCCTGTCAGAAAGAGAAAACAACTTGCATTCCTGGGCAATAACAGGTTGTGGAGACAGAACACATGTTGGATCAACAGCTGTTCGCACCGGTGCTTTAAAACTGTAACCACTGGTTAGAGATCATTTTTTAATCTTGACATAAATTGTGGAAAATTTCAATCGTGCGGGAAGGAAACTATGGAAACACAAACGCCTTCACCACCAGAAGTGGGTTTCAAAAGAGTGAATTACTTCTTAATCACTGATCCGAAACACATACCATAGATTGATTGGAAATAAATGCCCGAAATACTGTAAATATCTGATGCTGAACTGTTATCCTGTTATCACTTTAATTCACCAAGAATGCTTTATTTCCGTGTGGATATATTCTCAAGCGTTTATTAATTCCAAACGGCAGCGTGGGATATTCAGTAGATATGAGGGAGGGGGCAGTTTCGCTGTTCTCTGAGACTCACAGAACACTATCTGTGTGCAAGCTGCTGCCTGTCGGCAGGGCCGATTCCGACGTGCAGACATTCCTCAGAAGCAGCGAGCAGCTTCTCTGCTGAAGACAGATCCAAACAGCTCGACATTCCGCGCTCAGCTTCAACCGTGAAAGAAGCTTGCTTAATATTGCATCTAAATAGTTCCTTTACAGAAAAAATGACACACAGAAATCACGAAGATATAAACATAAAGTTGTCCGCGTCTGCAATCCCGGTGTCCACGTCTGACAAGTGTTATCAGACTCTGCGAGTTTCCAGTATTTTATTTTGCATCGAACAACCTCATCTGAAGTTTTAATATATATTTATTTGGGATTTAATTAAATAATTCGAACAGCGGAATTCTCAACTGTGACGTTATGAACACTAAAATATCACAGTCATTCTGTCTTTTGAGTGGTCAGTTATTGTGTGTGTGTGTGTGTGTGTGTGTGTGTGTGTGTGTGTGTGTGTGTGTGTGTGTGTGTGTGTGTGTGTGTGTGTGTGTGTGTGTGTGTGTGTGTGTGTGTGTGTGTGTGTGTGTGTGAGAGAGAGAGAGAGAGAGAGAGAGAGAGAGATCGGAGAGATTCCCTTCCGACATTTCCGATATCACTATTATTGTGAAAGGTTCTTCAGCACGGACTTGGTAGATACAAACAACAGAATGTCTGTGATTGAAGTTAACGAATTCGTGTTGTTTAAAATCCATTTGTCAATAATTAATATGTTAACGAACATTCCACAGCTCTTTTAACCCATGGAATCTCCTCCCAATTGCCCCAACCCCCACCAAATAAGAGCCGAACCCCGCTGTATACGTTCACTATTCTGGAGAATTAGAGACAACACCTGACTCGGATGTTGAACCGGACCAAATGACCGGTTTGCTCCTTCCACTCAGAGATAACTGCCTGAACTGCGGCTCTCAAGACTATTCGGTGATAAACTCTCCGTCACTCATTCGAGATACAGTAGTCCGAATGAGCCGTGTAAATATAGATGGCCGCAGTTCATGACTAATAAACTCTCACCGGAACATGTCTGGCAGCAAAAGGAGAGTGGACTAGGGTAAGTAAATGAAGGAAACACAAACAGGAACATCAACTCTGCGTTAACCTTCCCTCGAGGTGCCAAGTAGGTTATGTCTGGATTTCCGTGTAGACCTCACAATTTTCCCTTCTCGCTCTTCCATCACAACCAAGGATGTTCTCCTTTAATTCAGCGAATCACCGTCTGCTGATTTAATCCAGCTTGGGTTCTGGAAGTTTCTGGGCTCCACACTGTCGGAACGGGGTCCTCCGGCGCAGGACGATTTTCAGCTGAAGCATCGCGCCCCTGTCCTAGTTCAGGGAGTCCTTTTTCTGCTGAAATCTAAGCAAACACGTTCACAATTTACCCCCCCCCCCCCCACAGCAACGTTAAGAGGTTATTGACATTCCCTCTGGGCAGCTGTTGACACAAGAAGCCCCCGACGGCTGTGGTTAACAGTGGGCTTCATGTTACAAGCAGCTTTTCTTGATACACACCCCACCGGAAAAAGTCGTCTATTCCATTTAGCCAGAAGTTTTCGCAAGGGGATTGGTGGCCTGATTGAAAATTGGCACCATTGATGGACAGACGCAAGTACTTAAGGTGTTAGAGTGGCTCTAAGTGAACGAGAGATGAACTGACTGAAAATTGTCACTGAAATGATATTGGCCGACAGGGCGGTAATGACGTTCCGTTTGATATTGATCACTAGGGCGGAAGTAGGATGCTGATAAAAAATGGGAGCCGGGGATGGATTAATTTCCCGTTTCAAATTGATCACCAAAGAGAGAGCGTCAAATTGATTGAAAATTGTTATCAGGGAGGGAGTGTCACCTTATTGGAAATGGACAGCCGGTATGAAATGATGTACTCACTAAAATGAATGATTATCCTTTATTTCCACAAAGTTTTGATCTATCGGACTCCTCATGGTCCTATAGTTCACGGTGTAAGACCTACCGAAGAGCAACAGCTCGACCTGTCTGATATTAATTTCCACCACGTATTCTCAGCCCACCTTTCCAGCTGGTCCAGATCCCACTGCAATCTCTGAAAGTCCTCTTCTCTTTCCTCTACACGCTTTAAGTTCGTGTAATCCGCAAGAGTGGCGATCCAGACAACCTGGTCTCGTATCCAATTCACTGTCTCACTTTAAATGCCAAGCGACTGAACTTCCTTGACCGACTTCCCATGGGACAAAATCTCATCGAGCATCTTGTGGATTGTCCGCTGTCTTGCCATCAAACTTTCTGAATAACATTGTAGAATTACTCTGTAAGAATGGGTAGACACGACCTGCCCCGCTCAAAGCTATGCGACTATTCCTGATCAATCGTTCACCATATCCGGCCTCTCAGAATACCTTGCAATGAAGTTCATTGCAATTATTTTTGTTAATTTCAGGTTCGCTGGCCTATCGCTTCCTGGTTTATTTTGAAAGATCATCTTACACACCAGACCAACATATTTCAAATTGTCTGTTGGGATATGGTTTGTTGATTGTTTTGGGTAAAGTTGTCTTAATTAGTACATAGATGTCCCAACGAGAGAATGTGTAGTACTTATTCTGCCATTAGGAAAAGAGACAGAGCAGGTAACAGAAGTTGTGCAAAGGAAAACTGTGGTAACAGTGCCTTTAGTTTCAAAAGAAATACGTATGCATAAATTTAGGTCTGCTCCGCGGTTTTGAATTCTAAATTGGAGGAAGTCCGATGCCGTTAGTATCAGAAAAGAACATGCAAGTAGGAATTGTGACAGCCTGTTTTCTGGCAAAAGTCTATTTGGCAGCTGGCAGGCCTTCAAAAGAAAAATTCTGAGAGTACAAAGATCATAGGTGCCTGCCAGAATATGAGGTAATGTTAACCGGTGTAGGACACTTTGTTCTTAAGAGATATTGAGACCTCTGCGAAGAAGCAAAAGGAGATGCTTAGCAGATCCAGACAAGTATGACCAAATGAGGTATTTATGGACCATGGGAAATTCAGGAGAATACTTAAAAAATAAATCAGGCTGCTATAAGAAGTCATGAGGTTACCTTAGAAAACGTGGTTTAAAAAAAATCCATAGATATTCTACGGATATAATAAGAGCAAGAGGTCAGCCCGGGACAAAATTGATTCTTTGGAATATTAGATGGCATTACCTGTGGGAAACTGAATGGAATGAGGAAGAACTAAATACATTTAGTCCAACCTCGTGGACTGTGTACCTCATATTCTGGAGGAGATGTAGGCAGCCTGAAGCAAAATAGTGTGCATTTTGGTTGACAGCGTGTTACTATGGACCTGAAGGAAGCGACTGCAAACATTTCGGCGTCCCAGCAGCGATATTTACATCATCCTTAGTGACAGATCAGGTAGGAGAGGATTGGAGGACAGCCGATGTTGCTCCTGTGTTCAACCAAGGCTCTAAACATACCTGGGATATTATAGGCCAGTGAGCCTGATATCAGTAGTGCGAAATCTTTGAGTGTATTATGAGCGACCCGACATGTAACGATTTCATTAGTCATAGACAGATTACGGATCCAGGCATGGTCCACTGAGTAGTAGGACATGTCCTATTAATCAGTCCTGCGCCTGCAGTTATTTGTCATCTATATGACCGACCTGGTTCACAATGTGGTCAACTGGATCAGCAGAGTTGCGGATATCTCCAATACGGGGTGTAGTAGATAATGAGGAAGACTATCATGATTGCAATGGGATCTGGATCGAGGAGAGCAGACGGTTAAAAAAGGTAGATGAAATTTAGTGCAGATATGTGCGAGGTGGTGCACATAGTTAAGACCAAGCTATATCTTAAACAATGAACTTTTGGGAGTGTATTAGAACAAATGAAAATAGAGTTCCGGAATTCATGGTAGGGAGTCGTCACAAGAAGATCAGAAAGCATTTGGCACATTGACCTTCATAAGACATGCTAGTGAATAGAGATGGAATGTTATGTTTAGGTTCTGTAGATATTGGTACGATATTGGTGAGGCGTAATTTGGAGTTTCGTGCACAATTTTCTTCACCTACCTACCTGGGATAGATGAAAATAACATTGAGCGATTAAAGATAAAACTTGCAAGGATGTTGCCGGGCCTGAAGGATCAGAGTTATAAAGGAATTTGGAACAGATGAAGACTTTATTCCTTGAAAGGGCGAGCACTGAGGGGATCTGATCGTGGTATACCAAATTATTAGCTCAAATGCAAGCAGTGTTCCAGGAATGTAGGGTGGGACTACAAAAAGCGGTTATGGGTTAAGGCTGAAAGGTAAGTAGTTTAAGTGAATGACGAAGGTAAATATCTTTACTTAGAGGGTTGTGAGCGTGTGGTACGAGTTGCTAGCACAGCTGATGCAACCTTTAAGAGAATGTTGTATGGCCTAATGGATGGTTGGGATATAGAGAGCAATGGTGCCGTTCCAGTTCGATGGAGAAGCCATTGTAAATGGTTCGGCACGGACTGCATGTGCCGCTCAATCTGTTCCTGTGTTGTACTTTTCTATATCTCTGCCTCTGTGAATCTATTTGCTATCCTCCAATCTTCAGATGCATCATCTATCGCAAAGCACTTAATTTTCTCTGCTAAGTACCGCAGAAATTCTGCATTTGCCATCCACAGAGTCCATGGGATATCTTGCCAGGAACTGGACATTTATCCACCCTCAGAAATGGCCTACTTCTCTGTAAACTAGATAGGACTTATGGATTCACTTCTGCATTTTCCCACTTTAAATTTTATGACCGCCTCCCGTGATCTTCCCCATTTCTTTTGTGTCCACATATAGATTACTACTCGGAACTTCCACAGGACCAATCTTGTAACTTGAAACCCTTTTACTCTGATCATATTTCTAGAATCCCCGTGGGATATCCTTTATACTGTCTGCTAGGAAAATAATATATTTATTTTTCTGCTTTCTAGATACATTGCTCTTGAATAACTTAAACTACATAAGTACCTCAACTGCTCCTTCCTCCCTTCCTTCCCATACAACTTTTGTTCCTTAAACAGTGCCTCAATGTTTCTTGAGAATGAAGGCTCGCTAAACCTCATACAATTTCCTTTTATTCTGTCAGTGACATACTGGCTTTGCACTCTCTATATTTCTCTTTTGAAGACCTCCCACTTTCCAAGTATAACTTTGCCAGAAAACAATCTGTTCAAATCCACACTTGCCGGTTCTTTTGTTCATCATACAAATAGCCTTTTCTGCAGTCCTGGGGGCCACAATGTCTTTTCCCATAGATACTGTGAAATTAAAATGAATTATGTACAGTGGATCCAAAGTATTGCGCTAAAGAAATTTATTTCACCAAACCTGTCTTACTCCCTAATAGGAGATCTAGTATAACACAGTCTCTGGATGGGACTTCTCTGCACTGACGAAGGAAATCTTCCTGAACGCAGTCGACTAACTGTATGCCTTTTGTGGTCTAGGAGTCCCAGTCAATATATAGAGATTAAATTACCAACTATAACCTCATGTGTCTCACAACATGCTGCGATTTTTCTTCAAATGCGTTCCATCTAAACCTCATGGACTTCTCTATACAGCCACTCCCACCTCTCCCATTTCTATCCCTCCTCTCTCTATCTCCACACCCCCTTCGGTCCCAGCTCTTTCCCCCTTTCTCCACCTCTATCGCACAGTCTGCGACCTTTTGTCTCATACTCTCTCTTCTCTTCTCTCTTCGCTCTACCTCGTCGACTTTGCCTATGTCTACACCTCTCTCACTGTCCTCCATCCCTTACAAACTCTTCCTCCCTCTTCCTCTCCATAATCTTACCACTCCCTCACACTCAAACTCACATGCATCCTCCTGCGTCCGTATACCCATCATCTCTTCCCCCGTTCACACTGACTCTCAATCATATTGGTCCTTCTGCATTGCACTACAGCAAACTCTCACCGTGTCAGTCAGCCTCCCTCCTCCCAGCCACTTCCATGCCCTGAGACTCGGTTTATATTCGACCTCCACATCTTCGCGCGCCCTCTTCCCCTCACCCTTCCCTTTCACATCTCCTCGCCATCAACCTCACTCTCCACTTTCTCTAAACCTCAACTTCGGAATTTCTCTCACCCTCATTCTCCCCATCATCCCCACACTGACGCTTTCTTATATCAACAACATTTTAAAGGTAAATGGCGATTGTATCTGGGAAATGTTGGAGCTTGAATACCATGAGCAATCTTATTTATTTTGCGAAGTGTTTTTGCTGAGAAGGCAATGAGCTGGTTTATTTAGAAGAGTCGGGAAAATTCTCTTTAAAGCGCCTCCAGATGTTTCGAGTCTAATTTAAATATAAATTGACCCTTGGTTATGTTCTTCATTACAGGTTCAAGTGTTCATTGCTGCAGCAGAAATGGTTGAATACAAGATTAACGCGACTATGTTCACATCTGAACGTCAGTGTTTTCTCGAACCGATTAGACTTGTCTTTTTACAGGACGGCCGCTCCCTGTTCTGTGGAATTTGCCGGGGCAGGCAGCCAGTTACACACAAACCCTGAGCTCCGACTATCACAGAAAAACAACAACCCGCAGCTTCGAAATCAGTCAACAATCTGCAGCGTCACGCTTCATTTCCAGCCCATGAAAGCTATCGGCCTCCAACATCGGCTGTTCACTTTCCATGAACGAATGCAGCCTGACCAAATGAATTCTTGCAGCTTTTTGTGTATTTTCATGTTTACAAAATGTTCGAGAAGGCGCGTATGAGGCAGTGAGTGGGCAAAGAAACGACTTGAACACATCGACAGTGTCAGAATATTTGTGGGGGATTGAGATGAGAATAACTCAGCTACTGATATTTATTTCATATCTTTGTTTCAAAGCACCCAATATCAGTGTTTTATCTCAGTGATCAATAACTCGTCAACAAATCGGTTTCAATGGGTACATTTACTGTCAGAGATTTGTTTACAATATACTTCCTGAATTTATATTTTTTTCTTCGCAAACATTCACCGACACAGATTACTGTCTCAAAGAATGACAGTAAAATGTTAGAAACCAGCTCCCCCCTCCCACGCATAAGCAGCAGCAATCCTCACGAGCAAAAAAAGCATCTGCAACTTCTACCGAGCATTCAAGCGTTTAGCAAATTATCAATAATGCTACATACTTGCAGTATCCCGAAAACTACTTGTTCGCAGAGTATTTCTATATAACACAGGCTTGCTCTCCCTCCATAATAAAGGAAGGAACGGTGTCCTTGTTTCGCAGCGGGAGGGGAGACGTAGCAAAACAACTCGTCGATTGATGGTGTTAAAATCTGTTGCGTCGTGAAATATGTATATATATAAAATTCTTTGAGTATTTGCAATTTCTCACAATGGCCAACTGAAGCAAATGTTCCATTACGTTGAAGGACCATTTGCTGATTGGAATTGGGATGAAGAGCTGTAAGGAGATAGACGTGGCGAATGCGGGATGAAAGCGCACATATTTCAAGCAAGTTTAAATCAGCTTATTGTATGGAGTAGCAGGTATGAGGGGCCGAGTGGCTTACTACGCAGTGGCATGTTCAGAAATGTACAGGACAATTGAATTAATGTAAATCGATCAGATGAACGCTCGCGAAGGCACACGAGTATTTTTCTTTGATTGAACGTAGCAGTCTTTGGTGTGCAAACATTTCCTTCATCTCCCCCATTAAACTGTTTCTCCCGCTTTACAAATACAAATAAATTGTCCTGAATCGTGAAGCTCTTGGAAAATCTTTGAACAAAGTTTTTCGCATGTGATGTGGGGGTAAATTGCGTGACGTGTTTGTTTTGATTTCAGCAGAAAGACGAACCCCGGAACCGGGAGAGTTGTGCGGTATGTGAGGTGGATCTCCTCCAGCGCCGGGAAGTCCCGTTCCCACACCGGCTGGAGCTTAGAACCTCCAGTGCCAATCAAATCAGCAACCTGGGATCCGCTGAGCCAGAGCCCCGCCCTGTTGGTTCTGTTTGATCAGCAAGGAGGAAAAGTGTGAGATTGACACGGAAATCCAGACAGACCCTACGCGAACGCGGGGGAAGGTTAACGCAGCTGCTGATATTCCTGTCTGTGATTCCTCCATTTACTCCAGTTCCCTCTCCTTCCGCTGTCGGTGAGGGTGTGTTGGACCTGAATGGACCCGGGTCCGCACTGCACTCCGACCTGCTTCAACAAGCGTGGTAAGTGTTGTCTCCGATTCTCCCTAATCAGATGACCGTTTACAGCTTATTCCACGATCGGGAGAATTCAATAGAGACGGGAGCTCTGAACTGTTCATTACCGAATTTATTATTGATCAAATAGATTAAAAGAAACGACGTCTTTACCTTCACTCGCACTCTGCAGTTGGTTTCTACAGTCAGTGAAGAAGAACTACCCTAAACGATAGTGATATTCGAAATGTCCCATGTTTTACAGGCCGGTCTCCCATTTCTCTCTCTCTCTCTCTCTCTCTCTCTCTCTCTCTCTCTCTCTCTCTCTCTCTCTCTCTCTCTCTCTCTCTCTCTCTCTCTCTCTCTCTCTCTCTCTCTCTCTCCTCTCTCTCTCTCTCTCTCTCTCTCTCTCTCTCACGCACACACACACACACACACACATTCCCTTTCTCTCTCTCTCTTTAATTCTCTCTCTTGTCTCAATCACTCATTCTCACGCACACACAGTCACATGAATTGACTTCAAACTGACGACAAACTGGCCACAGAATAACAGCGAACATGGTATTTTACTGTTGGAACTTCGCAGTTGAAAGTGCCGTCGATTGAGTTTTTTTTTAACTAAACCCCAATATATGGATAGAGAGATTCAGATTGCACATATCGTGTTTTTTGTATGTAACAGTGATATTTAATACAATACTAAACTAGCTTTGTTCACGGTGGAAGGTGAGTGCGGAATCTCGAACCATTTGGATTTCCTTTCAGCAGAGAAGCTGCCCGCTGCTCTGAGGAATGTCTGCGTGTCAGAATCCGCCCTGCCGACAGGCAGCAGCTTGCACACAGATAGTGTTCTGTGAGTCTGACAAAACAGCGAAACTGCCCCCTCCGTCATATCTACTGAATATCCCACGCCTGTTTGTATGGTAGGAATTTAGTTTAAACGCTTGAAAATATATCCACACGTTGGTAATACATTCTTGGTGAATTAAGGTGATAATAGGTCTGGTATTTATAGCATTTCGGGTCTTTATTTCCGATAACCCCGTGGCATGAGTTTCGGGTCAGTAATCAAGAAGTCATTGCTCTCCTGTTACCCACTCGGGCGGTGCTGGCCGTTGCTTTACTGTAGTTTCCTACCTGCACGGTCAATAGTTTCCACAATGTATGTCAGGATTAAAAACAATCTTCCAACCACTGGTTACGGTTTAAAGCCATCGTGCGACAAGCTGTGCAGCCAACATGTGTTCCGTCTCCGAAACTTGTCATTGCCCAGGAATGCATGTTGTTTGACCTTTGTGCCAGTGTTTATTGCGGGTGTTTCGAACTGATCTCCTCAATGTCTTGTAGAATACTGGGATTCTGTTCAGGATCTCAATACACAACAAACAGCGATGGTGGGATTGACCAGTTACAGAAAGTGGTAGGCGGCATTGCAGAGCGAATCCACTTTCTTGGCAATATATAAACACGAAAGACTTTGACTACAGAGCACCTTTAAACCAATTTAATGAGTACGGATTTGCATTTGCAAATAACCTGTCGATGGCAAAAAATATTGTACTAGGCAAATCATCCTGATTGTTGATATAGGTTATAAGCAACAATGGACCTTACACTGTCCCCGCTCTGCTCTCCGTGTCCACCCCCTTCCACACACTGCTGTCTGTATTTTCCTAATTTACGTTTTCTCTTCGTTTCCCACACTGGCTGTTCACCAAATCGAAATACAACTTAAGATTTTTATTCTTCTTCTGAGTATCAGCTGGATGTTTTGCAGAAATTTGTCTAATTTTCCATACGGAAGCTTCAATTTTCTTTTCTTTATTCCGGATGAAACATATTTGAGTCTTCCCGAATAGTGGTTACGGAAGCGAGAATGCAAAATGACAGGATGCATGGGCACAGAAGAGGAAGAGTACATCATGAAACGAACACCTAAGATCCGCCTGCCCTCTATAGTGGGGACTATGGGTTCAGAAGCACTAGCCAGATGCTGGGAAGTGACGGTGGGTCAACGATTTCCGGGGACGGGGGGAAGGGGTAATATAGGTTAGATGTTCACCCTTATTTTTCCCGGTTATCCTTAGACGTTGCAGTGAAGGTCATCTCTGGACGTTTTCCGTCTGTCAGGACATAAATCTGTGGGAAGGTTGTAACATCTTAAATTATATGCAAAAATATTTGAAAACAAATGTATAGACAACCATGAAAGGATGTTATTTGCACTGCCGTAGGCTGAAACTGATCATGAAAGTTATGAAATGGGGAAGGAAATAGTGGAGTTGTGTTGTTGGCCAATGGCCATTGACTGAGCTCAGAGGCTCATGTCTCCGGGACATGAGCAGCGTCTCAAGGAGAGCAGAGCGGGATCAGCACAGGGTCCATTTTTGCTTGTGCCCTATATCAACAATCAGGATGATTTGCTGTTATCTGCAGCAGCGTCCGCAATTCGAGTGTCCTTTCCGAGCAGTAGGAGCGAGTAGGCTTCGAAAAGCCTGAGATGTCATTTTGAACAGATCCCTAAACCGGCAGTGTCCTGAGTCCGGCTGTGTGCAGAGTGAAATGAAGGAGATGTCTTACCATCACTGACGAGCGGAGCAGTGCCTCCCGGTGGCACTCTTCTCTAAATCTGTCTGGGCGATGGGGATGTGGTCTTTGTCATTGGGGAAAACAGAAGAACAAAACCATATCGTCTTTATCCCACCCAAACGACGACAGGATCAGGCAGAGTACTGTGCTGGACAACTTAATGAGGTTAAACGCTGAGACTCGGTTGACGATCACACAACAAACAGTGCGGTTAAGTTAATCTCTGGTGGGTTGGCAGACTTCGTGTCGTCGTAAGTCACGCCCAGTTGTGCTCAGGTCGCAGAGGGTCGTGGTAATGTGGTCACAGGTAAAATTTCCGAAATTTCTGCTCACACTAACAACAAGGTGTAGCTGTGAGTGAGTGGTTGAAAACATGAAAGATGTATAACTGTTAGCATGTCTACTTTGGTGCCGAATGCAGAATCATTACTAACTGAAGAGAGATCTGCTGATGGTGATGTCCAGATTGCGGAGCTGTGCCACCACACCAGAGACTGAAGACCATCCTGGGGTGACAAATCACGAACTCTCTGCCAAAATGTTTTTTTTAATTCCCAGGCAGCCTGATTACTGAAGTGAGAAAGGTTCGTTCCAATTTGGCTCGGCGTTTTTTTTTTTGCCGATTCAACCGGAACCTTATATACAGTATGTGGTGAAGTGTGTGTTTTTGTGGCAGCAATTCAGAACAAAGACAGAAGAATCGCAATGAATAAAAAGAGATGGGTGGGTGGATACACGAGGAAATCTGCAGATGCCGGAAATTCAAACAACACACACAAAATGCCGGTGGAACACAGCAGGCCAGGAAGCTTCTCCTTATAAATGCTGGCTGGCCTGCTGTGTTCCACTAGCATTTTGTGTGTGTAGGGTGGGTGGATAGATTGATTGATAGATAGATAGATAGATAGATAGATAGATAGATAGATGGATAGATGTATAGATAGATGCGTACATACATAGATGAATGGATAGATAGATAAATGGATAGATGTATAGATAGATGCATACATACATAGATGAATGGATAGAAGGATAGATGTATAGACAGATGCGTACATACATAGATGAATGGATAGATAGATGGATAGATGTATAGATAGATGCGTACATACATAGATGAATGGATAGATAGATGGATAGATGTATAGATAGATGCGTACATACATAGATGAATGGATAGATAGATGGATAGATGTATAGATAGATGCATACATACATAGATGAATGGATAGATAGATAGATAGATAGATAGATAGATAGATAGATAGATAGATAGATAGATAGATAGATAGATAGATAGATAGATAGATAGATAGATAGATAGATATATGGATAGATGTATAGATAGATGCATACATACATAGTTGAATGGATAGATAGATAGATAGATGGATAGATATATAGATAGATGCATACATACATAGATGAATGGATAGATAGATAGATGTAAAGTTCTCCAATTGCCAGGGACTCAGCAGGCTGGACAAAGTGTTTCGGATCATGCTTCTGCTCTGTCATCTGGAGGTGATGTTGTCCGGCTGACTCCGGGTGAGCTATATTACCACTGACATCTCAAGCAACGCGGTTTGCTTTGTTGCAACGGTATTGTGTGAAGACAGGAAATCTGTAAATTGGAATAAATAAATATTTCGGCCAGACTCCAGATGTGTAAAGAGGAAGTGGTGACATTTTCATTCCAGTAACCTTCACTGGTCCTGAGGCGAGATGGAAAAACAATTAGTTCGGGCATTGTAGAATGTGGGTCACCATTGTAGGAAGATACTGAATTTATCTTTTCAGGTGAAAGTCGATTACCGCATTGTTTTATCTCATATACAGTGATTTTGTGAAAAGCGTGTTATGAACACCACACAAAGACTCTCTCCCTCCCGCAATTTTCTCCCCTCCCGTTTCCTCGCCCATCCTTTTCCTCTTCTTCTAGGCCTTCTCTCTCGCCGTTCTTCCTTCGCTTTCCCCACTGAACAGTTTGGATTTATTTTCCTAGTACGGAGGAGATTGTATAAGGTATTCTACCTGATGGAGAGAATGGAAAACGCAGACAGAGGGAATCGATTCCGATGTATCAGATTTTTCAATAGAACACACTATAGATTTAAGATGGCGAGTGAGAGTTTCAGCAGAATTGTGGAGTGTTCATCTTCAACCAGTTGTGTTGCTGGAAGAAGGGCTGACGGCTGCACAACTCTGTAAATGGTCCTAAGCCACTGGCAAGTGCTAAATAGTGACTGATCCTGTTTCCTGCAGGGTGAAGATGCTGCCTGTCTACTTGCTGATTGCCTCGCTTGTCATTGGGGCTGACTCGAGTGAAAGGTAAGGACTGAGCGAAGTTCTATTTGATCCGCAACCCTACATCCGTCACTCTGTCCCAATAACCTGCCCAGCTCCACTTCCTATCGCAGCTGTACCTAGACCCGTATCTTATCCTTGCCCTGCTTTGCTCTCCAGCACGGCATCGGTCATCAAACCAGCCTCCTTGCAAACAACCTGCTCCCCATATACCAGGTTCACCCCACTGTATCCCTGTTACACTTGTGTTTTATTTTTTTGTTCACCGAGTCCATGACCTGCGCTGGCTCAGTTCTGATGATCCACGGTGCTCTGAAGTGTGAGGGATGTCTGATTCAGGTGTTGGAACTGAAGTTTATTTCTCTCAATGTGTTTCTGCTTTCAGTCATTGTCTGGGGTCTGATGTCCTGTGTACCACTGCGGATTATCAGGTAATGAGATCACGAATATCACTGCACCCCCCTCCTACAGACAGAGCCACCCTCTCTCCTTCAGTCGCATCTGTTCATCAATCCCATAACCCGTTTCCAGTCGTGCATCACAACTCAGCGTCTTCATTTGTGCCTCCAATTACCCGTCAGTGCCTGGCACAAATCACATTCTTCAGGAACAGCCATGAGCAGCTTCCTTCTCGTCACGCAGCATCAGGAACTAGGGTGAATAGCATCGATCCTTTGCCACTGGGTCAGAAACCAAATACACCTTACCCCTCATACTGGGGTTTCAGCAGCAACTGAACGACTACAGGCAATTACCTCCAACATTAGCCAGGGAGGGAAGGTGTGAAGAGCAAAGTTAAAAGTATAGGTAGTTTGTCCAGTCTTTGGAAAGGGTACAGAGGAGCTATAGTAGAATGTTCTCTGGATAACATGAGAATATGACGATATACACGTTGTTTAGTGAGTGGGACTTAATTCACTTCGCCAATTAATAACGAATTAACCTTGTTCCACCCTCTCCGCCCGGCTCTGAGTCCCACACCACCGTCCCCCTCTTCCAACTCAGCAGAATAACAACACCATCGTCTATCAACAGCTCCGTCATTACCAAGAATCGGTCTGGGTTGGAACACACGTGGATGTCGGCATCAGCCCCAAGGTTGTCACTTTCATGCAGCCCCTAATCAGCTACACAAGAGGGGAAAACTCTGCAGGTAGGTGGGGAGCGGGGGTGGGGTGGGATATCAAGAAGGAAGCGGCGAGTGTCACGGCCCTATTGTAGGGGAGCTGCCCGTTCTGCGACTTCATCATTTCAGAGCCACTCAGTCTGTGTCTCTGCATGCGTCTTCCCCTCGAGAAGAGCACGGTCAGTCCTGTCGAAATGAAGATGAACAGAATGGTTACAGACAGTTCATCAATCAGTTGAAAACAGCGGCGGGAGTACCAGAAGGAACAGAGTGTTTGCAGTCCAGAGGGCTGATCCACAAACCCTGGTGAATTCAGGTTTAGTAGTACCATCACATTCCAAGGTAGGGTTTGTGAATGTGGAAAGCATATGGGAATCGGATAATTGGACTGGATCGAAAACACAGCCGAGAGTAGCTGTCAGTTTAATGAAGAGAAAATTACACCATCATCAACCTGAAAAATACAGAAAGCTACAGACCCTCCGGCGCATGATGCTGTGCCGAAATTTTAACTACACTGACATCAATTTAATCCTTTCCTCCTACACAGCCCTTCGTTTAAGCTGTCGTCCCTGTGCCCATCCCGGAGTTTGTTCAATGTCCCTAAAGTATCTGACAGTTTCTACGTCATAGGAAGCGCGTTCCACGTACTCACCACACTCTGTATGTAACTCTGCATCCAAGGTATGTGTTCCTCCAATCTCACTCCAGTTCTGCTTCTTTGTGTTAGTCCTTTCTAAGATGGGTAAAAGTCCAAGTGTCTTTCTTCTTCTTGAGCCCACTGTCCCATACTGGGACACAGGCAACTGACAGGAGCACGGAGAGTTCTTTATCCTTGACTAGACATTCAAACTGTCCCAATGAGAGAGATGATTTATTATACATCCCTAACCCATTCTCCTGCTTTTACCACACTGGCTATTCAAAAATCCACCAACCTCCGCTTTCAATATACTCAATGACTTGGATTCCTAGTACGGGAAACATCATCGTCTCGTCCACTCTATCAAGTCCTTTCAATATTCGATATCGTTCAATGAGATAACCCCTTATTCTTCTGAACTCCAACGAGTACAGGCGTAGATCAATCAGATTCTGGTCATTTGTTAAGCCCTTCATGCCCTGAATCATTATTGTGAAGCTCTCCTGTACCGACTCCAATACCAGCATACCAGTCCTGAGATAAGGAGCTCCGCACTGCTCACAGTACCCCAGGTGAGGCCTGACCAATGTCTTCTCCTGCCTGGAACACGGTTTTCTCGTCCCGTCGAAATGAATGCTCTAGGACACTACCTATTGAAGACGTTCTCCCCCTCTGAATTTTGAAATTGCACCGTTTTTTTTGAAAATATACTTCGGATTTATTCTTTCTACTAAAGTGCATGTACACGCATTGCCTATGCAACATTCCATCTGCCACTTGTTTACTCATTCTCCCAAACTGCATCAGTCCTCCGGTCGTTCAGCTTTCTGAGTAGCTTCTTGCAATAGCAACTGTACTCATTTATTTTCTCCCAAAGTCATTCCTCACCCAGAAAAAATTCAGTGATCCAAGAACCTGAAGCCCCTGCACCAGCTTCTCAGCCACACAAATATCTGGCAAATCATCTTTCATCGATCCGCATTGGCGCGTTGGATAGTTTGCAATACAGAAATTGCTATCCTGCGTCCCAGCATTCTGCCTAGCTCTCTAAATTCTCTCTTCAGCACCTCTTTGCTTTGCCTTCTACGTCATTGGCATATATAGGTGCCAAGGTAGTTCGCTGCTCTCCTTCCTTCTCCAAAATAACACCGAAGCGACCCCATACTTCTCTTACCCTTGTACCCGAGAGGCAACGATCCATTCGGGTGTCTCGTTCACGTCCAGCGATCTCTTTACTGTCCGTCCGACTATTGAATCCTGATCCACAGCCTTTTCTCCCTCTTTCCCTTCTACACACGGACACATGCTTCGTGCCAGTAACCACATGTCCGTGCATTCTCCTGGGAGGTAATCTCCCATAAGGTGCGATGCGAAACTTTAACTCAAAATGAACAGGGATCAGAAGGGAAATGCGCCAGAAATTCAATAATCCAATTCATTGGAGTATAAAGCAAAAAGAAACGATCCTAACATAGTTCCAATTGGAACACCATCAGATATCGGCAGCCAAAAAGAAATGGCTCCTTTTATTCCCTTTCATTTCGTCTTAGCAAACAGTCACTGCTTTAACCATGGTAGAATCTTTCCTGTAATACCACGGGATCGTAGCTTGAAAACCAGCCTTGTGAGTGGCAACTTGATAAAGTGCTGCCGAAAATCCAGGTACACTGCATCATCGGATTTACATTTTTCAATCCAGGTTATTATATATTTTTTAATGCAAATTACCATAGTGTCAAGAATATTAGATGGTTAAATTCGTAGCTCAAGGATGAGAGTGGGAGAACTGGTCTGAAATCATGGGAAATTAGCACAACAATTGGGAATGGAAGTAGCCATAGCAGTGTGATGGGCTGAACCTGGACCGTATGAATCACATAACTAGGGCTGTGGACAGGACCTTAAATTAATCTGTAGAGAAGTGATTCTAGAAATGCGGATAAAGTAAAAAGAAAAAGGACCTTGGTGACAAAACGCATTGATGAAGTTAGAGCAGTAGATGTAGTGTATATGGTTTTCAGCAAGGCATTTGACAAGATACGCCATTCAAAGCCTTTTGAGAAAATAAGGAAAATAACGCTTATTTAGGAAGTAAGGAGACATGGGATCCAAGGGGACATTGCCTTGTGGATCCAGAACTGACTTGCCCATATAAAGCAAAGAGTGGTTGTAGACGGGTTATATTCTACATAGAGATTGGTGACTAGTGGTGTGCCTCAGGGCTCTGATCTGCGACCTCTACTCTTCGTGATTTTTATAAATGAGTTGGAAGAGGAAGGGGAGGGATAGTTTAGACAACTTGCTGATGACACAGACGTTAATGGTGTGGGATAGTGTGGAGGTTTGTCAGATGTTATAGCGGGACACTGATAGAATGCAAAACTTAGCTGAGAAGTGGCAGATTGAGTTCAACCTATAGGACATTCAAAGCTGCTACGCAAATTATCTCTGGTTAAGAAATCATACGGTGCATTGGCATTCATCAATCGTGAGATTGAGTTTAGGAGCAGAGAGGTAATCTTGCACACGGATGATAAATTAAACGTAGGGCAGTGTAGGATGAAAGGGTTAAATTGATCTCAGTGTCGGTGGAATGTCGGCACAACATCGTGCGCCGGCGGGTCAGTACCGTTCTGTACTTTTCAGGTCGACGATAGTGTAACTTTCCCTTCAGAAAACTTATATCGAGCCCTGTCGATAGAGGAGAACAGATGGGCGTTATTTTCCATGCGTTGCAGAAGGCGTTTGATAAGGTGCATCATAAAAATTATACATGAGAGAGGGATGCAGATTGTTGGGAGTGATATATTAGGATGGATAGAGGATTGGTTAACTCAGAGAAAGCAGAGTCAGGATACATAGGTGTTACATAGGCGAGATTCTCCTTTGTCTATCCTTCTTAATAACTTTTTAAATACTTATGCAAATTGGCAGACCATCAAGAACATTAGAGAGTTAAATGCGTAACTCAATTTTCAGTGCGGGAGTAGTAGGATTGAATTCATGGGAATTTGGCAACAGTTCTTGGGAAGGAGGGAGCTGTACCTGAACCGTGATCGGCCCTGAATCCTAGGGGATCACATAACTAGGGCTGTGGACATGGGTCTAAACTAAATTCTAGGATAATGGTATCGTTAGTTTGAATAAGCATGGATAAAGTGAAAAAGTGTGGATAAACATAATGACATGTAAATGATAAAAAACAGAAATTTAAGAGTTGAGTGAGGAAAAGTCAAGCACAAAAGTGTAAAGGTTTGCAAGATTTTAAAAGCACAATGAGTGTAAGGGCACTTCATTTGAATGTGACTATAGGTTCATCGAAACTTCTGCAGAACTCAGCAGGTTTGGTAAGAATGTCTGTGATGTGTTGGTCTTCCTTGTCTGGCGTCGTCGCAGAAACAACAGGAATGTTTTTGTGAAATTATTTTTAAAAATCACCTGAATGGTATATAATGCGGTGGTCTATGTGGGAGTGGATAGTTAGGTTGATCTTAAAGTAGGTCATAGTGTCATCAGAAAATGGTAGGATGGAGTTCCTCCTTCGCTTTCTATTGAAACTCCTGTTTCCGTTTCCAGTGAGAAGTATAAATCTTTTTAACTTTCTTCAACACCCCCAGGATTGAGGATCCAAAGCAATGGACAATTTCTCATTTCATTCACCGGAGATGGAGAGATTACAATGTATTTGTTGGTTCCCGAAGAACTTTGGGAAAACCCTCCAACACCAACAAGCCCACAAGTGAGTACTAGCTGGAACCTGAGCGGTCATTATATTTTGATTGACCCGCAGGCCGAGGGCGAAATGTGGTCGGGAACTAGTTGGGGAGGCCTGCTCAATGGGGTGATGGTTACATTTTTGTCTGCCTTTCAGCTATTGAAGCTGGAGACA
Source organism: Hemitrygon akajei (assembly GCF_048418815.1). Taxonomy (NCBI): domain Eukaryota; kingdom Metazoa; phylum Chordata; class Chondrichthyes; order Myliobatiformes; family Dasyatidae; genus Hemitrygon; species Hemitrygon akajei. The sequence continues at coordinate 4,435,872 of NW_027331948.1, forward strand.
TGCTCAGGAGGGAGGAATGCTGGCTTCGACGAATATGTGGGATACTTAGGACCAGAGTATGTCGATGTTTTTCAGGACGCGGGAAACACTGCTCCCTGTGATGCTTTTGATGTTCATTATTAAGGGAGAGGGTTTTAGTGTACTGAAATGCAAACAATAAAGTACGTCGAATTCAGCACAGTTTCCTCAAGGGGAAATTACACCCTGCAAAGTAGTTCGGATTCCTTGAGGACACAACAGACAGGATTGACAAAGGCGAGTCAGTCGTTGATAAATGAATGTATCTGAATCAGAACCTGAGACCGCACTAGGGTCAGTGGATGTGGCAAATCAGGAAGTTGGAGGCACTGGCGGACGGGATAAAGGTGAAAGCATGTTTCATTTGGGAATTCTCGGGATCAGGAAGGGACTGCAAGGGAACGTGTCGCCCGTCAGGAGAGTAGGGTGAGTTTAAGCAAAACCGGGAGGTCATCTCAGATATGACCTTACACCTGAGTGAATAGTCGGACAGGACCGATAAATGGTCGTGAATCGTATTTTTCCTGTTTCAGTTTATACGGTGTTTGTTTCCTGCAGGCGTTTATAACTCGTTTCCCGTCAATGGACGTGCTCTCCAGGAGGATTCGGTGGAATGGCATGACCCAGGCAAATGACTTCAATCGCACGCTCACTGAGCAGAATGCCAAATTCAACAACTCCTTCTTCTTCGTGTCTTTCTGCAAAGGGTAGGTAACACACCGAGGCGTGTAGTTGAGTCTGCTGTGCAGCCACTGCCTACCGGTGCATAGCAATGCCTCTCCTCGCCGTTTGCCAGGAGGGAGAGTACCTGCTCTCTGCTCGCAGACTACGACTCTGATGGCGAATCCTTGTGGATTTATTATGGTCGTGGAGAATGGTATTCCATCCTTGTGCTTCTCAATTTTTCCTGGCAGACTTCTGAAAATAAAAGCGTGCTGACTTCAGTCCATTTTATTCGGTGCTTCAAAGTAATTCTAAACGTCATCCTCAGAAAAAGTTTGCCAGAAACTAAGTTAACGAAATGACTCTGAAATATTGTTCATAAAATGAGGTTTGATGAAGACATGATGAAGGAGGTTTTGGGCCAAGAGGCCCATCGGGTCTGTCGACAGTTAATAATGTCTGATTCATTATCTCCCTCAACCCCATTTCACTGTCTTCTCCCTGTAAACTTCGATACCTTTGCTAATCGAGATCCTATCAATCTTCACTTTAAATGTCCACAAGAACATGGGAGTCCACGTCCATGTATAGCAGTGAATTCCTTGGATTCACCATCCTCTGGCTGAAGAGATGCTTCGTCATCTCGATACTAATGGGATGTCCCTCTATTCTTAAGTTTGCACTCTGGTCCACTCTATGTCGGCAGTTCAGCAGATCCCTGCTCATTGCTCTAACCTCCTGCGAGTACAGGGGCAGTCCCATGCAACGCTCCTCTGAGGATAACGCTTGCATTTCCGATAGCATTCTTGTGATTGTCCTCCTGAACATCGCCAACGTCAACGCTCACTATGCTGTGTAAGGAGTCTACCACTGCTAGCAGTACACTGAATGTATTATGATCAGTGATTCATAAATCCTCATCATTACCTCTTCGCTATTGCATTTTAATCCTCTCGAATTGAATGCTGACACTGCATTTGCCATCCTTGCTGTCAACAGACCCTACATGTTAACCATTAGGGAATCCTGCACGATGATACCAGCATCCATTGGCACATCTTATTAATGGATTTTCACACCGTTGAGGAAGTTGTTTGCACCTTTATTCATTCTTCAAATGTGCATGGCCATCAATTTCCTAAAACTGTATTCCATCTGACAAATCGTTGCCTCATTTCCAAATCCATTTTGGTACTTGTGAATTTCTCCGACTTCCTCAAACTTCGGCAGCACCACCCACCCACCCCCAACCACCCTGTTCACTAACCTTGGTATCGTTTGCAAAGGTGGACACAAAGCCAGACATTCCGTATTCCAAATCATTTACATATCCCGTGAAAAGTCCCGATGGCAACACCGATTCCTAAGGAACAGTTCGATAAGCTACCAGCTAACCAGATAAATCCCCGTTTGTCCAGCTCTTTCCCTCCTGTCACCGGTCTCATGTAGGAGACATTGTTAACCTGAAAATATACCTTCAAGCATGGACCCGGGCTCATGTACCTTCAGATATGTCAGCCTCCGGATCCACCTCCAGTCTATTCAGCTTCCCGATCTATCTTTTCGTCCTTTTCCCTTCTCGATGTAACTTCAGACGATTTAGCCTCCCGATCTATGTTTACACCTTTGTTTCCGGATCTACCTGTGTCATATCTTCCTGATGACTTGATTTCACTTTTTACCAGCAGAACATTACCATCCCCTTTGCCTTTCTGCCTGCACCTTCGATACAATATGTATCCTTTGGACATTAAGTTACCAGTACTGTCAATCTTCTTTTTGCCATGGTTGAGTGATGCCTGCAAAAACATACTCGCCATTCTGCAACTGTGCTTCAAATTCATCGACCATACAGAGTACACCTTGGGTATTAAAAAAAAACACCCTCAGTCCTGTAGTCGCCCTTTTCAATTCCACATTGCTACTAATACTGTTGACTGCGAATGTATTCTATTATCAGACTCTCCTTGCTAGCCGCCTCACTACACACTGGCTCTGTTTTAAAACCAACTGCCACAAGTTTGGGGCTATCAAACGGTTCTCATCACCCTGCTGAATTAATTTAGACATACATGTATCCGCAAGCACTTTGAATTCCTTCGGTCTCCTGGTGCAACAGCCCCTGTTGTACAGGTCATGTCTTCCCCGGAAGATATCTCAATGATCCATAACTCTTGCCAATGCCCGTGCACCCGATAGTCAGTCAGGCATCGACCTGTAAATTCAATCTATTCTTACCTTCATTGGTAAGTGAAATAGGGAGGAATCCGGCGATTATTATCCTTGAAGTCCTCTTTACCTGCTTTCTACCTAATTCCCTAAACTCCTCTTTATGACGTCACCACTTCGCCTACCTATGTCATTGGTGCTAATATGCAGCAAGACTTCTGGCTGCTAATCATTGACCTTAGAAACATTGGAAACTTACAGCACGACACCAGCCCTTCGACCCACAGTGCTCTGCCGAACATGTCCTTATTTTAGAAATATCTAGTCTACCCTGCAGCCGTCTATTTTTCTAACCTCCTTGTACCGATCCAGGAGTCTCATAAAAGACCCCATTGTTTTCGCCTCCACTACCACCGTCAGCCGCCCATTCCACGCACTCACCACTCTCTGCATAAAAAAACGTAACCCCGGCATCTTTCTGCACATACTTCCAAGCACCTTAAAACTGTACCTCTCGTGTTAGCCATTTCTGCCCTCGGGAAATGAAAGCCTCCGACAATGCACATGATCAATGCAACTCATCATCTTTTACTCCTCTACCAGGTCTCATCGCATCCTCTGTCGCTTCAAAGAGTAAAGGCCGCGTTCACTCAATCTATTCTCATAAGGCATGCACACAAATCCAGGCAACATCCTTCTAAACCTCCTCTGCACTCTTTATATGGTTTCCATATCATTCCATTAGTGAGATGATGATAACTGAGCACAGCACTCCAAGTGGGGTCTGACCAGGGTCCTATATAGCTGCAACATGACCTTTCGGCTCTTGAACTCAATCCCACAGGTTACGAAGGTGAACCTTGTTACCCACAGAGTCAACCTGAGCAGCAGCTTTGAGTGCCCTGTGGGCTCGGATCCCAAGATGCTGGATGGATGGGTGGGATCCTTAGTAATACCAAGCGCCCTGCATATGCATCACTCCTGATAGGTTCCCCAGATGAATATTAGGGATTTCCGTATGAACCTCTCAGCCGTTCTTACTGTCAGTTGTAGTGACTCCAGGGCCAATTCTCCTTTGCTCCTGTGCCAGATGGAGAAACAATTGTCAAGATGTTCGCAGTCGTACTCCTTTAATTTGCAGTTCAGATGGGTTTTGGAGCTTGGCTTGCCCCAGTCTATTTTGGATTGAAGTTGCAGCTGTGCTTCCCTGTTCAGGTGTTATTAATTCACCAGGTGAGGTCATCGCTAATGTGAACTCCAAGAAACATCATTAATGAGTAAACGCGAGGAAATCTGCAGATGCTGGAAATTCAAACAAGAACACACACAAAATGCTGGTGGAACACAGCAGGTCAGGCAGCATCTATAAGGAGAAGCGCTCTCGACGTTTCGGGCCGAGACCCTTCGTCAAAGGCAATTCTCCTTATAGATGCTGCCTGACCTACGGTGTTTCACGAGCATTTTGTCTGTGTTGTTCATTAATGAGTACTCATGTTAACAAACAAAATTATTCTCAATTTGAGAATTCTTGGGAGAGGCGTGTTACAGGGGGAAGGCAAAAGCGGTGAACCTCTCCCAGAATTCTGTGCACTCGGCTCAGAAGGCTCCGGGGCAATAGTGGGAGGATTTACTGGAACTTTTGCGAGTGTTTGAAGCTGACATGGCAGGAAAAAAGGGAACCAGTATAATAGAGCTGAGATCGAGTCAGCAGGTTTTGAAGTAAATGATGAGTGTAACATGAATATAAGAAAAGACACGCCAATGGTTGCGTACAAATGGAGACCGAATAAGCAGCTAAATTGTATCTCACAGGGATAATTCCAAACGGCAAAAAATGCCGGACTGGACGTGATGTAATTGAACGGGCATATTATTTTGAACAAGGTCGGCGAACTCATGGCGCAATTAGAAACTAGTCGGTGTGACATAGGGGGCGCCGCTGAGGCATGGCTAGCAGAAGGCCGTAGTTCAGAGATCAGCATCGAAGGATACTCTTTGCATCAGAATGACAAACAGGAAGGCATAGGCGGTGGTGTGGCTCTATTGTTAAGAGATGGAATTACATCTCTAAGAAGGGAATAACGACAGAAGATTTTGAATCTTTGTGGGTGGAGTTAACGAAATACTAGCGTAAAATACCAGTTAATAGTACTAATAATAGTAGCAAAGGAGTTGGGATAAGATTGCAAAGGAGCTGAAAAAGGCATACAATAATGGTAATGTGGGAATTTAATATGCAAGGGTTTGGCGAAATTAGTTGGTGTCGGATCGCAAGTGATGACATTTGTTGAATGCCTATGAGAGGGCTTCTTAGGACAGTTTGTTCTCTAGCCAATTAGGCGAAGGCTATCTTAGATTGGATGTTTTGTTTTAACGAACATCTTATTCGAGAGCTTAACGTATAGGAATCCTCAGGAGGCTGTGATCAGAACATGATTGAATTCGGACAGAAATTTGAAAGGGAGAAGCATAACTCACATGTATCAGTATCGCAATAGAATAAAGCGAGTTACGGAGGCATGATACACGAGCTTGCTCAGGTGGATTGGAGGGGCATACGGGTGGTGTTGACGGTAGCGCAGAGATAGCTGAAGTTTCTGGGAATAATGTATAAGGCACAGGATAGTCATGTCCCACAGATGAGGATGTTCTCAAATGGCAAAAGTGACTGACATAAAAAGATATGCTCTGCATGGAAGCACTGCTAATGAGAAGTTGGATGATTGGAAAGCGTAGAAAATCCAAATAAATGGCAAGAAAACAAGCTATAAGGAGGGAAAAATTGAATATTAGAGCATAATCTGAAGATGGGATACTAGAATTGCTTTCCTGTCATATAAAGATTAAAAGTGAGTTGAGAGTTAACACTGCACCACAGGAAATGATGCGAGTGAGGTAGCAGTGGGCAAAAAGAAATCGCAGATGAACATAATGTGTACTTTGCATCTGCCTTCACAGTGGAAGACACTAGCAGTATGCCAGATGTCCATGAGGATTAGGCAGCAGGCATTATTGCGGTGCGCATTACAGAGAAACAAGTGCCAGGGAAACTTAATGGACTTAAGCTGGATAAGTCAACTGGGCCAGATGGACTAAATGCCGGTCCTCAGAGAAGATGCGAAAGAGATAACGGATGCATTGGTCATGATCATACTTGAATCACTTGATTCTGACAAGGTGCCGGAAGACTGGAAGATTGCAAATGTCACTCCACTCTTTAAGAAGGGAGGAAAAAAAAGGAAATTAAAGGGAAGGTAAACTGGTGTTGGTGGATGGGAAAGGGGTTGGAATAGATTATTAATGATGCGATTTCGAGGTATTGGAGACCAATGATAAAGTCAGCATGGATTCTATGAAGGCAAATATTAATTGAAAAATCTGTTAGAGCTCCAAGAGAAAGTAACAAACAGGGTGGGCAAAAGAGAAATACTTGATGTCATTTACTTGATAAGATGCCACAAGATAAATTAACAGTGGACAACAAAGATTTTGCTTCCTGAATAAACTTTAGGTGTATCTTATATGAATTTTCAGTTTCTCATCTTGAAACTCACCATGACATTTCCCCATCACGCACCATTATTTTTTTTTGCTTAATATTTCAATTTATAATTCAAGTCAATTAAAATCTTGCCTACATTGTAAACTGGTAAGTGTCCTATCTTGTCCAGGCATGCTTGGGCATCCTTAGGCAGGGCAGGTTTTAGGAGTAATTGTTGTATTCAGGACTGTAAGGATAGAATTTGCTATCATCAGGCACAAAGGTTTTTATGAATGATTTTGATATTTGAGACAGATGCTTCCCAGAATAACTGATGCAAATGTTACGGAAAGCGTTTTTATTGGTGCACAAATCAAGCAGGTCATCAACAATATTTCTAGTGGGAATGGAGAAACTCACATGGCAGGCATTCAAGAAAATTGTTTTTTTTTTCTCGACATCTACGGAGCACCAAACGACATGCAGCTGGTTGAAAGCATGTTTCAAGCATACAAAACCATGAACTGCAACAGGTCACTAAAGATTCATTTTCTGCATTGCCATTTATACTTCTTCCCTGCAAATCTTGGTGCTGTTAGTGACGAGCATGGTGAAAGTTTTCACCAGGACATTGCGGTCATGGAGAAAAGATACCAGGGCAACTGGAATCCATCAATGCTGACGGATTATTGTTGGACACTTAAGGGAGAAATTCCTACGTGGAACAAGCATAGTGAAATTATATTTGTGTTCATCTACAAGCTGTCTTTCATAAACAAAAAAAATCTGATGAATCAACACTTTTGAAAAATATTTGTTGTGCTGTGTGACCTGTGGCGTTCCAGGAAAGACGCTGGCATGAATAGCTGAATGGCGGGAGGCAGCGACTAGGAATAAAAGGGAACATTTCACTGCTGCTATTCACGCTGTTGTCCATGACTTCAATCGTTGAATTGAATGCTTCGTGGCAACGTTTGAGGATGATACGAGGACAGGTAAAGGGGTAGGTAGTGCTGAGGAAGCAAGGCGATTGAAGCAGGACGTATGCAGATTGGAATAATGGGAAAACAATATGACAGATGGAATACAGTGTTGGGTAATGCATGATAATGCATTTTGCAATCCGTGTGTACATTTAAGGTACAAGTTGAACGGTTCCTGATCGGGCGGGACACTAAAGGGTATGGCAAGAAGGCAGCTGTATAGGGTTTAGTGGGATCAGGAAACAGCCATTATGGAATGACAGAGAATCGTTGGACGACTTGGCTAATGATTTCCTAAGTCGTATGGCATTCTGGCCTTATGGGACCTTGGTCTATTTAATCCGCAGAGGATTATGGTTTGACCGCACTTTTCTAAATTTTGTAATTGTGTCTTACAGCGGATCTCTTATTGTCTCCGCATCTTAAAAAAAAAACTTCCCTCCCAGGGTCCATTTCTTGTCCGTCTTATTCGCACAAAGTGCGTTATTGAGATCTCACATGATTGTCCACAGCTAGCTTTTTAATCCAATCCATGTGCTCAGCCTTTTTCCATGTTTCATCGCTCACCCGAGATCTGGTCCGGCTCTGAACTCCCATCTCTGCCCCCGCCCATCGCAGTTCTGCGTCGCTCAGCATCCCGCTTTGCTGGCAGGTCCTCTAATTCTTTGTTAACTTCCTATTCTTCAAACTCATCCCTTTTCAAGTTGAACCGATTTGACGTTCTGACAACGAGTCAGAACAGAGGGACGCTGTGTCAGGATCGGGAAATTGTTCACAGGATAGAATAATGAGCCGGGTAGCAGATGCGTTCCAAGTAACTGAGATATAATTATTTATATTTTCCCCACAGGAAGGTCAGACGCAGCATACATGGACATGAAATGGATTTTGCAATGCAGGGGTAAGTGAAAGTTGAAGACTGAGTCTGTGCGCGGGGTGATACGTTAACCAAAGTTTCGCTATACGCGTTGGGTACTCAAACTGATGAACAGGTCGGATGCGCTCAGCTAACACCATGCGACCGTAGCTCGTTAAACTGCTTCATGTGCGGCGCCTTGTGAAAGCCTTTCTGAAAATCTAAGGACACAGCAACAATTGACTTTACTTTCCTTTCAGCTGGGAATGAGCCAGCGATTTCAGAAGTAGATGATATGTGTGAAAAATTCCTGTAAGGGAGCATAGATCAATGATTGAGAACAAATACAGACAAAGAGATAAATTCTACTGCAAAATTCAAAGTGGTGAAGAGTACAACACTGAAGGGGATGTATTTAAATACGCTCAGCATTCAGAGTAAGATGGATGAACTCGTGTTGCAATGACGTCGTGGTCAGTCCCAACTCTTACTTCAGAATGCAGTTCATTGACTTCAGTTCAGCATTCAATACTGTGATCCCCTCCAAGCTGATCGCCAAACTTCGCCAGCTTGGTATCAGCTCATCCCTCTGCAATTAGACCTTGGACTTTCTAACAGACCCGAATTTGATAAGTTAGATAATCTCTCCTCCTCCACTCTCATCCTGAATACTGGCGTTCCTCAAGGCTGTGTGCTGAGCCCTCCTATGTGCTCCCTTTTCAACTATGACTGCGTTCCAGTACATGATTAAAATTCTGTATTCAATTTCGCAGACGTCACCACGGTGGTTGCCCTGATCACAGGGACAAGGTACAACACCCGGCTGCGTGCTGTGCCGAGAGGAACCTGGCCCTTAACACCCAGAAGACCAAGGAGATCATTATGAACTTCGGGCATGCTAGGAGCCACACATGCCCCCATCGGCATTAACGGAGCTGTAATGGAGCGGGTATCAACCATCAAATTATTTGCTGTCCACATTTCCGAGGATCCTATCTGGTCACTGAACTCCTCCATCCTCTGATCAAAAAGGCGCAACAGCTCCTTTATTTCCTGAGGAACATCAAAAAAGTTCACCTCCGTCCCAGGTTACTGACGGTCATTTAACGATATACTACTGAGAGCATACTCACCAACTGCATCTCAGTGTGATATGGCAGTTGTCCTACCTCGGACCGTAAAGCACTGAGCTTGTGGTTAAAACAGCCTAACGAATTAACGGCACCCAATTGACCGCCATTGAGAACATCTACCATAAACGCTGCCTCGGCAGGGCGAAACGCAGTATTAATGATGCATCTCACACTAAGCATGGACTTTTTACTTTCCTCCCATCCAATGGGTGCTAGAGGAGCCTCTGCTCCCCAACCAGCAGGCTCAGGAAGAGTTTCTCCCCGAGGCAGTGACCCTGCTGAAACTCACATCACACCGCTAAACAGTTTTGCACCCATATCGTACTGTCTTAGCACTTTTATATTTGTGTGTTGTAGCACTTATTTTAATTCGCAGTTATTTATTAAATAACACTATTCTTTTGAACTTCTGGTTAGAAACTAATTGCTAGAAACTCTGTTTTTTTTTAATGTGATGTATCTACCTGACTGAATACACATCTCGGTTTACTCACTGCTATTTGCTGATTAGTCACTCCTTGAATCTGAAAAGAACTGTCAGAAATCATTACAATCAAAATGTCGATGTCTCTGAATGAACTAAATATTTTCACGCATCCCTGATGTGAATTGTCCACGTAGTACAGCAGTACAGAGATTAGTACCCTGGTGCTCCTATTTGTTGGCTTTCTACAGAACTCACGAAAATTCCGTTCAAAACTCCCTCACCTTGTCTATCTATCTCGTTGATGCCAACGTACACCAGGAAGTGTGCTTGCTTACCCTCGCCAGTGGGGACCCAAAGACCCGATCTGAGGTATTCCTGAGCCTGGCAGTAGTCAGACAACACACCATCCCGGTATCTCGATCATGTGCACAGAATTCCTTCTCTTTCCATTTCAATATCGAATCTCCTATTAGCACTACAGACCTTCTCACCTCTCTGCTCATCTGAGTCACAGCACCAATTCTGTGTCAAAGGCCCGGTGACTGTGCGACCGCATGGTTGACCGCCCCCCTCAGAAATTTCTAACGTTGTACCTACTACTTACTACTGAGGGCAATGGCCACAGGTGTACTCTGCCTTGGCTGTGAATTCCTGTTACTTTTCCTGAGTGTCACACTGTCACTGCCTCCTGCAATATGGATCTGCCTAGCCCCCTGTAGTTTGTATCCATTATCTCCTCATTCTTCCATATTAGTTGAGGAACATCCCCTGCTTCTCCAGTTCCTTAACACAGGGAGGCTGGGAGTCTTCTAGACCTTCCGCACCACAAAAACAGTACAAAACACTGTCCCTAGAGCAATTCTCGCTAGTAAACGAGAGATGGAGAAAGAAGAGCACAATAACCATATGACCAAATAACAATTACAGCACGGAAAAAGGCCATCTCGGCCCTTCTGGTCCGTGCTGAAACGTTACTCTCATCTAGTTCCAATGGCCTGCACTCAGCCCATAACTCTCCATTTTTTTCTGTCCATATACCTATCCAAATTCACTTTAAATGACAATACCGAACCTGCCTCTACCACTTCTACTAGAAGCTCGTTCCACACAGCTACCAATCTCTGAGTAAGAATTTTCCTCTCATGTTACCCTTAAACTTTTGCCCCCTAACTCTCAACTCATGTCCTCTTGTTTGAACCTACCCTACTCTCAATGAGAAAACCCTATCCACGTCAAATCTATCTATCACCTTCATAATTTTAAATAATTCTATCAAATCACCCCACTCAGCTTTCTACGCTCCGAAGAATAAAGACCTAACTTGTTCAAACTTTCCCTGTAACTTAGGTGCTGAAACCCCGGCAACATTCTAGTAAATCTTCTCTATACTCTCTCCATTTTGTTGATATCTTTCCTATAATTCGGTGACCAGAACTGTACACAATGCTCCAAATTCGGCCTTACCAATGCCCTGTACAATTTTAACATTACATCCGAACTCCTATACTCAATGATTTGATTTATAAAGGCCAGCATACCAAAAGCTTTCTTCACCATCCTATCCACATGAGATTCCACCTTCAGGGAACTATGCCCCATTAATCCTAGATCACTCTGTTCTAATGCATTATTCAATGGCCTACCATTTACCATGTATGTCCTATTTGGATTATTCCTACCAAAATGTAGCACCCCACACTTATCAGCATTAAACTTCATCTGCCATCGTTCAGCCCACTCTTCTAACTGGCCAAAATCTCACAGCAAGCTTTGAAAACCTACTTCATTATCCACAACGCCACCTAGCTTAGTATCATCTGCCTACTTACTAATCCAATTTACCACCCTATCATCCAGATCATTAAGGTATATGACAAACAACATTGGACCCAGTACAGATCCCTGAGGCACACCACTGGTCACCGGCCTCCAACCTGTAAAACAGTTATTCACCACTACTCTCTGGCATCTCCCATCCAGCCACTGTTGAATGCATTTTACTACTTCAATATTAATACCCAATGATTGAAACTTCCTAACTAACCATCCGTGCGGAACTTTGTCAAAGGCCTTACTGAAGTCCATACAGACAACATCCACTGCTTTACCCTTGTCCACATTCCTCGTAAACTCTTCAAAAAATTCAATAAGATTTGTCAAACATGACCTTCCACGCACAAATCCATCCTCACTGTTCCTAATCAGACTCTGTCTATCCAGATACTTATATATATCAACTCTAAGATAGTTTCAATTAATTTACCCACCACTGACGTCAAACTGACAGGCCCATAATGCTATGTTTACTCTTAGAACCTTTTTTAAGCAATGGAACCACATGAGCAATACGCCAATACTCGGGCACAATCCCGGTTTCGAATGACATTTTTTATATTTCTGTCAGAGCCCCCGCTATTCTACACTAAATTCCCTCAAGGTCCTAGGGAATATCTTGTCAGAATCTGGAGATTTATCAACTTTAATATTCCATAAAAGCGCAAGTACTTCCTTCTCTTTAATCGTCATAGTTTCCATAACTTCCCTACTTGGTTCTCTTACCTTACACAATTCAATATCCTTCTACTTAGTGAATACCAAAGAAAAGAAATTGTTCAAAATCTCCCTCATCTCTTTTGGCTGCACACATAGCTGTCCACTCTGATTCTCTAAAGGACCAATGTTATCCTTCCCTATCCTTTTGCTATTAATATAACTGTAGAAACCCTTCGGATTTATTTTCACCTTACTTGCCAAAGCAACCTAGTATCTTCTTTTAGATATTCTAATTTCTTTCTTAAGCTTCTTCTTAAATTCTTTATATTCCCCAAGCTCCTCATTTACTCCATGCTGCCTATATATATTGTAGTTATCTCTCTTTTCCCTAACCAAGTTTCCAATATCCCTTGAAAAGCATGGCTTTCTCAAACATTTAACCTTTCCTTTCAACCTAACAGAAACATAAAGTTTCTGTACCCTCAAAACTTCACCTTTAAATGACCTCTATTTCTCTATTATATCCTTCCCATAAAACAAATTATCCCAATCCATTCCTTCTAAATCCTTTCTCATCTACTCAAAGTTAGCCTTTTTGCAATCAAAAATCTCAACCCTGGGTCCAGTCCTATCCATCTGATAATTATATTGAAACTAAATGGCATTGAGATCACTGGATCCGACGTGATCCTCAATACATACTTCTGTCACCTGACCTATTTCATTCCCTAACGGAAGATCCAAAACTGCCCCTTCTCTAGTCGGTACTTCTATGTATTGCTGCAAAAAAAAACAAAAAAAAAAAAACTAGCCTGCACACATTTTACAAACTCCAAACCATCCATCCCTTTTACAGTATGGGCGTTCCAGTCTACGTGTGGAAAATTAAAATCTCCCACAATCACAACCCTGTGCTTACTACAAATATCGGCTATCTCCTTGCAAATTTGCTCCTCCAATTCCCGTTCCCCATTAGGTGGTCTATAATACACCCCTATAAGTGTTACTACACCTCTCCCATTCCTCCATTCCACCCAAATATTTTACCTAGACGAGCCCTCTGATCTATCCTACCAAAGAATCGCTATAATATTTTCTCTGACAAGCAACGCAACACCGCCTCCTGTTGTCCCTACGATTCTATCACGCCTGAAGCAGCGAAATCCAAGAATATTTAGTTGCCAATCACACCTCGCCTGCAGCCATGTTTCACTAATAGCTACAACATCATATTTCCGGGCATTAATCCATGCTCTAAGTTCATACACCTTTCTTACAATACTCCTGGCATTAAAGTAAATGTATTTAACAAATTCTCCGCCTCCTCCTCTCTGTTTATCTCGAACAGTAGAAAGAAATTTACTGTCTTCTTTTTCTTCTTTATCCCATACATCTGTTCCTACACTCTGGTTCCACTCAACACCGCACCCCCCCCCCCCCCACACCGGGATCTAGTTTAAATGCACTGGAGCCTATCTAGCAAACCTACCGGCAGGAATATTTGTCCCCCTCCAGTTCAGATGTAAACCGTCTCGTAGGAACAGGTCCCAGCTTCGCTGGAAAACTGCCCAATTATTTATCAGTCTGAAGCCCTCCCTTCTGCAACATGTCTCAAGTCATGTGTTGATCTGCACTATCTTACTATTTCTAAACCCGCCTGCACGTGGCACTAGTAGCAATCCTGAGATTGCTATCCTGGAGGTCCTGTCCCTTAACTTGGCACCTAGCTCCCTAAACTCACCTTTCAGGACCTCCTCACTCTTCCTACTCACGGCATTGGTCCCTACATGGACCACAACATCCGGCTCTTCACCCTCACTCTTGAGAATACTGAGAACTCGGTCCGAGATATCGCGGACCCTGGCACCAGAGATGCAACAGACCATCCGGGATTCTCGATCTCTTCCACAGAACTTCCTATCTGTCGCCCTAACTATGGAATCCGCTATCAGTCCTGCACTCCTCTTTCCCTCCTTCCCTTCTGAGCTGAGGGTCCAGTCTCGGTGCCAGAGACGCAACCACTGCAACTTGCTCCTGGCAGGCCGTCCCCACCAACAGTATCCAAAGCGGTATAGTTATTATTGACGGTAACGGCCACAGGTGTGCTCTCTTCATTCTGCCCATTCCCCTTCCCTCTCCTGACAGTCACCTGTCTCCTGACTCCTAGGGTTGTCCATCTCCCTGAAACTCCTGTCTATTTCTGCCTCTACCTCCCGAATGATCCGAAGTTCATCCAGCTCCAGCTCCAGATCCCTAACACGGTTTGTCAGGAGCTGCAGCTGGATGCACCTTTTGCAGGTGTAGTCATCAGGGACAGCTGTGCTCGCCCTGACTTCCCACATACTACAATGATAAAGTTGACAAATGTTTTTAGCTCGCCAAAGCTTCATGATCTTAGACAGGCGCACTCTAAAGGGATTTCCGCGAAAACGGGGCGTGAATTTTCCGCTATTTCTGTTGAGTCGCTCTCTGTTGATTGGTCGCCGCACAACCCATTAGTTTCAGATGCTGGTCAAGTTACTGGTGTCATCCACAGTGAAGACAGATGCAAAATACCTATTGCGCTCATCCATGCATCATTTTCCTGACTCGCATTCAAACCTCTCCAGCAGAATTTATAGTTGTGTCGTCTCACCTGTCGTTTGTTGTTTCCATATCTTTAAAGCTGTTGTTTCAGGGTCCTTTTGCTGTTCGACTTAATCGCACAAAGCGCTGCACTGAGATTTCACGTGATCTCCACAGCTATGAACTTAGCCTTCTGCCCTGTTTAATAACTCACCCGAGATCGGACAGAGCTTTGACATCGTCTCTCTGCACCGTGCCCACCGCAGTTCTTCGTCCCTGAGACACGCGCTTTGCTGACAGGTCCACTGTTTCCTTGTTTTCTTCACATTCTGCAAACTCACTCGCTTTCGCACTAACCTGCTCAAAGGTTCTGGATAACGAAGATATAATTATTTCTACTTTGCCTACAGGTCCGGCGGACGCGCGACAACTGCATCTCCAACAGCTTCTCGCCGTGGCAGGTGAGTGGAAATGGAAGGCTGTGACTGTGCCCGAGGTGAAACAAAAGTGTTGGTGTATCGCGTGGGTGCTCAAACTTACGGTTTGGTCGAGAGCACGCTGGTAATGCCATGCAAATTAGCTCCTTAAATGGCTTCAACCGTGGCACCTTGTTAAAGCGTTTCTGACAGTCGAAGAAAACAACATTTGGCTTTTCTTTGCGTTCAGATTTCCTAGAGCTGTTGGGTGAGTTTAAAATATTATGGCAGAGATAAGGGATCGAGTATGATACAATTGATGATGAGTCAGCAGATTTACAAGTAGAGGATGCGTGTCACATGCTGTAAGTGAGGGCAAATCAAGATTGGTTACAAATGCAGACAAAGCAAAGAATTAAATTCTACCATCGAGACAAAATTCAATGGGCCAAGAATGTAGGACTGAAGCTATCGCATGTAGATCCGCGCAGCATTCAGAATTAAGTGGACGAATTTATCGTGCAATCAGAAATTTCTCGCTATGACGTCGTTGGCATCACTGAGTCGTGTCTGAAAGAAGGTCATAGTTGAGAGCTTAGCATCTTCGGATATATTTTGTATCAAAATGACAGATAGGAAGGCATATGCGGTGGGGTGACTGTCGCTAACAGAAAGCGTTAAAAATTTAAAAAGAACCACATGTGCAGTACCTTGTTAAAGTCTTTCTGAAAATCTAAGGAATGAATATCCATTGACTTTCTCAGATTTACGAGAGTTGTTGGCAGTGGCTTAAGCATTGTCCAAGTCGCATGCCATTTTGGGCAATGACACCCATCCACTCCATAATGTACTGGTTAGGCACAGGAGTACTTTCAGCCAGAGAATTATTCAACTGAGATGTAACACTGAGCGACATAGGAAGTCATTCCTTCCTGTGGCCACTGACACCCTGAGACAATAGGCTGCTCCTGGACTAATTTCTTGGCATGATTAACTTATTATTATTTAATTATTTATGGTTTTATATTGCTATATTTCTACACTATTCTTGGTTGGTGTGGCTGTAACAAAACCCAGTTCCCTTCGGGATCAATAAAGTATGTCTGTCCGTCTATCTGTCTGTCTGTCTGTAATATGGCTGAGGAATGTGATACAGCTGAATACGAGTCACCTGGTTTACAATTAGATGCTATGTGTAACATGTACATGTCTTTAATGAAGAAAAAAAAATCAGCGTGGTTTCTGTGAAAGGAACTCTTGCCTGAAAAATCTGTAGATTTCTTCGAGGAAACAACCAGCAACGTGATAATAGGAGAGGTGGTGGATTTCATTTACTTGGATTTTCAGAAGACGCTGGAGAACGTGCCACAAACGAGGCTGCTTGACAAGATAAAATCCTATAGCGTTACAGGAAATATACAATCAAGGATTGCGGGTTCACTGACAGGCTGGACGCAGAGGATAGGATTAAAATAGGCCTTTCCTGATTGCCTTCCCGTAACTAGTGGTGTTACTCAGTGGTCAGTATTGGGACGTCTATTTTTCACGTTGTCTGTCCATGACATAGATAAAGGAACTGTTGGCTTTGTGGTAATGTTTGCGGATAATACGAAGACGGCTAAAGGGGTGGATAGTTCTGAGGAAGTTTAGAGATTGCAGCATGACATATACAAACTGAAAGACTTTGAAAAAATATGACAGATGGTAAACAGTGTTCCTGACTGAAAAGTATCTCTGTTCATGTACAGTCGCTTGCTGATTGGTTACTCCATGAATTCAGAAGATCTGCCGCCAAACCATACTGTCGATCGTTCTGCTTATGGACTGGCTCTTTTCACGCACCTCTGGTGTGGATTGTCCACGTGGTACAGCAATCCGGTGATTACTGCCCTGGAGGCCCAGTTTGTCCAATTTCTATCAAGCTCGTCAAATCACTCTGCAGGCCTTCCTCACCTTAACTATCGACACCATTGGTACAAATATACTGCAAGGCATGGCTGCTTGGTGATCTCTCGGACCCGATCTGAGGCACTCCTGATCCTGGCAACAGGCAGACAACCTCCTCTGGCTATGCAGTCCCTTATCAAGACAGCGGGCATCTTTACCTCTCTGCTCTTTGAGCCACAGCACCAGTCTCAGTGCAAGAGACCAGGTGTCTGTGCCTCCCCGTACTTGACCGTCCTCCACAACAGCTTCTAAATTTGTACTCATAATTGTGCGAAATTGCCAAAGGTCCTTGCTGTGCATTTCCTTTGCTTTACTTGACAATCACACAGCTACGATCTACTGCAAACTAGCTCCCTATTGCTCCTATCTGTCACCTCTTCATTGTCCCGAATGCGTGGAAGATCATCAGCTGCATTTCGATTTATTTCATACTTTCTTTCAGAAGATGCAACTCGGTGCAGTAATTGTAGATTTATCTATCGAAGATGGAGAAGTCTTCTGGATCTCCCGCATCGAAAACAGGTTACATAACATTGACCCTGGAACAGTTATCGCCAGCACATAGGGAACGGAGATATAAGAACTCAATGATAAAAAAAAAGCCAGACACTTTTACCTCGCCTAAGCCGGCCGATCTTAGATTGGCGCACTGTCAAGCCTGGCATACTCAAATTAATTGCCTGTACACATGCAATTGAATTTTCCGCCTTATCTAACGAATCCCTCTCTGTAGATTGGCTGCCGCACTCATCATCGTACTTGAATGTTAGCCAAATTACTGGCGTCTTCCGCAGTGATGGTCAATGTAAATACTAATGGCGCTCACCCACAATGTCCCTGAACCCCATTCAAACCCCTCCAGCATCATGCTCAATTTATAGTTATTCCTTCTAGACTCTGGAATATGGTTGTTCAATTTATAATTGTTCCTTCTAGACTATTGCATATGGTTGTTCAATTTATAGTTGTTCCTTCTGGACTATTGCATATGGTTGTTCAATTTATAATTGTTCCTTCTAGACTCTTGCATATGGTTGTTCAATTTATAGTTGTTCCTTCTAGACTCTTGCATATGGTTGTTCAATTTATAGTTGTTCCTTCTAGACTCTTGCATATGGTTGTTCAATTTATAGTTGTTCCTTCTAGACTCTTGCATATGATTGTTCAATTTATAGTTGTTCCTTCTAGACTCTTGCATATGGCTGTTCAATTTATAGTTGTTCCTTCTAGACTCTTGCATATGGTTGTTCAATTTATAGTTGTTCCTTCTAGACTCTTGCATATGGTTGTTCAATTTATAATTGTTCCTTCTAGACTATTGCATATGGTTGTTCAATTTATAATTGTTCCTTCTAGACTATTGCATATGGTTGTTCAATTTATAATTGTTCCTTCTAGACTCTTGTATATGGTTGTTCAATTTATAATTGTTCCTTCTAGACTATTGCATATGGCTGTTCAATTTATAGTTGTTCCTTCTGGACTCTTGCATATGGTTGTTCAATTTATAGTTGTTCATTCTAGACTCTTGCATATGGTGGTTCAATTTATAGTTGTTCCTTCTAGACTAATGCATATGGTTGTTGAATTAATAGTTGTTCCTTCTAGACACTTGCATATGCTTTTTCAATTTATAATTGTTCCTTCTAGACTCTTGCATATGGTTGTTCAATTTATAGTTGTTCCTTCTAGACTCTAGCATATGGTTGTTCAATTTATAGTTGTTCCTTCTAGACGCTTGCATATGGTTGTTCAATTTATAATTGTTCCTTCTAGACTATTGCATATGGTTGTTCAATTTATAGTTGTTCCTTCTAGACGCTTGCATATGGTTGTTCAATTTATAATTGTCCCTTCTAGACTATTGCATATGGTTGTTCAATTTATAATTGTTCCTTCTAGACTATTGCATATGGTTGTTCAATTTATAATTGTTCCTTCTAGACTATTGCATATGGTTGTTCAATTTATAGTTGTTCCTTCTAGACTTTTGCATATGGTTGTTCAATTTATAGTTGTTCCTTCTAGACTCTTGCATATGGTTGTTCAATTTATAGTTGTTCCTTCTAGACTCTTGCATATGGTTGTTCAATTTATAATTGTTCCTTCTAGACTCTTGCATATGGTTGTTCAATTTATAGTTGTTCCTTCTGGATTCTTGCATATGGTTGTTCAATTTATAGTTGTTCCTTCTAGACTCTTGCATATGGTTGTTCAATTTATAGTTGTTCCTTCTAGACTCTTGCATATGGTTGTTCAATTTATAGTTGTTCGTTCTAGACTCTTGCATATGGTTGTTCAATTAGTAGTTGATCCTTCTAGACTCTTGCATATGGTTGTTCAATTTATAGTTGTTCCTTCTAGACTCTTGCATATGGTTGTTCAATTTATAATTATTCCTTCTAGACTACTGCATATGGTTGTTCAATTTATAATTGTTCCTTCCAGACTATTGCAAATGGTTGTTCAATTGATAATTGTTCCTTCTAGACTCTTGCATATGGTTGTTCAATTTATAATTGTCCCTTCTAGACTCTTGCATATGGTTGTTCAATTTATAGTTGTTCCTTCTAGACACTTGCATATGGTTGTTCAATTTATAATTGTACCTTCTAGACTCTTGCATATGGTTGTTCAACTTATAGTTGTTCCTTCTAGACTCTTGCATATGGTTGTTCAATTTATAGCTCTTCGTTCTAGACTCTTGCATATGGTTGTACAATTTATAATTGTTCCCTCGAGGCTATTGCATATGGTTGTTCAATTTATAATTGTTCCTTCTAGACTATTGCATATGGTTGTTCAATTTATAGTTGTTCCTTCTAGACTTTTGCACATGGTTGTTCAATTTATAATTGTTCCTTCTAGACTCTTGCATATGGTTGTTCAATTTATAATTGTTCCTTCTAGACTCTTTCATATGGTTGTTCAATTTATAATTGTTCCTTCTAGACTCTTGCATATGGTTGTTCAATTTATAGTTCTTCGTTCTAGACTCTTGCATATGGTTGTCCAATGTATAATTGTTCCTTCTAGACTCTTGCATATGGTTGTTCAATTTATAATTGTTCCTTCTAGACTCTTGCATATGGTTGTCCAATTTATAGTTGTTCCTTCTAGACTCTTGCATATGGTTGTTCAATTTATAATTGTTCCTTCTGGACACTTGCATGTGGTTGTTCAATGTAAAGTTGATCCTTCTAGACTATTGCCTATGGTTGTTCAATTTATAATTGTTCCTTTTAGACTCCTGCATATGGTTGTTCAATTAATAGTTGTTCCTTCTAGACTCTTGCATATGCTTGTTCAATTTATAATTGTTCCTTCTAGACTCTTGCATATGGTTGTCCAATTTATAGTTGTTCCTTCTAGACTCTTGCATTTGGTTGTTCAATTTATAATTGTTCCTTCTAGACTCTTGCATATGGTTGTTCAATTTAAAGTTGATCCTTCTAGACTATTGCTTATGGTTGTTCAATTTATAGTTGTTCCTTCAAGACTCTTGCATATGGTTGTTCAATTAATAGTTGTTCCTTCTAGACTCTTGCATATGGTTGTTCAATTTATTGTTGTTCCTTCTAGACTCTTGCATATGGTTGTTCAATTTATAATTGTTCCTTCTAGACTCTTGCATATGGTGGTTCAATTTATAATTGTTCCTTCTAGACTCTTGCATATGGTTGTTCAAATTATAATTGTTCCTTGTAGACTCTTGCATATGGTTGTTCAATTTATAATTGTACCTTCTAGACTCTTGCATATGGTTGTTCAACTTATAGTTGTTCCTTCTAGACTCTTGCATATGGTTGTTCAATTTATAGCTCTTCGTTCTAGACTCTTGCATATGGTTGTACAATTTATAATTGTTCCCTCGAGACTATTGCATATGGTTGTTCAATTTATAATTGTTCCTTCTAGACTATTGCATATGGTTGTTCAATTTATAGTTGTTCCTTCTAGACTTTTGCACATGGTTGTTCAATTTATAATTGTTCCTTCTAGACTCTTGCATATGGTTGTTCAATTTATAATTGTTCCTTCTAGACTCTTTCATATGGTTGTTCAATTTATAATTGTTCCTTCTAGACTCTTGCATATGGTTGTTCAATTTATAGTTCTTCGTTCTAGACTCTTGCATATGGTTGTCCAATGTATAATTGTTCCTTCTAGACTCTTGCATATGGTTGTTCAATTTATAATTGTTCCTTCTAGACTCTTGCATATGGTTGTCCAATTTATAGTTGTTCCTTCTAGACACTTGCATATGGTTGTTCAATTTATTATTGTTCCTTCTGGACACTTGCATGTGGTTGTTCAATGTAAAGTTGATCCTTCTAGACTATTGCCTATGGTTGTTCAATTTATAATTGTTCCTTTTAGACTCCTGCATATGGTTGTTCAATTAATAGTTGTTCCTTCTAGACTCTTGCATATGCTTGTTCAATTTATAATTGTTCCTTCTAGACTCTTGCATATGGTTGTCCAATTTATAGTTGTTCCTTCTAGACTCTTGCATTTGGTTGTTCAATTTATAATTGTTCCTTCTAGACTCTTGCATATGGTTGTTCAATTTAAAGTTGATCCTTCTAGACTATTGCTTATGGTTGTTCAATTTATAGTTGTTCCTTCAAGACTCTTGCATATGGTTGTTCAATTAATAGTTGTTCCTTCTAGACTCTTGCATATGGTTGTTCAATTTATTGTTGTTCCTTCTAGACTCTTGCATATGGTTGTTCAATTTATAATTGTTCCTTCTAGACTCTTGCATATGGTGGTTCAATTTATAATTGTTCCTTCTAGACTCTTGCATATGGTTGTTCAAATTATAATTGTTCCTTGTAGACTCTTGCATATGGTTGTTCAATTTATAATTGTTCCTTCTAGACTCTTGCATATGGTTGTTCAATTTATAGTTTTTCCTTCTAGACTCTTGCATATGGTTGTTCAATTTATAGTTGTTCCTTCTAGACTCTTGCATATGGTTGTTCAATTTATAGTTGTTCCTTCTAGACTCTTGCATATGGTTGTTCAATTTATAGTTGTTCCTTCTAGACTCTTGCATATTGTTGTTCAATTTATAGTTGTTTGTTCTAGACTCTTGCATATGGTTTTTCAGTTTATAATTGTTCGTTCTAGAGTCTTGCATATGCTTGTTCAATTTATAGTTGTTCTTTCTAGACTCTTGCACATGGTTGTTCAATTTATAGTTGTTCCTTCTAGACTCTTGCATATGGTTGTCACTTTATAATTGTTTCTTCTTGACTTTTGCATATGGTTGTTCAATTTATAATTGTTCCTTCTAGACTCTTGCATATGGTTGTTCAATTTATAATTGTTCCTTCTAGACTATTGCATATGGTTGTTCAATTTATATTTGTTCCTTCTAGACTAATGCTTCTTGTTTCCTTATCTAAAAATCTGTTCTTCTAGGATCCCTGTGTTGTCCGTATTAATTGTACAAAGTGAGCTCATGAGGTCTCACGTCGTCACCCACGGCCAGGACTTCAGCTGATTTCACATGCTCAGCCTTTTGCCCTACTTAATAACTCACCCGAGCTTTGGCCCAGCTCTCGGCTCCCCTCGGTGCTCGCTGACCGTCACAGTTCTGCATCGCTGAGCATTCCGCTTTGCTGGCAGGTCCTCTAAACCTCTGTTTATTTCAGATTCTTCAAACAGATCCCTTTTCAAATTAACCTGCTCGAATGTTTTGACAACGAATGAGAAATGTGGTACGCTCTGACAGGACTGGGAAATGGACGAAAGGGTGGTTTAAGAAGCCGGGAGGTGATTACGTGTTACTGAGAAAGATTTTTCTATTTTCCCCCCACAGGAAACACAGATGCAGAGCATCTTCATCTCAGGGACGTTGTCAAAAGCCCTCGTAAGTAGAACTCGAAGACCAGGTCTGTGCACGGGGCGATTAAAGTTTTGCCGTATCGGGTGGCTGCTCCAACTGACGGACGGGTCGGAAACGCTTCGGTAACACTATGCGATCCTAGCTCGTTAACCAGCTTCGTGCGGCACGTTGTTGTCCTTAATAAGTTCCCTCATAAGCTGCAGCACGGTGCACCTGGTGTAGATTTGTTTATTCGAGAGGATGGATGACGTCTAGACCTCCCGCATTGCAAAAACACCGCCGCTGTAACAATTGTCGCTAACAGACGAGGAATGGAGAAATAAGATCAAGTGATAAAGTTGCCGATAACTTTCCACCGCCTACGCTTGAGGATCTTGGAGTGGCGCACTCTAAAGCCTAACACGCACAAGTGCATTTCCGCGACACATGCGCTTGAATTTTCCGTTTTCCCAATGAATCCCTCTCTGCCTCTGGGTGTCCTCACAACACATTTCCCTTGAGATGTTGCTCAGATAACTGGTGTCTTCCACAGTGAAGAAAGATTCAAAGTGCCTGTTGCGCTTATCCATCATTTCCCTGAGTATCATTCAAACTTCTCCAGCGTCACGTTCAATGTGTAACTGTGCCTTAAAACCTATCGCTTATTCTTTCCATATCTTCAAATGTGTTTTTCTAGGGCCCCTTTGTTGTCCACCTTAGTTGTACAAAGTGCGCTGTTGAGATCTCACGTGATCATCTATTGCCAGCTCTTCAACCCACTTCATGTGCTCAGCCTTTAACCCTGTCTAGTACCTCAGCGGAGATGTGGTGCAGAATTGAGCTCCGTCTCTGCACTGGGGCGGTCGCGGTTCTGCGTCGCTATACATCCAACTTTGCTGACAGGCCCAGTCATTCGTTGTTTTCATCACATTCTTCAATCTCATCCCTTTTCGAAATGACCTGTTGGAACGTTCTGATTAAAGTTAAAAACAGAGCACAGTGAGAGGACCGGGAACAAGTTCAAAGGTTGGGTTAATGAGCCGCGAAGCAGGTAGGTTCCAGATTAATAGATATCATTGTTTCTATTTTGCTCACAGGAATACCTACCTCAATCCATTTGCAGGGGTCGCAGTTTTTCAACTTGAGGGGTAAGTGGAAATTGAAGACTGACAGTTTTGCTGTATAGAGTGGGTGTTCAAACTAATGGTAGGGTCGGGTGTGCTCCGTTAACACAAAATCATCTTAGCTCGTTAAGCCGCCTCATCTGTGGAACTTTGTGAAAACCTTTCAGAAAATCTAATAAAACATTAATGGATTTTTCTTTACGTCCGATTTACTAAAGCAGTTGGGCGTGGTTAAGATAAAATGGCAGAGATAAGAGATCCAGTATGATACAGTTGATGAAGGGCCAGCAAGTTTATAAGCAGATGATGTGAGTAAGATGCCTGTAGCGAAGGACAAGGGCAGACAGAGCAAAGAGATCAGTTCTACGGCAGAGGTGAATTTCAAATGGCGAGGAATGCAGGGCTGACCCTGCCGCATTTAGATGCGTGCAGCATTTAGAATGGAATGGACCGACAATTAGACACTGACGTCATGGGCGTCACTGAGTACCGGCTGAAAGACGGTCTAATGTGGGAGCTTAACATCTAAGGATATCCTTTTTTGTCAACAGCACATGCAGGAGGGCATATGCGTTGGGATGGCTCTGTTGGTAACATATGATATAACATCTGTAGAAAGATGTTAGGGTCAGAGAATGTGGAATCTTTGTAGGTGGAGTGGGAAATTCTACGAATAAATACACATGTGAATAATATATAGAAGTCAGAATAACAGAGAACATGTGTATATTACTTTGCAAAGGGAGCTGGGAAAGCGCATGTAGGAAGGAACTCGTGAGTTAAATAGGAGGGCAGATTCAGGCAGATAAGGGAGACTGCCAAGCGGAACAGTCATCAATGGAGAGTTCATCGGTCGAAGTGATCTCAGGCAGAACGGTAGGGCATTGTTTCATTCGGGATTCGTCGACAACGGGCCGAAGTGAGGTATGTAAACTCTGAGGAAGAGAAACAGGATATATGTCTGTGAGGCCAGTGTTCTGTACTGAGTGTGAGATGTGAGAAATCCGGGAGACACCCAGCCTGCTGGACGACTACATGCACATCAGGTGAGTCGAGCTGCTGCTCTTTAGGGACCGAATTAGGGTACTAGACAGGTAGCTCGATGACCTTCGTCCTGTCAAGTAAAGTGAGAATTTGTAGACAGGAATTATAGGCAAACCAGGATATGACTAGCTCCCTACAGCTCTTATCTGTCACCTCCTCATTCTCCCTTATGAGTTCAAGATAATCAACTGCTTCT
This sequence comes from Hemitrygon akajei, assembly GCF_048418815.1. Classification (NCBI taxonomy): domain Eukaryota; kingdom Metazoa; phylum Chordata; class Chondrichthyes; order Myliobatiformes; family Dasyatidae; genus Hemitrygon; species Hemitrygon akajei. Next base: position 4,461,223 of record NW_027331948.1, read on the forward strand.
CCAGATCGTTCAAACGTTCTCACAGAAGCGGCAGCACGGTGCAGCAGGTGCAGATTTGATTCTCCATAAAGGTGGACGCCATGTAGACCTCCCGCATCGCAATCTCAGTAGAAAACACCGCCTCCGGAGCAATTGGCACTGCCAGATGAGAAATGGAGAAGTACAAACACAGTGATAAAGTTGTTACCTCCCTTATTTCTGAGGAACTGAGACAGGCGCACTCAAAAACTTAGCACACTAAAAGGCACTGCCGCGAAGCTGCAACTGAACTTTCCGCCGTTCCTGTTGAATCCCTCTCCGTTGACTGGACCCTTCACGACACGCATGCCTCTGCATGTTGGTCAAATTACTGGTATTTCCACCGTGAAGACAGATGCAAACTACGTATTCCGCTCATCCATCCACCATCATTTCCCTGAATTCCATTCAAAGCTCTCCAGCACAATTTGCAAAAGCCCATTGTTTTTGTCTCCGTATTTTCAATTCTGTTCTTTTGATGTCCACCTTAATCTCACAAAGTGCTCTGCTGAGATCTCACGTGACTTCCACATCCAGATCTTAAACCCAGTTCATGTGCTCAGCCTTTCGCCCCGTTTCATAACTCACCCGAGATCGGCCCCCGCTCTGATCTCCCCTCCCTGCACCGAGCCCGTCCCAGTTCTGCGTCGCTCAGCATCCCGCTTTGCTGGCACGTCCGCTGATTCTTTGTCTTTTTGTTCACATTGTTCAAAGTCATTCACTTTGGCACTAACGTTCTGACGTGAGAACAAAGTGACGCTCTCTTATGATCGGGAAATGGTTCAAATTATGGTTTAATGAGACGGGAAGCAGATGAGTTCCGGATTACGGAGATATAAGTATTTCTATTTTGTCCACAGGGCCGACGAACATACCACAACTGCACCTCCGATGCCTACTCGCCTTGACAGGTAAATGGAAATCGAAGACAGTGATTATGCGCGGGACGAAAAATGAACCAGAAGTGCTGCTGTATCGCGCGGGTGGTGTCGGGAGCGCTCTCGTAATACCATGTAATTTAGCTCGTTAAGCAATCACATATATGTCAACTTGTTAAAGGGTTTCCAAAAGCCGAAGAAAACAACAATTGACTTTTCTCGTTGGTCAGAATTACTGGAGCTGTTAGGCGTGGTTAAACGAATATGGCAGTTCTCAGGGATTGAGTATGATACGATTGATGTCGAGCCCGCAGTAGAGGATGTGTGCATTATCCTTGTAAGGGAGGACAAGTCAATGATTGATTACAAATGCCGACAGAGCAAAGAGTTAAATTCTACCACAGAAACAATGTTCAAAGGGCGAAAAATTCAGGATTGAAGATTCCCCATGTAGATCCATGCAGCCTTCAGAATGAAGAAGAGGAACTCGTGGTGCAACCAGAATCTGGTCGCTATAACGTCGTGGGCGTCATTGAGTAGCGGCTGAAAGAAGGCCACAGTAGAGAGCTCAGTATCTATGGATATACTTTGTATTTAAAGGAAAGACGGAAAGGCGTATGCAGTGGCGTGGCTCTGTTGATATCAGAGGACATGAATTATTTAGAAGGTTGTGAGAGAGTAAGTGGATACTTTGTAGGTGGAGTTAGGAATCTGTAAGAGTAAAAAATATATTTGTGCTCGGGCTTACTCAAGGAAAGTTATCTTGGACTGGATTTTCTGTAACAACTCAGGTTTTACTCGGAAGCGTAAGGTAAATGAACCCCAAGGACACAGTGATTGTATTATGATTGTATTATACGTCAATTTCAGAGGAAAAAATATAACTCACATGTAGCAGTATTGCAATAGAATAAAGGGATGTAGAGGGGCATGAGAGAGGTGCTTGCCCAGGTGGATTGGAGGGGAATATCGGAGCGGTTAATGGCAGACCTGAAATGAATAAAAATTATAGTCGTATCTCAGAAGACGCAGGACACATATGAACCACAGAAGGAGAGATTCACAAGTGGCCAGGATGGCAACTAATGGACGATAAGGACTGCATGAAAGCTAAAGAAAGGGCAGTTAAGGTAGCAAAAGTGAGAAGACAGTTGGAGGATTAGGATGCTTTTATATGTTTTTAAAAAATATAAAATCTATGTGAAAGGATATGTTGTCGTTTGTTCAATATTTTTTTTAAGTTATATAAAAAAATGGAATTTAGAGTTGATATTGGAACATTGGAAAATGATGCGGGTGCGGAAGTAATCGGGGCAAAGAAATCGCCGGTGTCCAACAGGTATACTGCATCTTTCTTCATCGTGGAAGACACAAGCAGTGCACCAGAGATCTGTGAATAATCGGGAGCATGCGTGAGTCGAGTTGCTATCAGAAAGGAACTGGTGCCATGGAACCTGCAGGTATTTAAGTAGTGTAATTCACTTTAGCCAGATGTACTACAGACCAGAGTCATGACAGAGATTCTACACTGATTTTCCGAATGCGTTTGTTAAGGTGCCAAAATGAGGCTGCTTAACTAGATAATCTCCTATAATGTTACAGGAAAGATACAATTAAATGATAACGGAATGGCTGACAGGCTGGAAACAGAGATTATGAATAAAACAGGCCTTTCAGAGCATTGAGTACACGAGTTGGGATGTACAACTCCTATAAATTGTACAAGGCATTGGTAAGGACGAATTTGGAGTATTGTGTACAATTCTGGACACCGAATTATCGAAAGGATGTCAACAAAATAGAGAGAGTACAGAGAAGATTTACCAGAATGTTACCTGGGTTTCAGCACCTAAGTTACAGAGAAAGGTTGACAAGTTAGGTCTTTATTATTTGGAGCGCTGAAGGTTGAGGGGGCCGTGGATAGGTTTCATTTTTCCATTGAGAGTAGGGGATATTCAAAGAAAGCATTGAGTTGAGAGTAAGGGGACAAAAGTTTAGGGGTAACACGAGGGGGAATTTCTTTACTCAGTGAGTGGCAGCTGTGTGGAACGACCTCCTGGTGGAAGTGGTAGAGGCAGATTCCATTTTGTCATTAAAAAATTGATTAGTATATGGACAGGAAAGGATTGGAGGGTTATGGGCTGAGTGCAGCTATGTGGGACTAGGTGACAGTAAGCGTTCGGCACGGAATAGGAAGGCCGAGATGGCCTGTTTCCGTGCTGTAATTGTTATATGGTTATATGATTATATGGTGGGCTTCCGGATGGGGTAGATTCGGAGCGAGGGTCCAAAGGATAGCGACGATTGGTGGAGGCCGATTTTGAACGGTTGTCCTATGAGGGAGCTGTAACTTGACGCACATATATATATATATATTTTTTTTAAATTTCGTTTCTCTGCTAACCAGATAGTTAAAGGAAAAGTTATCAGGCTTAATTGTTTAGACGCATATTGTGTATTGTTTGTTATTTCGGGGTACTGATTGGTAACAGGGGACAGATCCTGCAGCATCCACCCAAAGGAGAGTTCTTAAGTTTGGCCAGGCCGGGCGGTATCAGCCCCTCTATTAAGCCGCTAGGCGAAGCGAGATTTACAAGTGTGGGGGCTCGTCTTGGATTGAATCCGTTGGATGCGTGTGATTACCCTGAGCAATAAACGAGTGGAGAAAATATTCGTACTCCGGATGAATTGTTAATTCCACTGTTAATACCCTTAAGGTTGCGATTCTGAGTGGAGGTTTGATGAAAAGGCGGGCGCAGGTCTTGTTTTAATGCAGACCAGCGCTGAGGCAGCTGGGGGCGGGTTCTGTCATTTCTGAGGAGTGCGGGGAAAGAGTGTTCGGATTTGGAATGTTGAAATAGACCACGTCCCACGTGAAGTATAAGAATATCCGCCCTTAATTCTCTGAAGAATAAATGGAGAAATCAAATTTAAAGACCCAGCTGTGGCAGGTTCCGCCTATGCACTGGATTAACGCCCACTCCTGAGATGAGGGCGGAAGGGACTCTCAGTTATTAGATGAGTGGCAGTGCAGGATGATGAATGGTTGAATGATTGAATGGGCGGGCCTCTGACGCTGTAAGAGCCGTCAGGTTAAATTATGCCGTAATGACAGCTGTCAATTGTCTGCAAGCACTGGACCATGCTTTTGGTCCGACTGGAGGCCCACTGGAGCTCATGGTGTGGTTTCAAAACATGCGTCAGGAGAAGGGAGAGAAGCGTTCTGATTTTATTTTTCTTCTAGAGAGGCAGCTAAATTGCTTGCGACGCAGAGGGGTCATTCCGGAGGCTGAGTTGGATGAGTTAAGAATGGACCAGATAGTCAGGGGCACCCAGTCCTATGGCCTGATTTCGTGCCGTCTCCTGCATCTTTTGTTGAACTGATCAGAGAGGTACAGAAAGAGGAGAACGCGGCGGAGGCGCGGGAGGACTCAGTCAGCAGTGTACACTCCTCGTTAGTAGTCCCCTGCGGTGAAGTGACCACAGATACCCTACCCCGGGGAGCCGTTGAGGAGATTGTGGGAGAGTTGAGAACGGAGATACGTCGCCTGTAATCAGCGGGTGTGACCCCGCCCCCATTAGTTGCAGCTGACGAGGGCGGATTCCCCAAGGGGTCGAACAATGCAGGTGTCACGCCAGAAGGAGAGAGAGCCCCCAGGTACCACAGCAGGGACAGCCGTACGGAAAACTTAGAGGAGACACTGAGAGGGAGCGGCCTAGTATCTCTAGGGAACACCTATCCGGCAATGTAACAAGAATCCCCAAAGCAACAGATCCTATTCCTGAATGCTTAGTGGTTCCACGCTCCAGTGTGTCACTGTGGATAGAGAGTAATTACGATAAAGCCATACTCGAAACCAGGTCGCAGGTCACGTTTCTGTACCGTTCGTTTTACAACCGGTATCTGACGCACATACCCTTGACAGCATTGGACGCACTGGAGATTTGAGGACACAGTGCTGTTGATCATCCATACGACGGTTATTTGTCAGTGAAACTGGAGGCTGATGTGGGAGTGTCTGGGGTTCTTGATATAGTGGTCCTGTTTTGTCCGGAACCTGTTGAGAAGGGCGGCGTTTCAATACTGGTACGGACCAACACACCTCTAGTAGACCCGGTATTTCGAGCTGCTTTTGAGGAAGTGTGTGGCAGCATTGGTCTGGATACCTAATTTAAGCAAGGGACTGTGTGGTTCAGCCAGTCGAAGCTAATAGTGGTACCGCCTGGGGAAGAACAGAGAGTGATGGGGACCCCCACATTTCCCGGAGTGATTGAGGGCGAAACCCTCTTTGTGGATGTTCCGGAAGATCACGAGGGGAAGTCCGGATTTCCTGCTTGGGTACTGGTGAGGTCCGAATTTCTGAAGCCCTCGATTGTACAGGCAAGCAGGATGGCAGTGATTTTCAGGAACACTACGAATAGGGAGGTCAGCTTGCAGCTGGTGATGTCCCTGGCGCATTTTATTCCCGGTGACGGTAATGTCTCGTGTCACTGTCAGGCACGCCGGGGAGGGACTATTGGAAAAGGGGTGGGTGGAGTTGATCGCTGAGACAATCAACTCGGGGGAATGCCCGGTACCGCCGGGTTAAGGAAAGGAGTCTGGTAGAGAAGATGTTGAAGATGAAAGGTGTCTTTTCCATTGGCCAGTGTGATGTGGGTCGTTCCAAGAGCACTGCACACACTCTGCGGGTGACCGAGGACACGCCTTTTAGAGAGAGGTCGCGGCGACTGGACCCTGCAGACGTGGAAGACGTGCGGCAGCATTTGTGTAAACTGAAGGAAGCTGGGATCATCACTGATTCCCGAAGCCCCAAGACGCCCCAGTAGCAGTGGCCCAGAAGAAGAACGGGAAGGTACGCATGAGTGTGAACTATAGGACTCCGAACACTGCACCGTCCGTGACCAGTATACAGTCCCGAGTGACGAAGAGGTGCGAGGTGGTTTAGTGTGCTCGATTTGAGTAGTGGATATTACCAGATCCCGATGGTTGATGACGTCATTTATATGTCCCCTGGGATTCTTCCAGTTCGAAAGGATGCCCCACGGCATATTGGGAGCCCTTGTAAACTTCCAGCGGTTCATGGAGAAGACTGAGGGGATATGAACTGGTTTGAGGTGTTGGTGTATTTGGATGACCTCATAGTATTTGGATTCAGCTTGGAAGAACATGAAGCGAGGCTGTTGAAGGTTCTTGGCCGCCTGAAAGCTGAAGGGTTAAAACTTTACCTGGACAAGTGCCGGTTCTGCTAAACGTCTGGTAACTATGTCTGAAACAACCTCACGGAATGGAGCAGCGACAGACCCGGCAAAGATAGAAGCGGTGACCATTTGGGCAAGGGCTCAGACTGTGAACGCTCTGCGCTCGTTCTTCGGTTTCTGTGGAAAAATATCGGAGATTCGTGAAGGGAGACGCCAAAGTGAGTCACACATTGATTCAGCTTCTGTGTGGTTACCCTCCCGTGGGGAGAGCGAAAAATTGAAAGCAGCCCTTTGCACAGAGGTGGGATGTAAACTGTGAGGAGCCCTTTCTGTCGCTGAAGGAGCAGCTGACACAGGCGCCGGTGCTGGCTTTTGCGGAACCCCGATTGCCGTATGTACTGCACACATATGATGGTCAAGAGGTTTTTTTAGGGTGCATGAGGGAGTGGACAGTGACGGAGAGTGGGAGAGCATTCCTGACCCTGGGGTGAAGGCCGCGTGTCAGTTTGCAATCACCATGAAGGCAGAGGGAACAGAAAGACAGGATCGTGCGGTGAATCATCTGGCAGCTTCTGATAACGCCATTCCCCAGGTTTACTGTAATCTGACTGCTCTGAAGACAAATCAGCTGCCGGAATTGAGTTCTGCTGAGCGAAATGTACCGGGCATTTGCACTATTTGGTCAGTGGTCGAAAAGAGAGACATGGCTCAGGCTGTGAAGACGAAACACGCTTCGGTGCCTCCATGACTGAAAGAACGCCCTCATTTGGAGTTGAAGAAAACATATCAGTTCAGGTCATCCCCGGGCCGACTGAATGAAATCAAGCCGTGCATTCGCAGCAGACGAATTTTTCTTTACGTCCGATTTACTAAAGCAGTCGGGCGTGGTTAAGATAAAATGGCAGAGATAAGAGATCCAGTATGATACAGTTGATGAAGGGCCAGCAAGTTTATAAGCAGATGATGTGAGTAAGATGCCTGTAGCGAAGGACAAGGGCAGACAGAGCAAAGAGATCAGTTCTACGGCAGAGGTGAATTTCAAATGGCGAGGATTGCAGGACTGACCCTGCCGCATTTAGATGCGTGCAGCATTTAGAATGGAATGGACCGACAATTAGACACTGACGTCATGGGCGTCACTGAGTACCGGCTGAAAGACGGCCGAATGTGGGAGCTTAACATCTAAGGATATCCTTTTTTGTCAACAGCACATGCAGGAAGGCACATGCGTTGGGATGGCTCTGCTGGTAACAGATGATATAACATTTGTAGAAAGATGTTAGGGTCAGAGAATGTGGAATCTTTGTAGGTGGAGTGGGAAATTCTACGAATAAATACACATGTGAATAATATATAGAAGTCAGAATAATAGAGAACATGTGTATATTACTTTGCAAAGGGAGCTCAGAAAGCGCATGTAGGAAGGAAATCGTGAGTTAAATAGGAGGGCAGATTCAGGCAGATAAGGGAGACTGCCAAGCGGAACAGTCATCAATGGAGAGTTCATCGGTCGAAGTGATCTCAGGCAGAACGGTAGGGCATTGTTTCATTCGGGATTCGTCGACAACGGGCCGAAGTGAGGTATGTAAACTCTGAGGAAGAGAAACAGGATAGATGTCTGTGAGGCCAGTGTTCTGTACTGGGTGTGAGATGTGAGAACTCCGGGAGACACCCAGCCTGCTGGACGACTACATGCACATCAGGTGAGTCGAGCTGCTGCTCTTTAGGGACCGAATTAGGGTACTAGACAGGTAGCTCGATGACCTTCGTCCTGTCAAGTAAAGTGATGAGGTGCAGACAGGTGTTATAGGCAAACCAGGATATGACGAGCTCCCTACAGCTCTTATCTGTCACCTCCTCATTCTCCCTTATGAGTTGAAGATAATCAACTGCTTCTCCAGATCGTTCAAACGTTCTCACAGAAGCGGCAGCACGGTGCAGCAGGTGCAGATCTGATTATCCGTAAAGATGGACGCCAAGTAGACCTCTCGCATCGCAAACTCAGTAGCAAACACCGCCTCCGGAGCAATTGGCACTGTAAGATGAGAAATGGAGAAGTACGAGCACAATGATAAAGTTGTTACCTCCCTTAAGTCTGAGGAACTGAGACAGGCGCACTCTAAAACTTAGCACAGTAAAAAGGCACTGCCGCGAAGCTGCAACTGAACTTTCCGCCGTTCCTGTTGAATCCGTCTCCGTTGACTGGACCCTTCACGACACGCATGCCTCTGCATGTTGGTCAAATTACTGGTATTTCCACCGTGAAGACAGATGCAAACTACCTATTCCACTCATCCATCCACCATCATTTCCCTGAATTCCATTCAAAGCTCTCCAGCACAATTTGCAATAGCCCATTGTTTTTGTCTCCGTATTTTCAATTCTGTTCTTTTGATGTCCACCTTAATCTCACAAAGTGCTCTGCTGAGATCTCACGTGACTTCCACATCCAGATCTTAAACCCAGTTCATGTGCTCAGCCTTTCGCCCCGTTTCATAACTCACCCGAGATCGGCCCCCGCTCTGATCTCCCCTCCCTGCACCGAGCCCGTCCCAGTTCTGCGTCGCTCAGCATCCCGCTTTGCTGGCACGTCCGCTGATTCTTTGTCTTTTTGTTCACATTGTTCAAAGTCATTCACTTTGGCACTAACGTTCTGACGTGAGAACAAAGTGACGCTCTCTTATGATCGGGAAATGGTTCAAATTATGGTTTAATGAGACGGGAAGCAGATGAGTTCCGGATTACGGAGATATAAGTATTTCTATTTTGCCCACAGGGCCGACGAACATACCACAACTGCACCTCCGATGCCTACTCGCCTTGACAGGTAAATGGAAATCGAAGACAGTGATTATGCGCGGGACGAAAAATGAACCAGAAGTGCTGCTGTATCGCGCGGGTGGTGTCGGGAGCGCTCTCGTAATACCATGTAATTTAGCTCGTTAAGCAATCACATATATGTCAACTTGTTAAAGGGTTTCCAAAAGCCGAAGAAAACAACAATTGACTTTTCTCGTTGGTCAGAATTACTGGAGCTGTTAGGCGTGGTTAAACGAATATGGCAGTTCTCAGGGATTGAGTATGATACGATTGATGTCGAGCCCGCAGTAGAGGATGTGTGCATTATGCTTGTAAGGGAGGACAAGTCAATGATTGATTACAAATGCCGACAGAGCAAAGAGTTAAATTCTACCACAGAAACAATGTTCAAAGGGCGAAGAATTCAGGATTGAAGATTCCCCATGTAGATCCAGGCAGCCTTCAGAATGAAGAAGAGGAACTCGTGGTGCAACCAGAATCTGGTCGCTATAACGTCGTGGGCGTCTTTGAGTAGCGGCTGAAAGAATGCCACAGTAGAGAGCTCAGCATCTGTGGATATACTTTGTATTTAAAGGACAGACGGGAAGGCGTATGCGGTGGCGTGGCCCTGTTGATATCAGAAGACATTAATTCTTTAGAAAGAGGTGAGAGAGAAAGTGGATACGTTGTAGGTGGAGTTAGGAATCTGTAAGATAAAAAAATATATATTTGTGCTCGGGTTTACTCAGGGAAAGTTATCTTGGACTGGCTTTTCTGTAATAACTCAGGTTTTACTCGGAAGCGTAAGGAAAATGAACCCCGAGGAGACAGTGATTGTATTATGATTGTATTATACTTAAATTTCAGATGAAAATGTATAACTCACATGTAGCAGTATTGCAATGGAATTAAGGGATGTCGAGGGGCATGAGAGAGGTGCTTGCCCAGGTGGATTGGAGGGGACTATCGGAGCGGTTAATGGCACACCTGAAATTAATAAAAATTATAGTAGTATCTCAGAAGACGCAGGACACATATGAACCACAGAAGGTGAGATTCACAAGTGGCCAGGATGGCAGCTAATGGACGATAAGGACTGCATGAAAGCTAAAGAAAGGGCAGTTAAGGTAGCAAAAGTGAGAAGACAGTTGGAGGATTAGGATGCTTTTAAAATATATATATTTTTTAAAACACCCAATAAGCTATGTGAGGGATATATTGACATATAAGAGTAAACTAGCAAATACGATATGGTCAGGATAGTAAAAGTCGTTTTAAATTTTTTTAAAAGTTATATAAAGGAAAAATGGAATTTAGAGTTGATATTGGAACACTGGAAAATGATGCGGGTGCGGAAGTAATAGTGGCAAAGAAATCGCCGATGTCCAACTGGTATACTGCATCTTTCTTCATCGTGGACAACTCCTATACATTGTACAAGGCATTGGTAAGGACGAATTTGGAGTACTGTGTACAGTTCTGGTCACCGAATTATCGGAAAGATGTCAACAAAATAGAGAGAGTACAGGGAAGATTTACTAGAATGTTACCTGGGTTTCAGCACCTAAGTTACAGAGAAAGGTTGACAAGTTAGGTCTTTATTATTTGGAGCGCTGAAGGTTGAGGGGGCCGTGGATAGGTTTCATTTTTCCATTGAGAGTAGGGGATATTCAAAGAAAGCATTGAGTTGAGAGTAAGGGGACAAAAGTTTAGGGGTAACACGAGGGGGAATTTCTTTACTCAGTGAGTGGCAGCTGTGTGGAACGAGCTCCTGGTGGAAGTGGTAGAGGCAGGTTCCATTTTGTCATTTTAAAAAATGGATTTGTATATGCACAGGAAAGGATTGGTGGGTTATGGGCTGAGTGCAGGTAAGTGGGAAGAGGTGACTGTAATCGTTCGGCACGGAATAGGAGGGACGAGTTGGCCTGTTTACGTGCTGTAAATGTTATATGGTTATATGATTATATGGTGGGCTTCCGGATGGGGTAGACTTGGAGTGAGGGTCCGAAGGATAGCGACGATTGGAGGTGGTCGATTTTGAACGGTTGTCCTATGAGCGAGCTGTAACTTGACTCACAGATTGTTTAATAAGATTGGGCTTTTTTCCCTTTTATTTCGTTTCTCTACTAACCAGATAATCAAAGGAAGATTTATAAAACTTAATTGTTTAGACGCATATTGTGTATTGTTTGTTATTTCGGGGTACTGATTGGTAACAGGGGACAGATCCCACAGCATCCACCCAAAGGAGAGTTCTTAAGTTTGGCCAGGCCGGGCGGTATCAGCCCCTCTATTAAGCCGCTAGGCGAAGCGAGATTTACAAGTGTGGGGGCTCGTCTTGGATTGAATCCGTTGGATGCGTGTGATTACCCTGAGCAATAAACGAGTGGAGAAAATATTCGTACTCCGGATGAATTGTTAATTCCACTGTTAATACCCTTAAGGTTGCGATTCTGAGTGGAGGTTTGATGAAAAGGCGGGCGCAGGTCTTGTTTTAATGCAGACCAGCGCTGAGGCAGCTGGGGGCGGGTTCCATCATTTCTGAGGAGTGCGGGGAAAGAGTGGTCGGATTTGAAATGACTAAATAGACCACGTCCCACGTGAAGAGTAAGAATTACTGGTAATATCCGCTCTTAATTCTCTGAAGAATAACTGGAGAAATCAGATTCAAAGTCCCAGCAATGGCAGGCTCCGCCTCTGCACTGGAATAACGCACACTCCTAAAGGAGCGGAGGAGTATGAGATGAGGGCGGAAGGGACTCTCAGTTGTTAGATGAGTGGCAGTGCAGGATGATGAATGGTTGAATGATTGAATGGGCGGGCCGCTGACGTGAGAGCCGTCAGGTTAAATTATGCCGTAGCGACAGCTGTCAATTGTCTGCAAGCACTGGACAATGATTTTAGTCCGACTGGAGCCCCAGTGGAGCTCATGGTGTGGTTTCAAAACGTGTCTGGAGAAGGGAGAGAAGCTAAATTTTATGTTTTTAGATTGTATTTTTCGTCTAGAGAGGCGGATAAATTGCTTGCAGCGCAGAGGGGACATTCGGGAGGCTGAGTGCGAAGAGTTAAGGGTGGACCAGATAACCAGGGCACCCAGCCCCATGACCTGATTTTCTGGGGTCTCCGAAAGTCTCAAAAGTCGCGCCCCCTCCATCTTTTGTTGAGCTGATCAGAGAGGTACGGAAAGAGGAAAACGCGGCGGAGGCGCGGGAGGACTCAGTCAGCAGGGTACAATCCTCGGTAGTAGTCCGCTGCGGTGAAGTGGCTACAGATACCCTATCCCGGGGAGCCGTTGAGGTGATTGTGGGAGAGTTGAGGACAGTAACGTCGGCTGTAATCAGCAGGTGTGATCCCGCCCCCATATGATGGAGCTGACGGGGGGGGGGGGGGATGGTGCTGTATCGCCAAGGGGACGAACAATGCAGGTGTTACGCCAGAAGGAGAGTGAGCCCACGGGTACATCAGCAGGGAGAGTCGTTTGAAAAACTTACAGGAGACACTGAGAGGGAACGGCCTGATGTCTTTGGGGGAACACCTTCCCGGAAAAGTACCAAGAATTCCCGGAAGCAAAAGACCCTATTCCTGAAGGCTTAGTGGTTCCATGCTCCAGTGTGTCACTGTGGACAGAGGGTAATTACGATAAAGCCATACTCGACACAATGTCACAGATCACGTTACTGCACCGTTCGATTTACAACCGGTATCTGACGCATTTACCCTTGACACCATTGGACGCACTGGAGATTTGAGGACTCAGTGCTGGTGATTATCTATACGACGGTTATTTGTCAGTGAAACTGGAGTTCTCGGAGGCTGATGTGGGAGTGTCTGGGGTTCTTGATACAGTGGTGCTGTTTTGTCCGGAACCTGCTGAGAAGGGCGGCGTTTCAATACTTGTATGTTCCTCTGGTGGACCCAGTGTTTCGAGCTGCTTTTGAGGAAGTGTGTGGCAGCATTGGTCTGGATACCTAATTTAAGCAAGGGAGTGTGTGGTTCAACCAGTCGAAGCTAATAGTTGTACCGTTCGGGGAAGTACCGAGGGTGATGGGGACCCCCAAATTTCCCGGAGTGCCTGAGAGCGAAACCCTCTTTGTGGATGTTCCGGAAGATCACGAGGGGAAGTCCAGATTTCCTGCTTGGGTACTGGTGAGGTCCGAACTACAGAAGCCCTCGTTTGTACAGGCAAGCAGGATGGCAGTGATTTTCAGGAACACTACGAATAGGGAGGTCATTTTCAAGCTGGGGATGTCCCTGGCGCATTTTATTCCCGGTGACGGTAATCTCTAGTGTCACTGTGAGGCACGCCGGGGAGGGACTATTGGAAAAGGGCTGGGGGGAGTTGATCGCTAAGTCAATCAACTCGGGGGAATGCCCGGTACCGCCGGGTTAAGGAAAGGAGTCTGGTAGAGAAGATGTTGAAGATGAAAGGTGTCTTTTCCATTGGCGAGTGTGATGTGGGTCGTTCCAAGAGCACTGCACACACTCTCCGGGTGACCGAGGACACCCCGTTTAGAGAGAGGTTGCGGCGACTGGACCCTGCAGACGTGGAAGACGTACGGCAGCATTTGTGTAAGCTGAAGGAAGCTGGGATCATCACTGATTCCCGAAGCCCCAAGACGCCCCAGTAGCAGTGGCCCGGAAGAAGAACGGGAAGGTACGCATGTGTGTGAACTATAGGACTCTGATCACCGCAACGTCCGTGACCAGTATACAGTCCCGTGTGTCGAAGAGGTGCGAAGTGGTTTAGTGTGCTGGATTTGAGTAGTGGATATTACCAGATCCCGATGACTGATGACGTCATTTATATGTCCCCTGGGATTCTTCCAGTTCGAAATGATGCCCCAGGGCATATTGGGAGCACTTGTAAACTTCCAGCGGTTCATGGAGAAGACTGCCGGGGACATGAACTGGCTTGAGGTGTTGCTGTATTTGGATGACCTCATAGTATTTGGATTCAGATTGGAAGAACATGAAGCGAGGCTACTGAAGGTGCTCGGCCGCCTGAAAGCTGAAGGGTTAAAACTTTCCCGGACAAGTGCCGGTTCCGCTAAACGTCTGGTAGCTATGTCTGACACAACCTCACGGAATGGAGCAGCTACAGACCCGGCAAAGATAGAAGCGGTGACCATTCGGGCAAGGGCTCAGACTGTGAACGCTCTGCGCTCGTTCTTCGGGTTCTGTGGGAGGCTGAAGGCCTGAAATTTTGAGAGTTCAGAGTTTGTATGTTCCTGGCAGGGATAAAGGCAAAGTGAATAAGGATCAGGAATCTTGATTCTCTAGGGATATTGGATCTCAGATAAAGAAGAAGAGAGAGATTTATGACATGTATTGGAAACAGAGAGCAAATCAGGCGCTTGTGGAATATAAATAGTGCAGAAAAATAACACTTAGGAAAGAAATCAGGAGGGCTAAAATAAGACATGAGGTTGCTTTTGCAGTCAAGGTGAAGGATACTCCAAGGAGCTTCAACAGGATTATGAAGAACAAAAGGATAGTAATGGATAAAATTAGTCCTCTTGAAGATGGAGTGGTCGGCTATATGTGGAATCAAAAGAAATGTGGAAGATCTTAAATTCTGTTTTTTGCGCGTCTGTATTTCCTAAGGAAACTGACATGAAGTCAACCTAAACAGGGCAAAAAAGCAGTGAGGTCATGGAACCTATACAGATTGAAGAGGAGGAGGTGCTTGCTATCTTGAGAGAAATCAGGGTAGCTAAATCCCCAGGACATGGAAGGGTTTTCCCTCGGACCTTGAAGGAGACTAGTCTTGCAATTGAGGGGCCCTGGCAGATATATTTAAAATGTCGGTATCTACGGGTGAGGTGTCGGATGACTGGAGGATAGCTCATTTTGTTCTGCTGTTTACAAAAGTCTCTGAAGTTAATCCCGAAAATTTTAGGCCAGTAAGTTTGAAGTTGGTAGCACGTAAATTATTGGAAGGGTTACTAAGAGATAGATGTACAAGTATTTGGATAGACAGGGACTTAATAGGGAGAGTCAGCATGGCTTTGTGTGTGGTACGTCATGTTTCACAAATCTATTAGAATTTTTCGAGGAGGTTACCAGGGATGTGGATGAAGGGAAGGCAGTGGATGTTGTCTACATGGACTTCAGTCAGGCCTTTGACAAAGTCCTGTATAGGAGGTTAGTTAGCAATATTTTCTGTCGCTAGGTACACATGGCGAGGTAATAAACTGGATTAGAGATTGGCTCATTGGGAGAAGCCAGAGAGCGGTAGTAGAGGGTTGTTTCTCTGAGTGGAGGCCTGAGACTAGTGGTATGCCACAGGGATCAGTGCTGGGTCCATTGTTATTAGTCATCTATATCAATGATCTGGATGATAATGTGGCAAATTGGACCAGCAAGTTTGTTGAACATACAAAGTTTTGAGGTGCAGTGGACGGTGAGGAAGGTTTCCAAATCTTGCAGAGGGATTTGGACCAGCTGGGAAAATGGCGTCAAAAATAGCAGATAAAGATTAATACAGACAAGTGTGAGGTATTGCACTTTGGAAAGACAAACTAAGGTAGAACATACAATGGTAGAGCCCAGAGGAGTACAGTAGAACAGCGAGATCTGGGAATACAGGAATAAAATTCTCTAAAAGTGGCGTCACATGTAGATAGGGTCGTAAAGAAGCTTTTGGTATGTTGACCTTTATAAATCAAAGTATTGAGTATAAGAGTTGGAATGTTATGGTTAGTTTGTATAAGGCATTGGTGAGGCCGAATTTGGAGTATTGTGAGCTGTTCTGGTCACCTAATTACAGGAAGGATATCAATTAGTTCGAAAGAGTGCAGAGAAGGTTTACAAGGATGTTGCTGGGACTTGAGAAAATGAGTTACGTAGAAAGTTTGAATAGGTTAGGGCTTTATTCCCTGGAGCGTAGAAGAATGAGGGGAGATTTGACAGAGGTATATGAAATTATGATGGGTATAGATAGAGTGAATGCAAACAGGATTTTTCCATTGAGGCTATGGGAGTAAACAACAGTGAACATGGGTTAAGGTTGAAGGGGGTAAAGTTTATAGGTAACATGGGGGGGGGGAGCTTCTTCACACAGAGAGTGGTGAGAGTGTGGAATGAGCTGCCAGTTGAAGTGGTGAATGCAGGCTCACTTTTAACATTTAAGACAAACTTGGTCAGGTACTTGGATGAGAGGTGTATGGAGGGATATAGGCCAGGTGCAGGTCGGTGGGACTAGGCTGAAAAATGGTTCAGCACAGTCAAGAAGCGACAAAAGGAATGTTTTTGAGCTGTAGTGTTCTATGGTTCTATGACTGTTGTATGCATTCTAGCCAATCGGGATTTTGTCGCCCTGTCTTTTGAAGCTGGTAGGAGTTGATTTTGAGGGCTTATGCCAGAGAGGGAGGGACATGAGGAGAGAAGGCGCAAATGGAGAGATTTGGTAGACCGCCGGACGGGGTGGACTCGGAGCGATGGTCCCAAGGGTAGCGACGATCAGAGGAGGTCGATGTTGAACTCCTGTCTGCGCTCTGAAACTGGTATGCAGCGTAAGACAGTCCAGAGATCCCAGGAATTAACCTCGTGAATCTACGCTGCACTTCCTCTACAGCCAGGATGTCCTTCCTTAACCCTGGAGACCAAAACTGTACACAATACTCCAGGTGTGGTCTCACCAGTGCTCTGTACAAATGCAAGAAGATTTCCTTACTCTTGTACTCAATTCCCTTTGTAATAAAGGCATGGCTGCTTGGTGATCGCTCGGACCCGATCTGAGACACTCCTGATCCTGGCAACTGGCAGACAACCTCCTCTGGCTACGCTGTCCCTTATCAAGACAGCGGTCATCTTTACCTCTCTGCTCTTTGAGCCACAGCACCAGTCTCAGTGCAGGAGTCCCGCTGTCTGTGTCTCCCCGTCATTGATCGTCCTCCACAATAGCTTCTAAAGTTTACTCATAATTGTGGATAAATTGCTACAGGTGTATTCTGTGCTTGCTGTGCATTTCCTTTGTTTTACTTGACAATCACACAGCTACGGTCTACTGCAAACTAGCTCCCTATTGCTCCTTTCTGTCACCTCTTCATTGTCCCGAATGTGTGGAAGATCATCGGCTGCTTTTCGATTTATTTCATACTTTCTTTCAGAAGATGCAACTCGGTGCAGTTTTTGCAGATTTGTCTATCGAAGAGGGATTCGTCAGATAAGGCGGAAAGTTCAATTGCATGTACTCAAGCCTGTACACATGCAATTGAACTTTCCGCCTTATCTAACGAATCCCTCTCTGTAGATTGGTTGCCGCACACATCATCGCACTTGAATGTTGGCCAAATTACTAGTGTCTTCCGCAGTGATGGTCAATGTAAATACTAATGGCGCTCATCCACCATGTCTCTGAATCCTATTCAAACCCCTCCAGCAACATGTTCAATTTATAATTGTACCTTCTAGACTATTGCTTCTTGTTTCGCTATCTAAAAATCTGTTCTTCTAGGATTCCAGGGTTGTCCGTCTTAATTGTACAAAGTGCGTTCATGAGGTCTCACGTCGTTATCCACAGCCAGATCTTCAACTCATTTCAGGTGCTCGGCCTTGTGCCCTGTTTAATAACTCACCCGAGCTTTGGCCCAGATCTCGGCTCCCCTCGCTGCTCGCTGACCGTCACAGTTCTGCATCGCTAGGCATTCCGCTTTGCTGGCAAGTCCTCTAAACCTTTGTTTATTTCAGATTCTTCAAACAGATCCCTTTTCAAACTAACCTGCTCGAATGTCTTGACAGCGAATGAGAAATGTGGTACGCTCTGACAGGACTGGGAAATGGACCAAAGGGTGGTTTAAGAAGTCGGGAGGTGATTACGCGTTACTGAGAAAGATTTTTCTAATTTTCCCCACAGGAAAAGCAGATGCAGAACATCTTCATCTCAGCGACGTTGTCAAAGGCGCTTGTAAGTAGAATTCGAAGACCAGGTCTGTGCACGGGGCGACTAAAGTGTTGCCGTATCGGGTGGCTGCTCCGCCTGACGGACGGGTCGGAAACGCTTCGGTAACACTATGCGATCCTAGCTCGTTAACCAGCTTCGTGCGGCACGTTGTTGTCCTTAATAAGTTCCCTCATAAGCTGCAGCTCAGTGCACCTGGTGCAGATTTGTTTATCCGAGAGGGTGGACGAGGTCTAGACATCCCGCATTGCAAAAACACCGCCGCTGTACCAATTCTCGCTAACCGACGAGGAATGGATAAATAAAATCAAGTGATAAAGTTGCCGATAATTTTCCACCGCCTACGCTTGAGGATCTTGGACTGGCGCGCTCTAAAGCCTAACACGCACAAGTGCATTGCTGCGACACACGCGCTTGAAATTTTCCGCTTTCCCATTGAATCCCTCTCTGTCTATGGGTGTCCGCACAACACATTTCCCTTGAGATGTTGATCAGAACACTGGTGTCTTCCACAGTGAAGACAGATTCAAAGTACCTGTTGCGCTTATCCATCATTTCCCTGAGTCTCATTCAAACTTCTCCAGCGTCACGTTCAATTTGTAACTGTGCCTTAAAACCTATCGCTTATTCTTTCCATATCTTCAAATGTGTTTTTCCAGGGCCCCTTTGTTGTAGACCTTAGTTGTACAAAGTGCGCTGTTGAGATCTCACGTGATCATCTATTGCCAGCTCTTCAACTCACTGCATGTGCTCAGCCTTTAACCCTGTTTAGTATCTCAGCCGAGATGTGTTCCATCCTTGAGCTCCGTCTCTGCACTGGGGCGGTCGCGGTTCTGCGTCGCTATATATCCAACTTTGCTGACAGGCCCAGTCATTCGTTGTTCTCATCACATTCTTCAAACTCATTCCTTTTCGAAATGACCTGTTGGAACGTTCTGATTAAAGTTAAAAACAGTGCACAGTGAGAGGACCGGGAACAAGTTCAAAGGTTGGGTTAATGAGCCGCGAAGCAGATAGGCTCCAGATTACATAGAGATAATTGTTTCTATTTTGCTCACAGGTTTCACCACGGCAGTCCACTTGCAGGGGTGGCAGTTTTTCAACTTGAGGGGTAAGTGGAAATTGAAGACTGACTGTTTTGTTGTATCGAGTGGGTGTTCAAACTAATGGTAGGGTCGGGGGTGCTCCGTTAACACTATGTCATCTTAGCTTGTTAAGCCGCCTCATCTGTAGAACTTTGTGAAAGCCTTTCAGAAAATCTAATAAAACAATAATTGATTTTTTATGCGTCCGATTTACTAGAGCAGTCGGGCGTGGTTAATATAATATCGCAGAGATAGGGATCCAGTATGATACATTTGATGCAGGGCCAGCAAGTTTAGAAGCAGATGATGTGAGTAAGATGCCTGTAGCGAAGGACAAGGGCAGACAGAGCAAAGAGATCAGTTCTACGGCAGAGCTGAATTTCAAATGGCGAGGATGCTGGACTGACCCTGCCGCATTTAGATGCGTGCAGCATTTGGAATGGAATGGACCGACAATTAGACACTGACGCCATGGGCATCACTGAGTACCGGCTGAAAGACGGCCGAATGTGGGAGCTTAACATCTGAGGATATCCTTTTTTGTCAACAGCACATGCAGGAGGGCACATGCGTTGGGATGGCTCTGCTGGTAACAGATGATATAACAGCTGTAGAAAGATGTTAGGGTCAGAGAATGTGGAATCTTTGTAGGTGGAGTGGGAAATTCTACGAATAAATACACATGTGAATAATATATAGAAGTCAGAATAATAGAGAACATGTGTATATTACTTTGCAAAGGGAGCTCAGAAAGCGCATGTAGGAAGGAAATCGTGAGTTAAATAGGAGGACTGATTCAGGCAGATAAGGGAGACTGCCAAGCGGAACAGTCATCAATGGAGAGTTCATCGGTCGAAGTGATATCAGGCAGAACGGTAGGGCATTGGTTCATTCGGGATTCGTCGACAACGGGCCGAAGTGAGGTATGTAAACTCTGAGGAAGAGAAACAGGATATATGTCTGTGAGGCCAGTGTTCTGTACTGAGTGTGAGATGTGAGAAATCCGGGAGACACCCAGCCTGCTGGACGACTACATGCACATCAGGTGAGTCGAGCTGCTGCTCTTTAGGGACCGAATTAGGGTACTAGACAGGTAGCTCGATGACCTTCGTCCTGTCAAGAAAAGTGAGAAGGTGTAGACAGGAATTATAGTCAAGCCAGGATATGATTGGCTCCCTACAGCTCTTATCTATCACCTCCTCATTCTCCCTTATGAGTTGAAGATAATCAACTGCTTCTCCAGATCGTTCAAACGTTCTCACAGAAGCGGCAGCACCGTGCAGCAGGTGCAGATTTGATTCTCCATAAAGATGGACGCCATGTAGACCTCCCGCATCATAAACTCAGTAGAAAACACTGCCTCCGGAGCAATTGGCACTGCCAGATGAGAAATGGAGAAGTACGAACACAATGATAAAGTTGTTACCTCCCTTAAGTCTGAGGAACTGAGACAGGCGCACTCTGAAACTTAGCACAATAAAAGGCACTGCCGCAAAGCTGCACTTGAACTTTCCGCCGTTTCTGTTGAATCCCTCTCCGTTGACTGGACCCGTCACGACACGCATGCCTCTGCCTGTTGGTCAAACTACTGGTATCTTCCACAGTGAAGACAGCTGCAAACTACCTATTCCGCTCATCCATCCATCCATCATTTCCCTGAACTCCATTCAAAGCTCTCCAGCACAATTTGCAATAGCCCATGTTTTTGTCTCCGTATTTTCAATTTTGTTCTTTTGATGTCCACCTTAATCTCACAAAGTGCTCTGCTGAGATCTCACGTGACCTCCACATCCAGATCTTCAACCCAGTTCATGTGCTCAGCCTTTCGCCCCGTTTCATAACTCACCCGAGATCGGCCCCCGCTCTGATTCCCCCCTCCCTGCACCGAGCCCGTCCCAGTTCTGCGTCGTTCAGCATCCCGCTTTGCTGGCACGTCCGCTGATTCTTTGCCTTTTGTACACATTGTTCAAAGTCATTCACTTTGGCACTAACGTTCTGACGTCAGAACAATGTGACGCTCTCTTAGGATCGGGAAATGGTTCAAATTGTGGTTTAATGAGACGGGAAGCAGATGGGTTCTGGTTTACGGAGATATAAGTATTTCTATTTTGCCCACAGGGCCGACGAAAATACCACAACTGCACCTCCGGTGCCTACTCGCCTTGACAGGTAAATGGAAATCGAAGACAGTGACTATGCGCGGGACGGAAAATGAACCAGAAGTGCTGCTGTATCGCGTGGGTGCTCAAACTGACGGTAGTGTCAGGAGCGCTCTCGTAATACTATGTAATTTAGCTCGTTAAGCAATCACATATGTATCAACTTGTTAAAGGGTTTCCGAAAGCCGAAGAAAACAACAATTGACTTTTCTTTTTGGCCAGAATTACTGGAGCCGTTGGGCGTGGTTAAATAAATATGGCAGGTCTCAGGGATTGAGTATGATACGATTGATGTCGAGCCCGCAGTAGAGGATGTGTTTCAATATGCTTGTGAGGGAGGACAAGTCAATGATTGATTACAAATGCCGACAGAGCAAAGAATTAAATTCTACCACAGAAACAAAGTTCAATGGGCGAAGAATTCAGGATTGAAGATTCCCCATGTAGATCCAGGCAACCTTCAGAACTCGTGGTGCAACCAGAATTTGGTCGCTATAACTTCGTGGGCGTCATTGAGTAGCGGCTGAAAGACCAGCTGGAAATATGGGCTGAAAAAATAGCAGATAGAGATTAATACAGACAAGTGTGAGGTATTGCACTTTGGAAAGACAAACCAAGGTAGAACATACAATGGTAGGGCACTAAGGAGTACAGTAGAACAGAGGGATCTGGGAATGCAGGTACAGAATTCCCTAAAAGTGGCGTCACGGGTAGATAAGGTCGTAAACAGAGCTTTTGGTCCGTTGGCCTTTATAAATCAAAGTAGATAGATAGATAGATAGATAGATAGATAGATAGATAGATAGATAGATAGATAGATAGATAGACAGATAGACAGATAGATAGATAGATAGATAGATAGATAGATAGATAGATAGATAGATAGATAGATAGATAGATAGATAGATAGATAGATACTTTATTCATCCCCATGGGGAAATTCAACTTTTTTCCAATGTCCCATACACTTGTTGTAGCAAAACTAATTACATACAATACTTAACTCAGTAAAAAATATGATATGCATCTAAATCACTATCTCAAAAAGCATTAATAATAGCTTTTAAAAAGTTCTTAAGTCCTGGCGGTAGAATTGTAAAGCCTAATGGCATTGGGGAGTATTGACCTCTTCAGCCTGTCTGAGGAGCATTGCATCGACAGTAACCTGTCGCTGAAACTGCTTCTCTGTCTCTGGATGGTGCTATGTAGAGGATGTTCAGAGTTATCCATAATTGACCGTAGCCTACTCAGCGCCCTTTGCTCAGCTACCGATGTTAAACTCTCCAGTACTTTGCCCACGACAGAGCCCGCCTTCCTTACCAGCTTATTAAGACGTGAGGCGTCCCTCTTCTTAATGCTGCCTCCCCAACACGCCACCACAGTACTGAGTATAAGAGTTGGAATGTTACGGTGAGGTTGTTTAAGGCATTGGTGAGGCCGAATTTGGAGTATTGTGTGCAGTTCTGGTCACCAAATCACAGGAAGGATATCAATTAGTTTGAAAGAGTGCAGAGAAGGTTTACAAGGATATTGCCGGGATTTGAGAAACTGAGTTACAAAGGAAGTTTGAATAGGTTAGGGCTTTATTCCCTGGAGCGTAGGAGAATGAGGGGAGATTTGATAGAGGTATATGAAATTATGATGGGTATAGATAGAGTGAATGCAAAGAGGCTTTTTCCACTGAGGCTAGGGGAGAAAAAAACAGTGGACATGGGTTAAGGGTGAAGAGGGAAAAGTTTATAGGTAACATGGGGGGTGAGCTTCTTCACACAGAGAGTGGTGAGTGTGTGGAATGAGCTGCCAGTTGAAGTGGTGAATGCAAGCTCACTTTTAACATTTAAGAAAAACTTGGTCAGGTACTTGGATGAGAGGTATATGGAGGGATGTAGGCCAGGTGCAGGTCGGCGGGACTAGGCTGAAAAATGGTTTGGCACAGCTAAGAAGCGCCAAAAGGCCTGTTTCTGTGCTGTAATGTTCTACGGTTCTATGACTGTTGTATGCATTCTAGCCAATCGGAACTTTGTCGCCCTGTCTTTTGAAGCTGGTAGGAGTTGATTTTGCGGGCTTTTGCCGGAGAGGGAGGGACATGAGGAGAGAAGGCGCGAATGGAGAGATTTGGTAGACCGCCGGATGGGGTGGACTCGGAGCACGGGTCCCGAGGGTAGCGACGATCAGAGGAGGTCTATGTTGAACGATCGACCTGTGACTGAGATCCAACTTTGCGCTCTGACTGTTTAATAAGATTTTTTATTTTTCTTTTATTTCGTTTCTCGACTAACCAGATAGTCAAACTAACAGCTATAAAGATAAATCGTTTAATCGCATATTGTGCAGTGTTTGCTGTTTCGGGGTACTGTTCTGTAACAGAGGACACATCGCGCAGCATCCACCCAAACATGATTCCTTACGTTTGCCCGGGCCGGGGTTTATCACCCATTATATTAAGCCGCTAGGCGAATCGAAGGTTGCATATAAAACAGCTCTTTTAACGCACCACGATGTTGAATACCCAATTCGAAGAAAACTTGCTCAGAACTCGGCTTATTGTTTTAATCCTACGCGCGTTCCTGTCTGAAAGGTATTTCTGTTTACGTATACTTGCTTATTGATCGGTCGCCCCATGAATTTAGAAAATCTACCGTGAATATAGAGATTCACGATCTCGAAAATCCTGCTCATGGACTAGCTCTTTTCACGCACCCCTGGTTTGGATTGTCCACGTGGTACAACAATCGAGAGGATACTGTCCTGTAGGTCCGGTTTGTCAACGTTCTATCGAGCCCCCTTAAACTCTCTCTGCAGAACCTCGTGTTTTTCTCTCTTTATGCTATAGAAACAGAACGATACAACACTTCGCAGGTACTTCGGCCCGCAATGTTGTGCCGACGTTTAAACCATGCCTCTTATATAACCCTCCACCTTAAATTCCTCCATCTACCTGTCTACTAGTCTCTTAAACTTCACTAGTGTATCTGCTTCCATTACTGACTCAAGCAGTGCATTCCACGCACCAACCACTCTCTGAGTAAACAACCATCCTCTAATATCCCCCTTGAACTTCCCTCCCATTACCTTGAAGATATGACCTCTTGTATTGAACAGTGGTGCCCTGGGGAAGAGGCGCTGGCTGTCCACTCTATCTATTCGTCTTAATAAGCCATTTGTGCTTATATACTCCAAGACATTGCTTCTCTCCCTTGCCGTTGGTCATCTCTTGGACCCGATCTGAGTCATCCCTCACCCTGCCAATGGATAGGTAACATATCATCCGGGTATCGTAATGGTGCCCACAGAGTCTCATCTCTATTCTATCACACTGCAGTCATCTTCACCATTCTGCTCTTCTGAGCCACAGCACCACTCTCAGTGCCAGAGACCCGGTGACCGTGTGTCTGTCGTGTTTGACCGACCTCTTCTTATTGTGTTACAGTTCTGGTCACCGAATTATAGGAAAGATATCGACAAAATAGAGAGTACAGAAAAGATTTACTCCCATGTTACCTGGGTTTCAGCACCTAAGTTACAGAGAAAGGTTGAGCAAGTTAGGTCTTTATTCTTTGCAGCGTAGAGGGCTAGGGGGGACTTGATAGAGGCATTTAAAATTATTAGGGGGATGGATAGTGTTGACGTGGATAGGATTTTTCCATTGAGAGTAGGGGAGATTCAAACAAGAGGACACGAGTTGAAAGTTAGGGTGAAAACGTTTAAGGGTAACACGAGGGGGAATTTCTTTACTCAGAGACTGTTAGCTGTGTGGAATGAGCTTCCAGTAGAAGTGGTAGATGCAGGTTCGGTATTGTCATTTAACGTAAAATTGGATGGGTATATGGACGGGAAAGGAACGGAGGGTTATGGGCTGAGTGCGGGCCAGTAGGTCTGGGTGAGTGTAAGGGTCGGCATGGACTGGAAGGGCAGAGATGGCCTGTTTCCGTGCTGTATGGTTATATGGTTATACTGTGGGGAAACTGTCACAGGTGACCTCAGTCCTTGCTGTGCATTCCCGTGACGTTACTTGACAATCACACAGC
Organism: Hemitrygon akajei; assembly: GCF_048418815.1. Lineage (NCBI taxonomy): Eukaryota > Metazoa > Chordata > Chondrichthyes > Myliobatiformes > Dasyatidae > Hemitrygon > Hemitrygon akajei. Next base: position 4,486,291 of record NW_027331948.1, read on the forward strand.
TACTGTCTGCTGCGAACAAAGTACGCTCCTGAGGTCTTGCATGGTCATCCACAGACAGCCCTTCAACCCAGCTCATGTACTCAGCCTTCCGCCCTGCTTAATACCTTACCCGGGCTCTGGCCAGCTCTCGGCTCCCCCTCTGCTCACTGTCCTTTGCAGTTGTGCCTCGCTGAGCATCCCGTCCGGCTGGCAAGTCCTCTAATCCTTTGTTTACTTCACACGCTTCAAACGGATCCCTTCTCAGGCTGACGTGCTTGAAAATTTTAGCAGCGAATCAGAAATGCATGTCGCCGTGGGTAACATGACCGGGAAATGGCCAAAAGGATGGTTTGATGACAGGGGAAGCGGATTACGGATTCCAGATCACGGAGATATAATCATTTCTATGTTTCCCCACAGGCTCAGCAAACGTAGCATACGCACATCTGCGGGGGCCTTTACCAGTGGCGGGTAAGTTGAAATCAGACTCTGTGACTATGAGCTCCAATGAAGCTCCAGTTCCACCGTATCGGGTGGCTGCTCAAACTGACGGAAAAGGTCGGGTGCGCTTCGGTAACACCATGCGTACTTTGCTCGCTGAGCTTCTTCATGGGCGGCAACTTTTTGAAGCATTTCTGAGAATCTAAGGAAACAATTGACTTTCTCAGATTTACCAGAGCCGTTGAAAGTTATGTAAACTAATATGGCAGTGGACCGGGAAAAGGGATATATTGCTGAGGATGCGCCCATGGGTTTATATGTAGATGCTGTTTGTAGCATTAACGTAAGGGAGGAGATGTCAATGGTTGCGTACAAATGCAGACAGAACAAAGAGTTAAATTCAGGCACAGAGGCAAAGTTCCAAAGGGCGAAGAATGCAGAATGGAAGGTGCTGCATTTAAATGCGCGTGGCATTCAGAATAACGTGGATGAACTCGCGGCGCAATTTGGGATCGGTCGTGGCTGAAAGAACACCATAGCTGGGAGCTTAACATCAAAAGATATACTCTGTATTAAAAGGAAAACCAGGGAGTTTTAGGCGGTGTTATGGATCTGTTGGTATCAGTTGGTAATGCATCTTTCGAAAGAGGTTGCAAAGAGTCCTGGACCGTTGTATCTTTGTAGGCGGAGTTATGAAACCGAAAGGTTATAAACAAAAGCTATTTGGGATGCATATACGGAACTCAAAATAGTAGTCGTGTTTTTGAGATTGCAAAATGAACTAGAAAATGAGTATTAGAAGTGTAAACTCTCAATTATAATGAAGGTCTTCAATATGTAAGGTGATTGATGGAAAAGTTTGGTGTGGGATAACAACACAAGGTATTTGTCGATCGCCTAAGTGATGGCTTTTTTAAGCAGCTGTAGGTTACTCAGGGAGAGGCAATATTAGATTAGTTGTTGTGTAATAAACCAGGCCTTATGTGGGAGATTAAGGTAGGACAAAAAAAACCTTCAGGAGAGAGTGCTCATAATATGATTGAATTTATACTACAATTTGAGAGGGAGTCGCATAACTCACATGAATCAGTACCGCAATGAATTAAAGGGATATAGAGGCCCATGGGAAAGGAGCTTGCCGAGGTGGATTGGAGGAAGATACTGGCTGACTTCACGGGAAATCAGAGATGATGTTTCTGGTTTTAATTTTCCAAGGCACAGGACAGATGTGTACCGCAGAGGAAAATGTTATCAAGTCGCACGGCTAGTCAACCGTGGCTGACAAAGGGCGGTAAGGATTGCATTACAAAAAGGAAAGGACATATGAGGTAGCAAAAGTGAGCGGTAAATTGGATGCTTCCGCTGTTTTTAAAATATCCAGCAAAAGGCAACTAAAAGTGATAAAAAGGGAAGAGATGAAATTTGGTGGCATACTAGCCAATAATATAATGCACGATACCAAAAGCTATTTTCTTCCCGGTTACGTTAAGAGGTATTCACACTGACATTTGAGACGGAGAAGCTAGAGTCATATGTATCATCATTACCACGGCGGAAATGGAATTGCAGTGGCATGAGAGAGGAGTTGGCTAATATTGAATGGAAAGCTGCACCGGCAGCTTTGAAGGCAGAGCAGCAATGGCTGGAATTTCCGAAAGAAATTCGGAAGGCCCAGGTTATATACACCCTTCAGAGGAAGAAGCATTGCAAAGTAAATGAGTGACATCCATGTCTGTCAGGAGGCGTCAAAAGCAACACAAAAGACAAAACGAATTCTTATAGTAGAGCAAACATTAATGGGAAGTTAGAGGACTGGAAACATTTAAAAACCAGCAGAAGAGAAATAAATATTAATTGAAAAGAAAAAATTGGAACGCGAAGACGAACTACCCAATAATATTAAATACGACGTCAAAGGTTTATTCAGATGCATACTGTGTACAAGAGTGACGGGGGTGGATATCGGACTTTTGGAAACAAAGCTGCAGTGTTGGTAATGGGGGACAGGGAAAAGGCGGACGAACTGTACAAGTATTTTGCATCACACGTTACTGTGGAAAGCTTCAGGGGATAGAGAGACACAGCGGGCAGAAGTGTGAGAAGTTGCATTTCAAGGAGGAAAATTTTTGGAAAGGTGTAATGTGGATGTCATCTGTTCGGGATGGCATATATTCCAGGTTTCTGAAGAAGAACTGAAGAGATTGTGGAGGCATTAATTGTCCTGGTTCCGAAATAAATCCTCAGACATGTTTGCGGAGGAATGGCAAATTGCAAATGACACGTAACTCCTCAAGAAGGGAGATGCGTACATTTAAAGAAATTATAGACAGGTTAACCCGACATCAGCGGTTGGTAAGGATGTCGTTCGGCGAACTTGCAGGCCCATGAAAAAATAGCCCCTGATCAGCAAGATACCCTCAAGGGAACCTCCTGTTTGAAAACCTGTTGTGTTTTTTTTGAGAAAATAAGAAGCATCATAGCCAGAGGGGGATGATACATACATGGACTTTCAGAATGCCCTCAAAAAGGTACCGCTCGTGAGTCTGCTTAGCAACGTAAGAGCCGATGGTATTACAGAAAATACACTAGCATGGATAGGCAGAAAGCAAATTGTGCGAATAAAGGGACCCTTTTTTGGTTGTCTGCCGGTGACTATGGTTGCTCCTCAGGGATCAGTGCTTGGAGAGCTTCTTTTAAAATTTCAGGTCATGAATTGGATAATAAACTGATACCTTTGTGTCGAGGTTTGCAGATGATGCGAAATATGTAGACTTTCAGACAGTTTAGAGGAGATTAATCGGCTAGGTAAAGACTTAGACAGATGAAACGAATGTACAAACAAGTGGCAGATAGAATACTTGTCAGGAAGTTGATGGTTATGTAACTTGGCAGAAGAAATAAATGGGTAGGTTACTTTCCAACGGCAGAAAGAAAATCAAAGATTTGAGGTGCAAAGGATTTCGGGTGTCCTTGAGCAAGAATATAAAGTCAAGTTTCATTGCCGAATCGCAGGTGCGGAAGGCAAGTACAATGTCAGCAACTATTTCAAGAGAAGTAGCATAGAAGAAAGGAAGGACGTAATATTGAGGCTTTATAAAGCATTGAAGAGGACTCACTTGGAGTTTGTACGCAGTTTCGTGCCTCTTTTCTAAGGAAGGATGTGCTGACATTTTCGAGAATTCAAAGGACGTTCAGGAAAAGATATCCGGGTTTGGAAGGACTGTCATGTAAAAAACAAACTGGAGGAAATCTGCAGATGCTGGAAATTCATACAACACAAACAAAATGCTGGTGGAACACAGCAGGCCAGGCAGCATCTAAAAGGAGAAGCACTGTCGACGTTTCGGGCCGAGACCCTTCATCAGGACGAGCTGAAAGGAAAGTTACTAAGAGATTTGAAAGCGGTGGGCGGAGGGGGAAATGCGAAATGATAGGAAAAGACCGGAGGGGGTGGGGTAAAGCTGAGAGCTGGAAAGGTGATTGGCGAAAGTGATACAGAGCTGGAGAAGGAAAAGGATCATGGAACGGGAGGCCTCGGGAGAAAGAAAGGAAGGAGGAGGGGAGCACCAGAGGGAGATGGAGAACAAGCTGAGTGATGGGCAGAGAGAGACAGAAAGAGAGAGAAAAAGAAACAACTAAATATGCCAAGGATGGGGTAAGAAGGGGAGGAGGGGCATTAACGGAAGTTAGAGAAGTCAATCTTCATGCCATCATTTTGGAGGCTACTCAGCCGGTATATAAGGTGTTGTTCCTCCAACCTGAGTGTGGCTTCATCTTGACAGTAGAGGAGGCCATGGATAGACAATCAGAATGAGAATGGGACGTGGAATTAAAATTTGTGGCCACTGGGAAACATCTGATTGCTCTCGGCCTCTACTCACAGGAGTTCAGAAGAGCGAGGGTGTCCGAATTCAAACCCATTGTTTTTCGATAGAGATCATTTGAAGGTTTACATCCAATTGTGCCGGAGACTAAGACAAGAGGAATCAGCAGAATACAGGGGTGTCATTTATAAAGTGTAAATCTGTGGACTTAGTTGCAACAGACAGCTGTTCTGCTGAGTTATTTAGTATATTTCAGACACAGCTACACTGAATGCTGATTAGTCAGGACCTGAAGGGATACGTGAGAAGACAGAAGATAGTGGCCGAAAGGAAACACAAAATGGATCATCTATGATAAAATGATGCAACAGACTCAATGGACCAAATGGGTGCATTCTGCGCCTGTACGTTACGGCCCTGTGCTCTTCTAATCTTCTCGTAATGTTACAGCCAACAGACAGATAAGCGACCACTGAACCGAATGAACAACATGTGGAAAGCCAAAATGTAAAATAAGAAATCGTAATAATAACAGCTGAGTAAGCAATAAATGTCGATATGGAGATTATCAGATACAGAGTCATTGGAAGTGTGCATAGATTGTGAGAACAGTTTAGCAATAGGCGAGTGAATTGAGTGAAGTCATCTCTTCTGGTTCAAGAATCTAATTTTCAGGAGTAATCGTTGTCCCTGAACCAGGCTATGTGGTTTGTCAGGTGCCTGTTCCTTCTTAAATATGGCAGCAGCGAGAGTACAGCCTGAGCAGACTTGTAGGGATCCTCGATGATGGATGCTGATTTTCTGCGTCAGCCTCCTTCCAGAAGTTTTCAGCGGTTGAAGGCGGGGTAATATTCGTGATAGACTGGGTGGTGTCCACTACGTTTTCAAGGATATTCCGTTCAAGGGCATCGGTCTATACACAGCAAGGTGTAATGCAGCCAGTTGAGATACTCTAAATACACACCTATAGAAGTTTGTCCAAATTTTCAGATGTCCTGCCGAGTCTTCGTGGGCACTATCCTGCAATTAACCTTCGTACCATTATCAAATTTCCTAACTCACCGTTCCACCCGCTGATCCAAATCATTTATAAAAATCACATGGAGTAGGGCTCCAAACACAGATCCCTGCGGAACGCCAGTGATCACCGAACCACCCGCAGCTTTCTGTGGGCCACCAGCGCAGCGCTCTCACTTTCTGTACGAGTCTACCATGGGGATACAGTAATTTTCCAAGCTCTTGGAAGGACTCTCAAGCAGCTCAGCGTAGCCAAGGTCGGATAACTGCCCACGAAGCAGCTGCCGTCTTCCCCGCTCCCCGGTCAAAAGCGCAGTGTCACATTCACCATTTTATAATCTTCTGATACTTTTCCTAACAATGCCTCGACGATGAATTCCACTGTGCTTTCCTGAAGCCTGACGTGAAGTTAATCTAACCCAGGTGATTTCCTCACTTCCGGACTGTTCAATCTTCCCACCAACTCTTCTTTTGTGATGGCCGTAATATTCGCTCTGACTCCGATATCTCGTGCATTCCGAGCATATTAATGGCGTCTTATTGAATGAAAGCAGCTGCTGAGTACACATTTCACTCCATAGTAATTTTCCCTGTTCTCCATTCCAACCTCTTCACCGTCAATTTCAATTTGCCCAATATTCCATGGGGCCTAACGTTTGTTTCCTTACGTAATGCTGTGGTCTTTTTGGATATGTTGCGGCCCCTCTGGACTGCACATATTGCGCAGCTGTGGTGTCCCCTAATCATTCGAGCCACACTTCCACTCCCTGCAGATGCAACACGGGAATTGTGCTCATACTTTTGTCCTTTTTTATGAGAACCAGAAGATCTGACCCAGGGTAACACTACCATTCTCTGCCCACAACACTGATGCTTTTCTATCCAGTGCTGTTCTGTTTACTAACTCTAGAAAATAATCAAAATGAAATGCAGAGGTGTGCGGGTAACTTGTTTACTTAGTTTTCTATTAACTAATGACGTTATTGGCATACTAATGAGGTATGCCATTCATGTACCTTCCACACATAACCCATAATGAATTATGTAAATAAAGAATGCGTAATAACAATATATCTACAGTTTTACCAAAAAAAAAATTACAACGCGCTCGGTCCCAGAAATCCTGCTTTCCCTCAGCCTCTCTTTACTTCTGAATCTCCATAACATATGGACCCTCTGTACCGTCCCATTTAAAGGTAGCACCTCAACCCGCACTGTGCACTGAGAGAAGGCTGAGTGAACACTGCACCGTGTCTCTGAGCGTTTTTCACTGAACCATTTTTGTTACCTTCTTCACGTCCTTCAAATAGGAGATCCTTCTGGGGAACAGAAGTCTCTATGGGCGGGTAAGTGGAATGCGAAATCTGTGTCTGTGAGGAGGCTTCAAATGAACCAAAGGCATCGCGACATCGGGTGTGGTTTCATGCTGCTGGAAGGGTGGCAGAGACAGAACATAGAACACAGGAGAGTACAGTATTGCAACAGGCCCCTCGGCAAACAATATGGTGCCGAACTGAAGAGTAAATAAAACCTCTCCTAAACCAAATCCCTCCAACATACGCAATGTCCATAATCTTCCACGTTACTCACAATCATGGAGCTTCATATCTAAGCGTCACTTATAACCTCTGATTTATTTGCCTCTACTATCTCACCAGACCGTACAGTCCAAGCATTCACCAATCTCTGGATTAAAAACTTACCCCTCACATCACCCTCGAACCTACCCCCTCTCAACCTACAACCTCTAATATTAGATATTTCTGCCCTGGGAAAAAGATACTGTGCATTCCATCTATGCCTCTCATAATTTCTACTCAGCCCCTCCGCTCCAAAGAAAACAACACAAGTTGTTGCATCTCTCAAGTTAGCACATGGCCTCTGAACCAGGCAGCATCCTGGTAATCCTCTTCTGCACCTTGCCCAAAGCCTCAACATCCTTTCAATGGTGGCAAGACTAAAACTGTATGCAATTCTCTAGATGCAGCCAAACCAGATGTTTATAAACTTGCAATATGACCTACTCGCAATTATACTAATTCCTCAACTAATAAAAGCGAACATTGCTTAAACCTCCTTAATCGCTTTATCGAACTTTATACCTGTTACCGACGAGCTCTCAACTTGGACCCCAAAGTCTCTCTAAACTCAACACAGTTATTGGTCTTTCCTTTTGGAGTGTACTTTCTCAAGCATTTTCCCTACCAAGGTGCAACATCCCACATTTATCTGGGTTGAACTGCTTCTACCATTTTTTCTGTCCATATCTGCAACTGATCTATGTTGCGCTGTACGTTTTGCAAGTCCTTCTACACGATCCACAAATCCATCAATTCTGGATATGATCCACAAACCTACTAACACACCTGTCGATATCTGCATCCCGGTTATTTATTCACACCACAGACAGAAGAGGTCGCAGCCCAGATCCTTGCTGTGCTTCACTAATTAAAACTCCAGGTTCAATAAGGCCATTCAATAATTAATATCTCACTGGAATGGAACTAACCTGAGACTCACTGGTAAATAGTTTCCAGGAATTCCCTTTTTTCGCTTTTCATGAAGATGTAAAACTTTAGCCATTCGCCTGTCCTCTGGCATCTCGCATGTGGCTAGGGAGGATATTTTTCCAAGGATCGTGCAATCCCGTCTCTTGCTTCCCTCACTAACCTATGGAACTCCCATCATGTCCTGGAGACTTATTCACCTGAAAATTCATTCCGAGGCCCGAGGTGTTTCTCCTAATTTTGCTCTAAACACCTAACATATTTATAAACAGAGCATCAATCTGCTGCTCCTCCATGTCTTTTACCTAGATAACTACGGAAACAAAATACTCAGTGAATACGTCACTCACATTTTCCGCATAAAAAACCTAGCCTCCCGCCACTCCGAAAAAAATCAATAATCATACACTGTCCATAGTCATTCGTTTGTTCCTGACATTTGTATGGAATGTTGCTTAATTAAATTCATCCGAATCCTGCTTGCCAAGGACTTCTCACGTCCCAACTTGGTTCTCCTCATTCTTTTTTTCCCTACATTACTGGCTTCGTTATACTCCTGATTTGCTCCGTTTGATCCGAATTTACGGAGCTTTACTTATGTTTGCTTTTTCAGTTCGGCACCTCCTCTCGTTGGACGGTGCACATATTCATTTAATAAAGCATCCAGTTAATACATTCTCCCCATCTAATCGCCTTGCATTGGGAATGTACATTTTTGTATTGGGGAAGTTGAAATTTCCAATGAGATCAAAACTTTAATTTAACACAGGTTGTTGCGTTCATTACCTGGCTGTTCATTAATGTTCTAGCAGCTAATGCAGAACCTGTAGTGCAAACCAATCAGTGTGATCGCACACTACCTATTCCAGAAGCATCTCTCTTCGCATTGCTCCTCCGAAGAGTGAAACGGTGTAACTGCTGCATCGTGTGTGTATGTGAGAAGGGAGGTAAGCTGGGCCAGCGCCCACAGTGAACTGCAGCAGGGTTCTCTGGTTTGGAGTAAACTAAGGAAAGGAGTTTGGTTGAAGAGTTGAACTTGATGTTAAATCCGGAGGTCCAACGTGTCCCGGTGCTGCCTCTGAGCACATCAGGAAGGGATCAGTGTTGAGTGTGAGTGAGATGTGGATTGTGGATAGTTAACTTCACGATGTCGGGCCATTAATTACTTTTTCTTATTTTTCCACCATCTCCATCAGGGTATCGTATGACTTCAGCTCGATGCCTGCAGGGTAAGTGGCATTGGAATGTTGTGTCTGTGATTGCGCTAGTTGATGAAACAGGGAAGTTACAGTACCAGGCTTGTGCTCATGCACGGTCGGGGGGGGGGGGGGGGGGGAGGAGCGGGGTGTGGGGAGCGCTACGGCGGCGAGAAAAAAAAACATTCTCCTCACTCTGCTTCTTCGAGGGAAGGAACGGTTTTGAACAGCTTCCTTTCGCTCTTTAGTGAGTCCACGAACCTGGTGTGGTCAGTGACACCTGTCCCTACCTTGAGCTCCTGAAACGTTGCCCAGGCATGATCTTCCCTATTATAAACTGTGCGGATCATCCTAGTTTATCACGTACGTAGATAAGAAAACATTGAACAGGACAGCTTTTTGTTGGCCCTTTGGTCCTTGATGTTTTACCGACTCTAAACTTGCTCTCCTACAGTATATATTTCTCGGTTATCCGTGTGCTAAGAGAGTCTCTGAAATGACCCTAATGTGTATGTCTATACCACCACCATTGATATTGCGTTTCACACACTCACCACTGTGGGTAATACCGCACCGCTGGCTGCCCCTAAACATACCCCCAAATCGCTTTAAAATTCTCTCCCCTTGTCAAACTTTTCCACTCTACGGTGTAGTACAAAATTCAAAATGTGGTTTAACCAGAGTTTTATAAAGCTGCAACGAACTTGCTCCCCTGCCGATTTATCCCAAACCATTCATACACATCCTTAACTACCCTATTAAATGGCGCGGAAACTTTAAAGATTAATTGACGTCAAGGCTGAAAGATCTTCTGCTTCTCAATATTTTCAATTACCCTTTCATAATCCATGGATTCTGCATTCTAATTCGACCTTTCAAAGTGCAATTATTCTCTCTTCCCCATACTCAACTTGACTTGCCATTTCTCAACCCAGCTCTGCATCCATCAATGCCCAATTATAACCTGCGACAACCCACCACATTATCCATTAGCATCCATATTTTGCCTGTTATCTATGTCTATTCATTTCCTCATCAAAATCATTTTTAAAATTCAGAAAGACCAGGAGTTTCACATCAGAACTCTACGGAACACAGAATCTCACTGAACTCCATGTGGAATAATCTCCAACTGCTGGCACACTCTGTCTTGGGCAAGCCAGTTCCCTACCTACACAGACAAGATTCTCTGGATTCCCTATCACATGACTTTCTGAATGGGCCAACAATGAGGAATATTATCAACCCTCCTGATAAAATATATGTATACACCATCATCGTACAAACCTGCAACCTGGTTTGCAGCACCCGAACGAATTTAATCACATTCTTGAGACACGACCTGCACATGGCAAGACCATGTTGACTATCTCTATATAGACTATATTTCTTCAAATGCTTACATATCTACTGCAGCAGTTTAAACACAATGAGATAAGCATTAGAACCATAGAACCATAGAAAACTATAGCACAGTAAAGACCCTTCAGCCCTCCATGTTGTGCCGACCGACATAATCCTTTAAAAAGTACTAAACCCACACTTCTCCATAACTCTTTATTTTTCTTTATACCATGTGCCTGTCCAAATGGCTCTTAAATACCCCTAATGTTTTAGACTCCACCACCATCCCTGGCGAGACATTGCAGGCACTCACAACGCTCTGTGTAGAAAACTTGCCCCCGATGTCTCCCCTAAACTTCCCTCCCTTAATTTTGTACCTATGCCCTCTGGTGTTTGCTATTGGTGCCCTGGGAAACAGGTACTGACTATCCACCCTATCTATGCCTCTCTTAACCTTGTAGACCTCTATCAAGTCCCCGCTCATTCTTCTATGCTCCAAAGTGAAAAGACCCATCTCTGATATCCTTGCTTCATATGACTTGTTCTCCAAACCAAGCAAAATCCTGGAAATCTCCTCTGCACCCTCTACATAGCTTCCACGTCCTTGTAATAATGAGGTGACCAGAATTCAACACAATACTGTAAGTGCGGTCTCAACAGAGATTTGTTGAGTTGCAACATGACCTCTCTACTTTTGAACTCAATCCCCTTGTTAATGAAGCCTAGCGTCCCATAGGCCTTCGAAACTACCCTATCAACCTGTGCAGCGACCTTGAGGGATGTATGGATTTGAACCCCAAAGTCCCTTTGTTCATCCACGCTCTTAAGTAACTGACTATTAATCCTGTACTCAGTCTTCTGGTTTGTCCTTCCAAAATGCATCACCTCACACTTATCCGGATTGAACTCCATTTGACATTTTTTTCCGCCCAACTCTGCAGCCTGCCCGTATCCTCTGTTAACCTTCGGCAACATGCAGCTCCATCCACAACTCCTCCAATCTTCGTGTCATCCGCAAACTTACTCACCCATCTTCCGCCTCTACATCAAGGTCATTTATAAAAGTTACAAATAGCAGTGGTCCCAGGGCAGATCCCTCCGGCACTCCACTAGTCACCGACCTCCAGGCAGAATACTTCCCTTCCACAACTACCTCATGCTTTCATCCTTTAAGCCATTTTTTTTTATCCAAGCAGCCAAGGTTCCACTTATCCCATGCCTCATAACTTTCTGGATGAGTCTCTCGTGAGAGACTTTACTGCTCTATCATTCCCGTTGGTTTCCCTATTAAATTCTTTGAAAAAACGGAAAACATTTGCACCTTACAATCCCCCGGTACGACTGAAGAGGGTAGTAGGAACGCAAAGTCCATCGCCAAAAGCGCGCAATATCCTTCGGGTGCTTCCCGTAGAAAACTGGAGTATATCTCCTCCGGCACCAGGGATTAACTGTCCTCAAGTTTTTGAAAGGATTCAGCTCATAAGACCAGAATATATAAGAGAGATTCGGCACATCGAGCCTGCTACGCCATTCAATCATGTGCTGATCCAATTCATCCAGTAATCCCCTCTCCCCTGCTTTTACCCCATCCCCTTTGATGTCCTGGCAAATCCAGAATCTATCTATCTCTGCTTTAATTACACCCAATGACTTGGCCTCCACAGCTGCTTGTGGCAACAAATTGCACAGATTTACCACCCTCTGACTGAAGTAATTTGACAGCATGTTAGTTCCAAAAGGAGGTCGTTCAATCCTGAAATTATGCCCTATTTTCCAAGATTCCCTTACCAGGGTAAATAACTTGCCATATCTAATCTTTTCGCACCTTATAATGTTCGAAATGGTACTATGAGATCCCACCTCATTCTCTTGAACTCCAGGGAATACAGCCCAGAGCTGCCAGATGTTCCTCATACGGTAACACTTTCATTGTTGGATTAATTCTTGCGAATCTTCTCTGCACCTTCTCCAATGTCAGTATATCCTTTCTAAAATAATGAGTCCAAAACTGCAGACAATACTCCAAATAAGTTCTCACGCATTCCTTATAGAGCCTCAAAATCACATCCCTGCTCTTATATTTTATGTGAGGTGCGATGCAATAATAGCAGGGGTGTTGTGGTGAGAGATTTTAGTTTCCCAAATATTGATTGGCATCTCCCTAGAGTGAGGGATTTAGAAGGGATGCAGTCTGCTAGGTCTTTTGAGGAAGGGTTCGTGACACATTATGCAGATAAGCCTACAAGAGGACAGGCTATACGTGATCTGATATTGGGATATGAATCTGGTCAGTTGCCAGTTATCTCAGTGGGAGAGCATTTTGGAGATAGTGATCACAATTCTATCTTCTTTACCATAGCATTGTAGAAGGACAGAAACAGACAAGTTAGGGAAACGTCTAATTGAACTAAAGGGAAATATGAGGCTGTCAGGCAGGAAAATGGAAGCATAATTTGGAAACAGATGTTCTCAGGGAAATGTACGGAAGAATTCTGAACCCTAGGCTACTGCGAGAAGCGAAAGAAGAGTTTGATGCGCCTGTTGGGATGAACTTCGCATTATCAACGGAGACGGGAGAGGTTCCAGACGATTGGAGGTTTGCTGATGTTGTTCCTTTATTCAAGAAAGGGAGTAGAGACAGCTCAGGAAATTATAGACCAGTGAGTCTTATCTCAGTGATCGGTAGGTTGATGGAGAAGATCCTGAGAGGCAGGATGTATGAATATTTGGAGAGGTGTAATATGATTAGCAGTAGTCCGCATGGCTTTGTCAAGGGCAGGTCGTGTCTCACGAGCTGATTGAATTTTTTGAGGATGTGACTTAACACATTGGAGCAGTGGATGTAGTGTATATGGATTTCAACAAGACATTTGATAAGATACCCCATGCAAGGCTTACTGAGAAAATAAGCATGCATGGGATCCAGGACTGGCTTACCCACAGAAGCCGAAGTGTGGTTGTAGTGGGGTCATACCCTGCATGGAGGTCGGTGAACAGTGGAGTGCTTTAGGGATCTGTTCTGGGACCCCTACTCTTCCTGATTTGTATAAATGACCTGGATGAGGAAGTGGAGGAATGGGTTAGTAAATTTGCTGATGATACGAAGGTTTGGGGCGTTGTGGATAGTGTGGAGGGCTTTCAGAGTTTACACCGGGATATTGATAGGATGCAATTCTGGGCTGAGAATTGGGAGATGGAGTTCATCCCAGATAAGTGTGAGGTTACGCAGGTAAGTTAATTTTGGTAGGTCAAATATAATGGCAGAATATAGCATTAACGGTAAGACTCTTGTCAGTGTGGAGGATTAGAGGGATCTTAGTGTCCAAGTCCAGATGACACTCAAAGCTGCTACGCAGGTTGACTGTGAGTAAGAAGACATACAGTGCATTGGCCGTCATCAGCCGTAGCATTGAGTTTAAGAGCAGAGAGGTAATGTTGCAACTATATAGGAGCATGTTCAGACCCCACTTGGAGCACTGTGCTCAATTCCAGTCGCCTCCCTACAGGAAGGACACGGAAACCATAGAAAGGGCACTGAGGAGATTTACGAGGATGTTCCCTTCATTGGGGGTACGCCTTATGAGGATCGATTGAGTGAACTCGGCGTTTTCTCCTTGCAGCGAAAGAAGATGAGAGATGGCCAGTTAAGAGTGAACAGGATAATGAGAGAAATTGATCATGTGGATAGTCAGAGAATTATTCCCAGGGGTGAAACGGGTAGTACGAGAGGGCATAGTTTTAAGGTGCTTGTAAGTAGCTACAGAGGAGATGTCAGGGGTAGGTTTTCATGCAGAGAGTGGTGAATGTGTGGAATAGGCTGCCGGCGGCGGTGGTGGAGAGGGAAACGATAGGGTTTTTTTAAGAAACTCCTGGGTAGGTGCATGGAGCTTCGAAAACTAGGCTATGGGTAAGCCATGAGAAATGAATCTCAACACAACATTCTCCTTGTTTAACAACCGATTCAACCTGGAGGTTAACCTTTAGGGTATCCTGCACAAGGACTCCCAGTTCCCTTGCATCTCTGCATTTTGAATTCTCTCCCGATCTAGTTAATAGTCTGCCCATTTATTTCTCCCATCGAAGTGCAAGACCAAAATCTTTCCAACATTGTATTTCATTTGACAATTCTTTGCCCATTCCCCCAAACTACGTAAGTCTCTCTGCAGGTTCTCTGTTTCCTCAACACTACCCGCTCCTCTACTTATCTTTGCATCATCGGCAAATTTAGCCACAGATCCATTAGTACCTTCGTTCAAGTCATTGACATGCATCGTCCAAATGACCGGTTCCAACAGCGACACCTCGAACTCCACTGGTAACCGGCAGCCAGCCAGAATAGGATCCCTTTATACCCAATCTCTGTTTTCTGTCTACCAGCATTTCTACACCCAGGCTAGTAACTTCCCTGTAATTCCATGGGCTCTTATCTTGCTAAGCAGACTCATGTGCGGCACCTTGTCAAAGTCCTTCTGAAAATCCAAGTAAAGCACGTCTACTGCATCTCCGTTGTCTACCCTGCTTGTAATTTTCACAAAGAATTGTGCTACGTTTGACAGGCAGGATTTTCCTTTCAGGAAACCGTGCTGGTTTTACCCTATCTTGTCATGTGCTCCAGGTACTCCGTAATCTAACCCCTAAAAATCAATTCCAACAACTTCCCAAGCACTGATGTCTGACAAACAGGTCTGTAGTTTCCTTTTTGCTGCCTCCCATACTTATTATATAACGGAGTAACATTTGAAATTTTCCAGTCATCCGCTACCATACCAGAATCTATTGATTCTTGAAAGATCATCGTTAACGCCTCCACATTATCTCCAGATTCTTCCTTCAGAACATCCAGGGTGCAATCCATCATTCCAGGAGATTTATCCACGCTCAGATCATTAAGCATCCTGAGTACCTTCTCAGTCGTAATTTTCACTGCACATTCTTCATTTCCCTCTCATTGTTGAATGTCCGGTATACTGCAGACGTCTTCCACTGTGAACACTGATGCAAAACACGCATTCACTTCCTCTGTCATCTCTGCATCTCTCATTGCAATATCTCCCGCGTCATTTTCTATTAATCCTATATCTACCCTCGACTCTCTTTTACCCTTAATGTACTTAAAACAACTTTTAGTATCTTCATAGATATTAGTCACCAGCTTCCTCTTGTAATTCATCGTTTCCTTCCAAATGACCATCTTTGTTTACTTCCGCAAGTTCTTACAAGCTCCCCAATGTTCCATCTTCCCACTAGCTGTGGGTTCCGTTTATGCCCCCTCTTTTGCTTTTCCTTCGGCTCTCACTTCACTTGTCAGCCACGGTAGTGTCCTTCTCCCCTTTGAAAATATATCATTATTTTTCTTTCCTGCAAATGTCCCTTTCCAGTCAACTTCGGCCAGTTTCCCTCCCATGCCATTGTAATTTCCTTTACTCCACTGACATACTGACACATTGGATTTCATTTTTCCCTCTCAAATATCAATACGAACTTGATAATAATGTGATCTCTGTTTCCTCAGGATTCCTTAACCTTGAGCTCTCTTACCACTTCCAATCATTGTACAACACACAAACCAGCACAGCCGATCCACTAGTGGGCTCAATAACAAGCCGTTCTAAAGAAAATCAGCCCTTAAACATTCTACAAATTCTCTCTCTTGAGTCCACCAGTACTGACCTGGTTTTCTGAATACGCTTCCATGTTGATATTCCCAATGATTATCATGACATTGCCTTTCTGACACGGATCTTCTATTTCCTGCTCTAATTTGTAATGCGACACCCCGGCTGCTGTTTGGAGGCCTGTATATAACTGCCATTGGAATCTTTTACCCTTGCCATTTCTTAACTCAATCCGTGGAGACTCTAGACCTTCCAATCCTCTGTCACCTCTTTCCAATGATTTAATATTATTTCTTTTACACAGAGCCACAGCACCCCCTCTGCCTACTAACCTGTCTTTCCGATATACCGTATATCCTTGGACGTTCAGCTCCCGATGGCAGCCATCCCTTAGCCAAGTTTCAGAGATAGCCACAACGTCATGTTTGCCAATCTGCAGCTGAATTTTCAGAACGTCCATTTTATTCCTTATGCTGCGTGCACTCATCCTACTTAACATCGACATGTTCATGCATATCAGCTTGTTCTAGTTGTGCTCACATTTGTCAAGGTCTTTCTTACTCGTGAATACTGAGAGAAAGTATTCATTAAGGACCTTCCCTACCTCTCCGATACCAGGCCCATATTTCCTCTGTTATTCCTGATCTGCCCTGTCATCACACACGTAATCCTTCAGTAACCAACATACGTGGAAAACACCTGGGTATTTAATCTCCTTCCTAGAGATATTTTAAGCCTGTCTGATCGTAGATTCCATGCTCTCTAACTGTAGGAATGCGTGGCCCAGCGCATTTGTGCCGCCGGCTCTCCACACCCACCCGGCCAAGCACTGCCGCTTTCTGAGATCGGTTCTCTGCTGACCAAAACAATCCCGTCAATAAAGGGACAGCGGTTGCACTGAGGAACGTTCCCCTCACTTCTCTCTGTTTCACCTTTCAGTAACGAGGTCTGGTTCGTTGCCACTGGCGAAATGGATTGCCCACTCATATGAGGACGAACCCTGGATCGCCCGCCTTGCTTCGTATCAATTACCGCTTTCGGCACGCTCTCCACTAATAACGTGTTCCCATACCGCTATTCAGTAATCACGGCACTGGCCTGTTCACCCAGTCTGGCCTCGGCACCCTGTAACCAACACGTGAGGGAACATCACCCACTCTCATAGTAACCTCAATGTGGCTCGATTAGGAGACCTTTTCGAGGACTTCCGTCCACCATGGTCCTCCACTGACCCAGGAACATCGGACCGCGTTGATAAGGGAAGCAACCCTGAGAAAGCTGTGCCCGTGTCGGGAACAGACAGATGTGTCCTGCCCCGGGGTCCTTTGCATTCCTGGTGCAATAGTCAGATCCGGAATATATTAAAAACATCGAGTCGCGCAGGTTGACGCTTGGGGTTTTAAGGGATATTTGGGTCTCCTCGGTGAACGCACTGGGGAAGATGGGGACCACAGGTCACTTCTGTCTCACCGCCCGGGTGTCGGCGCTGGAGCGGTGCACACACTGGGCAGAACGGGCAGCGGGTGTTTGATGTGATCTGCCCTTGTCTCTGTGTAACTACAATAATTCTCCTGTGCTCTGTTTATGGGAAAGGGTTATAGTTTTCCGGTGTTCACATTTCCTGGTATCGGTACTGACTGTACACTATCCCGCTGATCGCTGCCCCGCCGTAGTGCAACCGTTACTCCATCCAGCTGCATGACTCAATAAAGCTGACGCTGTTTGCATTAAACTGTTCTCCGTCTCTTGACAGAAACTCGCTGTCTTCGGTACCGGCGAGCCTTTGGGAAGGTCTGTCAATCTCTACCGAGCGCATAGAGTAGCCTGCATCCAGAGCAGACAATGCAGTGGCCTGAAACAGCCCATCCCACTTCCCTCCCAAAGCCTCGTCACTCTGACGCAGCTGCCAGCTGCTGGTGAAGCCGCTTGGGGAGAGGGAGTGTGGGAATGCATAGACACACCGACGCAAAGAATGTCACCAGTGGGATTTCTCTCAAGGGCCCGATGGACTAAATAAACTCCTGTCATGATGATATCACCTGCCGTGGAAGTACTCTGGTCTGAAGCGATGGCTGAGCTGGGCAGAGTTTAGGTGAATATTAGTCGGTTGACAGACAGGGTCTCCCCCATTCCGGGGCAGAAGGCTTTCTCACACTCCTCCCCTCCAGTTCCACGCAAGCAAATCACCACGGGGTCAGTCACCGAACCCGTCTTACTGGGAGACAGTAACACCAGGGATGGAGGACGGGGCCGGTGGGTGTGTGGGCCTCAGGGTCATTAATGTTCACTGTGGAGAGAGGAACATTCAGTGCGGGACAAGGAGACGAAGGCTGAGAGTGAGGGCGGGAGGCGGAGATAAATGACTGCTTGGGGAGAGAAAAGGGTTGGTTCCAAAGTAAGGGTGAATGCTCGGAAATGTGATTAGTAAAGGTTGTGTGATGAGGGAGTGTTAGAGGTGACTATGGAGTGATTGGGGGATATGGGGGGCGCTTTGATAGACGGTTGGCGAGCGTCTAGGGAGGAAGTGGCGTGAGGTTATCGGTGGGATGGATGGAGGTGGGTATGGAGGTGATGGCGTTCGGTGAGATCGATCAGCGAAGGGTCAGGGGAGAGTGGCGTGGGGTTGACAAAGGATAGTGGAGGGGAGTTGGAGGTGGGTATTGCGGAGAGTGGCATGTGGCTGAAAGTGGCGAGATCAGAATCCGAACTAGGCTTAATATCGCAGTCCTATGTCCGGAAGTTATTGTTTTCCGGCAACAGTTCAGTAAAATAAATCCTGAAATGTTTTCCTAAAGTAAGTGTTTTAAGGTAAATATGTAGTTCTTAAACAGAGGGTAAATAGTTAGGTAGTGAAGAGGGTTTCATTCTCCAGTTAGAAATCTGGTGCTGGAGAGAAAGAAACTGTCCCTGAAACTGGGGATGTGGGTCTTCAGACTCTGTCAACTCCTCATTGATAGTGGCAATGAGAAGAGGGTATGGTCAGGATTGAATATCCTTAATGATGGATGCCCCGTTTCTAATCATCTATTTTCGAAGATGCCTTCGATGCCGGAGATGTTGTTTCCCGTGATGCACTCGGCTGAGATGTCTGCAGCTTTTTAAATTATTTTCTGTGGAAGTGATGGAAGTTCGACCGGGTGATCATTGAAGGTTCAGGGCGGAGTTTTTGTTTTGGGAGTTTCACCGCTGGTGAGCACAGTGAGGGGCGCGGAAGTAAGACGCAGACTGTAACTCTCAGTACACCGAAATCTCGGCCCGGCCTGTTCTCCCAGAGCTCACAGTAGGTCTCAGCAGAGAATGCCACTCGAACCCTCTAAGCAGCCCCGCCATTCTCTGTGACGATGGGTATTCAAACCTGAGCAAAGCTCCTCGTCTGTCCAGCTCCTTGGGCTAAAAAATTCCCCGATTTTGTTTTAAAATATTCACCCATCTCTACTTTAATTATGCCCTCTGGACTGTTCCCCACCCATCACGTCCACCAGTTCAGGGGTCAGAATATTCTGCGGATAAGACAATAAGATGTAAGAACAGAATTAAGACAATTAACCCAGACAATCTGCTCCAGTTTTTAATCACGGCTGAATTGTTTTCCCTCTCAGCCCCTCTCTCCTGCCTTTTCCCGAACCATATCCATTCAAGCCTTGACTAATGAACGATCTATTAACCTCTGCCTTAAATATATTCAATTAACTGTCTGCACAGCTGACATTGGCAATAAATTCCACAGTTTCATCATGCTCTGGCAAAATAAATTCCTTTTCGTCTCCTGCCCTCTATTTTGAGGCTGTCTTCTCCCAAGATGTGGTCCCACAGACCAATAATTTGAAAACCTGTCTCCTGCAGACGTTCCTCAGCCATACATTTACATGCTAAATTATCCTCTTTTCATCCTCCGTACGGTTCAGGGAGGTTTCCAGCGGTAACTACCGTTGATGTCCTGTTCTGCCTTTTTCCATGTAGCACCCTACAATCTCTCTTCAGACCTCCTTACTTTGATTATCGATGCCATTGGTATTGATATGTAGCAGGGCATCTGGCTGCCTACACTTCAACGTCAATGACATCGAACCTACCTAATAAACTCCGACCTTTGCACCTGGGAGCGAGCACACCATCCGGGTGTTTCTATGCACCCACGGAATCTCGACTCTGCTGCTCTGGCGTTTTAATCTCCTTTCAACACCGCAGTCCTCTTCACCACTCTTCCTAAAAATAAATGAGTTAAATGAGTGTTCACGGAGAGAACGGGTCAAGTAAGGGTGAAAGCTCGGAAACCTGTTCAGTAAAGTCGGAGAGGTGGGAGTTTGGAGGTGACTATGGTGGTGATTGGGGTCACACGCGTTTGAAATGACCGATCTGCGGGGGTCCAGGGAAGTTTGGTGTGATTTGTTGTTTCCGGTGGAAGGAGGGCTTGGAGGTGACTGTGGTTGTGATCGCTAGTGGTGGGGGGTGTTCGTGTGACTGACAGTGGGCAATTGGTGAGGAAGGGATTATGTAGGTGATTATACGGGTTGGTGGGGTTCGTAGAGATCGGTCAGAGGGGTTCAAGGGAGGGAGTGAAGTGTGGCTGACGGCGGGAAGAACAGAATCAGAAACAGGTTTAATATCGCCGGCTCATGTTGGACAATCTGTTGTTATACGACAGCAATTCAGTGAAATACATAGTTAGATCCGAATATAAATTAAGTGTGGTAATGATGGGATGGGATGATAAATAGTGAGGTACTGTATATGGGTTAATTGTCCACTCAGAAATTTGATGCTGGAGGGAAATAAACTGAGCCCGAAACGTGGAATGTTGGTATCCAGGCTCCGTTTACTCCTCCTTGACTGTAGCATCCAAAGTAGAAAATCCTTCATGATGGATGCCGCGTTTCTGATCATCGCGTTTGGCAGATGCCTTCTGTGCTGGAGATGCTGGTGGCGTTATGGAGTTGGCTGAGATTTCTGCAGTTCTTATTTTTCCCCTGAGGAAGTGATGGAACTTCGGCGGTGTGATCATTCAATGTGCAGGGAGGACTTGCAGCTTTGGGAGATTCCGTGTTCATCCTGCCCATTGACGCAGTGAGGGCCGTGGAGGAGACCGGCAGCTTGTGATCCCCAGTACCCTGACAGCGCGTCCCTGCACGCTTCTCCCAAAGCTTACAGTAGATCACAGCAGAGGATGCCGCCCGGACCCTGAACGCTGCCCTGGATAATAAAACCTGATCAACGCTCCTTCTGTATTCCGGTACCCCATTGGCATCACTTCCCCATCAGTTAAATATTCAGCTGTCTCCACTTTAACTCTTCCCCATAGACCGTTCAGATTACCACCACCTCCACTAGCTCTGGCGTTAGGATATTCCGCAGATAAGACAATAAGATAGAGGAGCAGAACTAAGCCAATTGACTCAGCGTGTCTGCTCCGACTTTTCATCATGGCTAATTAATGTTCCTTCTCGGCCACAATCTCCAGCCTTCCCCCGTTTCCATTCACGTCCGACAATATATCAGTCAGACTTAAATATACTCTATTAACTGGCCTCCACTGTTGATTATGACAATGAATTCCACAATTTCACAAACTTCTGGCTAAAGAAATTCCTTCTCCTCTTCATCCCTCTATTTTGAGGCTGTATCCTCTCAAAAAGAGGTCTCACTGCCCGATAAATCTGAAACCCTGTCTCCTGCAGCAGTACCTCAGCCACACATTCATCTGCCGAATTATCCTTTTCTTATGCTCTCCACCGTGTGGCACAGGAGAGGCTCCACAGATAACTACCGTGGATGTCCTGTTTTTCCGCTTTCAAACACACATATAAACATGGAAACATAGATAACCTACTGTGCAGTACAGGCCCTTCGGCACACAAAGTTGTGCCGAACATGTCCCTACCTTAGGAATTGCTAGGCTTATTCATAGCCCTCTATTTTTCTGTGCTCTATGTACCTATCCAAAAGTCTCTTAAAAGACCCTATCGAACCGTCGCCGGTAGCTCATTCCACGCACTCACCACTCTCTGAGTAAAATCTTAACCCTGACATCTCCTCTGTACCTCTCCCCACAACCTTAAACTTTTGTCCTCTTGTGGCAACCATTTCAGCCCTGGGGGAAAAATAACCTCTGACTATCCACACGATCAATGCCCCTAGCAGCTCATATTCATCTAGCAACCTAAAATCTCTCTTCAGTACGTTTTAACTTCTCTATCGATGTCATTCTTACTGAGAGGTACGAAGACATCCGGCTGCCGACACTTCCACTTCAGAACGCCATGGACCCGATCTGAGACATCTCTGATCCGGGCACCAGAGAGGCAACAGACCATCCGGGAGTCTCTATCGCGTCTGCAGAATCTCCACTCTGGTCCACGGAAGTTTTAATCTCCTTTCAGCCCTGTAGTCCCGTTCAACACTCTTTGTTTCTGAGCGGCAGCACCAGATTCAGTGCCAATAACCCGGTCACTGCGACCCCCGTCCTTACCTTTTAGGCCGTCATCAACTCTATCCACAGAGGGGAACGAGCACAGATTACTCTGCTCTGGCTCCCATTTGCTTTCCTTCTGCTAACTATAACCCAGCTACCTCCCTCCTGCACTCTAGAGACGCGGACGTCCCTGTAGATCCTACCTTTCAGCATTCTCTTGTGAGCCAAATTTCATCGAGCTACAGCGCAAGTTGTTTAATGTGTTTTCAGGGAAGCTACTCCTAGATGCTTTTGACGATAATGTGGGTATCTTTCCAATAATTCAATATTATTTCTTATACACAGAGCAACAGCAGACCCTCTGCCTACAAAAACACAAAATGCTGGTGGAACACAGCAGGCCAGACAGCATCTATAGGGAGAAGCGCTGTCAACATTTCGGGCCGAGACCCTTCGTCAGGACTACTAACAGAAAGGAAAGATAGTAAGAGATTTGAAAGTTGTGGGGGGGGGGGGGGGGGGTGGGGGAAATGCGTAATGATAGAAGTCCGGAGGGGATGGGATGAAACTGGAAAGGTGATTGGCGAAAGTGATACGGAACTGGAGAAGGGAAAGGATCATGGGACGGGAGGCCTCGGGAGGAAGAAAGGAGGGGGGGGGGAGGACACCAGAGGGAGATGGAGAACAGGCAAACAACTAAATATGTCAGGGATGGGTTAAGAAGAGAAGGAGGGGCATTAACGGAAGTTAGGGAAGTCAAACGTATAATTCACCGCAACCTCCGCCACCTCCAACGGGATCCCACTACCAAGCACATCTTTCCCTGTCTCCCTCTTTCTGCTTTTCGCAGGGATCGCTCCCTACGCGACTCCCTTGTCTACTCGTCCCCTCCCCCCATCCCTTCCCACTGATCTCCATCCTGGCACTTATCCTTGTAAACGGAACAAGTGCTACACCTGCCCTTACACTTCTCACCTCACAACCATTCAGGGCCCCAGACAGTCCTTCCAGGTGAGCCCACACTTCACCTGTGAGTCGGCTGGTGTGGTATACTGCGTCCGGAGCTCCCGGTGTGGCCTTTTATATATTGGTGAGACCCGACACAGACTGGGAGACCGTTTCGCTGAACACCTACGCTCGGTCCGCCAGAAAAAGCAGGATCTCCCAGTGGTCACACATTTTAATTCCACGTCCCATTCCCATTCTGATATGTCTATCCATGGCCTCCTCTACTGTCAAAATGAATCCAAACTCAGTTTGGTGGAGCAACACCTTATACACCGGCTGGGCAGCCTCCAACCTAATGGCATAAACATTGACTTCTCTAACTTCCGTTAATGACCCTGCTCCCCTTCTTACCCCATCCCTGACATATTTAGTTGTTTGCCTGTTCTCCATCTCCCTCTGGTGTTCCCCCCTCCATTCTTTCTCCCGAGGCCTCCCGTCCCATGATCCTATCCCTTCGCCAGCTCTGTATCACTTTCGCCAATCACCTTTCCAGCTCTTAGGAAATGTGATTAGTAAAGGTTGTGTAATGATGGGGTGATAGAGATGATTATGTAGTGATTGGTGGTATGGGGGGCGTTTTGAGTGACGGTTAGCGAGCGTCTAGGGAGGAAGTGGCGTGTGGTTGTCGGTGGGAAGTGGGGGGATGGAGGTGGCAATGGAGGTGATGGCGTTTCTGAGAGACCGATAGCGAAGCGTCGGGGGAGAACGGCGTAGGGTTGACGATTGGTAGGGGAGGGGAGCAATGAGGTGAATATTGCGGAGTGTGGCATGTGGCTGAAGGTGGGAAGATCAGAATCAGAACTGTGAATCAGAATCATTGACGGTGGCAATGAGAAGAGGGTTTGTTCAGGATTGAATATCCTTAATGGTGGATGTCCCGTTTCTAATAATCTATTATTGAAGATGCCTTCGATGCCGGAGAGGCTGTTTCCCGTGATGCACTCGGCTGAGATTTCTGCAGCTGTTTTTATTATTTTCTTGGAAGTGATGGAAGTTCGGCCGGGTGATCATTGAAGGTTCAGGGCGGAGTTTTTGTTTTGGGAGATTCACCGCCCGTTAGCACAGTGAGGGTCGTGGAAGTAAGACATAGACTGTGACCGTCAGTTCACCGATATCCCGGTCCGGCCTGTTCTCCCAGAGCTCACAGTAGGTCTCAGCAGAGGATGCCACTCGAACCCTCCAAGCAGCCCCACCATTCTCTGTGATGATGGGTATTCAAACCTGAGCAAAGCTCCTCGTCTGCACAGCTGACTTCGGCAATAAATTCCACAGTTTCATCATACTCTGGCACAATAAATTCCACAGTTTCATCATACTCTGTCAGAATAAATTCCACAGTTTCATCATACTCTGCCAGAATAAAATCCACAGTTTCATCATACTCTGGCAGAATAAATTCCACAGTTTCATCATACTCTGGCAGAACAAATTCCACAGTTTCATCATACTCTGGCAGAATAAATTCCACAGTTTCATCATACTCTGGCAGAATTAATTCCACAGTTTCATCATACTCTGGCAGAATAAATTCCACAGTTTCATCATACTCTGGCAGAATAAATTCCACAGTTTCATCATACTCTGGTAGAATAAATTCCTTTTCGTCTCCTTCCTTCTATTTTGTGGCTGTGTTCTCCCAAGAAGTGGTCCCACTGTCCAGTAATCTGAATCCGTGCGCCCTGCGGAAGTTCCTCAGCCAAATATTTACATGCCAAATTATTCTCTTCTCATCCTCCGTACGTTTCAGGGAGATTTTCAGAGGTAATAATCGTTGATGTCCTGTTCTGCCTTTTTTCACTTAGCATCCTACAGTCTCTCTTCAGACCTCCTTACTTTGATTATAGGTGTTGACATGTAGCAAGATATCTGACTGCCTACACTTCCACGTCAATGCCCGAGACCCTACCTGAGTAAACTTGACCTTTGCAACTGGGAGGGAACACACCATTCGGGTGTTTCGATGCACCCACGGAATCTCGACTCTGCTGCTCTGGCGTTTTAATCTCCTTTCAACACCGCAGTCCTCTTCACCACTCTTCCTAAAATAAATGAGGTAAATGAGTGTTCACGGAGAGAACGGGTCAAGTAAGGGTGAAAGCTCGGAAACTTGTTCAGTAAAGTCGGAATGGTGGGAGTTTGGAGGTGACTATGGTGGTGATTGGGGTCACAGGCGTTTGAAAAGACCGATCTGCGGGGGTCCAGGTTAGAGACGGCGTGTGGTTTCCGGTGGAAGGAGGCCTTGGAGCTGACGGTGGTGGTGATCGCTGGTGGTGGGGGGCGTGCGTGTGGCTGACGTTGGATAGGGGGTGTGGTGGAGATTATGAAGGTGATTATGCAGTTTGGTGTGGTTCGTTGACATCGGTCAGAGAGGTTCAAGGGAGGGAGTGAAGTGTGGATGACGGTGGGAAGATCAGAATCAGAACCAGGTTTAATATCACCGGCTCATGTTGGACAATCTGCTGTTTTACGACAGCAAGTTAGTAAAATACATAGTTAGGTCTGAATATAAAATAAGTATTTCAATTAAATAATTAGTTCTTATAAAGATGATAAATAGTGAGGTACTGTATATGGGTTCATTGTCCACTCAGAAGATTGATGTTGGAGGGAAATAAACTGAGCCCGAAACTTGGAATGTTGGTCTCCAGGCTCCGTTTACTCCTCCTTGACTGTAGCATCCAAAGTAGAAAATCCTTCATGATGGATACCGCCTTTCTGATCATCGCGTTTGGCAGATGCCTTCTGTGCTGGAGATGCTGGTGCCCGTTATGGAGTTGGCTGAGATTTCTGCAGTTGTTATTTCTTCTCCGGGGAAGTGATGGAAATTCGGCGGTGTGATCATTCAATGTGCAGGGAGGGTTTGCGGTTTTGGGAGATTCCGTGTTCATCCTGCCCATTAATGCAGTGAGGGACGAGGAGGAGACCGGCAGCTTGTGATTCCCAGTACCCTAATACTGAGTCCCTGCACGGTTCTCCCCAAGCTTGCAGTAGATCACAGCAGAGGATACCACTCGAACCCTGAACGCTGCCCTGGATAATCAAACCTGATCAACGCTCCTTGTGTATTCCGGTACCCCACTGACATCAGTTCCGAATCATTTAAATATACAGCTGTCTCCACTTTAACTCTTCCCCATAGACCGTTCCGATTACCACCGCAGCCACTAGCTCGGGAGTTAGAAGATTCCGCAGATAAGACCATAAGATACAGGAGCAGAACTAAGCCAATTGACCCAGCGTGTCTGTTTCACCTTTTCATCATGGCTAATTCATTTTCCCTCTCAGCCGCAGTCTCATGTCTTCCCCCGTTTCCCTTCACGTCCTACAATCTATCAAAGTCAGACTTAAATATACTAAATTAACTGGCCTCCATTGTTGATTATGACAATGTATTTCACAATTTCACCAAGTTCTGGCTAAAACGAAATTCTTCTCCTCTCCATCCCTCTATTCTGCGGCTATATTCTCCCAAGAAGAGATCTCACTGCCCTATAAGTCTGAAACCCTGTCTCCTGCAGCAGTAACTCAGCCACACATTCATCTGCCAAATTATCCTATTCTTATGCTGTCTGCCGTGTGGCACGGGAAGGGCTCCAAAGATGACTACCATGGATGTCCTGTTTTACCGCTTTCATACAAACACATATATAAAACATAGAAACATAGACCTACAGCACAATCCAGACCCGTCGACACACAAAGTGCTGCCGAACATGCTCCTACCTTAGAAATTACTAGGCTTAAACATAGCCATCAATTATTCCTAAGCTCTATGTACCTATCGAAAAGTCTCTTAAAAGACCCTATTATATCCGCCTCCACCACCGTTGTCGGCAGCCAATTCCACGCACTCACACACTCTGAATAGAAAAAAAACAACTTAACTCTGACATCTCCTCTGTACCTACTCCACGGGACGTTAAAACTTTGTCCTCTTCTGGCAACCTCCAGCCCTGGGGAGAAAAAAAAACAAAAGCAAGCCTCTGACTATCCAGACGATCAATGTCTCGAGCAACCCAAATTCATCCAGCAACCTAAAATCTCTCCTCAGTACCTCTTTATCTTTTAAATCGATGTCATTCGTACTGATAGGTACGAAGACATCCGGCTGCCGACGCTTCCACTTCAGAACTCCATGGACCCGATCTGAGACAGCTCTAATCCGGGCACCTGAGAGGCAACAGACCATCCGGGAGTCTCTATCGCGCCTGCAGAATCTCCAATCTGCTCCCCGGACGTTTTAATTTCCTCTCAACCCTGTAGTCCCCTTCAACACTCTTCGTGCCTAAGCGGCAGCACTAGATTCAGTGCCAGAAATCCGGTCTCTGCGACCCACGTTCCTCCCTTGTAGGCAGTCATCAACGGTATCCACAGTGTATTATCACAGAGGGGAACGGGCAGAGACTTACTCCGCTGTAGCTCCCATTTCCTTTCATTCTACTGACAATATTGTCATTCTACTAACAATAAGTCTGACAATAATTCAGGGAAGCTACAGCTGGTTGCTTTTGATGTTAATGTGGTGATCTGTGAGACCACATCTGACGCACGGAACAAAACACTGCCACCGGAGACATTCTCTCCGCACTAATGTGCTTACATGGACGAGGCATGAAGAATAATGAAGAAAACTAGAAACGCACTTGATAATTAGCTCACCTAATTGCAGAATAGGGAGCAAGAAGACAGCCGAATTGTAAATCTTTATGTCATTCATTTCTGACGTTTCATGAGCTTCAACACAGTATTCCACGGGTATCTCACCGCATTCTTTAGTTCCTCCCGGAATTTGCTTTGGGTCAGGACGTAAATGCACGTATTAGAACAGGAACTGAGAATCTGCAGCGTTCCGGATGTCGTTTCTGTGATGTAACGGGGATCAGTAACAGAATAAGCAAAACTCTTTGAAATCGTTTGATAGATATAAAATATCACTTGTGTTACCCACAACAATATGAAACTACCGGTAATGCTGCAGAGCAAAACGATGGATTTTCGTCGGTTCTCCATCTCCCGGTCCTTCTTATTCTCTGCACTCTTTTGTCCCCGGAGCCCCCTGCGGGCTCGACTGGCCACTAGTATTCGTCTGACAGTCAAAATGTTGAACAACAAAATCAGAAAGAATGGGACATAAGGTGTACAAATGCGGTGAAATATCGCAAATGCAGCCCATGAGAGAGGGATTTTGTAGCTCGGTGTAAGAACACAATACCAGGGAACACCATTATTTATTACCTTATGCTCTGATGCAAAACCCCAGGGGACATTCTACAAACAGATCAGCACACTCACTGTCCCGATAACCACAGCCGCCGTTCTCTCGGTGCAATATTTTGTTCTCAGCTTCTCACAGCAAATAGCCAGAAATCGATCGACGGTGAAAGCGACAGTCAGCCAGACAGAAGTCGCAGTTCTCGCAAAAATCAACCCGAAACGGAGTTTACACACGGAACTGATGATCAGGAATGATTGGGGAAAATAATACCAAACAGTCCACCTCAGCAGCGGATCGGAAATAACGACCAGGATATCGGCCAGGGCCATTCCCACCAGGTAGCGAGTGACACATTTGGAGAGACCGCACTTCCCCCGATACAGG
Organism: Hemitrygon akajei; assembly: GCF_048418815.1. Taxonomy (NCBI): domain Eukaryota; kingdom Metazoa; phylum Chordata; class Chondrichthyes; order Myliobatiformes; family Dasyatidae; genus Hemitrygon; species Hemitrygon akajei. The sequence goes on from NW_027331948.1 coordinate 4,515,230, forward strand.
CTTGCAATCGTCATCAAGTTCGCTGGAACAGAGGCAGAGAAAAGCGAGAACAGAAAATACAGAGCAGAAACTAATTCAGCAGTCTGAGGGGATCCTGCAATATTTCCAGTTCATTGTCGCATTTAGTGAAATTGCTAAGAGAGAGCGCATGTCTTCCAGAGACAGAAGAGGATTTTACACTGTAGAATGAAGTCAAAATGATGCCTATACCAATTCCGAAATCTGAAGTGACAGAGGAAAACTAAAGCCCGGTGTTCAACCTCCTCAAAGTCTTTTCTTTTTACCGCTGCCTTCGCGTCACGTTGGATGAAATTAGTAAATCCCGACGCTGATGGCGGGATTCATACACTCCCATGGCGCCCCCGTCAGCGGCAGAGCAGCCGGCGTGCGGAACAATGGCGGGCAATGTTCCAGCCAGAACAGAGTATGTGGAAAAACATTTAAATTGTCTCTTCTCAGAAACACACACACACACACACACACACACACACACACACACACACACACACACACACACACACACACACACACACACACACACACACACACACACACACACACACACACACACACACACACACACACACACACACACACACACACACACCAGCAGAGATACGAAAGAGAGAACAAGGTTGGATGACAACGATGAAATGACGATGTTACTGTTGCACAAACTGAAGAAAATCTGCAAAAATGGGAGGTCCAAGGCAACACACAGTGAGAACAGGAACATCTCTGCTGAGAATTGTGTGCGTGATTTTGCTGATGTAAGAGAATTTTGTGAGCATGTCAAAGCTGCCTGAGGTCAGACGAAAGTTGTGAAGAAATATTTCAGGCTGCCAAGTAATGGGCAGTCTGGTTAAATAATTCATCCTGTTCCTGTCTGTCTTTTCTACAGTGTGAGAACGTAAGGTTCATACACTTTTACAAATTTCGTCCATAAATCTGGCACTGAATCATCATTTGTGATTATCTTCATGTTTTCTTCAATTTACATTTTACAAAACTATATTAATCAATACACCCATGCACACACCCCAAACATGTTATCCCCAAGTACGTGAGCACCCCATATCCATGTTTTTGTGGGTGTATCTGGGGTTTCAGGCGGATTTGGCGTGATCTTGAGATGTCTACGGATTTGGCGGTCTCCTCATGGATTTTGAGATGCCTGGGATTTTTGCTGTCAAGGCAGCCATCTCGTGTTTGATACCATCCTGTGCCTGGATCATCCAATGTGTGGGTTGAGGTGTACATGCATTTTGGGGTGCGCTCTTATTTAGAGATCGGCGAAGATTTGGGGGTTCACACGGGTTTCCGTGATCTGTGCATATTTAGGTGTGTACTGTTGAGTATGGGAGTACACAGGGGTTTGTGGTGAGAAGCAAATTTCATTGTGTCTGCCGATCTGTAAACAATTTTGGGGCATTTGTAAGGATTTTTTAATGTCGAGACAGCCATTTTCAGAACTGGTTGAAATGACTCCTGCTCTGAAATAATCCATTATGCATTTGGAAGTGTCAGCCTGTTTTAGGTGCGCATTGATTTGGGGATTGCGCAGACTTATAGGGATGTTTTCGGAATTCTGAGATCTCACAGAGTTTTGGTGTCTGCGGATTTGGAGTTGTGACTTGTCTAAATTTTGCATCATTTACAGATACTTCCATAATAGATTTAGGACGTTACCTACAAATTTGCGAAGCACAATAATTTACGAAGCCATCATGTGCACTACTCGAAATGATTATTTTCTGGGATAATGTAAAACGCATTTGAGGTTCCCAGCGGGTTTGATGCACACGTGTTTTTCGATGTGCTCTTTTTGAACGATGTGTGCGTATTTGGGTGCACATGAGTTTGAGATGCGAACTCAATTGGAAGTTGCGCAGACTGAAGGGTTTCTTCTCCGATAAAGGGATGCAACCCGATTGGGGGTTTGTACATCTACACTCCATCCGCCGAACAGGCGGTATCTCCAAGTGGTCACCCATTTTAATTCCACTTCCCATTCCTATTGTGATATGTCCATTCATGAGTTCCTCCACTGTCACGATAAGGTCACACAAAGGTGCGAGGAACAACAGCTTATAATCCGTTTGGTTAGCTTCCAACCTGATGGCATGAACATTGCTTTGTCAAACCTCTCCTTCACCATTTTTCACCCCTTTGTCACTCTCACTTAATATCTCCTTGCCCGCCAAAGCCTCCCTAGGGTCCTGCTCCCCTCGCCCCATTTTTTTTTTCTTTCCTCCATAGCCTTCTGTCTCTTTCAGCAATCAACTTCCTAGCACTTTGGGTCATCCATCCACCTCCAAGTTTCACCTGTCGTCTGGGGTTTCTCTTTCCCCTCACACTATCTTTCAAATCTACTCCTCTGCTTTTTTTTCCCTCCAGTCCTGCTGAAGGGCTTCGGCTCGAAACGTCGACTGTGTTACATTCCATAGATGCTGCCTGGCCTGAGAAGTTTCTCCAGCATTTGGACTAATCCCGACCACCACCCGACCTCCGTGTTGTTAGGTATTCAGTTATATGGGGCAGTAATGTACAGCATACACGACTGCATATACTGGTGCCTTCGATCCAGCAAATCGCACTCAGCCGACTCAAGGAGTTAAGTAAATCTCCAGTTGAATTCCATGGACAGGGGAGGAAGTTAAAATATGGGTGTCTTACGAATGCATTCCTGTGAATGACCGGGACACGCTGTTACATTATCACACCGGTCAGTGTTAAGGCTCCAGGGACAACAACATTATCATCATGGTCAACGATGGTCAAATTCATGTGCACCCTCATACTCAGCAGCAGTATGCACGTATCTCGAAAATGCGTGCGAATCCCAAAATCTGCGCACTTCCCCAAGTAAGGACGCACATTCGATGACCCAGACGAAGAATCATTTCAAACACAAAATGGCTGCCATGTCACTAAAAGCCCCACGCATCCCAAAGGTCGTGAGCATATCACCAAATCCGCCGACACACACAGATCAACTCAAATCCTTATGATCTCCCAGATACACCCACAGAAACGTGGCGACTCCATATTCGCCGACAAACCCCCAAATATGCTATCCCCAAATAGGAGCGAATCCTCATATTCAAGAACAAACCCCAAAATCCGTGTGCATCCATGTGCACCCCCGAGACCCTGTACAACGCGTTTTCGCTGACACGCCTAATTTCTGCTCAATACCCAATGCAGCGCGCACCCTAAACCCGCTGACACCCCCACATGCCCATGAGATTTTTCCGAGCAAGATACATTCGAAACAGTTGAGAAATTAGCAGCCTCGACGTTAACAATCCGCACTCAACACATTCGGGTGCAAATCCTGATCCGCCAACACACCCAAATCTATGTGTATCCACAAATACGTGAGCACGGCCATGTCTGAGACTAAATTTCGAGTGATGTCTAAGTTCTTCCTGAGATGTCACTGGCGGTTCTCTTCTCGCATTCCCTTCAAACTTGCAGCAATTTCTAAAAGCACTGCGCAATACCTTTAAATGCAAATTTAAAGTATGTTACATATTGATAAAGAATTAGACCAATAGTCTGTAAGGTTGCCCAGTGCTGCGGATTATCGGAGCTTACTTTAGCAGATGCTTTGCATTGCTAAAACAAAACTGCCCGCCATGAATCCAGAAAACCTGTGCACGTCACCAAATCAGTGCGCACTCGAAACACGCCGAGCCGACACACCACATATATGATAGATTATTCCAAGGCAGAATTCATGTCCAACATTTCAGAAAATGGCTGTTTCGACATTTAAAATTCGCACGCACCCCAAAATACGTTCACAACTGTCGATCGGTCGACAAATAACTCCCGGAATATACGAACATCATAACATCATAACATCATAACGCCCCCGTAATTGACTGCAAAACCCAAAATTTGCGTGTATCCGCAAATCCTTGTGCATATTTGCCGCCAACCCCTAAATCTACGAACACCCGAAATCAGTGCTCACCCCCATATTTGAAGATTGAACTTTAAATCCGTGCGCATTCCCAAATCCAAGTTCACACCACAGCAGTGTGCACCACTTATTCTCAGACACTGCCCAATATCTGCGCGGCCCAATTCAGTGCGCACCCCAAAACCGCTAACATCCTGACTTGCAGTTTAGAATCCTTTCAAGAATTCAGAAAATGGATGCCTTAACATGAAAACGCGCACACAGCCCAAATTCCACGTGCAACTTCTGATCCGCCAACACGCCCAAATCTTTATCTCACCCCATATCCGTGTTTACATGTACACAATCCCAAATCCATATACACCTGAAATATGTGCACCACCAATAGGTGCGCACCCTAAAATTCATGCGAATATCATACCCGCGGAGAAACCCACTTGTACTTTAGATTATCCCAGAGGAAGTATCATTTAACATACTTCATGTCAAATTTCAAATTACATTCATTATTCACGTGATCTAAATGAGACAACTTAGAGATTCGGCACACCTCCAAACTGCAGACACCCCAAATACGTGAGAAATCCATGTGCATCTCCAAATGCAAATACATCCCCACAACTTCAAAACCGTGGACACACACACGCTAATTAAATTATCTCAAAATAATAATTTCAGACATACACAATATGACAAAATCTGTGTACAACGAGCCCCACAAATGAATGTGGGGGTTTCAGCGTGTTTGGGCTGTGCATGGATTTGGTGATGCGCACCAATTTGACGAAGCACATGGATTTGGTGATGTTCGCTGATTTGGGTTGCCTTTTCAATCATGAGTTTGACGGATCAAAATTTGCGTGCGGATTATTAACGTCGAGGCTGCCATTTTCTCAATTGCTTTTATTGATTGTTACTCAGGGAAAATCTGATGTACAAGTGGCGGAATCCGTGGGTTTCGGGTTCGCACTGAATTGGCGATTGCGCAATTTTATTTTTTGTCGTCGAATACGGGTTCTACACGGTCTTGTGGTTCATATGGATCTGGGGTTGTGCATGGATTTAGGAGCGTTCTCTAATAAAGGGTTGCAAACTGATTTAGGGGAGTGCTCCGATATAAGGGTGCGCACCTTTTTAGGGATAGCAAATTTACGGTAGTTAGCGAATATGTGAGTCTCCACGTTTTCGTGAGCGCATATCGATTTGTTGACTTACGTAGGGACTCTGGGATATGTGGTGGTTTTTACTATTAAGACAGCCGTTTTGTGTTTGCAATGATTATCCGTCTGGGTCATCTAATATGATTATCCGTCTGGGTGCTCTCGTATTTGAGGATATGCGCAGATTTGGGGGTGAGGACGGATTTTAGTGATCAGTGTCCAGTTCGGGGTGTAGTCTTGAATATGGGGCTACACACGGATTTGGGTTGACATGCAGATTTGGGTGTGTCGCCGATCTGCAAAAGGATTTTGGCGCACATATGGCTTTCTAACCTCGAGACGGTCATTTTCTGAATTGATTGAAATGTTGCCTGTCTGGGATAATCCATTATGCATCTGGGGTGTCAGCGGGTTTGGGGTGCGCATCGATTTTGGGTTTGCGCAGATTTTGGGCTGCTTCAGCAAATATGGGTGGCAACTGATTTGCGATGCGAACAGATTTACTGAAAATAGGGGATTTGGGGGTACATACAGATTTGGACTCTTTAGCAGAGTTTCGGCGAGGACATGTGCACAGTGATGGGTGGATTCGGAACCACATGCGTATTTGATGGTGTTTTCTGATTGGGAGGTTGCACAAGCTTAGGAATGTATTAACCAATGCACAGGACGTCAGTATGGATTTGGGGTGCCTGACGATTGGGGATGAGATTAGGTTTAAGTGTGTGTCGGCGCATATAGGTGCACATGAATTTGTTGGTGTCGGTAGATTTGGGGTTGTGGTGAATCTCAAAGTCATTTCATTTATAGTGTCTTTAATAATAGCTGCACCATGTTCTCGCGATTTCTTTAAGGTGAATACTGTCACTCTAAAGTGACTCTTCCTTTGGGAAAATCAAATGTGTATACGTGGGTGTCAGCAGGTTTGGTGGTGTACACGATCTTAGATGCTCCCGGATTTTGGAGTGTCTTTGGATTTAGGGTCCTGACAAATCTCGCGGTTGTTTCATTGATAGGTTCTTTATTAATAAATACAATTTCAGTTTTCTACTCTGCTCTTGCTTTGACTTTTAAGTTGGAGGTTGTTACTTTGTGAACTATTTGAAATTATTTCTCCTCTCTGATGACCTAATCTGAAAGTGGGAGGTGTTGACGAGTTCGGAGTGCGCACCCATTTGGGTGTGCATACGGACTTGGGAGTGCACGTGGATTTTTGGATGTCGCAGGAATTGGGTATAATGCCAAAATTCAAATAGTTTCTTTTACAGATACTCGGATACACATTGGACTTTAACGTTGAGTTTTGTTCTTGCTGCTTTTAATGTGAATTAAGCTCTCTTGTGAAATGTTTGTAATGATTTTTGATCTAGGATAAATAATTGTACATGTAGGGGCGGACTCGGATTTGGGGGTTCTCAGAGATTTTAACAAGTGCGCGGCGAGTTTGGGTACACACGGATTTGGGTGGCGGTGGTTTGGGGGGCGTGACGAATCACAAGGTTGTTTCACTTATAGATACTTTAATAATAGAACTTGGAACTTTGTTCTAGATTTTTGAACGTGCAACTGTTTTGTGAACTGTTTGACCTGACTCGTGATTTCAGATAATCCAGCGTGCATGTCGGTTTGTCGTCAGGACTGGGGTGCATATGGATTTAGGGTGAGATCTTATTTGGTCATGCGCACAGATTTATGGTTGAATACGGATTTGGGACTGTGCGCAGATTTAGGCGTCTGTTGTCTAATATGGAGCTGCACAGGTTACACCCAGATTTGTGCGTGTCAAACGATCTGGAGTCGCAGATGCATTTCGGGATGCGTGCTGATTTTAACGTCGAAACAGTCATTTTCTGATCGATTTGAAATGATTCCTGCTCTGAGATAATCTATTATGCATGTTGGGGAGTCAGTGTGTATGGAGTGAGCACCGATTTTGGGATTACGCAGATTTAGGGCGGTGTCGGCAAATATGCCCTCACACACCAGTCTGGGGATGCGAACAGATTTAGTGACGTGTCCGACAATATAGAGGTGCACACTTATTCGTAACGCTCATTGATCTAGGAGTGTGCAGGCCAGTATGTGGATGTTTACAGATTTCGGCAAATATGTCCTCACACACTAATCTGAGGATGCGAACAGATTTAGTGATTCGGAATTATTAAATATCTGAAGGTTGCTTCATTCATAGATAATATCAGAATCAATACACCTTGAAATTTCAGCAACATTCTTGTAATTTTATGCTGGAGGCAGGCATTTTGTGAACTGTTCGAAATGATCCTTGCCCTGTGATACTGTACGGTGCATGTACGGGTGTCAGCGGGTTTGTGATGCCCATTGAATTGAAGATTTAAGGCAAAATAGTCAAATATGTAGTGCACACAGTTTTGACGCTGCGCCTGGATTTGGGCATGCGGCAGATTTCGGGGTGTGCTCTGGAACATGGGGTGTACACGGATTAGTAGATGAGCACAGATTCGGGTGTCTCCGCGGATTTATGATAGCTCATTAATTTTGGTGTACGTGGGCATTTGCGGTGTATTTGGGGATGTGACGAATATCACGATTCTGTCACTGGTAAACTGGTGGATCTACAGATTTGGAGGTATGACGACTTTCGAGGCTGTTGCCTGGTGGCAGCAATATTGTGCGCTATCCGAAATGATCCTTGCTCAGGGATAATCCAAACTGCATTGGAATGTGTCAGAGAGTTTGGGGAGAACGAATTTGTGGTTGCATGTGGATTTGTGGGAGCACACGAATTGAACTGTCTGTGGATTTTTGTTACAGCTAATGTGGGGGTTGCTCACGGATTTGTTGCTGCGCACAGACTTGTTGGAGGAACTTAGCATTCATGGAAATTGGTTAGGGGATGCACAAAGAGTTAGGGATTTGGTCGCCAACGTGGGTAGCACCATAATTTGGAGAAGCACAACGATTTAAGGATAGGTATGTCAAATAAATTTGCACTTATTTCATGTTTTTTTTTAACATTATGGTGTACTTGGATCGGGGATGCGCACAGATTTGTGCACCTCGGCTGGTTTAGGGATCAACACGAATTTCGTGTTGTCGGTCTATCCTATGAGCTTACATAGGAATTGTGGAAGAGTATTCTCAGATCCCTCTGCACTCCCTCTTTCCTCAATTCCCTAACAATTATTGTATATGTCTACCCAGGTAGGTCCGGCCAAAGTGTAACGACTCTTCATCCCATCTGGATGGAATGTCACATTAGATTCCAACGGCAAAATGTTCGGTCCGTTTTTCCAGCTGCTTCACTGACGCTGAAAGTTTTCATGAACTGCTTCGCTGTCCATTCACGCTCTAAACCCAGGTGTCATCTGCAAATCCGGTTTATCATATTACAATTGACTTGTATATCCTTTTCCTTAGAATGTTTTCCAATCAGTTTGGGGGCGTATATAGATTTGGGAGTATCGCTGGATTTGAGGTGCATACTAATTTGTTTTGCGGGCAGTGTGCAGATTTGGGGGTATACGCTTATTTTGTCATTTCGTGAAATGGCATTGGGATAATCTAGTTTTCTAGTCGGTGTGTACACGGGTTTCAAGTTGTACATAGACATGAGGGTAACACGGTTTTGGAGGTGCGCACGGATCTCAGTGTTCTCAAAGATTTGCTGTGTCTGCGGATTTGTGGGTATGGCGAATCTCAAAGTTGTTCCATTTATAGATAGAACAACAAAAATGTCATTTGAACTTCGACCCCTGTCCATGTGTTTCTTTTTTTTTCTTGTTTGGGCAGCCATTATGTCACAATTTGAAATGATTCTTAGTCTGAGATAATCGAATATGCATTTGGGTTTCTCAGCGGGTTCATACACACACACACTCACACACACACACACACACACACACACACACACACACACACACACACACACACACACACACTCACACACACACACACACAAACACACACAGACACACTCACACACACACACACAAACACACACACACACTCACACACACACACAAACACACACACACACACTCACACACACACACACACACACACACACACACACACAAACACACACACACACTCACACACACACACACACACACACACACACACACACACACACACACACACACACACACACACACACACACACACACGGGGTTTGGGGGCGCGCTCTTACTTGAGGATGTGCGTATATTTTGGGGTACAGACGGATTTGGTAATGCGTACAGATTTAGGTGTACATTGTCGAATATGGGGATGCACATGGATTACAGGTTACTCACAGATTTGGTTGTGTCAGAGATTTTGAAGTTGAGCACAAATTTTTAGCTGCGTGCAGATTTTAAAGTCCAGGCAGCCACGCTCTGAACTGTTTGAAATGATTCCTGCGCTGGGAATAACTGTTGTGAATGTGAGAGGAGTCAGCGGGTTTGGGGTGCACACTGAATTGGACATTGAGCATATTTAAGGTTACATTCTCGAATATGTGGATGCAAATCTATCTGGCAATTGAGCAGATTTAGGGGTGTGTTCTCCTGTATGGGATGCACACGGAAATGGTGTTGTGCGTAGATTTAGGCTGTGTTGTCGAATATGGGGGGGGGCACATGGATTTGGGATTAACTGTTTAAGATGTTTCTTATTCTGAGATAATATAATGTGCATATGCGGTTGTCAGCGGGTTGAGTGCACATGGAATTTGGGGCTGCGCTCTTATTTAGTGGCGTAAGCAGATTGGCAGGTGCCAACGCATTTGGTGATGTGTCTGGATTCAGCGGTGTATCGTCTAATACAGAGATGTACACTGATTTGACGATGTGTACAGATTCAGCGGTGTGATGTCGAATAGAGGGGTGCACACTTATTTGGGGATGTGCATATATTTAGGGGTGTATAAGCCAATACGGGGATGTTTACCGATCACGGGCTTCTCACAGATTTGTATTTTTTGTCGATTTGGAGTTGCGACGCATCTCAAGATTGTTTCATTTATAGATACTTTTAAAATAAGTGCAGTTTGAACTTTCAATAGTAATTTTGTTATTTTATGCTGCAACCTGCTATTTTGTGAACCGTTTGAAATAACTCTTGCTCCACATAAGGTCCGCTTGGATTTGGGGATTCTCATAGATTAGTTGGTGAACAAAGATTCCTGTGTCTCAGCGGATTTGGGGATGCACACGCAATCTGGGCTGCGTGCCGATTTTTAATGTTGAGGCCCATATCCTTACCCAGTTGTGTTCCGGCTGGACTTAGTCCTTAACCTGCTGGAGGAAAAGCGGAAAAAAAACATAGATGCTGTTTTCTCCCGGTAGGGATTAGTTTTTAGTGCCCAGTGCTCCTGTCACGTTTTGTCACCCTGCAACCTTATCCTTCAATCTCTTTCAATTATGGAGGACAGCATGTGTACAAATGTCTCTCTCCAGCTTACTTCACCATGATCATCATGACTCCAGTATTTCTACTATTTTTTAAAGTTTCCTAATTGTGCATGTGATTTTTTTAAATGTTTTCTCGCCAATCAGCAGTGAACCATCTGATTGGCCTATCAGAGTTCTCTTTGGGAACTAGTTGACTTGATCAACATTTCTGAGCTGGCTATTGTTCACGATCACACTTAATAAAAAAGGCGGTTATATTCTGAACAGTTTGAAAATATAACCTCATGATCATGTGGAAGTGTCAGCGGGTTTGGGTGCAAACTCTATTGAAAATGCGCAGATTTAGGGCAGCATCGGCGAATATAGAGGTGCACACTGCTTTGGGCTGATCATGGATTTGGGGATGCGCACGGATATACGGGTATTTTTATCAAATATGGGGGTGCGCATTGACTCGTGAAATGCGCGAATTCAGGGATGTGGCGGCAAATACGAGTCTGAGAACAGTATTATTGAGTGTACCTGGATTTGGGGAGTCTCGCAGCTTTTAAAGTGTTTACCTGAATCTGAGGTTGGGCACAGATTTATTGGTGTGCGCAGATTTACAGGTATGTTGCCCAATATGAGGGTGCATACAGATTCGGGGCTGCGCATTAGAGTTATGTCTGTCACCCTATCAAACGTTGAAATCGCATTTCGGTGTGCATGGGAATTTTAAATGTCGAAACAGATATTTTATGGACTGTTTGAAATTACTCCTGCTCTGGAATAATCTATTTGGCATGTGGGGTGTCAGAGTGTTTTGGAACGCACTGATTTGGTGAGGTGCACAAATTCAGGTGCGTTTTGGGTGTGCTGGCGTATCAAGATTTGCACACAAATAAATTTTTTGTTCCTGTGGATTTTTAATGACTAGCGTACATTTTGTGAACTGGTTGAAATGATCTTTGCTCTGGATTAATCTAATTTCCATGTAGAGATGCCAGTGAGTTTGTGGTTCACACTGTTTTGCAGACTCTGCAGACTTAGGAGTGTCCTTGCGAACATGGGGTTCACACGGATTTGGGAATGCACATGAATCCGCGGATGTGGCAGATTTAAAGATCTGTTCTCGAATTCAGGGTGCAAACGTATGTTACGATGTGCGCATATTTAGGCGTGCTTTGTCGAATATGGGGGTGCACACGCATTTATGGTTAAACTGAGAGTTGCGAATCTCGGCCGAACTACAGTTGAAATCGCATGGGAATTTTAATGTCGAAACAGCCATTTGCCGAACGGTTTGAAATGGAAAAAGTCTAATACATGTCGTGTGTCAACGTGCTTGGAAAGCGCACTGATTTGCTAATATGCTCAGATTTCGGAGAGTGTTTTAAAAGATGAGCGTGCACATGTATTTCGGATACTTGTAGTTTTGGCGGAGTTTGGCGGATCAAGGATTACACAGGGATTTTTGTCTCCGTGCAAATTATTAATGACGAAGATGCCATTTTCTCAACTGTTTGAAATGATTCTTGCTCTGGGAGAATCTGAAGTACATGTGGCGGTTTCAGCAGGTTCAGGATGCGCACTGAATGCGGATTGCGCATATTTAGTTTCTGTCGGCGAAAAAGGGAGTGCACACGGTCTTGGGGAGGGCATGAGCCCGGGGATGCGCACGGACTTGGGTGATTTCTTGAAAATGGGTTTGCACACGTACGCTGATTTAGGGGTTTGTGCTCCAATATGGGGCTGTGGATCTATTTGGGGTTTGAGCAGATTTAGGGGTGTGTCGACGAATATGGGAGTTGCAAAGTTTTTGTGGCTGTATATGATGGTTCAGACGGATCTGGCTGCGTCGGACCTTGGGATGCGTGCTGATATTTTAATGCCCAAGTCTCCATTTTGTATTTGGAGTGATTCTTCGTTGGAATATTTTAATATGCATATGGGGATCTGCACAGATTTGGGGGTGCACGCGGATGTTAGTGACGTGCACATATTTAGGGGTTTACTATTGAATATGTGGTTGCACACGGATTTGGGTGGCACCCAGATCTGGGTGGGTCGGCGGATCTGCAAACGGATTTTCTGGCGCGTGAGGGCTTTTAATGTCGGAACAGCCATTTGCTGCTCTCAAACAGCTCTCTGTAATAGCTGGCTTACTACGTTACGTCTTATTCCAGGTTCGAAGTACGTCTGTCTTAAGTGTTACACACCTTTTGTGACATAAACTCACTTCAACCCCCGAGTCACTGGGATCATTAACTGGGCCCCATTTGGCCTTCATTTCGGCGTTCCTTGAGCTCGTCTCTTGCTTAACTCAACTCTATTTGCTCACCTGTGGTTTTAGTTCCTACACCTTCGCGCAATCCCCAACAGCAGGCCTGCGCTTACTACATGTTAATGCCCGGGCAGCTGCATCAAACACCCCATTTAGAATATTAACTCCCTTTCGGTACAGGTATAAAACCCGTGCTCCTTACACCAGTCGCACCAAACCTGGTAGAGAGTCCAATACTGCATGTATACAGTGACCCCCTGCACAAATCGTCAGCCACACATTTACTTGGACTTCCTTAGCATCTCTTCCCTCGTCCGATCACTAATCCGGAGTTGCTAGTTCTTAAGCCATGAGCCTTCGGAACCACTAAATTAACTTATTTGGAAATGTTGGGGGATCTATAGGCTTGCATAGCACGACTCTCCTGTTCCTCCACACTGCAAACAAATCTAACATATGTACTCTGTAATCCAGTTTGAATTATTATTTTGTATCATTTTTTATTGTGATTAAATTCTACGCTGACCGCAACACCACACAGGTGTCATTGATTCAGTAACCTCAATTTTACCCTAGCCTAGTCGCTAAGTTTTTTTCTCGTTTAACTTGTGAGAATACCCATAAATATCACGGGGAGGACGTACAAACTTCCAGAAAAAACACCGGAATGAACGCCGATTTCCATTGCTCCGAGCTGGGATCGTCTGATTCTAACCGCTCTACTACGTGAAGCCCCAAACTGTAAGTTACCAACCCGCATATCCACCTCCTCTTTTAAGCAATTTACAAATGTCAGAGAAAGCAGGGCTACAGAAAAGATCTCTGGGAACGTCCCATCTACTGCCAGCACCATACTTACCATGCCTCCCGACGATCTGGATCGAGCTATTGTGGGGCTTTTGTCACCCCCTCAGAAAGTCATTCTGATGCATAAGGCATGACCTTCCCCTCACAAAGCCGTTTGATTGCCTGTGATTATGCTTCTCCAATTATATGTCAACCCTATCGTGAAAAATCTCCTTCAAACGTTTAGCCTCCAGTAATGCCACGAGTCACTGTTTTACAATTCCCAGGATTATCCTTACTACCTGGATTATCCTATCTTAACCGAGGTTATATTTAGAGTTTATACTTCGATATTACCCGCTTACGATTAAAATTAATAGGAATCATGGACCAACCTATCATAAGGGGGGCGTTAAGACTGGACCCAAAAGCAGGACACAGACACTGATGTACTAGGAACAGAACTGGACAAAACTAAAGGGCGAGACAGGTCGCAGACTAGGCAAGGGAAGCATGACCAGGATGAGGGACTGGGAACAAGGAGCCTGGGGTGTATTCCGAGCCCAAGACTGGACAAGGACCCAAAACCTGGGTCTTAACTCGGGCTTGGACCACAAACTCTGCGAAAACGTGACGAAGCCAATGATCTAGGAGCCTGAGACTTGAGACTTGAGACTTGGGTTCTTGGAGCTCGAGACTTGAGACTTGCGTTCTTGGAGCTCGAGACTGGAGTCTTGGGTTCTTGGAGCTCGAGACTGGAGTCTTGGGTTCTTTGAGCTCGAGGATTGAGACGTGTTCTTGGAGCTCGAGGCTGGAGGATTCGGTTCTTGGAGCTGGAGGCTTGAGAATTGGGTTCTTGGAGCTCGAGACTGGAGATTTGTTTTCTTGGAGCTCGAGACTGGAGATTTGTTTTCTTGGAGCTCGAGGCTGGATGCTTGGGTTCTTGGAGCTCAAAGCTGGAGGCTTGGGTTCTTGGAGCTCAAAGCTGGAGGCTTGTGTTCTTGGAGCTCAAAGCTGGAGGCTTGGGTTCTTGGAGCTCAAAGCTGGAGGCTTGGGTTCTTGGAGCTCCAGGCTGGAGGCTTGGGTTCTTGGAGTTTGCTCTTGGGCAGGACGCGGGACTCCTGGGCAGGACGCGGGCAAGGCACAGGAAGGGACAGAACAAACCGCAGTGTAAAGGAAATCGACCTGCCTTACTCGACGGAGGCGAGGAACAGGAAGGGAACTCGGTCTGGGGTGGCTCCAAGACTCGAAGCGGCCACTAAACTCGGCGGGCTACGGAACAGCCGAAACCATAGCTCACTGAATGTACTAGCCTTCCACCGGTGGGTTGCTCCAAAGGGACACTGACGAGACGACCCTCCAACCACACTCAATCCCAGGGCCATTTATATTCCCAGCCCCCAAGATGAGCATCAGGTGCTTATGTTTTTAAGTTCAAACAAACAAGGGACTGTGGGAGGACCCGGAGTCCTGATTCCACGGATCGGACCGTGAACCGCAGTGCGAACTTTGGACCGGACCGTGACACAACCACTGAAAGACTCAGATTGATTCCTCAATTCAGCTTTCTCTGGAGTATGCAATATCTGAACACAAACTACCGCTACTCCCATCATCTTTCTAATTGTATAAGAACTAATATCCCCGATGGTGTTTGTTTAGAGAGACCCTCCAATTTCCCAGTTGCGTACAGTCAAAATTCACTAGACTTTGTTCCATTGATTATCAAGTCTCTGTTTCTATCACACTGTCCTTTTCACCATTATTCGCTTGTTCTTTGTCCAGGGTCATCTCTGTGTTGGCACAGCCGAATGTCTCGTTGACACTGATTAAGATTCGATCAATCACAAGCAAGACACAATCTGCAGATTCCAGAAATCCGAAATGCTGGAGGAGCTCTGCAGGCCAGGCAGCATCTGTGGACAAGTCTAAACTGTGGCCGTTTTGGTCAGAGACCTTTCAGCAGAATTGGATTTTTTTTCCTCTCTCTCC
This sequence comes from Hemitrygon akajei, assembly GCF_048418815.1. NCBI lineage: Eukaryota > Metazoa > Chordata > Chondrichthyes > Myliobatiformes > Dasyatidae > Hemitrygon > Hemitrygon akajei. The sequence goes on from NW_027331948.1 coordinate 4,530,737, forward strand.
AATTCTGCAGCCTGAGCTGAAGACTTTCGCCAGCACTTAGTGTCGGATTAGATCATATCAGTTCCCATTTCGCTTCGCTGTGTCTTTTGTTCTTGGGTTCACAGCATCGCCTCATCCACCCAACACCGCTCCTCCACCTTCCCTTTGAGAGCTAACATTCTGTTCCTGGAAATTAGTTCAAACGGGAAAACAGAAGGAAAAGCTACAGATAGGGACAGAGGAGAAAATCAGCGTGAAGTAAAGGAAGGGTAATGATGGGAGCAGGAGTGGTTAATACCGACGAAAGTATACTCCATATCAGGCTGTTTTGTCTGAATCGGGAAGAAGGAGTGGCAGGTTCGCCCCAATGCACAACGTAAGCGGGGCGAGGGTGAGATGCAAAGGGGATTTTTCTGGGATGCTGAATCTAGTGGTTCCGTAGCGATCTACAGTAAATATTTGTTTGTTTTTTAACTGTAAGACAACACACACAAAATGCTATAGCAATTTAGCAATGTAGCAATGTAGCAAGTTGCTGTGGCAACTTTGGAAAAGAGTAAACTTTCCACTATTCGGGCCGTCAACCTTCATGATTTTGTGTGTGCGAGCAGCGACAGATTTTCTCCTGCTTTGTTTGAAACTCTGTTCATCACATTGTTTCTGTTTATTACAAGTGGGAGTACAGAATAGTACCGTGAAGGTAGCTGAATTGTACTACTACATAGCATTTATTTCTATGTTTTAATGTGTATCAAAATCAGATTCAGTGGGTATTTCACCACATTCTTGAGGTCCTCTCGGAATTTGCTCTGTGTCAGGGCGTAAATACACGTGTTAGCGCAGGAACTAAGAATCTCCAGCATTCCAGATGTCTCTTCTATAATGTAAATGGGATTCATGACAGAATAATAAACGAAATTCATTGAAATCCGTTGATAGATGTAAAATACCAAACGTGTTCCCCACAGCAATAAGAAACTACCCGTTATGCTGAAGAGCAAAACGATCGACTTGTGTCTGTTCTCCATCTCCCGGTCCTTATCATTCTCTCCACTCTTTTGTCCCCGGATCCTCCTGCGGGCTCGACTGGCCACAAGAATCCGCCTGGCTATCAGAATATTGAAAAGCAAAATCAGAAAGAATGGGACACAAGGGGTTAAAATACGGTGAAATATCTCAAACGCCGCCCATGAGGGAGTGTTTTTGAAGCTCGGTGTCAGAACACAATACCAGGGAACACCATCAATTATTACAAGAGGTTCAGAAGTAAAGCCCCAGGGGACACACTCCAAACAGGCCAGTACACTGACTGTCCCGATAACCACAGCCGCCGTTCTCTCGGTGCAATATTTTGTTTTCAGCTTCTCACAGCAAATAGCCACAAATCGATCGACGGTGAAAGCGACAGTCAGCCAGACAGCGGCCGCAGTGCTCGCAAAAATCAACCATCTAGCCATACTGCACACAGGAGTAATGAACAGGAATGATTGTGGAAAGTAAATCCAAGCAGTCCACATCAGCAGCGGTTGCGATATGACTACCAGGAGATCGGCCGCTGCCATTCCCACCAGGTAGTAAGTTACACATTTGGAGAGACCGCAGTTATCCCGGGACAGGATCACAATCGCCACCAAGTTCGCTGGAAGAGAGAGGGGAAATAGGAAACTGAGAAAATACTAAGCAGAACCCAAGCAACAGTTTTCGGGGACCATGTAATATTTCTACTTTATTGTTGCATTTAGCGGCAGAATGGTGAAGAGAGGGTCAAGAGCTGGCTGAGTTTACACGTTAAAATAAAGTCACATGATTTGAATTCGGATTCCTTTCGCATGACCAAAACTGCGAAGAGGCAATGGACAGATAAAACGAGGTAATATCAGAATCAATACTGGTTGGAACATCTTCTATCGGCGTCATTCGCGTCCGATATGAATGAAATGAATCAATCGGGACACTGATGGCGGGATTCTTACATTAAACATATATGGACTTCCATGCGACTCCCTGTCAGCGACAGAATAGCCTAAGGACACAACAGAAACAGGAATTCCCGGAACCACTCATCCAGACAAAAATAGAATATGTGGGAGAGCAGTTAACGTGTATTTTCTGAGCTGTTTTCAGAGAGCCCCCATGACACGACTTTCTCTTACTCTTTCTATACAAGCTGCCTGAGGCTTTGTGTTTCCAGCATTTCCCGTGTTTGTTTCCTATTCCAACATTTGCCACCTCGCCGACTTTACAGCTTTGACTGAGGCAGCAGTCACAGCCTCGTCTGATACAGCCTCTCAGATATACTTGAAGCCTCCGACTGAATCCATCACAGGGAAGCGGGGTCAGGATTTCAACATCCAGTAGCAGGCACGGTGACGCAGTCAGATATCTGTAGCGGTCTCAGATGTGGATAATAGAATACATTTCACAGTATTGATACTTATGAATCAACTTGTCGGTTTTGGTAAGTGATCAGCAACGACGTCATTGTGCTTCCATCAACTGCTTCACTTTCTGTCACACCGCACACATTTACTTAAAATCCTTAAGTTTCTGCTGAAACATGGAGCCCCTCACATTTGCTGAATTGTTACCACCACTCGAGTTTAATTGTACCACACACAGCCGCTTACATACCAATGCAGACAATCAATTAGTATAATCTCCGCGGTAGTATTAGCACTATATTTGCAAATGCAGTGTAGCTGCTGCGAGACCAATAGCATAGAGACCCGAACATCATATTATTGAACACAAATCGCTGGAAGATATCTGCTTGTCCCACTGAGGTCTTCCGATGTTGGCGGATTCGCTGAATTCTTACAGCGGTTTATTTTTAGATCCAGATACCAGAGTTCACAGTCGCTGGCTTTGATTCCATTCCTAGAATGCCGAACACTAGGGCTAGACATGCGGCAGTGGAAACCAGGGACAGAACCAATCACTATATTGGCATAAACTTCAATTCCCCGCAACGGCAGCCGATACCGCAGCTTACCGAGAATTCCAAAGGCTGAAATAAAAGGATAGTAAACTTCTCCTATCCGCAAAAGGACTGGATAACCCATTTCCGTGATAAACTGCCAATTGTGTTGCTCCTGAATTCACAGGTCCTTCAGAAACTCTGAGCTAATATATTTAAAACGGCCTTGATTTATAGAAAGGATCAGTCTCTAGAGATACGGTAATGCCGCTGACTGACTACAATCACTTAAAAATCATGGTAATTCAACACCATTCATTGTCTCTGATGTAAATACTGGTCTGACAGAGACAAGTATTTTTGAATTCCTAGGCATTACCTCAGCGGTTACTCACTTAGTGAAATGAATGTCGGAGCTCCATTGACGAACACCCGAAGCAGCCACATTTGTAGATTTCACATTTTTGTCCGCTAATTCTCCACTTGTGAGCAGATTTCAAACTTCTCTCCCTGTGGTTTTAGATGTTTAACATCATCCTGACCACACACACACACACACACACACACACACACACACACACACACACACACACACACACACACACACACACACACACACACACACACACACACACACACACACACACACACACACACACACACACACACACACACACACACGGGACGGCGGTGTTCAGATGACCACGATGCTGATGTAAAAAACATTAGAAAATTTGCAGATGATGGAAATCCAAGGGAACATACAGGAAGTGCTGGCAAAATAATTTTGAGATGTTTCTTATGTATCTGGCATAATTAAAAGAAGACGTTGTCCATGTTACTAGTTAGGCATAGTACATTCAGCCAGAGACTCATTCCATCAAGATGTAACACTGAGCGTCATACGAAGTCATTCCTGCCTGTGGCCATCAAACGTTACAACTCCTCCCTCGGAGTGTCAGATACCCTAAGCCAATAGGCTGGTCCTGGACTTATTTCCACTTGGCATGATTAACTTTTTATTATTTAATTATTTATGGTTTTATATTGCTATATGTCTACACTATTCTTGGTTGGTGCGTCTGTAAAGAAACCCAATTTCCCTCGGGATCAATAAAGTATGTCTGTCTGTCTGTCTGTCTCTCTGTCTGTCTGTCTGTCTGTCTGTTTTAACAGCAGTTCAAACCTGTCAGAGATTAAACGAAGAAATACTTAGATCTGCAAAGGAAATATTCAATTGTACAGATTAACATAGGTCTCTAATTTGGGAGATGAATCGACGTAGGATGGATGAAAGTGAATGAAAGAAAGACAAGCGTCAGATACAATATTTACTATGTGTGAAAGAGACAGAGAGTCGGACCGACAGATTAACAAGGGTACAGGCTGCAACAGCCGCTTCACACAACCCTCTGACATTTACCTCTCCCTCACTGACCGACTTTCCTTCTCCCACCAAAAAGGAAAAACTTCAATCATCTCCGGTTTTACCTCCTGTGGGTGCCCCAGAGCAGTTGCTCCTCGCTGACATACAAGGCGTGGTACAAAGCACAGAGACACCGACAGCTCATTCGCTCCACAGTTTCAGACAACAGAGAAATTCAGATTCAGTCCCACACTGAACTCAAGACCCAGACACAGATTACCAATACAACGGCTACACTGAAACACAGATGGTTAATATTCCCATTGACTTCGGCACCACTGTCCTACAGGTAGAGGCATAGACCAAATCTCCAAATCCACACCCACAGCGTTGGCACTTTCAGTGTGAGCTCAGGATTGGACGAACAGCTGGAAAATTGGGAAATTATGAATGTAGCATTGGAAGAAATTAAGAAAGTTTCGGATAAGCACGTAGGGTTCTGGATAATATGCGTGTGTCAGAATTAGTCAGCAGGTTAATGTCAGACAGATGAAATAAATGGACCACTTTCTAACATTTCGGCAACTCGGGGTTTGTCGCTGAAACCGCAGCTGTTCACAGTCTACTGTGGAGATGTGGATGTGAGGAAGAACTATATTATATGCATGTCGGCTGTTCTATAGAGCTGAATGGCTCTGAGAAAGGCGCAGGGAGGGTTTGGGGATAGAAGTGAAGGAGTGAAGATGTGGCAGGCGGCCAGTATATAGGATTATGTGAGGCCATTCATTCCCAGAGGAACAAACTAGAAAATCAATATTTACACGGGGCCAGACTGAACGGTTCGGAGGGCCCTGACGTTCCATGTAAACAAATAACTAAGAGCTAACATTCAGATACAGCAAATAATTCGGGAGCCGAACAGTATTTTGTGTTGTGATACAGGAGGATTGTTAAGAGTTATAGAGTTATGTCTTATCGGGAGGTATCCTGCAGGTGTGGTGAGAATGCACTCTGAATGTTAGATCCAGGTCTTGTCACACTTCCTTATGAAAGTTGTCACTATTGAAGAGGGGGTGCCGAAACTATTCCTCACACTGACAGTATAGTTCCGGGGATGACACACTTGCTGTGTGCGGGGAGAGTGAGTCTGTATTCTCTGGAATTGTGAGGAGAATTGTGGGATTCTTTCAGATCATTCAACCCAGTTGCAGGGAGGATGTTTCCCCTGAATGATCATTATATTACCATGTGTCACAGTCCCAGAATGAAGTAACGGATATTCAGCAAGAGTGAATCCCTCTTCAGTTAAAACATACAAAAGTACAGGACAGGAGGAGGACATTTTGTCTGTGATGTTGGGCTGACGTAACTAAGCCAGTGATGCCTCATCAAACTAATTTCTCTGCCTGAATGCACATTAAATATTATTTCCAGGACTGGGCACAGTTCCTCAGGAAATTATCCATGTAACAGAGAGAGTGAATGGACTATTCCTCACAATGACCTGACGGCTGCAGGCGATGGCAAGCTGTCCTTGTGAGGGGGGAGTGCATGAGCTGGGCCTGTACTCTCTGGAATTGCTAGGAGAATTGATGGATTCTTGCAGGTAACTCGGACCGACTGCTGAGAGGATGTTTCCATTGAATTAAAATTATTTTACCATGGGTCATAGACTCAGAATGAAGGAAATGATATTCACGATGGGGTGGAAAATCAGTGATTAGTTCTCCAGTTAGACAGTTCGGTACAGGAAGAGACAATTTAGTCTGTGATGTTGGGCTGATATCATTAACCGGTGATGCCTAATTAAACTGATCACCTTGCCTGCATGTTTTCCGTATCCAATCCTTCTCTGTGTATTTGATTGCCTATCTCAGAATCTTATGATTACCGCCGCCTTCAACACCACGCTAGAAATGCATTCTAGACACCCGCAACTCTCTGCTTTGTTTTGTTTTAAACATTTCCCCACACATTTTCCACTCTCACCTGAACTGCACGTCCTCTGTTATCCAGTACATACATTATTTGAGAAAGGTTACAGTTGCTTAATGTATTTATGCGTCTCCATCTCCCCTTGGTGGGTGCCATTCCGGAAAGAATAACTCAAGTTCGTGCAATTCCTCCTTTTAGATCTCCTCCCTATGAAAGTTTTCTGAAAGCTTTCCAAAGCCTCGGCTTCTTTCTTATAACGGGGCGACCGAAACCAATGTTAAACTCCAGATGGAATCTAACCAGAGACTGATAAAGCGGCAACATCACTTCACTTTATGACAAGAATGATCCTCCCAGTCATTGCCTTGGCTTCTGCCATCCGGAAAGAACTGTTTAAGTTTGTGCAATTTCAGCAACTTGACACCTTCTAGGTTTTCTCTTAAAGGTCCTCCTGATAACCTCCTCTATTCCTTTTCCAAATCCTCGGCATCCTCCCTATAATGGGGCGACTGAAACTAAATGCAATATTCCACAGGCAACCTGACCAGAGCTCTGTAGAAAACCACAGTTCTCTGGACGAGGACGAACCGACATTGCTGGTTCTGCAATGTCTCGACAAGCAGTAGGTGGGGGAGTGCTGGGGGGTGTTTGCTCTTCCCGCGGACAGCTGGATACAATGATCAGCCGAAGTGAACGGCGACGGCACAATGAACTTGCTAGACAGAAAGCTGAGCCTGAGATTCACATTCCGTGTAAGCAGGACTAGTCACAAATGAACGAACGAGAACGAAGGGGTCAATGAGGAAAAGACCAGATTAATTAATTGCTTAAGGGTTTCAATTATCGTAAATATTAGTGAACGTTACGATCATGGGACGGTAGTTTGACTTGTTACGTATTCAGGCAACAATAAATATATATGAGTTAGGCAACGGTTTTTATAACAAATAACACGTTTATTAAACACTGAAATCAAACCCCCCAAAAGTAAACAAACACTAACTTAACCGGAATTCAGCTGCTGTGCGGCAGATTCACAGTTCTTAATAGCGTTGCAGTTCAAACAGTTCTTAAAGCGGTATTGAAAAAAACACAGTACTTTAAAGCGGTATGCCGAAAGTTCAAAAGCTCACAGTCCATCTAAAAGAAGAGACTTTTTAAGGCGATTTAAATTCTCTTCCACGTCGTTGTCCTTCGATCCCCGGCGTCGAACTTTCCCACGAAGAATTTTATGAAATATAACGGCTTAAAGGCACTGACCTTCTTTCCATACTATTCTCAAATCCTTTCTGGTCAACCCAGGGATTAACAGCAAGAATAGTCAACGGAATCCTTCCGAATGAGGATCAAATAAGGTCGAACTTTCCACCGTCGAAAATCGATTATCCTCGATCTTTAACTTCCGAACTTTTATCTTCACTCTCCACAGTAAAAAAAACTGCTGGCAATGACCTTTTAAACTTTAGGCATTATATAAAACTTCATTTTTCAACTAAACTGCGTCATAACATTAAATCACGCAGTGACATGAAGTCAGCTTGGCAAATCCCGCCACGAACTGCCCCACCTGACAGGGTGGGTCTTCCTTTTATAACCTCTAAAAAAAACCTGTCACATGACCTCTACTGGCGGGAAAATGACGTCACTCCACCATCAAAAGACCATTACCTCAAGTCCAGTATAGCTTCAACCCCAGTCACGTGACAAGGGTATCACTGTCACGTGTCACGAGTACGTAACAGACTAAATGGAGGGTAAATATGGTTTTATCCAAACAGGAGATGATCTGACGGGAGAGGTACTGCCTGTTCCCATTGGAGTATCTGGAGAGGCGGGGCCATGGGCTGTCCATACTTTCCGTGAAGAGGGGAGTAAAGCAGAGAGTGCTGAATTGGAAGTCGAGTTTCCCGTAACTGACGCCAAAGACTTTAAAGACAATTTGCTCTCGTTTCTGCGGAGAGGAAACTAGGATGGAGTCTATGGAAACAAGGCAAACAAGCAGGGAGGTCATGGAACCTATAAAGATGAAAGTGGAGGAGGTGCTTGCTGTCTTAAGGCAAATCAGAGCAGATAAATCCCCAGGACCTGAGGGTATTCCCTCTGACCTTGAAGGAGACTAGTGTTGAATTTGTAGGGTCCCTGGCTGAAATATTTAAAATGTCGATATCCACGAGTCAGGTGCTGGAGGATTCGAGGATAGCTCATGTAGTTCCGTTGTTTAAAAAAAGCTCTGAAACTAAGCCGGGAAATTATAGGCCGGTAAGTTTGACATCCGTAGTAGGTAAATTATTAGAAGGAATACTAAGAGATAGGATCTACAATTTTTTGGGTAGACAGGGACTTATTAGAAAAAGTCAGCATGGCTTTCTGAGTGGTAGGTCATGTTTAACCAATCTATTAGAGATTTTCGAGGAAGGTACCAGGAAAGCAGATGAAGAGAAGGCAGTGGATGTTGTATACATGGACTTCAGTAAGGCCTTTGACTAGGTCCCGCATGGGAGGTTAGTTAGGAAGATTCATTTGCTAGGTATACATGGACAGCTAGTAAATTGGATTAGACATTGGCTCATTGGAAGACGCCAGAGAGTGGTAGTGGAGGATTGCTACCCTGAGTGGAATCTTGTGACAAGTGGTGTGCCATAGGGATCAGTGTCAGGTCCCTTGTTATTTGTCATCTATATCAATGATCTGGATGATAATGTGGCAAATTGGATAAGACATTTGCTGATGATATAAATATTGGAGGCTTTCAAAGCTTGCACAGGGATCTGAACCAGTTGGAGGAATAGGCTGAAAAATGACAGATGGAGATTAATGCGGACAAGTGTGAGGAATTGCACTTCTGAGGGTCAAACCAAGGTAGAACATAGAAGGTAAATGGTAGGACACTGAGGAGTGCATTAGAACAAAGGGATCTGGGAGTAAAGGTACATAATTCCCAAAAAGTGGCTTCACAAGTAGATATGATTGTAAAGAAAGCTTTTGGTACATTGGCTTTTATAAATCAAAGTATTGAGTACAAGATTTGGAATGTAATGGTGAGGTTGTATACAACATTGGTGAGACCGAATATTGAGCATTGTGTGCAGTTTTGGTCATCAAATTACAGAAAGGATATTAATAAGTTTGAAAGAGCGCAGAGAAGGTTTACGAGGATGTTGCCAGGACTTGCGAAACTGAGTTACAGAGGAAGGTTGAACAGGTTAGGACTTTATTCCCTGGAGTGTAGGAGAATGAGGGGTGATTTGATAGAGGTGTATAAAATTATGATGGGTATAGATAGAATGAATGCAAGCAGGTTTTTTCCACTGAGGCCAGGAGAGAAAAAGAACAGAGGTCATTGGTTAAAGGCGAAGGGGAAAGGCTTAAAAGGAACATGGGGGGGGGGGCTTTTTCACGCAGAGAGTGGTGGGAGTGTGGGATGAGCTGCCAGATGAAGTGGTGAATGCGGGCTCACTTTTGACATTTAAGCAAAACTTGGGCAGGTCTATGGATGAGAGGGGTTTGGAGGGACATGGCGCAGTTTCAGGTCAGTGAGACTAGGCAGAGAAATGGTTCGGCACAGCCAAGAAGTGCCAAAAGGGCACTTTCCGTGCTGTAATATCTATTATTTTATAGTTCTATCTGGTTGTCTCTGTGAGCGGTAACACCTAAACAAACTCCAGTGGACTTCGTAGTCGCCCTGGATTATTACGTAAAATAACAATTAATATTGCTATTATCATTATTCTTTTGCTTGACTTTGCACAGTGTGTTATGTTATACATATTAAGTGTTTTGGCTGTCCTGTTAGTGCGGTCCTCCATGGATTTTATTGTGTTTATTGTGATGACCGCGAGAAAGTGAATCTGATTGTACATGGTGATACATGTATATAGAAAGGCTCTGATGCAAAATTTATTCTGCCTTAAACTTTGAACCAATTGGGCCGAAGGCTATTTTCCGTGCTGTGCGATTTAAAATACCTGCATTGCAAAACAAGGAAGAGTGGCCTGTTAAACCACAAAAAGAGAATATAATCCTGTGCGGAATGATTAATCCGGTATTCCCAAATCCAGAAAGGTGCTAAATGCACGTTACTGAGCTCAACGGCAGATGTACGCTTAAGAACGACGATGTAAAATGCCGTTTTAATATAGAGACCGACAACGTGTCTGAATGGCCCCGATGTCATTCTGTCCAAACAACAGCCGCGGCTGAGAAGGTGACACAGACACTCTTCACCGAGGCCTCGTTCTCATCAAACTCCGCAGCCCGAATCCCATGTCATGTGAACTGTTGTTCAGTTCTCTGTTGTGACTAAATCAAAATCTTTATCTTAATTGCTTCTTTCTCGTACTCCCAAACAGTTCACGCTTTGGTCGCTCAGTAAAATTACAGTGATTGCATTATAAAAACAGCACATGTAATACAGAGTATTTGTCAGGAGTGGGGTTCGAACCCACGCCTCCAGGTGGAGACCAGAACACTCGCGTTTACTAGGATGCGGCTTTCTCGCCTTAAGTCTGGCGCCGTAGACCACTCGGCCACCCTGACAGCCCCTGCAGTACTCTCTCCACATGCCAGATAAACAGCTGTATTTCGGAATAGTCTGACGGACTGTTTTGTTGAGCGGGTATACATATAAACACACTCTATATCCTGGGATTTTAAATGAATATGGACGGGATGCATTTTCTCAGGTTGCTGAGCATGTGCGGAATCAGAGCGTACAGCATCACAGCACTGGAATTGTGCTGCACTCCGTTCAGGCCATCCTCCAGAGAAAGGATGACGCGGATTCGGAGAGTGTGCAGAAGAGCATCACCAAGATGCTACCTGAATTAGAAGGTTTGTGCACTAACCAAAATTTGGACAACCTTGCTCTTTTTCTCTGGAGCATCGGAGGTGAGGGGGAAATGACACTTTCCCTTTTCCACCGATGCTGCCTGTCTGCTGCGCTTCTCCTGACATGCTCAGCTATTCAATATAGAACAGATTTTAAAGTGAAATGATTGGTTGTCGGAATATTCAATGAATGGGCACGTGAGCGTACATTATGCCCTTTTAATCAGTAGTCTGATTGTTGATGGGTAGTAACTGTTCTTGATCGTGGCCGTGCGCGTCCTGAGGCTCTTGTACCGTCTATATATATATATAGTTTTGTTAGCCTCGAAGAATGCGTCGTTAGCTGATATATAACTACAACATTTCTCACTGGAAAGCAAACGGGTATTAAGTCTCCACAGAGGCCGTTCTCTAATGTTTAAAGGGTTTGCGCAGATTTAGGGCTGCTTCGGCATATATGGGTGGCAACTGATTTGCGATGCGAACAGCTTACATAGGAATTATGGAACTGTATTCACAGATCCCTCTGCTCTCCCTCATTCCTCAATTCCCTAACAATTATTGTATATATCTACCCAGGTAGGTCCGGGTAAGTGCAGCGGCTCTTGATCCCATCTGGATGGAATGTCACATTAGATTCCAACTGCAAAATGTTCGGTCCGTTTTTCCAGCTGCTGCACTGACGCTGAAAGTTTTCATAAACTACTTCGCTGTCCACTCACGCTATGAAACCCAGGTTCCATCTGCAAATCAGGTTTCTCATATTACAATTGACTTGCATATCCTGTTCCTTAGACTGTTTCTCAATATGTTTGGGGCGCACACAGATTTGGGAGTGTCTCCGGATTTGAAGTGCACACTAATTTGATTTGCGGGCAGTTTGCAGATTTGGGGGTGTACACATATTTTGTCATTTCATGAAAAGGTTTTGGAATTATCTATTTTTCTAGTCGGTGTGTACACAGGTTTCAAGTTGTATATAGACATGAGGGCACACACGGATTTGGAGGTGCGCACGGATCTCAGTGTTCTTACAGATTTGGTGTGTCGGCGGATTTGATGTGTGGCGAATCTGAAAGTTGTTCAATTTATCGATAAAGCAACAAAAATATCATTGAAATTGCGCTCTTATTTAGTGACGTGATCAGATTTGGAGACGCACACGGATTTGGTGATGTGTCTGGATTCAGCGGTGCATCGTCTAATACAGAGATGTACACTGATTTGACAAAGTGTACAGATTCAGCGGTGTGTTGTCGAATACAGGGGTGCACACTTATTTGGGGATGTGCATATATTTACGGGTGTATAAGCCAATACCGGGATGTTTACCGATCACGGGCTTCTCACAGATTCGTCAGTTTTTGTCGATTTGGAGTTGCGACGCATCTCAAGGTTGTTTCATTTATAGATACTTTAAAAATAAATGCACTTTGAACTTTCAACAGTAATCTTGTTATTCTGTGCTGCAACCTGCTATTTTGTGAACCGTTTGAAATAACTTTTGCTCCAGATATGGTACGCCTGGATTTGGAGATGCACACGCATTCTGGGCCACGTGCCGATTTTTAATGTTGAGGCCCATATCCTTACCCACTTGTGTTCCGGCTCGACCTAGTCCTAAAACTGCTGGAGAAAGTGCGGAAAGGACAGAAGCTGTTTTCTCCCGGTAGGCATTAGTTTTTAGGGCCAAGTGCTCCTGTCACGTTCTGTCACCCTGCAAACTTATCCTTCAATCTCCTTGAATTATGGAGGACAGCAGGTGTACAAATGTCTCTCTCCAGCAGACTTCATCAGGATCATCATGACTCCAGTATTTCTACTATTTTTAATGATTCTTAATTATACACGCGATTTTTTATGTTTTATCGCCGAGCAGCAGTGAAATATCTGTTTGGCCTTGCAGAATTTGGAGATGCGCACGGATATGGGGGTGTTTTATCAAATATGGGGGTGCGCACTTATTTGGAAAATGCGCAGATTCAGGGGTGTGCAGGCAAATACGGGTCTGCAAACAGTATTATGGAGTGTACGTGGATTTGGCGAGTCGCGCAGATTTAAAAGTGATTACCTGAGTATTTACCGAAGTGTTGGGCACGGATTTGGTGATGTGCGCAGATTTAGAAGTATGTTTAGAAGGGTGCACACAGATTTGTGTCTGTCGCCCTATCTGCAGTTGAAATCGCATTTTGGTGTGCGTGGGAATTTTAATGTCAAAAAAGCCATTTGCTGAATGGTTTGAAATGATTCTTGCTCTGGAAAAATGTAATATATGTGATGTGTCAGCGTGTTTGGAGATCTCACTGATTTGCTGATATGCGCAGATTTTGGGATGTGTTTTCAAAGATGGGCGTGCACATTTGGAATACATATCGATTTGGCTGTGTTTGGCGGATCAAGGTTTGCGCACGAATATTTGCCTGCGTGCAGATTATTAATGACGAGTATGCCATTTTCACATCTGTCTGAAGTGATTCTTGCTCTGGGAAAGTCTGATGTGTATGTGGGAGTTTCAGCAGCTTTGGGGTGCGCACTGAATACGGATTGCGCATATTTAGTTTATGTCGGCGAAAACGGGAGTACACACGGTCTTGGGGAGGGCATGAACCCGGGGATGCGCACGGATTTAGGTGAGTTCTCAAAAATGGGTTTGCACACGCATTTGCACACGTGCGCTGATTTAGGGGTGTGTGTTCCAATATGGGGCTGCGGATCTATTTGGGGCGTGTCGACGAATATGGGAGTAGCAAAGTTTTTGTGGGTGTATATGATGGTTCAGACGGATCTGGCTGCGTCGGACCTTCGGATGCGTGCGGATAATTTAATGTTCAGGTCGCCATTTTGTGTTTGGAGTGAATCTTCGTCTGGATAATTTAATGTGCATATGGGAATATGCGCAGATTTGGGGGGTGCACGTGGATTTTAGTGATGTGCGCATTTCTAAGGGGTCATTTTAAATATGAGTGTGCACACGAATTTGGGTGACAACCAGATCTGGGTATGTAGGCCGATCTGCAAACGGATTTTAGGGGGCGTGAGAGCTTTTATTGTCGGGACAGCCATTTTCTGCTCTGAACCAGATCTCTGTAATAGTTGGCTCACTACGTTACGTATTAATCCAGGTTCGAAATACGTCTGTCTTAAGTGTTGCACACCTTTTGTGACATAAACTGACGTCGGCTTCGGAGCCACCGGGATCATAAACTGGGTCCAGTTTGGCCTTCATTTTGGCGTTCATTGACCTCGTCTCTGCCTTTTATTCGATACTACTTGCTCACCTAAAGTTTTAGTTCCTACTCCATCCCCCAACCCCCAATAGCAGGCTTGCGCATTCAATATGTTAATGCCCGGGCAGCTGCATCAAACTCCCCGGTTAGAATATTAAATCTCTTTCAGTCCAGTTGTAAAACCCGTGCTCCTTACACCAGTCGCACCAAATGCTGGAAGAGAGTCCAATAACGTGTGTATACGATGACCTCCTGCAAAAATCGTCAGCCACTCATTTACCTGGACTTCCTTAGCATCTGTTCCCTCGTCAGATCACTAATCCGGAGTTGCTAGTTTTTAAGCCATGAGCCTTCGGAACCACTAAATTAACTTATGTGGAAATTTTGGGGGATCTATAGGCTTGCATAGTACGACTCTCCTGTTCCTGCGATCAAATCTACAATATATACTCTGTAATTCAGTTTAAAATTTTATTGTGTATGACATTTTTATTGCGATGAAATTCTACGCTATCCACATTGATTCATTTAGAGATGAAGCGAAGAATAATGAGCCACGGCGCCCAGTAAACTCAATTATACTCCAGCCTAATCGCTAAGTTGTGTTCTTCTTTTTTTTTTGTTTACCTTGTGAGAAGACCCATAAATATCACAGAGAGGACGTACAAATTAATTCCAGAAGAACATCGGATTGAACTTCGATTTCCATTGCCCCGACCTGGAATCGTCTGGCTCTAACCGCTTGCTACGTGGAGCCCCAAACTGCAAGTTACCAACCCACATATCCAGTTCTTCTCTCAAGTCATTTACAAATATCAGAGAAATATCTGTTATTTGTGAAGTGGGGTGCCGTGCGCAATCATAATCGATTGATAACGGACGTGGAAGCACGGAGAAACATCGGGAAATTCCAGGAAGACCTTCTTCGTTGCTGCTGCTGCTTTGAGGTCCGGGACTCTGCTGGGAAGAACAGGCCCCCAGTCATCGGGGTCGCGTTGCCGATGGCTGTTCGCGGGGCCGTCTTAATACGCTCGGCAGAGGATGGTGCTCGGAGAAGCTGTGCCGGTGGGGATCGTCGTCGGCTCGGAGGTTCGACGGACTCAGGTCGCTTTCGGTTTGTGCTGCTGGTTTCGATGGAGCTTCCATTGTGTGCTGCGTCTGCGAAGCTGAGTCGGGCGGCGCCTTGGAAGTCCATAGCGGGGGTATTTCCTTCTGCCGGCGGCGTGGGATGGCGAGTCTGTCGGGACCCTGGGGACTTGTGGAAACTCTGGTGATTTATTTTGAACATACAGTCCTTTAACATCTTGGTCTATTTTTTACTGTGCCCATAGTCTGTATTTTTATCAACTATGCTATTGTTTGCACTGTTGTAACTATATGTTGCAACTATGTGGTTTTGTGCAGGTCTTGTAACTTTATTTTTTGGTCTTGTTTTTGTCTAGTGGATTTGGAGCTCCTTTCCGGGGAACGCGCTAAACGGTAGCGCGATATTAATACGCAGCAGCCTCTCCAGACACTGGATTGGGGATTGCCAAACGTTACGTGGATTTTCTGGTGTAATCTGTTTTGTCATATGCTTTTGTGATATCATTCTGGAGGAACATTGTCTCATTTTTTAACTGCATTGCATTTGTGGTTTCTAAATTACAATAAACTGAATCTGAATCTGAAAGCAGGGTTACAGAACACATCTTTTGGAAACGCCCCATCTACTGCCAGCCCGATACTCACCATGACTCCCGACGTTCTGGATCGAGCTATTGTGGGGGCACTTGTCAAACGCCTCACTCAATTCCATACACAGATCATCCATCTCATTAATTTGTTTTGTCACTCTCTCAGAAAGTCATACAGGTGCGTAAGGTATGACCTTCCCCTCACAAAGCCAGTTGATTGCCTGTGATTCTGCTTCTCTAATTATTTGCCAAACCTAACGTGAAGAATCCCCTTCAAACTGTTAACCTCCATAAATGGCAGAAGTCACTGTTTTACAATTCCCAGGATTATCCTTACTACTTATTACCCGTCTTAACCAAGATTATATTTAGAGTTTATACTTCGATATTACCCGCTCACGATTAAAATTAATAAACATCATGGACCAGCCTCTGAAGGACTCAGATTGATACCTCAATTCAGCTTTCTCTGGTGAATGTAATATCTGAATACAAACTGCCGCTACTCCCAACATCTGTCTAATTGTATAAATAATTTATCCCTGATCGTGTTTGTTTCGAGAGATCCTTCAATTTCCCAGTTGCGTCAATTCAAAATTAACTGAACCTTTGTACTATTAATTATCAAGTTTCTGTTTCTATAACACTGTCCTTTTCAACCATATTTCGTTTTGTTTTTTTTTTGTCCAGGGTCAGTTCTGTGTTGGCACAGCCGAATATCTCATTGACAGTGACTAGGATTAGACCAATCACAAGTAAGAGACAATCTGCAGACTCTAGAATTCCAAAATGCTGGAGGAGCTCTGCAGGCCAGGCAGCATCTGTGGACAAGTGTAAACTGTGGACGTTTTGCTCAGAGAGCTTTCAGCAGAATTGGATTTATTTTCCTTTCTCTCCAAATCTGCTGTCTGAGCTGAAGACTTTCGCCAGCACTTTGTGTCGGATTAGATCATATCAGTTCCCATTTCGCTTCGCTGTGTCTTTTGTTCCTGGGTTCACAGCATCGCCTCGTCCACCCAACACCACTCCTCCACCTTCCCTTTGAAAGCTAACATTCTGTTACTGGAAATTAGTTCAAATCGGAAAACAGGAGGATAAAATACAGGTAGGGACAGAGGAGAAAATCAGCGTGAAGTAAAGGAAGGGTAATGATGGGAGCAGGAGTGGTTAATATCGACGAAAGTATACTCCATATCAAGCTGTTTTGTCAGAATCGGGAAGAAGGGTTGGCAGGTTCGTATCAAGGCACAACTGAAACGGGACGAGGGTAAGATGCAAAGGGGATTTTTCTGGGATGCTGAGTCTAGTGGTGCCGTTGCGATCGACTGTACATATTTGTTGTATAACTGTAAGGCAACACACACAAAATGCTGGTGCAATTCAGCAGCTGGATGGCAACGTTGGGAAAGAGTAAACATTCAACTATTCGGGCCGACAACCTTCATGATTTAGTGTGTTTTGTTTTGTATTTCCAGCATCGACAGATTTTCTCCTGCTTTGTTTGAAACTCTGTTCATCATATTGTTTCCGTTTATTACAAGTGGGAGTACAGAATAGGAGCGTGAAGACAGCTGAATTGTACTACAGCATAGCATTAATTTCTATATTTTAATGAGTTTCAAAATCCGATTCAGTGGGTATTTCAGCACATTCTTGAGATCCTCTCGGAATTTGCTCTGAGTCAGGGCGTAAATACACGTGTTGGTGCAGGAACTGAGGATCTGCAGCATTCCCGCTGTCTCATCTATAATGTAAACGGGATTCATGACAGAATAATAAACAAAACTCTTTGAAATCCGTTGATAGATGAGAAATACCAAACGTGTTCCCCACAACAATATGAAACTGCCGGTTATGCTGAAGAGCAAAACGATGGATTTACGTCTGTTCTCCATCTCCCGGTCCTTATCATTCTCTCTACTCTTTTGTCCCCGGAGCCCCCTGCGGGCTCGACTGACCACCAGAATCCGCCTGGCTGTCAGAATATTGAAAAACAAAATCAGAAAGAATGGTACACAAGGGGTAAAAATGCGGTAAAACATCTCAAATACCACCCATGAGGGAGAGTTTCTGTAGCTCGGTGTAAGAACACAATACCAGGGTATACCATCAATTATTATCATAGGCTCGTATACAAAGCCCCAGGGAACACACTCTAAACAGGCCAGCACACTCACTGTCCCGATAACCACAGCCGCCGTTCTCTCGGTGCAATATTTTGTTTTCAGCTTCTCACAGCAAATAGCCACAAATCGATCGACGGTGAAAGAGACAGTCAACCAGACAGAGGCAGTAGTGCTCGCATGAATCAGCCATCTAGCGATACTGCACACAGGAGTGATGAACAGGAATGATCGGCGGAAATAAAGCCAAGCAGTCCACATCAGGAGCGGTAGCGAGATAACGACCAGGAGATCGGCCGCAGCCATTCCCACCAGGTAGAGAGTTACACATTTGGAGAGACCGCACTTATCCCGGGACAGGATCACAATCGCCATCAAGTTCGCTGAAGAGAGAGGGGAAATAGGAAATTGAGAAAATACTGAGAATTCGTGGATCATGTAATATTCCCATTTTATTGTTGCATTCAGCGGTAGAAGGGTGAAGAGAGGGTCAAAATCTGGCTGAGTTTACACATTAAAGTAAAGTCAAATGATTTAAATTCTGATTCCTTTCTGATGACCAAAAATATAAAGAAGCAGCAGACAGATAAAACTAGGTACCCTCAGAGTCAGTACTGTTTGGAACATTTTCTATCGGCGTCATTCGCGTCCGATATGAATGAAATGAATCAGTTCGGACGCCGATGGCGGGATTTTTGCATTAAACAATCATCAACTTCCCTGTGACTCCCTGTCAGCGACAGAACAGCCGAAGGACACAACAGAAACAGGAATTCCCGGAACCACTCATCCAGACAAAAATAGAGTATGTGGGAGAGCAGTTAACGTGTATTTTCTGAACTATTTTCAGAGAGCCCACATGACACGACTTTCTCTTACTCTTTCTATACAAGCTGCCTGAGGCTTTGTGTTTCCAGCATTTCCCGTGTTTGTTTCCTATTCCAGCATTTGCCACCTCGCCGACTTTACAGCAGAACTTTGACTGAGGCAGCAGTCACAGCCTAGTCTGATACAGCCTCTCAGATATACTTGACGCCCCCGACTGAATCCATCACAGGGAAGCCGGGAGAATAATTCAACGTCCAGTAGCAGGCACGGTGACACAGTCAGATGTCTGTAGCGGTGTCAGATGTGGATATATTATAATACATTTTACAGTATTTATAGTTATATGGATAATATAATACATTTCACAGTGTTGGTAGTTATGAATCAACACGTCGGTTTTGTTAATTGATCAGCAATGACGTCATTGTGTTGACCAGCAACTGCTTCACTTTCTGTCACACCGCTCACTTTTACTGAAAATCCTCAATCTTCCTGCTGCAACAGGGAGCTCCTCAAATTTGCTGAATCGTTACCACTAATCGATTGTTTGATCATGACACGTACCTCACACAACCGCTCACATACCAATGCAGACAATCAATTAGCATCAGCTCCGCGGCAGTTTAAACACAGTATTTGCAAATGCAGTGTAGCTGCTTCGAGACCAATAGCACAGAGACCCGCGCTTCACGTTATTGAACACAAACCGCTGGTAGATATCTGCCTGTCCCACTGAGGTCTTCCGATGTTGGCGGATTCGCTGAATTCTTACAGCGGTTTATTTTTAGATCCAGATATCAGAATCCACAGTCGCTGGCTTTGATTCCATTCCTAGAATTCCGAATACTAGGACTGGACATGAGGTTGCGGAAACCAGCGACAGAAACAATCACTATATTGGCATTAACTTCCATTCCCCGCAACGGCAGCCGATACCGCAGCTTACCGAGAATTCCAAAGGCTGAAATAAAAGGATAGTAAACTTCTCCTATCCGCAAAAGGACCGGATAACCCATTTCCGTGATAAACTGCCAATTGTGTTGCTCCTGAATTCACAGCCCCATCAGAAACTCTGAGCTAATGTATTCAAAACGCCTTTAATTTATAGAAAGGATCAGTCTCCAGAGATACGGTTATGCCGCTGACTGACTACAGTCACTTGAACAATCATGGTAATTCAGCACCATTCATTGTCTCTGATGTAAATATTGGGCCGACAGAAGACAAGCGCTTCTAAATTCCTGGGCATTACCTCTGCGTTTCCTCACCTGGTGAAAAGAATGCCGGAGCTCCATTGACAAACACCCGAAGCAGCCACATTTACAGATTTCATTTTTTCTCTCCGCTAATTAACCACTTGTGAACAGAGTTCAACGACACGTCCGAACCCAAACTTCTCATCCTGTGGTTTGTCATTTTCAACATCATCCTGGACGCGCGCACACACACTCGGAATGGCGGTGTTAGGATGACCACGATGCTGATGTACTAAAGATGACAAAATTTGCAGATGCTGGAAATCCTCAGAGGAAGGCGACACTCACAAAGTGCTGGGAAAATAATTTTGAGATGCTGCTGATGTAACTGGATCTTAAGAGCATCTCAGACCTTCCAGAACTCAAAGGAAGAAATGATTCGATCTGCAAAGGGAATATTCAATAATAAATATTAAACATAGGACTCTAAATTGGGAGATGAATCGACGTAGGATGGATGAAAGTGAATGAAAGAAAGACAAGCATCATATGCTATATTATAACTGTGTGAAAAAGACAGAGGGTCAGACCGACAGATTGACAGTGGCACACGCTGCAACGGCCGCTTCACACAACCGTCTGGCAAATACCTCTCCCTCACTGACCGACTTTCCTTCTCCTACCAACAGGGAAAAACTTCAATCAACTCCGATTTTCCCTCCTGTGGAGGCACCAGAGCAGTCGCTCCTCTCTGACACGCAAGGTGTGTTGCAAAGCACAGAGACACCGACAGCTCATTAGTTCCACAGTTTCAGACAGCAGAGAAATTCAGATTCAGTCCCACACTGAACTCAAGACCCAGACACAGATTACCAATACAACGGTTACACTGAAACACAGATGGTTAACATTTCCATTGACCTCGGCCCCACTGTCCTACAGTAGAGACACAGACCCAGTCTCCATATCCACACCCACGGGGTTAGCAGTGTCAGTGTGAGCTCAGGATTGGACGAACAGATGGAAAATTGGGAAATTATGAATGTGGTATTGGAAGAACTTAAGAAAGTTTCGGATAAGCGCGCGGGGTTCTGGATAATATGCGTGTGTTAGAATTTGTCAGCAGGTTAATGTCAGACTGTCAGGAGGGGCCGGTTGCGGTAGGACCCAAGTGCAGACCAATGAATGTTCTTTTACCAGGATTTTATTAGCGGCCACAGGGGCAACAGTTTTTCAACACCAGGAGGCAGGCACGAAGCCGGAATGGCAGGCGGAGGTCTTACCCGGGAAAGGCTGTCCGGCGAGGGCAGACGATTACGGGTGCTTCAGGCAAGAATCAGGTTCTAAACAGGCAGAATCCGGAAACACAAAATTCAACCATTTCTGTTGGCAGTAGTCACTATCGCAGGCTGGAACGACTCAGTTCAGGACTGGGACGAACAGGCAGAGAGTGTGAGTCGAGGCAGGGTTTAAGTGGACCGGGTAATGGGCGAGAACAGAAACAGGTGAGTGCTATTGAGGAGATAAGTAGGTAATTGGCGAGAGTCCAAATAGGGAAGGGGCTAGTTCAAAGCCCACATGGCCAGTTGAAAGAAGGTAGAATTTAAGGGCTGTCGTGGTCCAGAGCGTACAGCAGAGCCCCTTTGACCCACTGTTCAGGCCGGGTCCTTAACAGTACCCCCCCTCCCCACGGGCGTCTCAAGGCCTCCGAGCCAGCGATGAGACGGGGAGGGGGAGGGGGATTAGGAGCGGAGCAGAGGGGGTGGCGGACGAAGGGCTTAATCCATGAAACATGGAAGGTAGGGCGAATCCTGCGAAGGGTAGGGGGTAGATCCTATGGGGAAGGGTCCAATGTACCGTGGCGCCAGCTTGCGGGAGTCCACCTTTAAGGGGATATCCCGCGAGGATAACCACACTTTCTGACCCTGGCGGTAACGGGGGGCCTGGATGCGGTGACTGACCGCTTGCTGCTTCATTCTGGCCGTAGACTGAAGCAGCGCCTCTCGCGCTCGCCTCCAGGTCCGTGAACACCTCTGGACAAACGCTTCCGCTGAGGGAACTCCCACTTCCTCCTCCTGAGGTGCGAATAAGGGGATTGATAGCCAAGACAGCACTGGAACGGTGACAGACCTGATGAAGTAGAAGGCAAGGAATTGATGGCGTACCCGACCCAGGGAAGTTGCCGACTCCAAGAGGAAGACTCCCGAGACGTCACACAACGGAGCATCACCTCCATCTGCTGATTAGCCCGCTCGGTCTGGCCATTACTCTGTGGATGAAACGTAGATGAGAGATTAACCTTGTTCCCGAGTAGTTTGCAAAAGGCTCTCCAAAATTGGGAGGTAAATTGTGAACCTCTGTCAGATACCACTTCAACGGGAAGACTGTGAATACGGAAAACATGCCGCATCACCAGGTCGGCAGTCTCCTTGGCCGAGGGCAGCCTGCGAAGGGGCACTAAGTGGACCGATTTGGAAAAACGATCCACTATGGTAAGAACGGTGGTGTTACCGTCAGACGGGGGGAGACTGGTGGCAAAGTCCAGTGCAATGTGTGAGCAAGGCCTTCTAGGGTCAGGTAGGGATTGCAGGAGACCAGTGGGTGGTTGGCTGGAGGTCTTGTTCTGTGCAAAAGCTGGCCAGGCAGAAACGAAGCATTCAGCATCGTTTCTCAGGGATGGCCACCAAAACTTCGACTGATGAAAGTCGTCGTGCGTCTGATGCCAGGGTGACATGCCAGTCTTGAGGTGTGTCCCCACTGGAGAACCTGGGAGCGGACAGACTGGGGGACATACAATAGGTTGGGCCGACCGGACCACAGATTCAATCTCCCACTGTGCTGTGGCGACCAGACATTGCTTGGGGAGAACGGCCGTAACCTCGGCTGCCTCGTCGGTTTTGGGAAACTGCCTGGAGAGCGCGTCAGGCTTGCCGTTCTTAGAGCCAGGGCGGTAGGTCAGGATGAACCTAAAACGGACAAGAAGCAGGGACCACCGAGCCTGGCGGGAATTGAGGCGTTTGGCGGAACAGATATATTCCAGGTCCTTGTGATCTGTCCAGACTAGAAAAGGGGTAGTCGTTCCCTCAAGCCAATGCCGCCATTCCTCAAGAGCAAGTTTAACCGCCC
This sequence comes from Hemitrygon akajei, assembly GCF_048418815.1. Lineage (NCBI taxonomy): Eukaryota > Metazoa > Chordata > Chondrichthyes > Myliobatiformes > Dasyatidae > Hemitrygon > Hemitrygon akajei. The sequence continues at coordinate 4,553,937 of NW_027331948.1, forward strand.
ACAACTCCCCATCGCCGATGTCATAGTTGCGTTCTGCGGGCGAACATTTGTGCGTGAAAAAGGCGCACGGGTGTCCTTTGTCGTCCTCTGCTGAACGCTGTGACAGGATAGCCCCTACTCCTACGTCAGAGGCATCCGTCTCTACTATAAACTGCCTGGTTGGATCGGCCTGAAGGAGGATAGGGGCCCTGGTGAAACGAGTCTTCAGTTCCGAAAATACTTTCTCAGCCGATGGATTCCAGGCGAACTTCGACTTGGAGGAGGTTAGGGCAGTCAGCGGGGCGGTCAGGATGCTGAAGTTTCGAATGAATCGGCGAAAGAAGTTGGCAAACCCAAGAAAGAGTTGGACCCCCTGTCGAGAGGCGGGTGGTGGCCACTCCTCTACCGCCTTGATCTTCTGAGGGTCCATCTGGATCTTTCCAGCGCTGATCACATATCCCAGGAACGAAGTTGAACTCCGGTGAAATTCACACTTCTCCGCCTTCACAAATAACTGGTTCTCCAGGAGTCGTTGGAGTACCCGGTGGACGTGCTGGATATGTTCGGAGAGAGACCTAGAAAATATCAGAATGTCATCCAGGTATACGAATACAGATTGGTTCAGCATGTCCTGGAGGACGTCATTCACCAGAGACTGGAACACAGCAGGACCATTGAAGAGTCCGAAAGGCATCACCAAATATTCATAGTGCCCGGAGGGCTTATTGAACGCAGTCTTCCACTCATCCCCCTCCCTTATGCGGACCAAATGGTAAGCGTTGCGGAGGTCGAGCTTGGAAAAGATAGACGCACCATGGAGCAATTCAAATGCGGATGACATAAGCGGAAGAGGACAGTGGTTCTTAATGGTGACCTCATTGAGACCTCTATAGTCCACGCAAGGGCGCAGGGACCCGTCCTTCTTGGCTACAAAGAAGAATCCTGCGCCTGCTGGGGAAGAAGAGGGACGGATAATTCCTGCAGCCAGGGACTCCTGGATAAACTTGTCCATCGCCGCCCTTTCAGGGGGAGACAGGGAGTACAGACGGCCCCTAGGTGGCAAGGTTCCCGGAAGGAGATCAATACAGCAATCATAGGGGCGATGCGGGGGTAAGGCGGTGGCCCGAGTCTTGCTGAATACCAGCTTTAGGTCCCGATACTCTGGTGGTACAGAGGGCAGATCGGGAAACTCTTCTGCAGGCAGAGGAGCCGGACTTGGGGTAGAAAGAGCAACACGCAGACAATGATTTAGGCAGAAGGGACTCCGGCTTAACACTGTTATTCGACCAATCGATGTGTGGACCGTGCAGAGCGAGCCATAGGTGACCTAACAATCATAGGGGCGATGTGGGGGTAAGGTGGTGGCCCGAGTCTGGCTGAATACCAGCTTTAGGTCCCGATATTCTGGGGGGACGGAGGACAGATCGGGAAACTCTTCGGTAGGCAGAGGAGCCGGACTTGGAGTAGAATGAGCAACACGTAGACAATTATTTAGGCAGAAGGGACTCCAGCTCAACACTCTGTTATTCGACCAATCGATGTGCGGACCGTGCAGAGCGAGCCATGGGTGACCGAACACAACTTCAGCTGTGGGGAAGTCGATCACATGAAAAATAATACTCTCCCTGTGATTACCAGAAATGAGGAGACTCACCGGAGCTGTAGAGTGGGCAATCAAGGCCATTTTCACCCCGGATAAGCCTCTGGCCTCCAGGGGTTGCTTTAGACGGGAGAGTGGCATCCCGAGTTTGGCCACCAAATTGGAACTGATAAAGTTTCCTTCAGCCTCGGAGTCGATGAAGACTGAGACGGTATGTCTCCTCCCTTCAGCCAGTATAAAAGCGGGTAGCAGGGTCCGAGTGATGAGGGACCGTGAAAAGGAAACTTTGCTCGTCCGTAGTCCCCTCTTTACGAACGAGCGTTTGTCCTTTACTGGACAACAGGATACATAGTAATCAACCTGACCACAATACAGACAAGAGTTGGTCCGGAGTCTCCTCCTTCGCTCCGAAGGAGACAGACAGGCACGATCAATCTGCATGGGTTCCGTTGGGCTGGATGGGGGTGATTGAGGATTCGGAGAAGGAGACGTGAGTGCGGGCTGGAAGAATATCAGACGTCCCCTGGTGGTTCTCCGGGAACCCCGGATCTCACGTTCCCGCTGACGCTATTTTATGCGGCTATCAATTTTAATGGCCAAATCGACCAGCTCTTGGAAGACGGTAGGCAGGTCACGGGCGGCTAGCTCATCCTAAAACTCCTCGCTCAATCCACAGAGGAACACGTCAGATTGGGCTTCCGAACCCCAGTGGGTAGTGGCGGCTAGCGTGCGGAACTCAATGGCGTAGTCCGAAACAGAGTGATTACCCTGACGAATCCGCAACATTTCCCTCGCTGCTTCTCGCCCCTGCTGGGAGCGGTCAAAGATTCTCTTCATCTCCTCACAAAAGTCTTCAAACGTGTGGCCAAAAGGGGCTCTGCTGTCCCACACGGCCGTACCCCACTCTCTTCCTCTTCCCGACAGCAACGTGGTCACATAGGCGATACGGGATCGATCAGTGGGAATGGTAGCGGGCTGCTGCTCAAAAATCAACGAGCATTGGGACAGGAAGGATCTGCAGGTGCCTGGTTCACCATTGTAGTTTCGGGTGGAGTTAAACGGGGCTCTCGGGCTGGGAGGGTTGGAGTCTGTGGGGCTGATGTTGCCGAAACAGGAGGGTTAAGTCTCAGCGCTAGCTGAATCTGCTGTAGCTGGGAGGCCATACTGGTCAGAGAGGCGGAGAAGGCTTCCATCGACTGGGTGACAGAGGCGAACTGCGCTTCGTGTCTCCCTAATAACACTCCCTGTCAGGAAAGGGCCTCACGTACCTGGTTGGGGTCTGCTGAGTCCATATGTCCTGTTCGTTCTGTCAGGCGGGGCCGGTTGCGGTAGGACTCAAGTACAGACCAATGAATGTTCTTTTACCAGGATTTTATTAGCGGCCACAGGAGCAACAGTCTTTCAACACCAGGAGGCAGGCACGAAGCCGGAATGGCAGGCGGAGGTCTTACCCGGGAAAGGCTGTCCGGCGAGGGCAGACGATTACGGGTGCTTCAGACAAGAATCAGGTTCCAAACAGGCAGAATCCGGAAACACAGAATTCAACAATTTCCGTTGGCAGTAGTCACTATCGCAGGCTGGAACGACTCAGTTCAGGACTGGGACGAACAGGCAGAGAGGGTGAGTCGAGGCAGGGTTTAAGTGGACCGGGTAATGAAGGAGAACAGAAACGGGTGGGTGCTATTGAGGAGATAAGTAGGTAATTGGCGGGAGTCCAATTAGGGAAGGGGCTGGTTCAAAGCCCACATGGCCAGGTGAAAAAAGGTAGAATTTAAGGGCTGTCGTGGTCCAGAGTTATCAGCAGAGCCCCTTTGACCCAGTGTTCAGGGCGGATCCTTAATAGGAACCTGTCTGCTCAGATCCCGGGAGGTCTCCTATGGATGGACATGCGTGGTGAACTTCATCTTCTATAGTGACCATTTCTTCATTTTTCTGGATTGTGTTTTCATTTAACTTTAGTGCTATGTACTTCTTATTAGTTTTACACATGCTGTCATGGAGTGCTGAATCCTGGTTTCGTTGTTGAAAGTATATCCTGGGGAGATATTTTACTTGACCCCTCTCCATCCCGATGTTGACCCATGACCTACCACCTTTTACTTCTTCCTCCGCTGTCCACTCTACATTCCTTACTTCGTCTTTGCACCATTTTTTCCACAAAAATGCCAATACTTCAAGAGCATCGGGGACAGAAGTGAGTATACTGTAGACGCTATTACTAAGGAGAAAATGTGCTTTGGAAACTGAAAGGTCTGAAGGTAGATAAGTCTCCCGGACAGATAGTGAACAACCCAAGCTTCAGAAAGAGGTAGCTGAAGAGTTTGTGCAGACATTATAGCCAGAGAGCACTACAGCACAGAATAATGCCATTCGGCCAATCTAGTCTGTGTCAATCCGTCTATCTGCCGAGTTCCAGCAACCTCCACTGGGACCATATTCCCCCATACTCCTCGCACCATGAACCCATCCAAACTTCTTTTACATGTTGAAATCGAACTGGTCACTTGCTCTGGCAGCCCAGTCCACAATCTCATCGCCTCTGAGTGAAGAAGTCCCCCCTCATTTTTCTCTTAAATAATGTGTAATGACCTTTCAAGAATCACTAGAATTGGGAATGGGTCTGACGAACTACAAGGTTGCAAATATCGCTCCATTCTTTAAGAAGCGAAGGAGCCAGAAGAAAGGAAATCATAGGACATTTCGACTGACCTTTGTGGTTGGGGTGACCTTAGAGTTCATTAACGATGATTTTCCGATGGAAGAGCATGCTAAAGTAGGCCAACGTCAGCATAGTTTCCCTCAGAGGAAATCTTACCTGACAAATCTGTTGGAATGCTTTGATGAAATAACAGGCAGGATAGAGAAAAGAGAAGCAGTGGGTGTTGTTTGTTTGAATTTTCAGATGGTCTTTTACAAGATACTGCACATGAGGCTGCTTAACAATACCACAATCAGGGTATTACAGGAAAGCTACTGGCATGAATGAAGATTGGTTTACTAGCGGGAGGCAAAGAGTGAGAACAATGTGAAGCTGTTATATTTGCTGCCCGTAACTAATGGCGTTCTGCTGGGGTCGGTATTGAGACCGATCGTTTTCATCTTAGATTTCGATGATTCGTTGAGAGAATTGATGGTTTGGTTACAAACTTTGCAGTTGATATGAAGGTAGGTGCCGGGCAGGTGGCTTAGAGTAAAACTGGTGTCTGCAAAAGGACTCAGACAGGTTTGGAGAAGAGGCAATAAAGTGGGAGATGGAATACACTGTAGGGACTGCGGTCTACTGTCTGGTACTCAAGTTCTCTCAGCATATCGTTGGACGAACGTTATTAGAAAAACACTGCGATACAATATGGGTTTCATTTTGTTACATTCAAAAATGCTATTTTAGTACTACAAGTACATTTCCACAGTGGTGGAGAAGTGCCCAATCGCCCCTCGCGAACTGTAAAATCCTTTCCAACTCCTACATCACTCCTCATTTCTGTAAACCCCTCCGACCCCGACAGCACTCGCCATCTCTGCAAAACCCTCTACAATCCGCCCTGGTACATTCAGGTGACAGCTGACACGATGAAGACACTGCCCGTGCCATATGGCAGGGTTCATAAAACACCATCAGACTTCCTGTTTGTAAACCTACCGATTTGCATGGTTATCTTGACTAAACCTCTTCCCACATTACCTCCTGAAAAAAAAGAACTATTCCCTTTTCTCAGTTCCTTTGTCCCCGCTATATATGTTCACAGGATGCGGTTTACCTTTCCGGGACACCAGAGATGGTCTCTTCCTTCATAGAGTGGGTTTTCCTTCCTCCACCATTGATGCTGATCTCAGTCCAATCGGTTGTATTTCCTGAAAATCCGCCTTCACTTCATCTTACCGTCCCCTTAACATTGGCAGAGTCCTTCTTGTCCTTACCTGCAAACCCATTAAACATCGGTGCAGACGCTTCAGGTTAGAGTAATGAGCAGTGCTGGGATAATTAGGCCAGCTCCTTTGGCAATGGGAATTACGGGCATGGCCAGGAAATATGGGTAGACTTGTCCAAGTATAGTCAGCCTGGATCAATCCAGTTCCCTGTGCATTGTGGGGATCATGTCAGTCTCCCAGCCTCCCGGACGGCCATCTCTGCACATGCGGTGTGGAGCTGTAGCTCCTATTGGACCGCGTTAGGGAACTGTGGTTGCAGCTCGATAAACTTAGACTGGTAAGGGAGAGCGAGTAGGTGATAGAAAGGAGTTAAAGGAGTGAAAGGAATTTGTCACACCGGGGCCGCGGGAGACAGTTAGGTGGGTAACAGTCACGAGAGTGAAGGGGAACAGTCAGGGACTAAAATGTCCTGTTTGAGTACTGGTGGGGTGGGGGGGGGGGGTGGTGAACAGTCTACCTGGGGCAAGCAGCAGTGTCCGTGCCTCTGGCGCCGAGTCCGCTCCTGTGGTTCAGAAGTGTAGGAAAGGGAAAAGGAAGGCAGTAGTATTGGGGGACTCTCTAGTTAAGGTAAGAAAGAAACGCAGGAACGAAACTCCGATGGTATTTGCCTCCCAGGTGCCAGGGTCCGGGATGCTTCTGATGGCGTCCACAATGTCTTGCAGTGGGAGGGAGAACAGCCAGAGGTCGTAGTACATATTGGTACCAATGACACCGGTAGGAAAAGGGAAGAGGTCCTGAAAACAGAGTACAGGGAATTAGGGAGGAAGTTGAGAAGCAGGGCCGCAAAGGTAGTAATCTCGTGATTACTGCCTGCGCCACATGACAGTTAGTATAGGAATGGAATGAGGTGAAGGTTAAATGCGTGACTGAGGGATTGCAGCAGGGGGCAGGGATTCAGATTTCTGGATAATTAAGACTTCTTTTGGGGCAGATGTGCCCTGTACAAAAAGGATGTATTGCTCTTGAATCCCAGGGGGAGCAATATCCTTTTTGGAGATTTGCTAACGCTACTGGGGTGTGTTTAAACTGGAATTGCTGGGGGGTGGGAATTGGGGAAGAGGCGGTTGGCTCAGAAGTAGAGGAAGCTTGGAGACAGTGTGTGAGGGAGGACAGGCAGGTGATAGAGACACGCTCAGACCGACCGTTTGAGATGTGTCTGTTTTAACGTAAGGAGTATTGTGAATGAAGCAGTTGATCTTAGTTGATCAGACCTTGGAGCTATGATGTCGTGGTCATTACAGAGACTTGAATTGCTCGGGAACAGGAAAGTGCCGGGTTTGATATGGTTCAGAAAGGACAAGGAGAGAGGCAAAAGTGGTGGGGCGTGGCACTGTTGATCAGAGATAGTATCAAGCCTGCAGAAAAGGTGGAGCGATTGTCTATCGAGACTCTATGGGTGGACGTTAGGGACAGGAAGGGGTCAATAACTGTACTGGGTGTTTTCTTTTTTATAGGCCGCCCAGTAGTAACAGGATATCGAGGAGCAGATAGGGAAACAGATCGTGGCAAGGTATATAAATAACAGTTGTCATGGTGGGAGATTTTAATTTCACAAATATAAATTGGCATCTCCTTAGAACAATTGTGTTAGATGGGGTGGTGTTTGTTATGTGTGGAGTTCTCCTTCGGTACGTTCCAATGAGACAGGGAAGTTATGGTAGGGTTTGGGCGCGAAGTAAGTTTGCCCGTCGACCTCTGTTTTGAGACTGGCAAGGAAGATCTACCGCAGAAGACTTATCTGAAGTATGTGTCCCAGATGAGAAGGGAGCTGAAAAAGGCTTATGAATCAGCTGAGGTCTCGGCTACTAAGCCGAATCAAAGAAATAACAGGAAGTATGATCAAAAAGATAGGTTTTCCTAATTCATGCCTGGAGACTGAGTACTCATAAAAATCTGGGGCTACCTGGGAAGCATAAGTTGGCTGACCGCTGGGTGTTACGCCCTATGTAATGGAGACTCAGGTGTCAAACGTACCAGTGTTTTGCGCGATACCAGAGAATGGGAATGGACCTGTCAGGGTTCTGCATTGGAAGCATCTTCTACTTGTGAAGCAAGAGGTGCGAGTTAATCCAGAGCCTGGCCTGGACCCTACACCTAGTAAGAGGACTCTGCGGCACCGTGGACAGACTGAAGGATCCGGAGGATGAGAAAAAGGGGTTGTGGTATATGCTGCCTTTCGCCAACTCCCCAGAAAGTGAGGAGGAGATTCTTAACCTTTCCCATGCTGAGGCAGGCGACCTGGCCGTGGGAGGGGGGGTGGGGGTTGTGGCATTAGCAGTGCTCAGACAGACTTGCAGCTGGACCAGGAAGGGGGTGTAGGCTCCACTGAAACTGTGTATGAAGCTGAGCAGAGGGATCCGGTTTGCAGGGAGGCACGAGTGACAGACCGGGGGAAGCCTCGTCATGTACACCAGAGGTGTCCCAATGAGTGCCTGAAACTGAAGGAATAGTTGATGGGACAAGGAGGTCTCAAAGAATCAGGAGACCCCCAGATAGGCTTGCCTATGTAGCACCAGGGGAACAGAGTGCTACGACTATCCCACTAGGGAGATATGTCACTACCCTTTACAAGTGGATTGGAGTTGCTGACATTACGAAATTCCATTGAAAGAGGTGTTATTAACCTGAGATGACAAATTATTTCCAAGTCATGAGGACATGACTATTTTGTTGTGTGGAGAGTGTAATGCCCCGGTTCCTAGTTTTACTGTTATACTGTACGTGTTTCATATTGGCTGTTCTGTAAAAGCAGCTTGTTTTCAGCTCGTTTGGCTTGTGGTTGAGCATAAGAGATGAGGAGATGTGTGCCATACAATTCGGATGGTCGAATTAAGGGGAAGTTTCTCTGGTGAGGGACGCTAAGGTTGGGTTTGGGTTTTGTTCTGCGGGGGATGGGGAGAGACGCTGTAGAGAACTTGTCGAAGAATAGGATCCGATGGGAGAGCCGTTTGTTCGAGATGGGTTGCAAGCGACGTTCGGAAGGTGGGGTGAGCTTTCGGGTTGACCGAGGGCCCAGCTCGTGAGTGACAGAGAAGTTCCAGATGAGCTCCAACTTGTGCACATTTGACTGTTTAATTTGGATTGGGCAGTTTATTTTTGTTATTCTTTACTAACTTTATCAGTTAAGTCAAGATTCATAAGTATAATTCCTTTAACCGTATGCAGCGAAGAGTCAGTTATTTGTAACAGGATAGCAAATTACACAGCATTCACACAAACAGGGGTTTGAGGTGGGTTTGAGCCGTCTCAATCTCACGAGTTCGGAGGGAATTGAGTGTGCTCTCCTTAGATTTAGGCAGGCAAGGTAACCGGGGTGTTTCACCCGTATATTAGTGCATGTGGCCAGACACATAAAGATCAGAAATTAAACGGAATAGGGAATTAAAGTGGCAGGAATAAAAACGTCGATGATAAGCAGCAGCGGTTTCTCATCCGCCTGTCGTTTGTCCAAAACACAGGTGACGTGTCTTTAAACGTTCCATGAAGTACACAAAAATAACAGATGTACCACTCCATTACTGTTTTCTCTGGATAGAGTGAAACAAGAAAACTGTATGAACATAGAGCATAGATATTTACAGCGCATTGCAGGCCCTTCGGCCCACAGCAGAGAGATCTACTCTAGAGACTGCCAAGAATTTCGCTAGCGCTCAGCCCGCTATCTTGCTCAGCTCCATGTACCTGGATAACAGTGGACGTGTCTCATCCAGGTCCAGGACATAATGGTGGCGAGGGCCGAAGAATTCAGAAAATCAGGTAAAAATGTTCCCTTCAAAATGCTGAAAGACGTGGAGTGTCAGAGAAAATAAAATGAGTTGTGAAGGTTGGTAGAATCTTGCTGCCTAATATAAATTGAAGAGCATGAAGACCAGGCCAATATCAACGTGATGAATTCGGAAGAGATGTGGGGAGAACATGCAGAGGATATAATTGTGATGCCGAAAGGAATTTGCCTCCATTGGCAGCGGGACGGAACGTCAGAGAAACCCGTGTGGAGAATTTTCCAACATTGGAAAAGTACAGCAGAGACATGGAAACTGAGAGAATGGAATAAAGCTTCAAATGAGGAGTATGACGGTGGGGTATGGATGCAGGAGGGCGAAGCTGAGGAGAATCATGGAGTGAAATGAACTGAATCGAACTTCCACGCTGAAGACAGGATACAAAAGAAAGGACACAGAGGGAATTTTCCACACGTGTGGAGTTAGGAAACGGAATAACCTGGAACTATGACGTGGAAAATACCCTTCAGCAGATGTAGTGCACGTTTACAACATTTCAGCCGAGGTTCCGCGGAGGCTCAGTCTTTGAAATACTTCATAATATTCATTTTTATATAAATCAATGAGATTAGATGCGGAAAAAAGAAAAATCTTCTTCGTGGGGAAATATTAGCAGTGATAATGTCTCATTAAGGAATAGCTTTTACATGTATTTCATATGTCCATCCGGATTTCCACGAATTTTCGCAGTGTGATCCCTATTCCCGTTATTAGCCAGAAGGCTATGATCTATTTGCCCTGTTTCGTTCTCCTGGAACGCTTTCATTTACGTGTCCTTTATCATATGGCTTGGAGAATTTTAGTGTGTGAGTTTTTGTCCGGAAGCGTATCTCGCCCAGTTTTCCACTGAGAGAATGCTCGAAAGTGGAAGAAAAAGACAGGCTACTGAACGGACGGATGTTACTGCGGAATTTTCACCTCAGGCAGCTGAAGGATGGACGTCCGCGGTGGAGGGAGGGCCATGCGGGAATGACTGAAAGAGCCCTGAACTCTGGGATCATGGGACTGATTTGGACAGAACTTTGGAGTGATTTCCATGCAAGTGCATGTAATTATAAACTCAGAGTTCTCGATTAAATTGTGCCGTTAGTCATGCAAACATCTGTCTTCAATTTATCCCCCAAACTCCGTTTACTGTTTGTGGCTCTTAAATGTATTTTCCTCCCTTCTTCATCTGTTCCACATCGCTCCAGTTATCACTTCAGTTCTTGAATATTGAGATCCATTCTCTTTATATCGGTGTGGGAATGTCACGGGGCAAACTTCCGGTTAACAAAACGTATGTACATACACCTCAGAAGGTAGTTCATCTAAGCGAATACAGAGTCAGTGTAGTCTTGTGACGGGGACGTCATGTCTCACAAATGTGGCTGTGATTTTAAAGGAATAATCTCGACCATTTAACGAAGCAGGAAGGTAGAGGGAGTTTGGATGGACTTCAGTAATGTTTCTAAGAAGGCTCCGATGACAGATACAGGGACGTCGAGATGACTTGGCAAACTAGTCACAATATCAGCTCGGTAAATGGATGAAAATTCTAGTTTGCGAGTGTCTCTTCCCGGACGCCGCCAATAAGCGGCGAGATGTATATTTGCTGCTGGATCCTTTATAATTTACAAAACAGTATGTGAAACAAAATGTGACTTAATGCATTTTGTGAAATAAAATTCTGGGAGGTCATATAGACCTTCGTTGGGTCGCTTTTAGTTGTAACCTTGCAATGCTAGGTCATACCTCTCTGAATGCAGGGGGATAAATGGACAGTACAAGGGGTTTTTGGTATACGTGAATTGTTCACCGAGGCTTTGAGTAGAAGAGTTCCGACTCGGTCTCACAGCCGGACGGAGCACTGGTCAGAGCAGACTGAGAGCAATGAGTGCAATTCTGATTGCCGCGCCATGTGAAGGATGTTGTATGAACTGACCGATGGTAGATTAAAATTCACCAGATTGTTTCCCGACTGTGGGGAAAGGGATAAAGTATAAGGAGTAGTTTGATTGTTTCAAATAGAAAATAAAGTGAATGGTCATTGTCGAAGTTTATACAATAATGAGAAGGCGTATATTGTACAGATAGCTGATGACTTTGTCTTTTCTTACTTCAGCAGTGGCTAAAACTACAGGCACATCCATACACAGACCTGAAGGCATTCTTTTTTTCGCCCAGGGCTGAGTGCTTATGTCTACAGCAGAATTGCCGGATGCAGGTGATAACAAAATAAAGGAAATTTGTCTGGATAACCCTTGCTTAACAAAGATAGCGAAGTATACGGGCTGTATTATGGTTCTGGGGATCGGCATAATTCGCCATAGTCGAGTTGGGGCAGAATCTATGCAATATTGATTCCCCGCTGCAATCTACAAGAAGGTGGCTCTGTCACAGCGTTGACCGCAGCGAACTTCCACTGCCAGTGTAAAAGTCATTGCGAGTGCCAGAGTAGATAGTGGGACGGGGGTAAATATAAATGATGTTACTACTTCATGCAAAGTCACAAATAGCAAGGTTGTGTATTGTGGTAATAATCTACTAAGGAGTGATATCAATGCGAAGAGTATTGTGGGAAAGGCGGACGAGCTGAAGGCCTGGATTGACAGGTGGAATTATGGCATCATAGCCATTACTGAAACTTGGCTACAGGAGGGGCAGCTCAATGTTCCGATGTTTCAGACGTGATAGAGGCAGAGGGATAAAGGGTGGGGCGTGGCTTTGCTAGTCAGGGAAACTATTACAGCAGTGCTTCGGCAGGACAGATTAGATGGGTTCGCTACTGAGGCCATATGGGTGGAGCTGAGAAACAGGAAAGGTATGACCACATTAACAGGGTTGTATTATAGACCACCCAATAGTCAGCGAGAATTGGAGGCGCAGATCAGCAGAGAGATAACCGACAACTGCAGGAGACAGAAAGTTGTTATTGTAGGGGATATTAATCTTCCACACATTGATTGGGACTCAAATACTGTTAAAGGTCTAGATGGGTTAGAGTTTGTAAAATGTGTTCAGGAAAGTTTTCTAAATCAATATATAGATGTACCAAACAGGGAGGGTACAGTATTAGATCTCCTATTAGGAAATGAGTTAGGACAGGTGACAGAAGTGTGTGTAGAGGAACACTTCGGCTCCAGCGATCATAACGTCATTAGTTTCAGCTTGATCATGAATAAAGATAGATCTGGTCATCAGGTTGACGTTCTAAACTGGATAAAGGCCAAATTTGAAGAAATGAGAAAGGATATAAAAAGCGTAGATTGGGACAGGTTTTTCTCTGGCAAGGATGTGATTGGTGAGTGGGAGGCTTTCAAAGGAGAAATTTTGAGAGTGCAGAGATTGTAAGTTCCTGTCAGGGTTAAAGGCAAAAGGAATAAGAGTAAGGAACCTTGGTTCTCGGGGGATATTGGAACTCTGATAAAGAAGAAGAGAGAGATGTATAACATGTATAGGCAACAGGGAGGAAATAAGATGCTTAATGAGTATAAAAAGAGTAAGAAAATACTTAAGAAAGAAATCAGGAGGGCTAAAAGAAGACATGATGTTGCTTTGGCAGTCAGGGTGAAGAATAATCCTTAGAGCTTCTACAGGTATGTTAAGAGCAAAAGGATAGTAAGGGATAAATTTGGTCATCCTGAAGATCAGAGTGGTCGGCTATGTATGGAACCAAAAGAAATGGGAGAGATATTAAATGTTTTTTTTTTTTGCATCTGTATTTACTAAGGAAACTGGAATGGAGTTTAAGGAATCAAGGCAAACAAGTAGGGAGTTCATGGAATTCTATAGATTAAAGAGGAGGAGATGCTTGCTGTCTTGAGGCAAAGCAGAGCAGATAAATCCCCAGGACCAGACAGGGTATTCCCTCGGACCTTGAAGGAGACTAGTCTCCTGGCAGGGGCCCTGGCAGAAATATTTAAAATGCCGATATCCACGGGGCAGGTGCCGGAGAATTGGAGGATAGCTCATCTAGTTCCGTTGTTTAAAAAAGACTCAAAAAGTAAGCCGGGAAATTATAGGCCGGTAAGTTTGACATCGGTAGTAGGCAAATTATTGGAAGGAATACTAAGAGATAAGATCTACAAGTATTTGGATAGACAGGGGGACTTACTAGAAAAAGTCAGCATGGCTTTGTGCGTGGTAGATCATGTTTAACCAATCTATTAGAGTTGTTCGAGGAAGTTACCAGAAAAGTGGATGAAGGGAAGGCGGTGGATGTTGTATACATGGAATTCAGTAGGGCCTCTGACAAGGCCCCGCATGGGAGATTTTAGAATGATTCATTCGCTAGGTACACATGGAGAGGTAGAAAATTGGATTAAACATTGGATCAATGGAAGAAGCCAGAGAGTGGTAGTGGAGTACAGCTACTCTGAGTGGAGGCCTGTGACTAGTGGTGTGCCACAGGGATCAGTGCTGAGTCCATTGTTATTTGTCATCTATATCAATGATCTGGATGATAATGTGGCAAATTGGATCAGCAAAGTTGCTGATGATACAAAGATTGGAGGGGTAGTGGACAGTGAGGAGGGTTTTCAAAGCTTGCAGAAGGATTTGGACCAGTTGGAGGAATGGGCAGAAAAACGGCAGATGGAGTTTAATGCGGACAAGTGTGAGGTATTGCACTTCGGAAGGTCAAACCAAGGTAGAACATACAAGGTAAGTGTTAGGACACTGAGGAGTGCAGTAGATCAGAGGGATCTGGGAGTACAGATAGATAGTTCCCTAAATGTGGCGTCACGTGGATAAGGTTTTAAAGTGAGCTTTTGCAACATTAGCCTTCATAAATCTGAGTATTGAGTATAAGAGTTGGAATGTAATGATGCGGTTGAATAAGACATTGTTGAGACCGAATTTGGAGTATTGTGTGCAGTTTTAGTCACCCAATTACGGGAAGGATATTAATAGGTTGAAAGAGTGTAAAGAAGGTTTACAAGGATGTTGCCGGAATTTGAGAAACTGAGTTACAGAGAAAATGTTGAATAGGTTAGGACTTTATTCCCTGGAGCGTAGGAGAATGAGGTATTTGATAGAGGTGTATAAAATTATGACGGGTATAGACAGAGTGAATGCAAGCAGGGTTTTTCCACTGAGAACAGGGGAGAACAAAAAGGGGTCATGGGTTAATGGTGAAGGGAGAAAAGTTTAAAGGGAACATTGGGGTGGGGGCTTTTACACGCAGAGAGTGGTGGGAGTGTGCAATGAGCTGCCAGATGAAGTGGTGAATGCAGGCTCACTTTTGACATTTAAGAAAATCTTGGACAGGTATATGGATTAGAGGGGTTTGGAGGGATATGGCCCAGGTGCAGGTCAGTGGGACTAGGCAGAAAAATGGTTCGGCAAAGCCAAAATTGTCCAAAAGGCCTGTTTCTGTGCTATAATGTTCTATGGTTCTACGGTTCTATGGTTGCTCTAGCTTCAACCGAGTTACCCTGCGGCCAAATGAGCCCTGAATGTCAAAGCAGCTGTGAAATGGAACGAGTGAATGAAATCAACTGAGCGATCAGATACCGGGATTACTGATGACGTCACGGCTGTCAAGGACGCTCCTGCACGGAAATGGAGTTGAGTGTTATTTTATTCCAAGTCAATTTAATTGCGATACCCATAATATTAAACACATAAAGCCCAGATGTACATCGCGGCCCAATGACGGATGCACGATGCGGAGAATTAGTGGTTAATGAACTTTCGACCTTTAGGAACATGTGCTTTGCTTTACCTGTACTTTTTAACCAATATTGAACACAAAGTCCACGGAGATTTTAACACAAGCAGCATTTCTTCTCTAAACTTAGCCTGGGTCGCTGTATAAATGCAGGTGTTCGTGCAGGAGCTCAGGTACATGAGCATGTAGCCGGCTTCAGTGGCGATATAGGCAGAGTCGGTGTAACCGCCCTGGTAATAAACGGTTCCTGTGAGTTGGGTGGTCAGAAAGCTCACGGCAACTGTCACCCACAACAGAACGAAACTGCCGGACACACTAAAGAGTAAAACGATGGATTTCCGGCGGCTTTCCATCTCCGGATCCTTCTGCGCTTGACTGCTGTGACCGCGCAGACCACGACGCGCTTTACTGGCTAATAAAATGCGCCTCACTGTCAGACAGTTAAACAGGGCTATCAGAGCAAAAGGTATTATTACCGTTAAAATACTCTGCAGGAAGGAAAATGCGACTCCCACAAGAGACGTCACAAACCACGAGCTCCGCTGACAGCCCCATTGCCTACCGTTAATTACACGCACAGGTTTAAACTCAAATAGATACGGGACGTTCTGTAAATGCAACAGGAGCGCCGCGGTTATAATGGCGGCAACAGCTGTCCTCACTGTGCAATATTTCGCTTTAAGCTTTTGACAACAGATCGCCACAAACCGATCGATTGTGAACAGGACAGTGAACCAGACCGAGGTTTGCAGGGTGGTTGAATTGAAGTACATAGCAACCTTACAGGCGGATGTGTAGGACAGGAAGGATGTTGGAAACTGGTAGGTGATGATATGATACCCGATTACACAGAACATTATCACCAGGAGATCTGCTATTGCCATGGCAAACATGTAGTGGGATATACATTTGGAAAGACCACATTTCCCTCGAAAGAGGACCACCATTGTCAGTAGGTTCCCTAGGGAAAGAGACACAAAATGTGAGTTACAAACAGGGCGAGGTGAAGTGTTACACTCGAATAGATTCAGAATCGTCAATCAACAAATAAGCTCTTACACTTGGATATATCTGCCATTTTTCATCACATTTATTATAATCTTAAAGGTGTGATAGGGAGAAATTAATTCAAATCTCAATCTGGACACCCATTCTTGTGCTGGCTATATTTAGTAGAATTCCAAACTGGTACGGGTAAGACATATGATCAATCAAAGGGTTGATCGGAAATCCACAAAAGGTGGAGGGAAGGAGAGGGAGAGCGCAAGTGAGCGAGAAAGAAAGAGAGAGAGAGAGAGAGAGAGAGAGAGAGAGAGAGAGAGAGAGAGAGAGAGAGAGAGAGAGAGAGAGAGAGAGAGAGAGAGAGAGAGAGAGAGAGAGAGAGAGAGAGAGAGAGAGAGAGAGAGAGACGGAGAATGAGAGAAAGAGCAACAGGGAGAAAGAGAGAGATTTCAGCTACAGCGGCAGTTGTTTCAATCCGCAACGTTCCCACAATGCGTACTGTTCTGCGGCTCCTTCACCAAAAGTTAGATCACAAAATACATTTCAATCCGCAGCAATCCGCGGTATCAAATTTACGCTGACAGTGGTCAACAGCAGAGAGGATTGATCTCTCTGAATTTGAGCAGAATCGTCTACGATGAACTTAGCAGCCGGCGGGGGTGGACGGGGTGGCAGTGAACTTGATCCTGCAGCAGCGGAGAGAGCGTAGGCGAACCGTTCAACAGCAGCAGTCTCCCGTGTCTCCGCACTGTGAAATGACTGTTAATGGAAGACCGTCCATAACATTTCAAACAGAGGATGTCATGACTTACCCGGAACACCGAAAGCTGCGAGAATAGGGTAAAATACAATCATAACATCCCGGACTGTCAGTAGAGCCATTTCTCGGATATTGTACAAAATGTACCGCACTCCTTGCACTAAGCGCCACTCGCCTGCGTTCTGGTCTCGCGGCCCTTTTATGCATTAATCTATACCCCGGTTATATATAAAAAAACAACAACAACAGCAACAAAGGTTGCACATAACTCGAGTTAGTTACAGTCAGTTAACAAACAAGGCGCCGTTTCTAATTTTGGGTTCTCACGGTGCCACAGGGAATACTTAAAGCTCAGTCCATAACACAGTCTAGTAAAGGAATCAGAAACTTTTTAAAGCTGTTCGGCGCATTCCGGATTGAAATGCCAGTCATGACCCATCACCTACTTCTATCTTTGCCGTCACATTCATTTTATTTGTTATTAATTGTATGATATCTCGCTCCATATCTCTCAAAGCAAATGATAGCTTCGAGTTAGCTCACGATTTATCCTGAAACCAATCCCACATCATATGAACATTACAGCGGGCTTGAACAGTCTGAGTTATTTGCCCAATGTAATTGTAGACCATACGGATTTATTCATTTTATTCCAACTTTATCCATACATCTTCAATCTCAATGAACAGCAGCCCATTGTACAGACATGATTGACAGCAACAGCACGAAATGTATTGAAGTACCCCCTTCTTGCTAACATTGAAGGCTAAAGATCTCTATAATAACCTCTATGACAAATATTACCAATACCAAATGTGCATCGGCTTTTCTAGCTCCGAATTATGTCTCAATAAAAGGCGGTGCACATTATGAATCATCATTGGCTCCTCATTTCCATCATCAGAATCGGAACCAGCATCACGTTTACTATCTCCAGTAAATGTCGTGAAATGTGGGTATAGTGCAATACGTCCAAAAGTACTAAAATAAACAATAAGAAATAAATAAACAAGAGAGCTAGTGCAAAAAGCATGCAAGCAGTGACTTAGTGTTTTTAGTTTAGAAAAGTTTAGAAATAGTTTAGAAAGCCGATGCTTGAAGAGAATAAGCTCAACTAGGATATACGAGGCTTAGCGAGTGTTTTGGAGATACTGATCACAACTCCCTGAACTTGGACAAAGATATGAACAGAATATATTGGGAAGTGTTTAATTTGGGGGAGAACTCATCATGATGCTATGAGGCAGGATCCTGGGGATATATATATATAGGAACGGATGTGCTCAAGGAAAGGCCCAGCCGAAATCTGAAGGTTGTTTAGGCAGCACTTACTTAGCGTTGTAGGAAGGTTGTCCCACTGAGGTAGGGAAAGAATGGTAACTCAAAGGAGTTACGGCTGTGAAGAGATGTGGAATATCTTTTCCTGAGGAAGAAAGCAGCAGGCTTAAGACCAACAAGGCAGAGATCATCAGAGATAATTCTGGAGAGTTACAAAGTCGCCAAGAAGGAGCCAAACAATGGACAAAAGTGCATTGGCGAGGAGGAGAACAAGAGGACAAGAGCTTCGAAGCGATGAAGGATCCAAGATTAAAGAAACATGTGCCTGGAGTCGGAGGCGGTAGTGGAGGTCGTTAATGAATAATGTGCTTCAATTTGCATCGGTGCAGAGTTCCCCCACAGATTTTATGACTTGGACCAGTACTATTGAGCAACCACACTGCTGACCACAGAGTAGGAATCCCAGAGGGAACTTGATGAATGTGGGGGCAGCGTGGACAGGCTGATATGCTGGAATATGTCAAGGGTTCGAAGGAAGATACATTGGAGATTCTGAAGAGCATGAGGATAGATAAGTCCCTGATAGTGAAAGGAATACAGCACATGTTACTAATGGATGCGTGGGAAGAGATTGCTTCGGCTTTGGTGATGATTTGTGCGTCCCCACTGACCCCAGGAATAGGTACGAAGCATTAGATGGTGGCAGGTTCGGACGAATATTATTTTGTTCAAAAAAGGTACCAGGATTAATCTTGCAATGATAGACCAATTACTCTTACTTCAGTCACGGGCAAAATTGGGATGTATTTCTGGTGATACGTTTCGGAGCTCCACAAGTCTCGGAACATCAAGCTGTAACTGGAACTTAGATGTCCTCACTAATCGCATAGAAACGGTGAAACTAAGCAAGCACGCATCAAATCCCCAAAACTTCAACACAAGTGCCCCGCAGTGGTGTGTACAGAGCCCACGTCTCTATCTCTCTTCGCCCATGACTGCACGCTCGCTCTTTATACAAACTCCGTCATCATTGTCGCAGAGGACATAACAGTTATTGGCCTAATAACAGAGACTAATGAATCTGCATATAGAAAGAATGAACCTGAAACTTGGACCAGCATTAAGAGGACAATAGAAATGGTAACCGACTTCAAAAATGCAAGAAGTTTCGACAAAGCCCCATTATCCCTAAATGTGAAAAAATGAGTCATAGGTACGAGTTTTTGCGGATGAATATCACCGAGAGGCTCTCTTGGTCCATCAGCCAAAACCTCGGATTTTGCTTCAGGAGGACAGAAAATGAGCTGTGACTTTGGGAAGGTGTAGAAAATGATAAGAGGCACAACAAGATATATTTTTCTCTGTCAGCAGTGGCGAATACATGGAGGCATAACTTGATGGAGTTGGGCGGAAAGTATTGTGGTGATGGCAGAGGCATTTCTTTTACACACTGAGTGGTGTGTACGTGTAACGCTCTGTCATCAGTGGCGTAGTGTCATATACGTTAGTGACATTCCACAGACTCTCAAATCGGCAGGTAGCTGAATGGGAAAGATGAAGCTATGTAGTCGGGAAGGGTGAGGTGGATCTTGGAATAGACTAAAACCTGGGCACAACCGAGTGCCTACGATGCCATATTGCTGTATGCATTATGCGATCATGTGTTAGTGAAACGTTCAGGGCGTGTCTTGTGACCAGGTACCTCCTTATTGATGCCAGGAATGCAAAGTGTTCTGGATCTTGAGGGTCCTTAATGATGGATGCCGTCTTCCTCAGACGTTGCTTTTTGGATCTGGTGGGACCGTGATACCATTGTTGGAGCTGACTGACTTTACAACACGTTGTGGCTCTTTCCGATCTTCCGCATTAGCGCCTCCACGCCTGAAGGGATGTAACAGCCCGCATACTGCCATCACTAATCTTCACCAATGTTTTCGTAATTCCTCATCTGCAACTCATCATCTACAGAGCTGTGGACCCACGGGAAATGGAATCTGCCCAGCCTTTCCACTGCTGATTCATCGATGTAACTGTTTACAGTTCAAAATTCAAAGTGCATTTATTATCAAGGTATGTTTTTTCAACATTTAAATACGTCTCCTTACAAATAACCACAAAACAAAGAAAGCCAATAGAACCGGTTAAGAAACCGTCAAACAACCGATGTGCAGAGACAAAACAAAAGACCAATCCTGCAAAAGATAAACTTAAGCAAATAACATTCAGAACTGAAGTTCAGGAAAATGAATTCCCCAACAGAAAGGAAGCCAGACATTGCAACAACCGATCCAAGAACATGCCCCTGCCCCAGTTCAATGCAGCGCCCATCGTTCGAACTGGACCGTCGATGAAAACGTCCAAACATCGCGTCGTTCTTCGTTTTCGGACCCGGGCCCTGATGCTTCGATATTCTCTCGGGCCTGACTTCACCGCCTCGATTCTGCTCGTTCCGAACTTTCCAGTTCGGGCCCACATTAAAATCGATCTAATCTCGGATCTGTCCTCGGTTTCGGGCAAGGTACCGGGCTGTGCCTCGCCTACGCTCGCCTCTGTCCTGCCACATCGAATCGGTTCGAAGTCCGCTCCAGCAATGGCGATACACTGGCTCGTTCTCGGTTTTCCGACCCGGACACCAACGGCTTGATTCGGCCTTCCAGACAGCACCATACAGCGCTTTCGAGCTTTCAGCTCACACCGCAAAAACGCCAGTTCATACAGGCGGTCAGAAAACTCAACTCCGAATGCAAAGTTAGAGGCTTTTGTGTGCAGCGATCGTTTACCAGAAAAAAAGTTATTGATAACGTACTTATTTGTTTTCTTGGTTTAGTTTGTCGCCGATAAGCGGTCACTAAGCTTCACTAGCACCACCTTACACCGGAAGATGGTTTCGATGACGTTGAGTGCAATGCCTTTCTTGTGACATCACTCAACCTTCCGATCTACCTCACTCCTGTGCCACTCCTTGTCACCCTCTGAGATTCTGCCTGCAATAGCTTTATTATCAGCAAAATTATAAATGATGTCTGAGCTGTGCTAATGCTACTGTTACAATTGAAGAACGTTTATTGTGTCTTCTGCAGCCGAATAGGACGACTGTACTCCTAGTCAACCGGACACAATGAACACGCTCACACGGACAGAATTAGTAGGCCAAACCTAACTGAATAATTGACCAATCCCGTGATTTCACATGCCACACCAATAAATAGTCGCCCTGTGGATCAGACGTCTCTCAGCCCTATATGTTTTTAGGCGAAGCCATCTTGATAATATTCCTTGGTTTTCTGGTCCGTTCTGATAGGTGTAATCCAGAAACCCAGGCTCGAGTGATGTTCCGGGTTCAGTAGTTTCAACGGGGATTCGCTTCGATAAGTTGTGGAGCTAATCCGGCTTGTTCACTAGCTCGTTGTGGAACGACGGATTCACTTGGCCATCTCATGAGGAGGTCCAGATGTCGGCGGCATACATTCAAATTCTCTAGTGACCATCCTCAACTGTTGAAGTAGCTTGTTGGTCCTCTTTCACCACAACTCTCCTTTCATCTGCTTTCGGCTCTCAGGGTTCCGGCGAACATAAACCGGAATCCCTATCTTAATGTTGCGATGTTCTGTATTTCCGTCATGCTGCACTTTATTGTCTTTTGTCCCTCTTACTCGGTCTTCCGGCTCTGGCGCGATAAATCTAACCAGGAATGCAGCGTGCGGTCCATAAATACCAAATTGGTGGTTTGTGAGGTGATCTGGCATCCAGAATAAAAAAGCCGGTTGATCCTGTGGATCACATCACCTGACTGTGCAGGGGATACGCCCGTTTTGAGGCGGCAAAATGACGTGACGGCGATGAAGTCCACCCCTCCTAAAAATGGCCAGGTGCTGTGCCTGACCGTGGCCGATGTGAGAAGAACCCTGTGCAGGGTCAACCCACGGAAGGCTGCTGGACCAGACAACATCCCTGGTAGAGTACACAGAGGATGTGCAGACCAGCTAGCAGATGTTCTCTCTGACATCTGCAACATCTCCGTGAGCAACGCCACCGTTCCGACATGCTTCCAGGCCGCCACCATCGTCCCCGTGCCGAAGAAGTTTTCAGTGTCCTGCCTAAAATACTACGGTACCGTCGCACTCACATCTATCATCATGAAGTGCTTCGAGATGCTTGTCATGAGGCATATCAAGACCCTGCTGCCCCCATCACTGTACCACCTGTAGTTTGAGTACCGTCCCAACAGCTTAAACGATGACGCCATTGCCATCACCTTCCACCTGGCTCTACCCGCCTGGACAAAAAAGACACATACGTTCGGATGCTGTTCTTGCCCTTCGGAACGCGTGACAGTGCGATCAATGATAATTGGACATCATTTTTAGTCGTATGGTTCTGCTGAGTGACGTGTTTAAAGACAGACATTGTCATAGTCAGTGCTGAAGTTGGGGTAACAGCGATATTATTAGTGCCGAACATAACGGGACTGGTCACGCAGTTTACTCCTCCGTTTGGACAGGGATGGGACTGGATAGGTAGTGAAATTATCACTCTGAGCAGGAATGTGGGATTTGATCAGTAGGCGCGCTGTCATTCTGGCCAATGATGTGTCTGGATCTGCAATGATAATATAGGAATAGCTTCTTCCCTCAGCCATTAAATTTCTGAATCGTATAGAACCCAGAAACTAGACCACACTACATATTGTTCTCAAGCGCTTTGCTCCACCATCCGATCAGTAAAAGCAAGATCTATCCATTGGTTTTCGTTTGATATCGTTGCCAATCTGGTGTGTAGTGCCGTATCCATATAGAAAACAGACTAGATGCGTTTTGACAAATTGCAATCTATTGACATTAGAACAACGACACATCAGATGCATCTTTAAAGTAAAAGCCGATGTACGAGTGAGGCAGTGGTCCCATCTGAGATCAGCGGTGAAGCTGCAGAAGATTAGAACCTGGAATGTTTGTCCACCAGGGTTGTTAATTACGCTGTTATTTGTGGCAGAATTGCCAATGCGGTCCACGTGGACAACAACAAAAACAGCAATGCACAGAATGCCAGACAGCACTTAGTTCATCCCTTTGATCTAGATAACCAAAGATCAGCTGACTTCAGGGATCGCACAAGGAGTTGGAGAAATCTCCAACTGAATTATTTGCACAGAGGAGGAAATTAACTGTGAGTGTCTTTGGAATGTATTTCAGCTGATGATCAGGAAACGCTGTGACATCATCACTGTGGTCGTTCTTAAGACTCCAGAGACAATATTATCAACATGGACAACGATGCTGACTAATGACGTCAGCAGCGTGGCCACCAGTAAGATCATCGCCGCAGCTCCATGAGCTCAGGTCGAGAGAAGCAATAACTATTTCAACGTGATCAGTGACGTGTTTTGAAACTGCAGTCCATTCTGCTTATTGCACGCAGGAGCCCGCAATCGTCCTGACGTTCCATCATTACACTCAACGTGTCTGCTTCGCATCCGCTGTTCTGCAGTTCCAGTCCAGATAACGGCTCTCCAGATCGCAGAGATGGTCTGCGTGTGATTAGCGAAAGCTTCGAGCAGATTCATCAAGGCTGTGTATCACAACCATCCCCATCTGGAGAGAGCACTTCCTTGGAATCTTTACTCATTTTAGAGCAAAATTACAAATTATTGCAAAATCTTTATCAATAACATTTTTTATTTTCATGTTATACCAATATTCGGCGTATTCCTTATTTCTACATGTGCTGGACGACAACAGGTTAACTACATCTATTTCGACTGTAATTAATCCGATTTATGATTTTCGATGGTTCTCTTTGTTGTTGAAAAAGCCTGGTTGGAACAAGACAAACGTGAACATTTATTTGCAGCATTCTTCGCAATATTTTTGAGCTTTTAAATTCGTTAAACGTGTGTTTACAGACATACTGATAATGTTAACAATTATATTTACGATATTATTGACAGCATCTGACATCAGATAAATGCATCTGTATATGGCACAAAGTTATGTAGTCCCGATATTTTTAGATTCCCCGGGGTGATCCATAATCTGCATCACCGAACACAAGCTGCACCTACTTTCATACAATACATTCTTTATCCGCGTATTGATTGAACGATGTCCGGATTTATTATTTTCTAGGTTGACCAAATAAAATAGATGTAAGATTTCCTTTCCTCCGCTAGCCTTTAGACAATAGACAATAGGTGCAGGAGTAGGCCATTCAGCCTAGCCAGCACCGGCATTTAATGTGATCATGGCTGATCATACACAATCAGTACCCCGTTCCTGCCCTCTCCCCATATCCCTTGACCCCGCTGCCTACAAGACATTTATCTAACTCTCTCTTGAATGCATCCAGAGACTTGGCCTCCACTACCTTCTGGGGCAGAGCATTCCACATATCCACCACTCCCTGGGTGAATAAGTTTTTCCGCATCTCTGTTCTAAATGGACTACCCCTTATTCTTAAACTGTGACCTTGTTATGGACGGAAAATTATCCGACAAAGCAGGAACGTGGTATCAGAGAAAATGTATCTGCGACAAGAATGAGACTGTATACCAGATCACAGGATTACACTTGTTTATTGGTAGCATAAATGACACTTCATTGCGGAAAGCGGCTTAGCTTAACTACCCACGGCTGTGCAACTGCCCTTTTCCCGATACAAGCAATACTTATCAACGTGTGGTTAATCCCACTCCCACACGACTCATACGGGGCCAGGAACAGGCGTGATGAAGCACCCACGCCAGCGAACGCGGTCTTCACCTGGGATGTTTCGTCCCCACCTGGGGTTCCTTCTGGTCTTGCTAGTTGTTGTCCTTCTCCACGGACTGCATATCGTCCTCTCCCTGTCTTCTTCTCCCGCACCTCACAGCCCCTGGCCCCTTATATATATATCCCCCCACACTCTGCAAATTCATGCTGACTTCTTAGAACAATGACATCCTGTACAATGCCTCTACATGCCTACACGGACAAGGACATCCTGTACAATGCCTCTACATGCCTACATGGTACAGTGACCACAGCGACAATATAGGACGCGTTGCGGTTGACGAGCTGGGACCGATTGCATTGTTACATTTCCTGGCCCGACGCCATCCGTTCTGCTACATTAACAACCCACTACCCCACCAAATACCACACGGTCAGTGGAAACTTACAACAACCCATTAACCTCTCAAGTCCCACATTATTTTCCTACAATACAGACCTCTAGTTCTGGACTCACCCATCAGCGGGAACATGCTTCCTGCCTCCAGCATGGCCAATCCCTTAATAATTTTATATGTTTCAATCAGATCCCCTCTCATCCTTCTAAATTCCAGTGTATACAAGCCCAGTCGCTCTAATCTTTCAAAATATGACAGTCCCGCCATTCCGGGAATTAACATTGTGAACCTGCGCTACACTCCCTCACTAGCAAGAATGTCCTTCCTCAAATTTGGAGAACAAAATTGCACACAATATTCCAGGTGGGGTCTCACCAGGACCCTGTACAGCTGCAGAAGGACCTTTTTACTCCTATACTCAATTCCTCTTGATATAAAGGCCAACATGCCATTAGCTTTCTTCACTGCCTGCTGTACATGCATGCTTGCTTTCATTGACTGATGTACAAGAACACCGAAATCTCGTTGTACTTCCCCTTTTCCTAACTTGACTCCATTTAGATAGTAATCTGCCTTCCTGTTCTTGCCACCAAAGTGGATAAACTCTCATTTATCCACATTAACCTGCATCTGTCATATATTTGCATACTCACCCAACCTGTCCAAGTCAACTGCATTCTTATAACATCCTCCTGACATTTCACACTGCCACCCAGCTTTGTGTCATCGGCAAATTTGCTAATGTTACTTTTAATCCCTTTATCCAAATTATTAATGTATATTGTAAACTGCTGCGGTCCCAGCTCCGAACCTGGTGGTACCGCACAGGTGACAGCCTGCCATTCCAAAAGGGACCAGTTAATCGCTACTCTTTGTTTCCTGTCAGCCAGCCAATTTTCAATCCATGTCAGTACTCTGCCTCCAATACTATGTGCCCTAATTTTGCCCAATAATCTCCTATGTGTGACTTTATCAAAAGCTTTCTGGAAGTCCAGGTACACCACATCCACTGGCTCTCCCTTGTCTATTTCCAGAGTTACATCCTCAATAATCTCCAGAAGATTAGGCAAGCATGATTTTCCCTTCATAAATCCATGCTAACTCAGACAGATCCTTCTACTGCTATCCAAATGTGTCGTAATTTCCTCTTTTATAATTGACTCCAGCACCTTTCCCACCACTGACGTCAGGCTAACCGGTCTATAATTCCCTGTTTTCTCTCTCCCTCCTTTTTTGTAAAGTGT
This sequence comes from Hemitrygon akajei, assembly GCF_048418815.1. NCBI lineage: Eukaryota > Metazoa > Chordata > Chondrichthyes > Myliobatiformes > Dasyatidae > Hemitrygon > Hemitrygon akajei. The sequence goes on from NW_027331948.1 coordinate 4,580,270, forward strand.
TACAACATTAGCCACCCTCCAATCAGCAGAAACTGTTCCTGAATCTATAGAACATTGGAAAATGATTACCAATGCGTCCACGATTTCTAGAGCCCCCTCTTTAAGTACCCTGGGATGCAGACCATCAGTTGCCGGGGAGATCAGCCTTCAGACTCAACAGTCTATCCAATACCGTTTCTGACCTAATATAAATTTCCTTCAGTTCATCCTTTACCATAGTTCCTTTGGCCACTATTACATCTGGGAGATTGCTTGTTTCTTCCCTAGTGAAGACAGATCCAAAGTACCTGTTCAACTCATCTGCCATTTCCTTGTTCCCCATAATAAATTCACCCGTTTCTGTCCTCAATGGCCCAATTTTGGTCTGAACTTTTTTTTTTGCTATTCACATACCTAAAGAAGCTTTTACTATCCTACTTTATATTCTTGGCTAGTTTACCTTCGTGCTCTTCTGTTTGTTATCTTCTGTTGGTCTTTAAAAGCTTCCCAGTCCTCCAGTTTCCCGCTCATCTTTGCTATGTTATACTTCTCTTTTATTTTTATACTGTCCTTTACTTCCCTCGTCAGCCACGGCCGTCCTTTACTCCCCTTAGGATCTTTCTTCCTCTTTGGAATGACCTGATCCTGCACCTTCTGCATTATTCCCAGAAATACCTGCCATTGTTGTTCCACTGTCTTCCCTGCTAGGGTATTGTCCCATTGAACTTTGGCTAGTTCCTCTCTCATAGCTCCATAGTTCCCTTTGTTCAACTGTAATACTGACGCATCCGATTTTCGCTTCTCTTTCTCAAATTGTAGGTTAAAACATATCATATTATGATCACTATCTCCTAATGGTTCCTTTACCTCGAGGTCCCTGATCAAATCCGGTTCATTGCACAACACTAAATCTAGAATTGCCTTCTCCCTGGTAGGTTCCAGTACAAGCTGTTCTAAGTATCCATCTCGGAGGCACTCCACAAACTTCCTTTCTTGGGATCCAGTACCATTCTGATTCTCCCAGTCTACCTGCATGTTGAAATCCCCCATGACAACTGTGCATTACCTTTGCGACAGGTCAATTTTAACTCTTCATTCAACTTACACCCTACATACAGACAGCTGTTTGGGGGCCTGTAGATAACACCCATTAGGGACTTTCTACCCTTGGAATTTCTCAGTTGTATTCATACTGAATCTACATCCCCTGATACTATGTCCCCCCTCGCAAGGGATTGAATATCATTCCTCACCAACAAAGCCACTCCACACCCTCTGCCAGTCAGTCTGTCCTTTTGATAAATGTATATCCTTGAATATTTATTTCCCAGGCCCTGTCCGCTTGAAGCCATGTCTCTGTTATTCCCACAACATCGTACTTGCCAATTTCCAACTGAGCCTTAAGCTCATCTACCTTATTCCTTATAATTCGTGCATTCATATATTATACTTTTAATTCGTTACTCCCCTCTTCTTTCATAGCAATTCCTATTTCACTTGGCCATACTGCATGATCTCTTCTTGTGCTTTCTACTCCATTGATTCTGTTGTCCTTTTTAACATTTCTTCTTTTCACTTTCTCTTTAACTCCATCTTTATATTTCCAGTTCATCCTCTCCCCCTCACTACGTAGTTTAAGCACATCTGTGTTGCAGTGGCAAACCTGTCTGCCAGAATGCTGGTCCCCCACCAATTAACGTGCAACCCGTCTCTTTTGTACAATTCATCCCTACCCTCAAAACAGATCCCAGTGGTCCAAGAATGTAAATCCTTGCTTCCTGCAACAGTTCCTCAGCCACACATTCAGATACATTATCTCCCTGTTCCTGCCCTCTCCAGCACGAGGAACTGGAAGCAAACTAGAGATAACAACCCTGGAAGTCCTGCTTTTCTGCCTTCTTCCGAGTTCTCTGAAGTCCCGCTGCAGAATGTCCTTCCACTTCTTCCCGATGTTATTTGTGCCGACTTGCACTACCACTTCCGGCTGTTCACCTTCACTCTTGAGGATTCCCTGCAATCGGTCCGTGATGACCAGGATGCTAGCACCAGGGAGGCAACACACGATCGTTAAATCTCGCCTGTTGCCGCAGAAAACCCTTTCCGAGCCTACTACCACGGTTCTTCCTGATGTCTGACTCCTCCGCTCTGCTTCTGCACCAATTTTCGGCTCGCAGACCTGTCCGCCTCTCAGACTGGCAGTATCTTCTGTCCTGACGGCTTACAAGAGGGTGAACCTGTTTACGAGAGGTACATCCCCTGGGTTCTCCTGTACTTCAAGCATCCTTTCCTTCCTCATCGTCGCCCCCTTTCTCTCTTCCGGGATCCTCGGTGTAACGACTTCACTGTAGGTCCTGTCCAGAAAACTCTCGATTTCGCGGATGAACCTGAGGTCATCCAGTTCTTTCTTCAGTGCTGCAACATGCTCCTTCAGAAGTTGAATCTGGACACATTTTCCGCAGCTGTAGCAGCCGGGGGCACCATCAGTGTCCCTGACCTCCCACATCATGCACGCAGCACACTGAATCAGCTTAGCAGTCATTTCTTCACCCTCTCCAATTGTGCCTGGCGTAGTCTCCTCCCTCAGCCTCCTCGCCGAAGTCTCTCGAGCCAAAGACAAGTACTTCTCGCACCAGGCACTTCCCTCGACCAGGCCGCTTTCCGACAGCATGTACTTTGTACTGAAGTCAACAACCTCCGCTCTAAAAAGCGAAAAATGCTGTTGAGTGATTCGGTTATGGGTTGTTATTTACCATTTTGCTGCAAAATATTGTGGAGGGAAGGGTCTTTTCCTTTTCCTTACTGCTTTATGTTCTAGAATATAGAACTTAGAGCATAAAAATCTACGGTCATTACATGACCTTCGGCGCACAATATTCTGCCGACCATGTACTGGAGACTGACTGGAATTACCCTAGTCCATAGACTTCTATTTTCCTAAATTCCATGTACCTATCGAAGAGGCTCATATATGACCCTATTGTATCCCCTTCCACCACCGCCGCCGGCAGCGTATTCCACGCACCCACCACTCTCTATGTGAAGAACTTACCCCGACATCACTTTACTACCTATTTCTCAGCCCTTTAAAATTATGCCCCCTCGTGGTAGTCATTTCAGCCCAAGAAAAAAAAGCCTCTGTCAATCCACAAGATCGCTGCCCCTCATCGTCGTGTACACCTCAATCAAGTTTCCTCTCATTCTTTGTCGTACCAAGTTGATATCTCCATGTACACTCAACCTATTCTCAGATGGTACGCCCTCCCATTCAGGAAGCATCCTTGTAAATTTATTCTGCACACTTTCGATCGTATCCACATCGTTACTCTAGTGAGGTGACCAGAACTGAACACAGTACTCCAAATGCGGTCTGACCACGCTGTAACATTACTTCAAGGCTCATGAACCCAATCCCATAGCTGATGAATGCCAACACACCATACGCCTTCTTAACAACACTGTCAACCTGCGCAGCAGCTTAGAGTGTCCTATCGGCACGGACCCGAAGTTCTCTCAGATACTCCTCACTGCAGAGTCTTACCACTTATGTTACATTCTCTCTTAAAATTGGACCTCACAAAATTAACCACTTCACAGTTATCGGGGTTGAAGTAGATCTGCTACTTCACAGCTCAGTTCTGCAACATATCAATGCCCGGCTGTATCCTTTGACAAACATCCAGACTATCCACAACTCCTCTATTCTTTGTGTCATCAACAAGCATGACAACCCACCCTTCTACTTGTTCATCCTGGTCATTCATAAAAATCACAAAGAGGAGCGGTTCTAGAATAGATCCCTGGGAAACCCCACTGATCACCGATCTCCATGCAGAATACGAACCATCTACATCTACCGTTTGCCTTCTGAGAGGAAGCCGATTCTGGATCCCCAAAGCAAGGTGTCCTTGGATCCCAAGCATTCGTACTTTCAGAAGGAGACTTGCCTGGGATACCTTATCAATTGCCTTACTGAAATTCATATACAGTACACTATACCCACTGCTCTACCTTCATAAATGTGTTTTGTTGCATCCTCAAAGAATTCAATCAGTTAGCTAAGGCAGCACCTGCCAACGACAAAGCCATGCTGACTATCCCCGAATCAGATTATCTCTCTCCAAATGCTCATAAATCCTGTCTCTCAGGATCATTTCCAACAGCCTGCACTGATGGGTAAGAATCACTAACTCTAATTTCCTTGGTTATCACTATTCCCTTTCTTGAGTAAGAGGGCAACGTTTGCAACCTCCCAATGCGCCGGTAGTTCTCTTGTCCATATTGATGACGGAAAGATCATCGCAAGAGTCTCAATAATCTCTTTCCCCGCTTCCAATTGTAACCTGGGGTATATCTTATCCAGTCTCAGTGACCGATCTAACTTAATGATTTTCAAATGCTCCAGCACATACTCTTCCTTGATATCTCGAAGCTACAGCGTTTAGTTCTGCAGTACGTCATCCCCACCATTACGAAGTCTTTTTCCCCGGAGAATACTGAACCAAAGTACTCAATAAGTACCTCTGCGACCTCCTCTGATTCCATGAATACATTTCCACTGTACGATCTGATTGGTCCTTGTTTAGCACACAAGGCTATGGTGCTATGGTTAACTCTAGGTACTTTGTAAAATAAGTACATGTTCGGCACAGCATCGTCGGCCGTGGGCCGGTATTGTGCTGTACATTTTCTACGTTTCTATGATTTTTAAGCTTTCTTTGTACGGATTTTATACGTCATGGTTCTTCAACTCTAGAAAAGGAAAAGGCTTATTCAGAAAGTCAGAAGTCATGGGATCCAGGGAAGTTTGGCCAGGTGGATTCGGGATCAGTTTGCCTGCAGAAGGCAGAGGGTCGTTGTGGAGGGAGTACATTCAGATTGCAGGGTTGTGACTAGTGGTGTCCCACGAAGATCTGTTCTGGGACCCCTACTTTTTGTGATTTTTATTAACGACCTGGATGTGGGGGTAGGAGGGTGGGTTGGCAAGTTGGCAGACGACACAAAGTTTGGTGGTGTTGTAGGTAGTGTAGAGGATTGTCGAAGATTGCAGAGTGACATTGATAGGATGTAGAAGTGGGCTGAGAGGTTACAGATGGAGTTCAAGCCGGAGAAGTGTGAGGTGGTACACTTTGGAAACTCCAAGGCAGAGTACAAAGTAAATGGCAGGATACTTGGTAGTGTGCAAGACCAGAGAGATCTGGGGGTACATGTCCACAGATCACTGAAAGTTGCCTCACAAGTAGATAGGGTCGTTAAGAAAGCTTATGGGGTGTTAGCTTTCATAAGTCGAGAGATGGAGTTTAAGATACGCAATGTAATGATGCAGCTCTATAAAACTCTAGTTAGGCCACACTTGGGAGGGCTGTGTCCAGTTCTGGTCGCCTCACTATAAGACGGATGTAGAAGCACTGGAAAGGGTACAGAGGAGATTAACCAGGATGTTGCCTAGTTTAGAGTGTATGGATTATGATCAGAGATTAAGGGAGCTAGGGCTTTACTCTTTGGAGCGAAGGAGGATGAGAGGAGACATGATAGAGGTGTACAAGTAATAGACAGAGTGGTTAGCCAGCGCCTCTTCCCCTGGGCACCGCTGCTCAGTACAAGAGGACATGGCTTTAAGGTTTTTCACGCAGAGAGTGGTTGGTGCGTGGAATGCACTGCCTGAGTCATATACACTAGTGAAATTTAGGAGACACTAGGCAGGTATATGGAGGAATTTAAAGTGGGGGGTTATATGAGAGGCAGGGTTTGAGGGTCGGCGCGACATTGTGGGCCGAAGGGCCTGTAATGTACTGTACTATTCTATGTTTCTATGTTTCTATATTATCCTTGCCATGCTGCAATGGAACATAACTATGCAGAACTGCGTACAAATGTTCCCCTACCATTAGCTACATTTCTGCAGTGCATTTGCCTCAGAACATCCGCTCCCATATACCTGCCTAAAAACATCATATTTCTCACTACCCCAATTAAATGTTTTCCCAATTTGTCTGTCCCTATCGCTCCGCTGTGCTCTGGTGAAGGAGGTAAGGTGGACACTACCTTTACACTGCTGTTCCACCGAGAGGTCTTACACCTGACCAGGCTCATTTCCCAATCCCAGAATAAGTGCAACCTTTCCTCTAGTTGGCATAACTACATCTTGTCTCAGGAAACCTTCCTCAACACACATAGAAAATTCCACCACATATAAACCCCTTGCACTAAGGAGATGTCAATCAATATTAGGAAGGTTGAAATCTCCAATCTAACAACCCTATTAGGATTGCACCGTTCCAGAATCTGGCTCCTTATCTGCTCTTGGATATTCCGATCACTGTTGCTGGTCTATAAAAACACCCAGTAAAGGTACTGCATGTGGGGATGGGGAGGGTTTCAAATAGAGTTTCATGGAGAGGAGAATCAGCGTACCTGACTGGATTGCTGAGAGAGAGTTTTGAGAGGGATGTTATTAAGTCCTCCAGGCAAAGTTAGGAATTAGAAAAGTAGTGCATAATGCGATCAATGCACTTAACTACTTGTGTTTCAATGTAAGAAGTATGGTAGGAAAGTGAGATGAGCTCAGGACATGGATCTCCATATGGAGATATGATATTGAAGGCAGTGTTGAGACTTGGTTGCAGGAAACGGCTGAATATCCCGAAGGGTTAAAGGAGGAGGGGCAGCGTTTCTGTTCAGGGAAAATCACATAAAAGTTGCCTGTCACTGGGGCACTTGTGAGGCGTCATGGGTGGAACTGATGAATAGGAAAATTATGGGGCTGGATTACAGACAAACTTTGCAGGATTCTGAGGAACAAGTATGTAGAGTGAACACAGACTGCTGTAAGAAACATGAGGTTGTTTTATCATATGTTTCCACATATTGACTAGGAATCCCACATTGTAAAATGACTAGATGGGAAAGAGCTTTTCAAATGTGTTCAGGAAAGTTTCCTGAATCTGTCCTTTTATGACCCAACGAAAGAGTGCGCGATATTTAATCTGCTATTAGGGAGTAACACAGGACTGGTGACTGAAATATATGTGAGGGAACACTTTACATACTGTGATTAAAATACTGTTTGTTTCAAAGTAAATAGAGAAAACGATGGAGATCTCTGCGGGCTGAGATTCTAACTAGGAGAAAGTCCAACTTTCCTAATTCTCGTTTCCCTTACGCTGCTTGACTTTAACTAAATGAGCATACTTCGGTTGGGCACTACGGAACTATCCGACGAATCCCATCTCAAAGCTGCCCTGACACCCCTGATGAGCTGCCCAACGAATGGTTAGCTTTCCCTATGACAGTTGCCCTTCCATTTTCACCTGGAACAGATATTTCCCGGGTGGATTTCCTGGGCTACTGAAAAGTTAATATTTGGTAGTCGAAGCTCAGGATTCACAAACGATTTTCCCTTTACTCTTCTAAATCGCTGCTTAGAGACATTCAAGATTCTGCTTTTCAGACGTCGTATAAACTCTCACTATCGCCGCGATCATGGAAAAATACTTGCGGCACTCCACCTCCCGGACCTTCAAGCCTATGCTTTCAGTTGACCCAATACCTTGACTAGATTCCCAACATTTCCACGCTTAATTCGCGTTTTTGCTTGCTCGCGAAATTAAACCCTTTTGTGCTGAATTATGTCGCAAATTCACTGACTCCATTTTGTGCTCCGATAATGCATCTATACACTTACTTTCTTTTTTAGAATCTAGTAACCATTGTGCTTATTTTTATTTGAATGTTCTGCACCACACTGTCAATAATATTAATATTATATTAATTAGGCAGAAATTAGGCAGGATTGATTGGAGTCACATGATTTCAGGCGTTCACTTCTGGCCTGGAGGCTCTTTAAAGTAAAATAAATATATATTTTTCAGAAAGCACAAGGATAGCAAGGTAAAGAAGCATAAAATTTCCAGGTAATTGATGAACTTATTCATAAGAACTGAATAATGTGAATGCAAGATTTAGTAAAGTGAGATCAAACTGATACCTGTAGGATGATATATCTGCGTGAAGGTAAGTCCAGTAAGGAATTACGAGAGTCTGATTAAAGAGAATCCAAAAAAAGGTCTAAATTAAAGCCGCTTGGTCATTTTGTACGTACACATACTGCGATGCTCTAACATTAATGATCAAACGGGGCAATTTCTCAGCAACACTGATATTCAGAAAAACAGTATTTAAGCAACAGAAATCTTACGTCGAGGAGAATCATTTCAACCCGATATTGAACAAATTGCGAAAACAAGTCTCCATATTCATTGAGGAATGAAATGTGTTTCACAACGGCGCAACGAGCAAAAACAACGTTAATTGTGTTTGTTCAGTGGGTTGTGGCTGATTGGAGTGATGAATCGCTCCGGGATTGTCCCAGTGGATTTCAATTCTGTCATATAAAAAGATCACCAGTGCATGGGGCACTCAGAACAATTATCCCGTAGCTTCTGACTGAAAATGCCGTATGTAACTATTTACGACGCCGCACTCATCTATTATCCGATCCTTGCAGCGGTCGGCATTCCAGGTATGGCCTTACACCAGCTTGCTACTTGAGTGGATTCCTATTGATCGTGGCCCTTACAGCAATTTACTCGACTTCTGCCCATTCATTATTTTAACCAGTTTTGTTTGTGATAAGTCTGTTGTTGTTTTTTTTTTTGTCCGACTGCTAACCGTGGTGGACAATCCGAGGATCTTTCGGGATGTATTTCTTCTGTCTGAGCATGCATTCAAGTCGAAACAGCTGTATTTTTTTTTCTACGGACAAAGCGACCAATCAAAGTTCTTTCTCATATTGTGTGATCAAAGAGATCACATCCCAGTGATCAGAGACACTCCATCACTTTATAAATGAGAACCACACAGTAGAAATGACGACAAAATGAAAAGAAAAAGAAGAAAACATATTTCTTGAAGGAAAAAGCAGAGTATTTACGAAAAGAATAGCAGACCTAGCGTTGCAGATCGTAACTTCTTCATCGGCACTGTACAAGCGAGAATCATCATTTTTCGGGGCGGGGACACTACAAGGAATAATCCAATGGTACATCTGCATTAGGAAGACACCCGGGTCACTGTACATGTCTGATGATTGTGCTCATCGTGTCTTCCAGAGAGAGGGTAACTTTGATTTTATTGTATAATATCAAGCACATAGTCCTAGTTAGAGAGCTAGAGCTCAGTCAGATGAATACAATGATTGTAAAGTGCAGAGCTGTAGCATGCGCCAATGTCAGACCTTCCCAGTGGACAAGGGGTAACTGAGTGAGTGTCACAGATAGCTGACTGGTCCATACCGATCAGATACAGAGTGAGACAACTCGCTGAGGAGTTGTAACCAAAGGGAATTGGATGGACGTTTCGAAAAGAAGCTGGATAGCAACATCCCTTCCTCTGAAACGTTCCGTCTCATTCTGTTTCTGAAAATCTCTGACTGTGGTGTCATGGTCCGTTTGATCGAGGCTCAACGCAAGTTTGACGCAGAGCACCTCCTCCATAGCAGGGAATCGGCAGCCTTCAAGAAAAATATCAAATCTCTAATCTCCGTTACATCGCACTTCCGCCTGTACCGGAGCACCCCGTTCACGGTAGCTCGGCCACCTGTAATATTGGACCAGTTTTTATTTTCTCTTTCCATCAGCACACACTCACCATTAGGTCAGTGGCTAGATCTGCTTCCTGGAACTCCAGCAATTTTGTTACCGATTTTAGAACAAAGCACCTTGTTATGAGGACGAAATCCATCACACAAAGCTGTGTATTCCCACTACACCACTTGTTTCGCATTATCAGACAAGGTCCAGATCTTCTCCCTATCCCAGTCCATTTTCGCTGGAAAGCAGTATGAGCGTTTCTTCATTAATTTCGAATTAAGCTCAAGGGTTTTGCTCCTTGAAAAAATAACCAAACTAAGGTGATCAACGAACTATTTTGTCAATCAGGGGAAATTATCCCTTTGAAATTCCTCTGAATGTAACCCTATGTTTTCTTATTATATTGCAGTTAATTTAACGGCGATTGTGATCCTGTCCCGTGGAAAATGTGGGCTCTCCAACTGTATCACTCGTTACCTGGTGGGAATGGCCGCAGCAGATTTCATTGTGGTTGTCATTGCATTTATTGTCGAGGATATAAATAATCTCTACTTATACGCTACATTCTTGCACATTACTCCAGTTTGCGCTCTGACGCTAGTCCTTAAAGTTGCAAGCTTGGACTGCTCCGTTTGGCTAACAGTTGCCTTCACATTTGATCGCTATATTGCGATTTGCTGTCAAAATCTCCGGAAGCGATACTGTACGGAGAGGGTGGCGACTGTCGTTATAGCTATAGTGGGCGTTGTGGGTTTAGGAAGATGCATCCCGTTTTACTTTATAGTCGAGCCTTATGCAATCATTAACAATGTACCTTGGCGTTGCGTCTTCCTTCCAGAATATTTCACTTCATCAATTTGGAAGGCCTACGAGTTGTTTGACAGCATCAAAACACCCATACTACCAATTTCTTTAATTCTTCTATACAACGGCTTAACAGCGAGACACATTCTAGCGGCAAATAGAATCCGCAAGGGACTCCGGGGTAACGCTGAAAATCAAAAAGATCCAGAAGTGGAGAATCGGAGAAAATCTATAATCTTATTGTTCGGTCTATCAGGCAATTTCATTTTACTGTGGATGCCCTATATCATACAATCTATGAACTGGCAAGCGGTGAATTATTCCTTCACGGACAAAGATATGAATACTCCGATTTTCATCTTTCAACAATGTGGTACTATGTTAACTTCTCTCAGTACCTGCACCAACACGTGCATCTATGGCCTGACGCAGAGGAAATTCAGAGGGGAGCTGAAAAACGGGATGAAATACTTATTTACAATAAATGGATTGCTGTGTAAATGACCGAAATGATATCCCGTCAGAAATTGTTTGAAGTTGCAAATACATATTCCAAAGGCTTTACTATTTTTGTCAGCATTCAATTAACCCAGGAATTTAAACAGTTAGAATTCGCACCTCGAATGATAAAACACACTGTTGTTTTTAAAATTAGGAAGATAAAACCGGAGGTCGATAAACCGGTGCTAATCATGGGATCAGGAATTGAAAGGATCAGCAAATTCAAAGTCCTCGGTGTTATCGTTTCGCAACATATGTTCTGGGCACAGCATGTAACGGGCTTTTAGAAACAAAAGAAGGCTGCCACCCAGACCATGATCTCATGTCGCTTTTGCCATCAAGAATAAGGTACAGGGGCCTAAAGACCCACACCACCGGGTTCACGAGTAGTTAATCACTCAGCTTCCCTCTCCCTGTCATTGAACTGCTCCCACAACCTCTGGACTCATTTTCAGGGAATCTATGTCGCATGTTCTCCATATTTATTGTTTATTACTTAATGGTGATGATGATCATAATGATGATGATATTGGAAGTGATGATGTTGATGATGAGGATGATGATGATGATGATGATTATCACTTCTGTTTAGTAAGCCCGATTTATTGTCTTTTGCACTTTGGTTGTTTGTCTAACATGTTTGGTCGGGTCTTTCAATGATTGTATACGCTTCTCAGCCTTACTCTGTCTACCAACACGAAAACAAAACTGACGATTGTACATAGTGGCATTTATGTACTTGGATAATACATTTTCTTTGAATTCTAGACTTTGAACGTTGTGGACTGCGTTCCGTTGACAAGTTTGACTCACTTTCATAAGCGAAGCCAAGCATAAGTATATCAGTTCACACAATATTAATAGGATACCTAGTCACCACCCGCGACAAATCCTCCGACCCTTCAGAAATGGTGGCAGACGTACTGATCTCATGTGTTCCCGTGCTGCCAGTGCCCTTGGACAAGTTGTAATGATAGAACCACCAAATTGGCATGCACCCGTGCAGGTAGACAATTACCGATGTACGTTCTGTCAATACACACCCAGTCTATTTTTGATCAACAGTAACGCGATGGATGGAAACAACCTGCCCACAACTGAATGTTTGTGCTCCCCCAATACCACACAGCTTTATTTGGCATTACAGTCATATACCAAATGGTTTCCCTGGTCATCGGACATTATCAAGAACAATTAAAAACAGGCAGTCTTTCATGGAACAAACGAATGTATTAGTGTTTTGAAGTGCTTGTTATGCGACGCCGCCATACACCATTGCAAGCTCAAAGCGCTGGTGGAATTCAGTGAGGTAGCATAAACACAATGACTTTGGAGTTTCTAGCCGACTCCCTCCGTTTGGACACCTGCTCACATATATAGTGCATCGAATATCCTTACCCTGTAATGCAATTTTCCAAACCCGAAAGTGCCTTGTTAGAAGTCAACCGAGACAGCTGTGGACACGGATTAAATTACCTTTAACGGGGTAGTCGAAGTGGCTGTGTGCAAAATCAGGAAATACTCTGCAGAGTGTTCACCTGCGATAAGCTAACTTTTTCCATTGCATGAATTGCCACATCGTGTACCACAAGCTCAGCCGCTGGGGAAACCGGGTGGAGGTGGGGACTACTGTGTGGGGTTGGGGGAAGATGCATTTGAACTAAACACTGACGCTAAAATGGTGCTGAGGTTCCAGTTCCAGTCAACTTCGGGGAAATTAGACTGATAAATAAAACATTGTAATATCTCCATAATCTCTCCTCAAATCTTTTCCTCTATCTAGCGGTTGGGAGTTCTGCTCCATGACCCATTCAGGGTGCTCGCATATTTCCGATTTTACTGCTGTGCCCAACTTGACACGGTGGAACGTCCATCCAGTATTTCCTGCCTGTGAACATCTCTAACATTATGTATGGTTTGCGCTGCTACTCTTCCTCCTCCCCCCCCCCAACCCCCTCACGATATCTGGACAAAGGAACTGCAAATGTCTTGAGGAATCAGGAGAGTTGCAATTATCAATAAGACTTTGTAATCTGAATTTATTCAGTCAGAAATAGTGCTTGTATGGAAAGACATGCAAGCGGAATTGGTAGATGCAGATTTGATGATAAAATGCCAGAAACAATTATATAAGTGCATCAATGGGACAGGTATGTAGCGCTGGGAGCCTAGTGCAGATCAATGGTAATTGGCAGGATATTCACCCGACAGATGAAAATGGCCCTGGTTTTGCACTGTAACATTCTGTGATTACTTTTCTGTATGAACAGTGTTACTGAGTAGAGGGATCTTGTGATCCAAGTCCATAGATCTAGGAAAGCGTCTCTACAGTCCCACAAGGGGATTAAAAGGGCTCATGAAAGATTTTCTTTTTTCCGGTCGAAGCATCAAGTTGAAACGTTAGGAGCTGGTGTTCCAACTGTGGTTAGGCAACATTTGGAGTATTCCAGAATTGTCTGGTTATCCCACTGTAGGAGGCTTTGAATCAAGTGTAGAAGAGTTTTACCAGGAAACGGGGAATCTCTGGCTCTTTTATTTTGAGTGTCGGAGGCTGAGAGGAGATCTGATAGATAGATAGATAGATAGATAGATAGATAGATAGATAGATAGATAGATAGATAGATAGATAGATAGATAGATAGATAGATAGATACTTTATTCATCCCCATGGGGAAATTCAACATTTTTTCCAATGTCCCATACACTTGTTGTACATACAATACTTAACTCAGTAATAATATGATATGCATCTAAATCACTAACTCAAAAAGCATTAATAATAGCTTTAAAAAAAAAGTTCTTAAGAACTTTGTAATATCACATTACAAAATAATGAGTGGTAAAGAAAGACTAGAGAGGCAGTATTTTTCCAGGATAGAAAAGTCTAACAACCGTGGGCATGCATTCAATGTGAGAGAGTGTAGGTTCAAAGATGATGCGAGGGTTAATTCTATTACTGAGTCGGTGGGAAATGCCTGGAATACTCTGTCTGATATGGTGGCACAGACAAATATACATTAGAGTGTTTTAAGAGACGTTTATATAGACTCACGAATGTAAGGAAGACATAAGAATATGGACATTGTGTAGGTAGGAGAAATTACAATTTTGGGGAACTTAGAATTGAATTTTAACTAGTCCTGTGCTAATACTGTTCTATGTTATATAATCTATATTTGCTATATTCTTAGACTTCTTTTCACAGGAGCGCATGAGGCTGTTGTTCTAATGCAACAAATAAGAATCATAAAGTTTATACGCAATTCAATAATTCTCCAGGCGTTCAGTGATCAGAATTTGTGCAACAAGAACTCGGCTCGATGAGAAAGAATTGAAGATGACCCGATTCTTCATATTGAGTGAGTTAGCTTTAAGGAGCAAGAGCTGAAAGACGTTGTAACGAAGTGCATTATTAAAACCTTAAAATACATTTTGAGTAGTGCGTTAATAGAGAATGCTAGTTACACTAATCCATTTAGGACGAAAGGCATGTTTCTATGGTCCATAATTATATAAATTCATTGCTTGTATGTGAAAGTGGGATATTTGATTACAAATTTTGGAGATGAAATGAAGATCATTGGTGGCATTGAAAATTACCAGTACAGTGATTAGCAAGGAAATGATTGAAGTTATAAGAATCAAATGTAAAATGATGCTAGCTTAGTTATGCACATTGCGTGGAGTGGATGGGCTGGGATTAATGATTTGTGTGCATGTACTCTGTCAGTCATTATATGCCTCTATTTGTTTGCATGTTGTTTACAAGTGGAGGAAGTCGTTGATCGACCATAAAGTTTTATCTAGATTTTCAATGAAACTGCCGGGCAATGCTGTGTGCAGTAGTTACTGCACTGAAGGGCTATGCTTTCTACAGAAAGGGAGCAACGAAGATTCACCAGTCTGTTTCCGTCGTGTGAATTCTCTGAGTACCTAGTAGAAAATGATCGACTGTTAGCGGAATATTAATCGCCGGAGGTGTACTGCATTTTGAAAGGCATAACAAGCATAGATCATTTAAAAATCCACATTGTTAAACACCATGATCCTAGATGACACAATGAGAAAGCGAGGAGATTGAGATATTGATGGTCTGGTGAAGTATGTTTCATCCAAATGTGGTTGCAGTCTGAGGGGCACCGCTTCCCCAGATATTAGAGCCTGAAAAGCATCTGGAGAACATACGATACGTGATCGTTAGCCGAATCGGCATATAGTAAATGGATAATTAATAGATAAAGTAGATTCAGTTGGCGAAAGGGTGAATTTGCGGTGTGTTTCTGAATTCACTCTATATTCGTACCAAAATGAAATCGTATAAAATTCGAACTCTGCTGTGTCCCTTTACAAAAAGAATCCATACGTCAGCAACCGGCACAAACTAATCCTTTCGATCCATTCTGAAGAGAATTATCTGCAGGGCGAATCAGAGGTCCACATGATTCAATTCTGACTGATGAAAGGTTCATAAGTATGGCGAGAAATACCCAGCAAGTCGAGACATGATATCTGAATCGAGCATCTTATGCAGAGTATGTTCCCAAATGGGAAAAGTGTAGGACACAAACATCTTTTTTTTTTTTAGTTGGATCCTAGTGTTTTCAGAGAAAACAGAAACTTGTAGAAATTGTGTTCAAGTGAAGATGAAAAGATAGTGCTACATACACCGTGGCTATCTTGTGATTATCTTATGACCATGCTGTAATTCAGTAACTGTTGAGCATGATGTAATGGTCTTACGATGGTGGGGTGATGTAATTTTTCCGCCAGTTTGAGGTCACGGGATGACCTGTCCCATCAGGTATAAAACGGGAAAGCCCTGCGGTGTCGCATGTCAGTTCGTTGTTTAATTCGTTAGTTCCTCCGTTATGCTGCGTATTAGTCTCATGAAGCAGTTTTGTTCTTAAGTGGAGTTTTACTTTCTATCTTCTGTCTCAAAGGTTATTACCGGCAGTTTCGCCAAAAGCTGCCAGTTTTGGTCCAGTCGGAGAGTGAAGAATTTATCGAAGTGCGAGAACCCGAATGATCGAGTAAAGTTGGTGTCGTCGGAGGTAATACAGGATCGGCCTTATTGAAACCTCATGCAGAAGGCAGTGCCCTGCATCCGAGATAGCCCCTGCATTGTGAAAGCAGAAAGATTTGGACGCAGCGTTATTCGCCAAGGCAAGGTCTGTTCCTTTAAGCCGTTTTATTTCCTTCATCCTGAATCCTTCGGGCAAGTCATATTTCGGCTGGGATCAGCAGTAACGATACGTCGTCGAGGATTTCGTTACTTCAGGAAAGTCTCTCCTAATTGACTTTGTAAACCACCTTGACTTTTGCATTTAGCACTCTAAGAACTGTGTTCGCATTTATCGATTTAAGAACTGTTCGAGATGTCGTAAAGCAGTTAACTTCCGGTTAATTTAGTCGTTTGCTTACTTTTCTTTTGTTGTCGAGCTGAGTTTAAATAAATGTTTCTTTGTTTATATAAACCTGCCTCAATTCTATATCCATTGTTGCTGATTTATAACTGCATAGATTGTGCAATAATCCAAGAGGACATCATCACCTTGTTTCGATGACACTTTTTTTTCTCTCTCAATAACATTCCAGATTCCGAACAGAATGGTGCAAATTGTAGCAGCGGGCATGAAATGGAACCGATCAATACCAAAAACACGACAAACTGGTTTGTCTTTTTCTTTTGGTCAATGTCAGAATAATCCTGCAAGGAGGCATTATCAAAATCTTTGGCTCTTTTCTGAATTTAGTGTGGGTAAATGCTTAAATAACAATGTTTGCATAGGAAGTGAGGGGCATGATCATGTTTCCGTTTGTTCAAAGATATCTGCTGAGGAATAATGGTCGGGACCTCAATACATGGCGAAAAAGTGGATAATATGATTCACAAATGCTACCAGACTGAGTAACATGCAGGTGCCCGATAGAGTGAAGAGAAATATAATAGACTGTTTTCTACTGACAATGTCCAGGTCAGCAGAATTCACATTACTGAAATTCCGGCATGCTTTTTACGAATTTCTGGCCACCAGGAAATGCCTGAAATTCACCCTATAATCAGAAATACCAAACCAAATGCAGAAAATGACCAAAGATAACTTTTGGTCGCGTGAAGGCGGCACATGGCACATGGCATTCAGATTAAATTCAAAACCCCATGAAATATTACCAATTATTGGCGGATTTGAAATACAAGTAAATGGGGGATGTTCGCCAAGGAAATCAGGATCTGTCTTTCTGCAAAGAATGTCACAGTTCTTGCTGTCGGTAAGTAAATGTGAATGGAGATTCTAGTAATCCTTGTCTTCTGTCTCACTTGCCAAACCCGTGACCTCCTCCTTCGTAGCAGCAACTTGGATGAATTCTTCATCAATGAGTTCTACCGGAGCCATCTGGATAGGCTAAGGCTGTTGGGGCCAGCCATGGAGGGAGGTGGTATTGGAGTTTCTATCAGTCTTGCTCAAACCGACATATCCTTTTCTCTACCCAGCCGATAGGATTCGCCTGCCACTTGTTCCATACACATGATCTGCAGCCTACTTAACCCCAGATCTCACACACCATCCTTGTTCACAAGGCGGCCTCAACTAGCAGTTTTTTGGCTTTCACTCGACCTGCATTACGTTTACCTTGTTGCAAATGACGTTTAATTTCCCTTGCCCTTGTTTTGTGGCTTCTGGTGTTATTCTGTTGTATTATTTTTCGATTCATCATGGAAGTTATCGTTCCCCGCTGCTTCCGCTCCACTGCTCTGATTCTGGCTCAGTCCTCCTCGGCATTTCCTAACAGGTGAACGGCAAGCGTGTTAAATCGAGAAAACATCTTTACGGTGGTATGTCAGCCACCCTTGAAATGACGTTAATTATATTCCATGAAATGACATGAAATATTTAACCTTGATTTGAACAGTGGTGGCGAAAAATCTGTGCTGATAAGTGCTCCTGTTATTAGATATTTTTGAATGACACACAGAACGTCTCAGAACATGCATGAAAGCGTAACATAGCAGACGTGGTCATACTTAACAGAAGAAAATTGTAATGAAAGAAGGCAATATGTCGTGTTTCTCTCTATTACGACCTTTAAAGGAAATAGGAAATTTGTCAATAATCACATTTGTGTCGATTTGTTATGTCTAAGAATGGGTAATGAAAACTGGTGGCAGGAATGCATAGTGGAGATAGCATAAATGAGCTTTGGTGGGTTCAGTTGTCGGCAATTTGTTTCTTCCAGTATTCATTCATTGGGTCATGTCACTGAATACCCGATAGGTATTGTTCACAATCTATCATTCCCGGATTTGCTTCAACTGGCTGATCAGTAGAGTGCATGTCATCCTGATAACTTAGTACATTTACGGACGTCAACACTTTCACGGTGCGTTATTTCATTGTATGTACATGTAGCTGTTGAATCAGAAAGGAAAAAGAAATGGATTAACAATAATTTCGTTACAATGAACCCATACATGATTCCACACCACAAATGTACAAGACGATCCGGAGTATGGCACCTAATGCTGCTCCCTTGGATGCAAAGAGCTAGGGTGAGAGGACAGGTTTTATCCAGACTCATCTGTCCCGTTCTTCGAACTGATCTTATATTTAGTGACAAGTCACATAAACTCATGCGAACGTTGTGATTTTGTATAAATTGCTCTCCATGAAAGATTACAGAAATCCAACTGTCGCAAGCGCCCGAAATCTGAAATGAAGCACAGCTCAGGTACATAATCACAGAAGCTATTCATGTTCTAGTTCTTAAAGTAAACAGTCTTAGTTACGGGATGTAGAAACGGCGACCCAAGCGGTTCGTACAATCTAAGCAATCCTCATTTGCCCCACTTTGGACCTTACCCCGTTAAACCATTCCTATCCATGGACTGTCCAATTACATTTTCAATTTTCGGAAAGTGTTTCCCTCAAACAAATCCTCGGTGCCTCTTTCTATATATCTACCCACTTAACTGGTCAACGTGGTCCCTCCACTTCAAATTAATTTTCTCTCTTCACTTTGAATACATGTCCGTTAGTAAATGATTTTCTCTAAACTGTTTGTCACTGGTAAGTCTGCAGAGGCAATGCAGTATTATTCGTCTGGTGAGTGATGGGCCTGGATTACCAATGTTGTCATCATCATGTTCAGTACTGACATTGTCAGTGTGTGTGCAGTAATTGCTCCGTAAAAGTACCAATTAAAGTGTTCGTCATGACAGGAAACCGCAGTAAAGTTCGGTTGTGCAATATCAAACTCTACCCATCATTGCACAGTAAGTGATTCAAGGAAAGCAGTTCTCGATTCCAAGACAATTCGGCCCTTAGAGCCTGCACCGCCATTCAGCATGATCATGGCTAATCATCCAACTCCGAACCCTGTACCTGCTTTCTCTCCATACCCCATGATCCTTTTAGCCACAAGGGCCGTATCTAACTTCCTCTTAAATATAGCCAGTGAACCGGTCTGAACTGATTCCTGTGGCAGAGAATTCCACAGATTCAACACTCTCCGTATGAAGAAGTTTTTCCTCATCTTGGTCCTAAAAGGCTTCCCCATTATCCTGAAACTGTGACCCCTCGTTCTGGACTTCCAGACCAATCTTCCAGAATACCGTAAACAATCTTCCTGCATCTAACCTGCTCAACCCTTTCAGAATTTTATACGTTTCAATAAGATCCCCCTTCAATCTTCTAAATTCCAGTGAGTATAAACTTAGTCGATCCAGTCTTTCTTAATATGAAAGTCCTGCCATCACAGGAATCAATCTGGTGAACCTTCTCTGTACTCCCTCTATGGCAAGAATGTCTTTCCTCAGATTAGGGGACCAAAACTGCACACAATACTCTAGGTGCGGTCTCACCAAGGCCTTGTACAACTGCAGTAGAACCTTTTGCTATTAATGCCAAAATACCATTTGACTTTTTCACCGCCTGCTGTACCTGCATGCCGACCTTCAATGACTGGTGTACAATGATACCCAGGTCTCGATGCACCTCCCCTTTTCCTAATCGGCCACCGTTCAGATAATAATCTGTTTTCGTGTTCTTGCAACCGAAGTGGATAACCTCACATTTATCCACATTAAATTGCATCTGCCATGAATTTGCCTACTCACCTAACCTATCCAAGTCACCCTGCATCCTCTTAGCATCCTCCCCACAGCTAACATCGCCGCCCAACTTCGTGTCATCCGCAAACTTAGAGATGCTGTATTTAATTCCCTCGTCTAACTCATTAAGATATATTGTAAACAACTGGGGTCCCAGCACTGAGCCTTGCGGTACCCCACTAGTCACTGCCTGCCATTCTGAAATGGTCCCGTTTACTCCCACTCTTTGCTTCCTGTTTGCCAACCAATTTTCTATCCACATCAATAACATACCCCCAATACCGTGTGCTTTAAGTTTGCACACTAATCTCCTGTGTGGGACCTTGTCAAAAGCCTTTTGAAAATCTAAGTATACCACATCCACTGGCTCTCCCCTATTCACTGTACTAGTTACATCTTCAAAAAATTCTATAAGATTCGTCAGACATGATTTTCCTTTCACAAATCCATGCTGACTTTGTCCGATGATTTCACCTCTCTCCAAATGTGCTGTTATCACATCTTTGATAACCGACTCTAGCATTTTCTCCACCACCGATGTCAGACTAACCGGTCTATAATTCCCCGGTTTCTCTCTCCCTCCTTTTTTAAAAAGTGGGGTTACTTTAGCCACCCTCCAATCCGCAGGAACTAATCCAGAATCTAAGGAGTTTTGAAAAATTATCACTAAAGCATCCACTGTTTCTTGGGCTACTTCCTTAAGCACTCTGGAATGCAGACCCTCTGGCCCTGGGGATTTATCTGCCTTTAATCCCTTCAATATACCTAACACCACTTCCCTACTAACATGTATTTCCCTCAGGTCCTCCATCTCACTAGACCCTCGGTCCCTTACTATTTCCGGAAAATTACTTATGTCCTTCTTAGTCAAGAGAGGACCAAAGTAGTTATTCAATTGATCTGTCATTTCTTTGTTCCCCATGATCTATTCACCTGTTTCTGACTGTAAAGGACCTACATTTGTCTTGACCAATCTTTTTCTTTTCACGTATTTATAAAAGCTTTTACAATCAGTTTTTATGTTCCCTGCCAGCTTTCTCTCATAATCTTTTTTTCCGTTTCCTAATTAAGCCCTTTGTCCTCCTGTGCTGGTCTCTGAATTTCCCCCAGTCCTCAGGTGTGCCGCTTTGTTTTGCTAATTTATATGTTTCTTCTTTGGACTTGATACTATCCCTAATTTCGCTTGTCAGCCACTGGTGCACTACCTTCCCTGGTTTATTCTTTTGCCAAACTGGGATGCAACCTCTGAATCTGTTTCCATGGATCTGCATCCGAGTCCAGATTTAAATTTGAACGGATGGATCAATACAATGTTAGTGTGAGGACTGCGTTGTAAATGTACCAAATTCTGCTTTGTCATGGAAATGGAAATAAGTGTCTGAAGCTGGGAAATGAGAGGAGGAAAAGGCAATGAGCTGAACAAGAAGGGTATCTCCTCCACCTGTTTTCATCTCTCACCTTCTAGAGATTGTGCATATTCATCCGATTGTGTTTCAGGTTACAAATCATCCTGCAGAGATCACTTCATCCTATTCCTTGAAATGCCTTTTCTCATTCGAGCAATATTTACAAATTATTTCAAAGTCTTTAAAAAAAAGCATCTCAATTTTTTTGTAAACAAATATATGACTGAGTGTATCTTGTAATTCTCCTAGTGCCGAACTATAACGGGTTAACTACATCGCACCTTGACTGTAATTAATCTGACTAGTGATGTGCAATAATTCTCCCTTGTTGTTCTGCAGCATTTGATTGAAACAACAGAAAGCTTACACATTTATTCGCAGCAAACAGATTTATTTTTTTTTAAGTTAAGAATATCTAATGCTTGTTTACACGTATACAGGCTATTTTAACAATTATATTCACTATTTATTGCTGGTAGGAGACATCAGAGGTAATCATGTCGGTTGTGTAAAGGTGATGAAATCTCGGCTTTCTTATGTTCCCTGATGGTTTCCATTATCTGAACCTACTGAACACAAGCTGACATCTACATTTGCCATTGTCGGTCTTTATCCACGATCCCACTAAATATAAGCGTGTACCAGGTCTTGCAAATAAGTAACACTGAATTTATTTTAGATATTCGAAAATAACCATATGCGGGTTCCCGGAAATAAAAACATTGGCCCAATGTGATGATAAAAAAAAAAGAGTGAATATTTCTTCTTATCCGATGGGTCACATCTGATATGAGTACGAAAATAAAAACAAAAGCCGAGGTTGAATGTATTTATGTCCACTGATGTTTCGAATTTTCGTTGATACATTGACCGTACAACTCTCTCCTCTGAACGATAAGTTGCAAGAAGATGCTGTCCACATTACGTAGCCATGACCTGTTGTGCATGTACTGTAAATATCGTTAATGATTACACATGTGATTTATTGCTTCTGTTCACATCGCATAGCCATCTCCTGCTGTACAGATCCTATAAATGCTATTAATTGATTACACATTTGAGTTATTGATTCTGCAGATTTTAATTTGTGTTTTTAATTGCTACAAGGGAACGGGCATTGGCAAATAAATATATAAGCAATAAGTTCTGATATCCTGCGACAGTCTGATCATTGATTGCAGGGTATCATCACTAATAGTGTGATTCTCCTGAACAGCATTTGTTTATATAAATAGAGATAGTGTTATGTTTTGATGGCCATGCAACTTGTTTTTGCTTTGTCCGTCATGAGGTCGGACAAGCAATGTGTACTTGGAGATGCTTTTAAATAAGCAGCGATACTATCTGTGTGAGAGTTCCTGGGACCGAATGAGATGGGGTAATAACATTGCAGAATTGTGGGATCTGGACAAGCAGAGGTATTATCTATGTGATATATGTCAAACTCAAGGCCCGCGGGCCAAATCCGGCCCGTGGTGGAATTATCTTTATCCCGCGAGATAATATCTAATTACTATTAAAGCTGGCCCCAGTAATCGAAGCGCCTATGGCGTATGATATGGCTAATGCTGAGTTTATTCAGGTACCAGGTTTTCAGGGTTTTTAGTGTTTATTCGGCAGTCTTGCTCGGCAGTCTTCTTCATAAGAAACCGAATTTGTAAAGTGAAACACTTTGTAGCTATAGCAGAGACTGAGACACATGAGAGCAGGCTGAAAAAACGGAGGCAACGAAAGCTGCGTTCGCACGCGTCCGACTGATCCGGCCCGCATGAAGCTGCATTTTGCTCAATCCGGCCCGTGACCTAAAATGAGTTTGACACCACTGATCTATATGGTTGAGGGCATGTCATAATAAGCACTGATATCTCCGCGTGGGCTGCGATGTTCCTGTAACCTGAGACAGTCCTGTTCATTGCAGTCTTGGATCCCTTTGAAGAAAGGAAATAACCCCAGTTGTCTCCCGGTAGCCTAGAAAGGGAATCAGATTTTCTGTCTCGTAAATGCAATCCTTATCTATCTATCTATCTATCTATCTATCTATCTATCTATCTATCTATCTATCTATCTATCTATCTATCTATCTATCTATCTATCTATCTATCTATCTATCTATCTATCTATCTATCTATCTATTTATGCACCCATTGGCGATAAACTGAAAGCCTCTTTCTTTGAAATAGCCACAGTAACAATTTCTATAGAATATGCAGAATCATATCTAGCAAACAAATGTATCCTTGAAATGATTATGAAAATTGTGCTAGGTAATATCCTGAAATAGTATCAATGGGTCATGTCCTGTCTGATTTGGTTCGTAGTTTTACTTATAATTCCTTTTAACTTTTGTTTATCGGTGTTTCCGACCATTACATAACTTGTGAAGGACGAATTTCATTGTGAAAACGCCGTTGCGAGACTCCCTCTGTCTCAAAAGCCTTGCTCCAGTGGCAGGAAATAACGACAAGATAGGAG
Organism: Hemitrygon akajei; assembly: GCF_048418815.1. Classification (NCBI taxonomy): domain Eukaryota; kingdom Metazoa; phylum Chordata; class Chondrichthyes; order Myliobatiformes; family Dasyatidae; genus Hemitrygon; species Hemitrygon akajei. The sequence goes on from NW_027331948.1 coordinate 4,604,128, forward strand.
ACTTCTTCGGCTGTAGTGATAACCATGACGCCTTCTGTGCATTGTTTTGTCCTTCGCTCTCCACTGAGTGTTGCTACGCCGCCTTCTTCGGTGTTGGATCTTGTAGTTGATCTCATCAGCCGAGTCCGACAACTGGATTCACCTGCTGAGGTAGCAGATCGGGGGTTCAAGCTTCTCGGTTACCTTCACCTGGTTTAGCCCGCCTGTCGAAGCGCCATACCAGGGATTGCCGTTCTCGAATGCAAGCAGATACTTGGAGCCACCGGTAAGAGCTGGGTGTCAGGAAGGAACAAAAAGTGGAGGAGCTGCCTCTGGGTCGAATATGACAACCCCGCCGCCAGAGGTGCAAAAAGGTTACTGTTTAAAGCTTCTTAAAAGGAAGCGCCGTGTATATTATGTTTTGGCACGAAACTGGAGCTGTTAATTAGAGAAAAAATAATAATTATTCATTTTCATGGCATGAAAAACGTCCACTAAATCTGAGCTTCGGCAGAGAACAATAGCTCTCTGTTAAAGACAAGGAGGGTTTTAAGCGGGTAAAATGAAGAACATGTATATGTGTTCCTCGAGGTGGGATACCGGCGCTTCACTGAGCCGTTAGTAATTCAATGCCGGTGGTAGTTGAAGATATTTAGTATAATAAATGTTTACCATATTAATTTCACCAGTGGAAAAGAACAACATTTTTAGAATGACATTGACAATAATTGTATTCAGCGGAGAGTCACCGTCTGGAATTTTGTTGCAGAGTTGGCAGAACAGCACTTTATAGCACGTAAATAGACCGTTCGGCCATGTCCTTAGAAATCTCCCACAGAATATACTGAAAAAGCATGCTCACACGCTTGAAATGTGGTGCAGTTTCCAGCATTCGCATTTAATTCAGATAGTAATCATCGTTATTTTGCAGGGTTCATTGTTTGATTTTGCACAGGATCTGCTTGACCTTCTATTGACTGAACTATATCGCCACCCGGAAACTGGTGAATATCTCTCAATATCTTTGTCTCACGATCTTATACCTCATACCTTACCTTATATCTTCTTACAGCGTCATTGCTGGGGAAAATAAATCTTCATGCTGTTACCTAACACACCTCCAGCTTTGCTCCTCCGTAACTGCCTCAGTCTTCAACCGGATCTTACGACAATACAATTCCCTGCATGGCCGCCAACCCCTTCTGCGGTTTCTGCAGTTATCACGTCACTCCCTTATCCACTATCCCCCCCCCCCCTACTACTCTCCTTCCTGGGACTTATCACTGGAAGCGTTACAAGTGCCTTACCTACATATTCTCCCTCATTCCACATGGTGAGACCCAATATATATTCCGATACCGCACAGTAGAACAGTACCTCTTCGCATTGACCATCTAAAGTTCATGCTTTTTGCATTAGCGAATGAACGTGTGAATATTCTCCGGTGTTCCTATCGAGATGGATCTGCAGCCGGTCTATAAGAGCGGAGCCCAGAGTATCCCAGGTAGATTGGCAAAATGAGTTTCAAACCGCCTTGCAACAGGATAGATAGCTTCACGTTGGAAACTTGCTCCGTGACTCTCCTCGTAGAATATCCTACCTTTTGTCCTCAGGTGACACGGAGCAAGATTATAATGGAATATTCCACACTTAAATCTTCAGAAAGTCGATAGGAATGTTGATGTCATCCGGCGAATGACCCTGCTTTATCACATTTCATTCTGCAGTTTGTACCATGTTCAGAGCTCGTCTCAGCAGCACCTCCAGCGTCTGGACCAATGACGTCAGTTGCAGGGAAACTCGCCATCTCAGCGTCCCCGTGCGAGTCATAAACCTGCTTTGCCGAGAAATATATCCCGGTCCATTCCGGTTCTTGTCCACCACTTCCTATTCGCTACTCGAAAGGCTGCAATCCTAAAAGTCGTTGTCATTGAAGGAGCAATTCGAGACGGAAAATAAATGATGCTTTGTTAACAACACAAATATCGCAGAAGTCAACAAATCTGGTGCGAGCATTGATGTATTGATCAATGAACCGGATGTATTGATTAATGGTGCAGTTGACAATTTTATGGCGGAGTAGGAATTGAAATGAATTGCTGTCTCAACAAATGGCAACTGTTTCCGAGTTACCGGTAGAAAGCAATTTACAAGTAAAGGTGAATCACACGGAGAGACTCGCGCAGTCAGCCTCACACATCGTATTCAAAATGTGAGAGGGAAATGCGTTTTATCAGCACTGAGATATTCTAAATGAAGCCGAGGGCCACGCATCAGTACGAGTTCCGTGATGGATACAGTGTGGTGAGTCAGTCCGCAGTGATGATAACTGTCCCGGCCAACGCACATCGATACCATTTCTACGATGACTGCACAGAGGCGAGTCATCCACCGGTGAGCCGTGGGCCGCACATCGATACAAGTTCCACGATAGATACAGACGTGAGACATTCTACAGGTAACCAATGGTTACACATTGGTACGAGTGTTACACTGGATGCAGAATGGTGAGACTTTATTTTTCCCATAGGCCGGGGGCTGCTCATTGGTTCGAGCTTCACAATAGGCATGGAGTGACTTGTACTTCAAGAGCAGAAGGGAGTTAGATTGAAAGGTGAGCTTCAGCACGCCCTCTGTTCTGCACATACTTAGATTGGTAACAGATAGGAAAATGTGAAGACACTGAATAGGGAAATGGGACAGAGATAATCATGAAGTCACAGATTATGGCTACAGAGGAGTAGGGTCTTCCGTCAATCTGGATCATCCCTCTGTGATCTTCCGCCTTGCCCCATTTATCTGCACCCGCCGTCCTTCTCTCATCCACGTTTCTACGCATCGTTCACCGTAATGATACAATTGACTGCGCATATACCACTTACGCTTGCAGTTTCTTCCACACTCTCTCGACACTCTAGACCACGCATCTCTTGCCTATATCACATTTCTCCCCAAGCCAATTAGTTGTAGATTCACTCAAAGGATAGAACATAGAACATAACAATTTACAGCACATTACAGGCTCTTCGGTCCACAATGCTGAGCCAACCATCTAACCTACTCTAGAAACTCCCTAGACTTTCCTCAGCGCATACACCTCTATTTTTCTGAGCTCCATGTACCTGTCTTGAAAGATCTCATTGTATCCATTTTCACCACCTCCGCCGGCACGGCTTTCCAGGTACACAAAACTCTGTGTGAAAAACTTACTCCTGGTATCCTCTCCGTAACTAGTTCGAAGCACCCTAAAACTATACCCCTTTGTGTTAGCCACTTCGGCCTTTGGAGAAAAAAAGAGAACCTCTGACTATCCACAAGATCAATGCCTCTCATTAACTTACAAACCTCTATCAGGTCACCTTTCACCCTCTGTCTCTACAGGGAGAAAACGCCAATTACACTCAACCTGTTCTCCAAGTTAAGCCCTCCAATTCAGGAAACATCCTTGTAAAACGTCTCTGCACTCTGTCTCTGTTATCCACGCACCCTCTCTACTGTGTCTATAGTATAGACTCTGGATGGGGGAAATCTGCGTGCATTCACACTGTTAATATCCCGGATTCTGTCTTTCAAATTATCGCTGCAATCTTTGAACTTATTCATATTTCAAAACTGTAAGTAAGCGGCAAGTACAGCCCACGATATTCTATCTGTGACCTCATCAACGTGTTGTACATTTCACCATAACGTCCCAACTCGGGTACTCCGTGATCTGCTTAGGAAGGCTACTGTGATTAGAGCTCAATACGAGTCGATCTACCCGTGACGCCGCTTTCCTGGAATTATCGATCTGTATCGCCAGGTTTCTTTTTAAATACTGCACAGTAAAGTCCACCCAATAAGTGCGCCTTAAGTTGTGGTATCTTTCCTCACAACGCAGAACACGCCATACTTGTCTGTGTTACATTCCATCTGCCGTTTTTCAAACTATAACCATGCAGTCAACATCAAGCTATCAGCTTGGATAGAGTTCCTGTCTGGAACAATGCTCCCAACTTAGGCGTCGTCCGAAATTCTTCTGTCTCAGTTTTCTACTTGGACATCTAAATCATTAAAAAACATAATAAATAACAAAGGGCCTAAAACCAATCCGTGAACTACACTTGCCAGAGTCAAAGAATCAACCATCCACTCTGCCAATCCAGAAAAGAACTTTCATCAATCTGTTCACAAGCCGCAGCTAAAGTCGCGTGGCGCGTAACTTAGTTTTACTAACAAAGGTCCCTACTATATTACTCTCCATCTCTTTTATATGCTCAGAAGATATGTACAACATCTTTTTATTGTTACTGTGGCTTTCTTCATTCACATGACTCGAAATGACCAGAACAACCGACAGAACAAAAGATCCTATCCTCCCTCTCAATAAATTGTACCCAATTCACCTGCCGAGCTAATGTCCCGCCCTCAATGTCAGAGGCGAATGTGCTCCGCTGAATCTGACAAAATAGATCTGTTTGAAGTTCATTGTCCATGTTGATTGTCTACGATAGAAGCAACACTGATCTGAAAATGTCCCATTTCAGCAGCTGACGTCATTTGCCAACGTTCATATTATCTGTTATTAAAATAGTGATAACTTGTAACATCCCGTGGAGATACGAAGTCATGGCACGGTGACAGAGTGGAAAAGAAAACACTTTCATTTAATTGTTTGTTTAGCTGGCTGTTCCTAATGCGACTGATGTCACAGCCACACTTATTTTTCAGTGGAATTACTCTGAATTGCATAAAACTCTATAAAACCTGTCATCAGTCCATATGGGCAGTTGGAAATTTCGGTACAACTGAACGCTGCCTCTGACGGATTATGGGATATCCAGCGATTTATTACATCGCGGGCGTTTTCTATCCTGCAATCGTAGCGATCGGTATTCCTGGTAAGGTACTGGAGCTGGTCACTCTATGTTCGGTGCCGTCATCGTCTTGCTTTCGTTCAATTGCACTGTTTGGATATTTACTGAGCACAGAAGATAACTTCTTCTGAAATGTGTTTCCAGAATTGAGGATTCAAGCATCTGATTGTTTCCATATCTTCTCTATGTAATGTTTTTATCTCTCTTCTCAATTATGTTAGTGCCGATATTTCTATAGTTCCATACTTTCACCTTGTTCGGCTTTCTAAGCCAATAGTGCTCGCCTTTCCAGATCGGAAGCTGTTTTAACCGACCGGGCAGTCCAATATCGACACTCAGGTTTTGTATTTCCATAAACCACTAAATTATAACTTATGTATTAGATCTCATTATGTCACTACATGCAATCCTTTCAGCTATTTCACCTCAAATAATAGAAATGGTGTTGCTTATGGAGTGATCGACCTTCACCGATACGTAAGTTGTGGAAATCAGATGCCCGGCTCTAATCTGTCGGAAAGTCGCCAAACCACTGTTAATTCTGTCCATTATTGTCTAGCCGGTGTGCCTGGGCAGAGTCTGCACAAATTGAATTTCTGCTTTTCACTTCCAGAAATAATTTATCCAGCATTGCATTGGAAAAGTGTTGTGCATTCAGACTTTTGCAGCTAACGATATTTTTTGTTGATTTTTTTTGTTCTCCAAATTTTTCGTAGTGAATTTAACGGCGATTGTGATCCTATCTCGGGGAAAATGCGGACTCTCCAAATGCATCACCCGTTACCTGGTTGGAATGGCAGCAGCGGATCAGATGGTGGTTATCGTTGTTGCTTTACTGGAACAGACCAACAATATCTATGTTTATTCCAAATCCCTATTCATCACTCCTGTATGTGCTCCGTCACTTGTATTTCATATTGTGACGAGGGACAGTTCTGTTTGGTTTACGGTCAGTTTTACCTTCGATCGTTTCATCGCAATATGTTGTCGAAAGCTCGGGGAACGATACTGCACTGAGAAAACAGCAACGGTGGTTATGGTGACCGTGGTTATAGTGATGTGCGGGAAAAATGTCCCGTTTTACTTTGCCCTTGAACCTTACGCCATTATTGACAACATACCGTGGCGTTGCGCCTTCACATATGAATACGCTACTTCACCCGTGTGGAGAGGATACGAATTACTGGATAGCATTTTAATATCGATGCTACCAATCGGCTTAATTCTTGTTTTCAATGGGTTTACAGTAAGACATATAATTGCGGCAAATAGAATCCGCAGAGGGTTTCGGAACAGCAGCGATAAAGAAAAAGAAACTGAGGTGGAAAACCGCAGAAAATCGATGATTTTATTGTTTGCAATTTCAGCTAATTTCATATTGTTTTGGATTCCCTATTTAGCTCATTCCCTGAAATGGCAAACGGAAAATTACTATTACCAGGACAGATATTTCAGTTCCCCGGTATATATACTACAGCAATTTGGGTACATGTTACAAAATTTCAGTGTGTGCACCAATACTTGTATCTATACACTGACACAAAGGAAATTCAGAGAAGAGTTGAAGAATGGTATGAAGTACGTGTTTACGTTAAATGGCCGTCTGTGTAGATAACGTCCACTCCAATTGCAATTCAGCAGAGTTTTGAATAAAATGTTTAAAAAATCAGTAGACTTGGCAAATATGTCATAAATTCAAACAATCATGTGCTTGTTTATCCTGAAATGAATGAATCCCAAACCATCGCAAAGATTTACAAATTATCCAGGAAACGTTAGGACAGCATTAAAACCAGGACCAACAGGCTCCGGGACAGCTTCATCCACCAGACCAACAAATTGCTTAACTCAAGCTGATTTGAGTGTTTTGCTATGTTACATTGCTGTTTCTATTTATATAAATTATTATAAATTACTAGGATTGCACATTGCACATTTAGACGGAGAATGAATCTAAAGATTTTTACTCCTCATGTATGTGAAGGTTGTAAGATCTGAAGTCTATTCAATCTCCATGGGAGGAATGACTTCCGGACTTTTTGGTGTTCAGATGTTTCACAATGCTCATAGTCGGGTAAAGGAGAATAAAGGGAGGCCTTTTATGGTATCGCAGCTGCGGAAAGGGAAGAGACTATGGTGGGACTGCATGTTAAAAGACTGTGAGCGGAACTCAAAAATAGGAAGGGAACAAACACTCGTTTTGCAGTATTCTGTACAGAGCTCCCAGTACCAAAAAGAAGACAGCAAGCAGTGACAGCGATAGACGGGGAGATAGATTTTGGACAGGTGACATTTTAGCACGGCTGGTGTAACAGGGAACTTAAATTTAACTAATATTCATGGGCACTCCCTCTGTGTACAAATGTGTAGATGTGCAGAATTTCTCGGGTACGTCCGGGAAGGAATCCTATCGCAATAAGCGGGCAGGCGGACTAGCGAACAGTTCATGCTAGATCTAGAACTGGAAGTGGAAAAAGGTCAGTTAACAGATCTCTCTGCGAGTCAGCATTTCAGAACAATAAGGCACAACTATTCGACATTTACTAATACCTTACACTGGGATAGGTGCAGACAGTATGGAATGTATTTAATTGATGCTATTGGGCAGGAACATGATGGCCGAATTTGGGACAGGTTTTGTTCCTTCAAATGCACGACAGAAATATGGAGATTGTTAATGGAAATCGAGATTAGGTTTCAGTGTAGGCGTGTTTCATTGAGGAGGGGAACGGATGCCCCTAAAGAACCCTTGGTTGCTAAGAGATAAGCAGCACCTCTTAAAGAAGAAGAAAGAAATATACAGGGAGAATGTCATCGTAGCACAGCTGCGGAAAGGGGGGACTGTGAGTAGAAAGAACTAGGAAGGGAACAACAACACATAATAACAGTGACAGATCGGGAGATAGATTTTGCACAGGTGCTTATACAGTATTAACGCGGCTGTTGTCACAGGCAACTTAAATTTCACTGATATTCATCGGCATTTCCTCTGTTTAAAAGGTTTTGATGTGATAGAATTTCTCAGTTGTGTACATGAAGGAGACTTGGCACAGGTAGCGGGCAGGCGGCCTCGTGAACAGTCCATCTTGTGCCAATACTAGAAAGTGAAATGGGTCAAGTAAGTGATCTCTGCGCATGTTAGCATTTCAGAACGTTAGAGCACAACTATTCGACATACACTGGGATAGCAGCAGACAATATGGAATGCACTAATTTGATGCGATTGGGTAGGAACGTGGGAGATGAATTAGGGAAGCGATTTGTTCCTTCAAATGCACAACAGAAAGATGGTGATTGATAATGGATCACTTGACTGTGGTTCAGCATTGGCTTGTTTCATTGAGGCGGGATTGGAATGGCACCGTAAAGTATTTCTGGTTGATAACAGATATGGAAAGACCTCTTCAGGAAGAAATAAATAGACTGAAGCTTTTCGAAGAAAGGACCAGGCAGGGCTATGGAAAGTCGCAAAGTAGCCAGGAGAGATTTAACAATGTACTTAGAAAAAATAAAATGGGAAATGGGAAGGCATGGGAAAAACGAATTAAGGTAAGTGAAAATTATGAGGATGACGAAAGAGAAAGCGGGAGAGATCAGAGATAAAAGAGTAAACGTGTGTCTGGCGTGCAAGGAGGCAGTGAAAGTCCTTTATGATTCGGTATTCACCAGTGAGTGAGACACTGATGAAGTTGGGTACAACGAAGAAAGAGAGGTGCGTTGAGGGATGCAAACCCTTGGAATTAGAGCTGGACCTGGAAATAGATGAATGTAAACCATTTCACGGTGCTAGAAGGTATGTAATCCAGGTAATTAGAGAAAGTGAGCGAAGATATTGCTGCATTTCGGAGATGATATATGCATCATCATTGACCACAGTAGTAGTACGGGAGGATTGGAGAATGGCAAATGTTATTTCATTGTTCAAGGAATGTAATAGGGATAATATTTCTTTCTTTCTTTTTCAATGTTTTTATTGAATTTTTCAAAGACAAATACATAACGTTCATAATAGTACAAAGGAATTGGGATTACATTGTTGGCAACTAACACGTGAGTAAAAAAAAAAAACTGCAGATAACACCAATAGAATTGACCTCCCAAACCCTTAATATAAACAAGATAAAAAAGATGGAAAAAAAAAACAAAACTGAAAAATCAAAAACAAACTAAACTAAACTAAACCAAAATACAAAAAAAAACAACTAAAACTAAACTGAACTAAACAAAGCTGGGCTATTCTTCAAATAAAATCATTATTGTCGTCAATTCCACTCCCCTACTCAAATTAATGAATGAGATAAACGAATCCGAAAAAAAGGTCAAATTATATCCTTGACAATAAGTACTCATGTTTGAGTACTGTTGGGGGGGACAGCCTACCTGGAGGAAGTGACGGTGGCCGGGCCTCCGGCACAGACGACGGCCCTGTAGCTCAGAAGGGTAGGGATAGAAGAAAGAGGACCATAGTAATAGGGGACTCGATAGTCAGGGGTTCAGACAGGCGGTTCTGTGGAGGTGATCGGGAGTTCCGGATGGTAGTTTGCCTCCCTGGTGCCAGGGTCCGGGACGTTTCTGATCGCGTCCAAGATATCCTGAAGTGGGAGGGTGAGGAGCCAGAGGTCGTGGTACATGTAGGTACCAATGACATAAGTAGGAAAGGGGAAGAGCTCCTGAAACGAGAGTATAGGGAGTTAGGAAGGCAGTTAAGAAGAAGGACCGCAAAGGTAGTAATCTCGGGATTACTGCCTGTGCCACGCGACAGTGAGAGTAGGAATGGAATTAGGTGGAGGATGAATGCGTGGTTAAGGGATTGGAGCAGGGGGCAGGGATTCAAGTTTCTGGATCATTGGGACCTCTTCTGGGGCAGGCGTGACCTATTCAAGAAGGACGGGTTACACTTGAATCCTGGGGGACCAATATCCTAGCGGGGAGGTTTGCTAGGGCTACAGGGCAGACTTTAAACTAGTAAGATGGGGGGGGTGGAAATCAATTTGAGGAAACTATGGGAGAGGAGGTTAGTTCACCAGTAGAGCAAGTAAGTAGACAGTGTGTGAGGGAGGAAAGGCAGGTGATGGAGAAGGGATGCGCTCAGCCCGAAGTTGTAGGGGAGAAGAAAGAAAAGGATAATAAATTTGAATGCATTGCTAGGGATGAAAAAAGAGGAGGAGGTGGAGAGTATCTTAAATGTATCTATTTTAATGCTAGGAGCATTGTAAGAAAGGTGGATGAGCTTAAAGTGTGGATTGATACCTGGAATTATGATGTTGTAGCTATTAGTGAAACATGGTTGCAGGAAGGGTGTGATTGGCAACTAAATATTCCTGGATTTAGTTGCTTCAGGTGTGATAGAGTAGGAGGGGCCAGAGGAGGAGGTGTTGCATTGCTTGCCCGAGAAAATCTTATGGCGGTGCTTTGGAAGGATAGATTGCAGAGCTCCTCTAGAGAGGCTATTTGGGTGGAATTGAGGAATGGGAAAGGTGTAGTAACACTGATAGGAGTGTATTATAGGCCACCTAATGGGGAGTGTGAGTTGGAAGAGCAAATGTGTAAGGAGATAGCAGATATTTGTAGTAAACACAAGGTGGTGATTGTGGGAGATTTTAATTTTCCACACATAGATTGGGAAGCTCATTCTGTAAAAGGGCTGGATGGTTTAGAGTTTGTGAAATGTGTGCAGGATAGTTTTTTGCAACAATACATAGAAGTACCGACTAGAGATGGGGCAGTGTTGGATCTCCTGTTAGGGAATGCGATAGGTCAGCTGACAGATGTATGTGTTGGGGAGCACTTCGGGTCCAGTGATCACAATAGCATTAGCTTCAATATAATTATGGAGAAGGACAGGACTGGACCTAGAGTTGAGATTTTTGATTGGAGAAAGGCTAACTTTGAGGAGACGCGCAGGGATTTAGAGAGAGTGGATTGGGTCAAGTTGTTTTATGGGAAGGATGTAATAGAGAAATGGAGGTCATTTAAGGGTGAAATTATGAGGGTACAGAATCTTTATGTTCCTGTTCGGTTGAAAGGAAAGGTTAAAGGTTTGAAAGCGCCATGGTTTTCAAGGGATATTAGAAACTTGGTTCGAAAAAAGAGGGATGTCTACAATAGATATAGGCAGCATGGAGTAAAGGAATTGCTCGAGGAATATAAAGAATGTAAAAGGAAACTTAAGAAATAGATTAGAAAAGCTAAAAGAAGTTACGAGTTTGGTTTGGCAAATAAGGTGGAAGTAAATCCGAAAGGCTTCTACAGTTATATTAAAAGCAAGAGGATAGTGAGGGATAAAATTGGTCCCTTAGAGAATCAGGGTGGTCAGCTATGTGTGGAGCCGAGGGAGATGGGAGAGATTTTGAACGATTTCTTCTCTTCGGTATTCACTAAGGAGAAGGATATTGAATGGTGTAAGGTGTGGGAAACAAGTAAGGAAGTTATGGAACCTATGACAATTAAAGAGGTGAAAGTACTGGCGCTTTTAAGAAATTTAAAAGTGGATAAATCTCCGAGTCCTGACCGGTTATTCCCCAGGACCTTGAGGGAAGTTTGTGTAGAGATAGCAGGAGCTCTGACGGAGATCTTTCAGATGTCATTAGAAACGGGGATTGTGCCGGAGGATTGGCGTATTGCTCATGTGGTTCCATTGTTTAAAAAGGGTTCTAGAAGTAAGCCTGGCAATTATAGACCTGTCAGTTTGACATCAGTGGTGGGTAAATTAATGGAAAGTATTCTTAGAGATAGTATTTATAATTATCTGGATAGACAGGATCTGATTAGGAGTAGCCAGCATGGATTTGTGCGTGGAAGGTCATGTTTGACAAACCTTATTGAATTTTTTGAAGTATTTACGAGGAATGTTGACGAGGGTAAGGCAGTGGATGTAGTCTATATGGACTTCAGCAAGGCCTTTGACAAAGTTCCACATGGAAGGTTAGTTAAGAAGGTTCAGTCGTTAGGTATTAATGCTGGAGTAATAAAATGGATTCAACAGTGGCTAGATGGGAGATGCCAGAGAGTAGTGGTGGATAATTGTTTATCGGGATGGAGGCCGGTGACTAGCGGGGTGCCTCAGGGATCTGTTTTGGGCCCAATGTTGTTTGTAATATACATAAATGATCTGGATGATGGGGTGGTAAATTGGATTAGTAAGTATGCTGATGATACTAAGGTAGGAGGTGTTGTGGATAATGAGCTGGGTTTTCAAAGCTTGCAGGGAGATTTATGCCGGTTAGAAGAATGGGCTGAACGTTGGCAGATGGAGTTTAATGCTGAGAAGTGTGAGGTTCTACATTTTGGCAGGAATAATCCAAATAGAACATACAGGGTAAATGGTAGGGCATTGAGGAATGCAGTGGAACAGAGAGATCTAGGAATAACAGTGCATAGTTCCCTGAAGGTGGAGTCTCATGTAGATAGGGTGGTGAAGAAGGCTTTTGGAACGCTGGCCTTTATAAATCAGAGCATTGAGTACAGAAGTTGGGATGTAATGTTAAAATTGTACAAGGCATTGGTAAGGCCAAATTTGGAATATTGTGTACAGTTCTGGTCACCGAATTATAGGAAAGATATCAATAAATTAGAGAGAGTGCAGAGACGATTTACTAGGATGTTACCTGGGTTTCAGCACTTAAGTTACAGAGAAAGGTTGAACAAGTTAGGTCTCTATTCATTGGAGCGTAGAAGGTTGAGGGGGGATTTGATCGAGGTATTTAAAATGTTGAGAGGGATAGATAGAATTGACGTGAATAGGCTGTTTCCATTGAGAGTAGGGGAGATTCAAACGAGAGGACATGATTTGAGAGTTAGGGGGCAAAAGTTTATGGGAAACACGAGGGGGTATTTCTTTACTCAGAGAGTGATAGCTGTGTGGAATGAGTTTCCTGTAGAAGTAGTAGAGGCCAGTTCAGTTGTGTCATTTAAGGTAAAATTGGATAGGTATATGGACAGGAAAGGAGTGGAGGGTTATGGGCTGAGTGCGGGTAGGTGGGACTAGGTGAGATTAAGAGTTCGGCACGGACTAGGACGGACGGAATGGCCTGTTTCCGTGCTGTGATTGTTATATGGCTATATGGTTATATGGTTATATTCGATGAAAGTATTGGATAAAAGGCCTCCAATTTCCCTTCAAATTTAACCAAAGGATCAAGGGTACCACTTCCGTTTTTTTTCTAAATTTAAATAAGATCTGGTTTGGGAAAACCACTGAGATGTAGCTAGATGATTCATCTCTTTCCAATTCAATAAAATAGTTCTTCTGGACATTAAGGTAGCAAATGCAATCATTCGCCGAGCTGCATAGGGCAGATCAATCATTCGTAAGCCAAATATTGCACCAATAAAGTGAGGTTGTATGGCAATGTGCAAAACTCTAGAGAAAATATCAAAAATATCTTTCCAAAATAGGGCAAGACCAAAAAACATGTGAGTCAGAGTGGCTACCTCAGAGTGACATCTATCACAAATCTGATTTATATGAGAATAAAAACGAGCTAATTTATCTTTAGACATATGAGCCCGATGTACCACTTAAAATTGAATCAACGTATGTTTAGCACAAATAGAAGAAAAACTAACTAATTGAGTTTTTTCTCCAATTTCTCTATAGGTAAAGAAAGTTGAATCTCCTTCTCCCATCCGTTTTAAATTTTATCGGACATATCTTGCTGTATATTAATAATCATATCTTAAATGATTCGTATTAAACACTTTTGTTAAGGGATTAAGCCTATTTTTACATGATATCAGGTGGGTATGAAATCGAAAAAAGTAGGTAACATCGTATTCAAAAGAATTCTGATCTGTAAGTATCTAAAAATGGGATCTGGTCAAATTATATTTATTAGACAACTGTTCAAAAGATATATAACCGTATAACAATTACAGTACTGACACAGGCCATCTCGGCCCTACTAGCCCGTGCAGAACGCTTACTCTCACCTACTCCCACCGACCTGCACTCAGCACATAACCCTCTATTCCATTCCAGTCTATATAAATGTGCATTTTTTAATGACAATATCTAACCTGCCTCTACACTTCTACTGGAAGCTTGTTCCACAAAACTAGCACTTTCTGAGTAAAGAAGTTCCTTCTCGTGTCACCCCTAAACATTTATCCCTAAATCTCAACTCATGTCCTCTTGTTTGAATCTCCCTTACACTCAATGGAAAAAAAAAGCCTATCAGCGTAAACTCTATCTATCACCCTCTTAATTTTAAATACCTCTATCAAGTCCCCCCTCAAACTTCTACGCTCTAAAGAATAAAGATCTAACTAGTTCAATCTTTCTCTGTAACAGGTGATGAAAGCCAGGAAACATTCTAGCAAATCTTCTCTGTTCTATCTCTATTGTTTTGACATCTCTCCTATAATTCGGTGACAAGAACTGTACATAATACTCAAAATTCGGCCTTACCAATGCCTTGTTTAATTTTAACATTACATCCCAACTCCCATACTGAATGCTCTGATTTATAAAGATCAGGGTGCCAAAAGCTTTCTTCATCCACATGAGGTTCCACCATCAGGGAACTATGCACCATTATTCCTGGATGACTCTGTTCTACTGCTATGTATGTCCTATTTTGATTAGTCCTACCATAATAAAGGACCTCGCACTTATCAGCATATGCCATCTTTCAGCCCACTACAGATCCCAGAGGCACACCACTAGTCACCGGCCTCCAACCTGACAAACAGTTATCCACCACTACACTCTGGCGTCTCCCATCCAGCCACTGTTGAATTCATTTCCTATTTCAAATTAATATCTAACGACTGAACCTTCCTAACTAACCTACCGTGTGGAACCTTGTCAAAGACCTTACTAAAGTCCATATCGACATCTACTGTTTGTTGGTCTTGAAATTCTGCCCTGTGTTCGTTTAGGAAGAGAGACAACCAACACCGGAATATTACAAAACTTAGGTTTATTGCAGAATTCGTAACTGGTACAGCGAATCGACGGAATCGCTGGAGAAGGCGCGTTCCGACCTCCCCTTACAATCTGCTCTTATTTATATCCCTTTTCCCCCCAGCACAACCCCCGCTACATATTAGGTAATATCGGGCACTTGTGTCCATCTTATTGGCCCGACGCCATACACTCACGAGTTACCTGTTTCTTTTGTTTACTGAATCGCGTGACACTAGTAGTTTCGGTGTAGCGGAGTCCCCAGTTTCGCTTCCCCCCTCCCTCGCATTACGTGAGCCACTCCTGACCTGTAATGGCAGTCTCGAATTAACCCTAACATTAACCCTAACATGTTTTATCCTAATCAACTTTACTAGTAACCTCTTCAAAAATTGAATACGATTTGTCAAACATGACCTTCCACGTACAAGTCCATGTTGTCTGTTCTTAATCAGACACTGTCTATCCAAATAATTATATGTGTCATCTCTAAGAACACTTTCCATTAATTTACCCACAAGTGACCTGAAACTTAGAGGCCGATAATTGCTAGGTTTACTCATAGAGCCCCTTTTATACAATGGAACCACGTGAGCAATACGTCAATCCTCCGGCACCATCCCCGTTTCTAACGACATTTGAAATATTTGTGTCGGAGCCCCTGCTATTTCTACACTAACTTCCATCAAGATCCCAGGGAAAATCCTGTCAGGACCCAGAGACTTGTCCATTTTTATATTCGTTAAAAGAGCCAGTATTTCCTCTTCTTTAATCATCATAGTTTCCATAACTACACTACTTGTTTCCTTTACCTTACACAATTCAATATCCTTCTCCTTAGTGAATACCGAAGAAAAGAAATTGTTCAAAATCTCCCCCATCTCTTTTGGCTCCACACATAGCTGTCCACTCGGATTCTCTAAGGGACGAATTTTATCCCTCACTATCCTCCAGAAAACCTTTGGATTTATTTTCACCTTACTTGCCAAAGCAACCACGTATCTTATTTTAGCTTTCTAATTTCTTTCTTAAGATTCTATTTACATTCTTTATATTTATGGAACAGTTATCCAACAATAAACCACGAAAACATAGTATACTCTTCGTTTTCCAAACCATAAAGGCTTAATTGATTACAGAGGGTTGAAAGAAAAAAAAATAGATATAATAGGACTTGATAAAAGAAATGTATCCAAGCCAAAGAATTTACAAAAGTGAAACCATATTCGTAATGCATGTTTAATTATTGGATGAACCATTTGTTTATTCAAATTAGAAAGAACCAAGGGAAGCGAACTCCCTAAGATGGAAGCCAATGAAAATCGTTGTGCAGAATTACATTCAAGATTAACCCATTGTGGGCTGACATTAATATCTACATCTTGTGTACAAAATATTAAATATCGAATATTAAATTACCCAATAATAAATTCTTAAATTCGGCAGTGCCAAGCCACCGTTCTTTTTCGATTTCCGCAAGTATTTTTTACTTAGCCTAGGATTTTTATTCTGCAATATATAAGACGGATTGTTAGAGTCAGTAGTATCAAAAAAGGATTTAGGAATAAACATCTGTAGCGCTTGGAAAAGATATAAACATTTAGGTAAAATAATAATTTGAATAGCATTAATTCGACCAATTAGTGATATAGCCAGTGAGGACAATTTAGTAAGCAAATGTTTGGCATGTTGTATTAAAGGCAAAAAATTGACTTTAAATAACTACTTATGTTTTGTAGTAATTTTGATAATTAAATAAGTAAAATAATCCATAACCAGTCTAAATGGTAAACGTCTATAAATTGGAAATTGCATATTTAAAGGGAAACGTTCACTCTTATTAAGATTCAGTTTGTAACCAGAAAAGTTACTAAACTGAGCGAGCAAGGATATAACAGCATGAATAGACTTCTCTGGATTCGAAATATATAGTAACAAATCATCTGCGTATAATGATAACTTATGTATCACATTCCCGATGGAAATGCTAAATATAGAAGATGAGTCCCGAATAACAATAGCTAAAGGTTCCAGGGCAAGATACAATAACAATGGGCTAAGAGGACAACATTGCCTAGTGCCACTAAACAACTGAAAAAAATGAGATCCTATATTATTGGTAAGTACCGAAGCCGTAGAGGCATAATACAGTGTATCAATTTAACTCCAGATATAAATTTCGTGCTAAAATTAAATTTCTCCAGAGTACTAAATAAACATGGCCATTCAACTCTATCGAACTCTTTCTCGGCATCCAATGAGATGACACATTCTGGAGTTCTAGATGAGGGATTATAAACAATATTCATTAATCTCCTAATATTAAAGGATGAATAGCGGGATAATAAATCGGGTCCGATCAACCGAAACAATTCGAGGCAATACTTTCTCCAATATACTTGTCACTATTTTCGAAAAGATCTTAGAATCAACATTTAATAAGGATATAGACCTATATGATTCAGTGGGATCTTTATATTTTTTTAAGAGTTAAGAAAATAGAGGTACCATAAAAAGATTGTGGTAATTTACCTGTAAATAAGACATCCTTAAAGATTTTACGTAGCCAGTAAGAAAGTATAGTAGAGAAGGATTTAAAAAATTCTACTGTTTTACCATCTGGGCCAGGTGCTTTAGCTGAATTCATCGAAGAAATAGCATTTTTTATTTCCTGTTCCGTAATAGGAGCATCTAATAATAAACGTTCATTTTGTGATAATTTCGGAACATTCAATTTCCTTAAGAACTCGTGCATTATAGCAGGGTCATGAAGACATTCTGATTGATATAAGGAGGTATAAATGTTTTGAAAATATTCGTTTATCTCATCATGATCAACCGTCATAATTCCATCTCGGTTACGATTTTTAATAATCTGAGGTGTAACCGAAGCAGATTTCAATGGACTAGACATTAGTTTACCCGATTTATCTCCATTAATATAACAATGATTCCTAGATTTAATTAATTGATTTTCAATTGAGGATGTTCAAAGTGAACTATGCGCCATTTGAAGTTCGACCTTTTCTTTTTATAAAGCTCCTGACTAGGAGCAATAGAGTATAAATTGTCAATTGCTTTAATCTTGTCAACCAACTTACAAATCCCTTTATTAATTCGTTTTTTTCAGTCCAACTGAATATGAAATAATCTGTCCACGGATGTACGCTTTAGAAGTATCACATAAAAGCCCGCTGGAAATTTCATCCGTAGAGTTTGTGGAAAAGAAAAAAAAATCAACCTATTCCTCAATGTAATTCAGGAAGTTCGAGTCTTGTAGTACTACAGAATTGAATAGCCATTGTCCAAACCTAGAAGGTGTATGCATTAGTTGAATAATGAGTTTCAGGGGCGCATGGTCAGAGATGGAAATGGAACCATAATTGCAGTCAGTCAATAAAAATTAGTCAATTCTAGAATAACTATGATAAACATGGGAAAAGAATGAAAACACTTTTTCCTTTTGATTTAAAACCTCCAAATTTCTAAAATTCCAAAATCAAGCATAACACATTTAATAAAGGTAGCCGATATATTGGGAGGTGCCTGATCAGACTTAGATTTATGCATTGAAGTATTTAAACAGCAATTAAAATCTCCTCCCATTATCAACACATAGTCATTTTAATTGGGAAGGGATGTAAATAGGTGTTGAAAAAAATTCAGGATAGTCAATATTCGGAGGATAAACATTAACCAAAACCATTATTTTATTACAGAGTAAGCCAGTGATGAACAAAACCGACCATTCGAATCCAAAATTGTTTCCTAGTGAACAAAAGAAATAGAATAATCTATAAAAGTAAAAACTCTTTTCACTTTAGCCTGGGAATTCGAATGGTATTGTTATACCTTCCAAAACCTAAACAAACGCGGATTACCCCCTTTCCTCGCACGAGTTTCTTGTCCAAAAATTATATGGGCATTCATTCTGTGTAATATCTTGAGTTTTTTTCCCGTTTAATTGGATGCTTTAAACCGTTTGTATTCCACGAAACAAAATTAACAATCTTATCCATCATAGTAAAACCAGTAAAATGGTACGTAAAAGGATACCCAGAAGACAAACTCGTGAACTCGGAAGAGGTACTAAGATGCTAGTATTTCAGAAAAAAAGAGAAAACAAAGACCAGTTCATGTTGTTTATTATTTTCACGCATAAATAATTGAAAATAATGCAACAAGAAAATAAGTTCTTATGGGAAGAAGAAAGCAAACCAACATCTTGAAAGGTAAAAATAAGAGAGCACGATGGTATCTTCGTTCAGAAATAAAAATAAATTGTACACCAAAACATCTACTAAATAGTTTCATAACATTTTAAAGAAATGCAGAATCCCAAAAGGGAACAGAAAAGTTAATCTAGAAATACTAAAAATACGTAAAGTACAAATCAAAAAAGAAAACCCACGAATTCTAATTAACCCGATCAATAAGCTGGTATATAGCTTTAGAAAATTAAGTAAAAAACGAAAAAAAGGAACCTAAATTAGACCGTATCAGAGGAAGTTTGCTGCTCGAAAAAAAAAAGAGCTTCATTTAATGTCATGAAGAGAAAACAGGAATTATCATAGGGAACGATTTTCAGAATAGCAGGGAAAAGTACGGCTGGTTAGAAACAATTTCGAAAAAAATCCGGAATCAAAGCCTTATGCGCCATTCGTTCCTTCAGAACCTCTGGGCTGAAATCTTTAACGAAGCGGAATTTTAAACCTTTAAATTGGAACATACCTTTCCGCCGACTAAAGCGAATCAGACGTTCCTTGATATGAACGTAATGGAGCCGAATAATTACTGGACGTGGACGATTAGATTTTGGACGTAATGACCGGTGAGCACAGTCGATTAATGGAGAGTTGTCCAGGGCTTCTGTGCCAAACACATCAAATAAAAATTGAGAAAATAACTTCATAAGATCACACTCCTCAAAATCTTCCGGTCGCTTGATTATCTGTAGATTCTGTCTTCGAGATTGATCTTCATGGTCGGTAACTTTAAATTGATAACGATTCAGTTGTTGAGACATCCGAGCTAAACTTTGTTCAAATTTGCAATCGTTCGGTGTCTTTGCCGAGCACCTTCGACAAGTTCTGAAATTGTTTCTTGCTTCAGTTCAAATTCACGTTTAAGCGATCTAAAATTATCCTCGGCCATCTTTAAAATTCCTTCCAACACGACAAGTTTTTGAGTAAGTTTATTATCTCTAAGTTTCCACATTGATTCTAAAGTTAACGGAAGCTGCTTAGATTGTTTAGAATCACCACTCTTATTTTTTTTTCCCATTAGGATCCGAATGTTTCCCGGTTTTTGCTTCTTGTCATCTGGTATTCATTTCCAGCGATTTCAAGTCAAATTCCAAAAATATGCCTATAACATAAGTCTTTTGGTGCAGGTATAAAAGAGATTAAATAAGGGTGGTTACAGGCAATAAAAGTAAAAGGAAAGGAGCGAAGCCAAATTGAACCTCACTCCATGAGCGCCACCAGGAGAAGTCCATGGATAGTCTTCAAAATTATAGGCCAATGAGTCTTCGGTCTGTAGTGGGCAAGGTATGGAGAGGCTTCTTAGAGACCGAATTTACGGAGACACGTATTCTGGTTGGGGATGGTCAGCATGGTTGTGTGTCCCTTATTAGCCAGGATAAGCTCTATGAAAAATTGAAAAATAGGATTCCGCTGACCTCATCGTCCAGAATGGCAGCTTAAATCAATAGCTTCACCGGAAAAAACCCGCAAATTTTGCCCTGTTAATCCATCAGATATAAGATCTTCCGAAAATTTCTGAATTGATAAGGGGGGCAGGAATAGGGGAAAAAAAATGGAGATAATTAAGCATCACTATGGAACGTATTGGCGAGGGCTGTGCAGCGATCGGTTCTCAGACCCAAACACGTGAGAGCGAGGGATTGACGATGGGCGTCATTCAGGCGAAGCGGCAAATATGATGAAATTTCTGGAAGAGATACGGTGGATTCCAAAAAGATATAAAACAGCAGCTGAATGATATCAAGTCAGAGCTCGCCAACATCAATCACAAAATAGCGGTGGCAGAGACAAGAATTGAGAAGGTGGAAGATCGCGTGCAAAACGTGAGTAAGACGATAAAATATTAAATCAAACAAGTAAACAAGATCACGACGGAAGAATATCAGGATATACAATGTTCCAGAAGGAGCGGTGGGTTTGTCTATGATGGAATTCGTAGGAAAGATGCTGCGGGATACGTTGGAGATTCCCTCAACAATGGAGCTTAAAATTGAGAGGGTGCATCGTGCGCTCGCCCCGCGGCCTACTGGAGACAAAGATAAGCAACGCTCAATATTAATTAGATTCCTTCGATAAAATACCAAGGCTGAGATTCTACGAAGGGCCTGGGTAAAAAAGAGGGTGTTTCTGAAAGGGAAATTAATATATTTCGATAAAGATTAACGCCTGGCGGTCCTGCAGAAGGGTAACGAATATTCTTAAGTAAAGCTAATATTAAAGCAAGAGAAGAATAGTTTCCAAACACCGTACCCTGCTAAACTGCGAGTGTTTTATGAAGATGGGACACAACTATATCACACAGTGGAAGAGACGACTACAGACATGAGGAACAGATCACCTGTTAATCACCTGTTAGCGTGATCAAACCGGGGATAAACCTGGCTGAGCAACTATCCCGCTCTGCTTGGG
This sequence comes from Hemitrygon akajei, assembly GCF_048418815.1. NCBI lineage: Eukaryota > Metazoa > Chordata > Chondrichthyes > Myliobatiformes > Dasyatidae > Hemitrygon > Hemitrygon akajei. Next base: position 4,625,544 of record NW_027331948.1, read on the forward strand.
AAATAGTGAGAGAATCGAGAAAGCAGGGAACGGGCGGAGGGCGAGAGAAGAATAGCAGTAAGAGACGGTGAGTTTTCCGAAGACAGCACTCACCCCCTTCAGAAGTGCCATAAGGTTTGGCTAAATTTATAAGTGTTGATAAGCTAAACGGAAGCAAAAATAGACGGTGTTATACTTATATTAAGAAAAACTTATTACAGTATAAATTTTAAATTACTCGTTTTTTATTCATTCATACTTTCCTTTTTCCCCACCTGAATAAGAATATATATATATAGTACGAATGCAGTCTTTCAAGTAGCGAATGGAAAGATGTAGAGAAGAACAGTGACAGACGGAGATTTACGAGGGGTGATTTCTAAGTTAGAAAGAGTCAACTTTAGAAAACCTAGCAACATCATCCACTCTTACATGTACAGAGTAGGCCCATCGTTCATGGAGTATACGGATCCCTTCTTTGTAGAAGTGCTCCACAGCAGGGGTGATTGATAGGTTCGTGGCCTAAGTTAGACTTAGATGAGCCACACAGCTCTCGTTAATAGCACATGCAGATCAACTCTTTGAGTGATATTGCAAAAAGTTTGGAGTTGATAACTAATCTCCCTCTACCTTAGGACATGAAGCAATAAATCACCCTTGCTGTGGACCTCTTCTGTAGGTTCAAGTCGCCGACTTCTTCACAGAAGGGATCCGTATGCACCAAGACCGCTGGACTAAATGTGTAAATGTAGGAAACAAGTAATGTGCTAGGTTATCTAAAATTGACTACTTGAACGTTTAGACCACGAACTTATCAATCATCCCTCGTACTTCTCGGCAAAACAGGTTTCTGCTTCGCCCGGGAACTCTGAGGTGGCAAGTTTCACTGTAACTATGGTCATTGCTCCATTCCCTGCAGTACCTGCTTGGACGGGCACTGAGCACGGTACACACTGCAGAGTGGAATATGTTGAAGCAGGGTTCATTTTCTGGATGGTGTCAATATCTGCGTGACTTGTTGAAGATTTATTGTCCAGCTAGGTGGGGAATATTCCTTCATAGACTTGCTACGTGTCATGTGTGGACAGAAAGTATGATATCTTAAGAGGCGAGTCACAGAGCACGTCTCCACCGTGAATCTTTGCCTCTTGTTGCAAGACATGTTTGAAGCTCAATCTGCCAATCCAACTGAGATTCACTGGTCCCATCTTTGTAGACCGTTCGCAGATCTATTTGGTTAGGAATACTGGGAATTCTTTCCACATTTATTCGATAATACAAAATGCATGGATTTCTGATGGTGTCTAGGAAGCCATGGTGTTCCACAATTCGGTATTCCAATCTACGGTGGGTCTCACCAATGTGGTGGCTGCCACACCATGAGAAGCGATTATAACCGTCTGAACCGGAAGGGCAGATTGTCGCCCATAGTATTTGTGAGGGAGGTGGTGTTAATGTAGGTGTGGCACTGGTAACGCTTGCAGGGATAAGTTCCAGGAAGAGAATCAGCGGGAAGAGATAATGGGCAAGGGAGTGATGTGGAAAGCAATAGCTGCAGAAAGCGGACAACGCACAGGGTGTGGAGTAGGGGATGTGAAACGGAGTAAGATTCCACTTGAGACGGAGGAAGGTACGGATATGCTCGTGTGCTCGTAACGACATGAAGAATCGTTTTCCAGTTTTGATGCGGAAGGGTAAATTGTGCAGAAAGTAAGATAGATATGGACAAATTCACAACTGTTTCTATGTAATAAATTTGTTGAGTCAAGTCAAGTCCAGACGAATTTTGTGGTAAAATCAAAACACTGGAACATGTGAAATAAAGGTGATTACTGTCCGATGCAAACGAAGATACTGAAAACCGCGCCACACTTCAAGCGTGTGGGAATGGTTTGCCAGGTCAGTTAATAGAGAAGTTCGAGAGGTTCGGGGCGAACGGTCCATTTACCTGTTAGAAAGCGTTGTCCTTTCACTCTCCATAAATTTCAGTTCTTTGTGTTTAATACAATCACTGTCGTTGTTGGCGTGAATGTGTTTATATCTAACTGGACAAATAAATATCGTAAACATATATTGTGATAAATATCATCAACTACAACCAGCGTTAAATTACCAACGACTAAGGAGAAAGGGGCGTCTTCCATCTTCAGGAACACCTACGTATATACTTCATTTTACCTGCCAAGAATTCCCATTCTTTAATAAAGGACCAATATGTTCTGCCGAACATAAGAACGAATGGTTATTTGATGATATTTGTTCAAGTTAGAAAATGACAGATTATTATTTAAAAAAAATAACTCAAATAAAAAAACTCCAGGACCATTTATTTAAATATATATTAATCATTAATTTGTTAGGCACTTCTACTGGCCGGCTTGTCGTGCTCTAGACAGAGGTAGCTCGTACGCCTTTACATACACATTTAGACCCCAACTGCCATCCAGCTCTTATCTGTGACTCCAATTAACTGTGCGCATGTGACAGTCGTAACACCCTGGCACACCCCCTTCGACAGGTGAACTTAAATAGTTGAGTGTAGTCGGGAAACTTCAATCCCGGTGAGATAGGGACTTGCCTACCGCAGCATTCGCAACCAGTTCCTGGAGTGGGCGGATGAGATCAACTACAACAACCAACGCTCAGGAGCGCGGCACTGCAACCCTTCTTGGAGAGGGAAGGGCAAATCAAAGGACGGAAGGCGGCAGGGCTACGCACTGCATCCGATGAGGTCTACAATCTTGGCGATTTTACGCTATTGGACGTTTCTGAGGCCGAGAGAGTAGAATTGCCCCAATGCAGGTGCTATGTCACGATGAAATTCCTCCCGCATAGGCTGACGTCGTTGTCGGAAATGACGGACAACTAAAACTAACAAATAGTAATTAAAAGAGAATTGGAAATTAAATAACAAACTAAATAAGGTAGGAAGTAACACAGTGCTAACATTGACATTATTCCGGGATTTTACCTTGCACGATTTTCATAATCATTACTGGTATCTGTTTTCTGGTTGTGATTCTGTATATTCCATAGAAATAGTCTCCACGCCTATCTTAAAGAAAGAGATTTTCAGTTTATCGCCAATGTGCGCATATAAATCGATATAGATCGATACATATATAGACATTTATATAGATAGACTGAGAAGGATAACATTTAGGAGGCAGATAATTTGATTCCCTTTCTGGGCTGTGAGGAGACAACTGGGGCTATTTCCCTGCTCCGAAGGGATCCATTACAGGACTGTCAGAGCTCTACAGGCCATCACTGACCACACTGGTATTATCAGTGCTTACTCTTACATACCACCGACCAGATAGATAATGCTACCGTTTGTCCAGTTTCCCCAATATTGCAATGTTATTATCACCGCTCATTCGGTCCCTCCATTTCTCACACAGAAAATATCACTGCTTATTCAGAGTATACCTCCACGTATACTGGTAATTTCATTGCTTGCAGTCTCATGATGGACACAGCGAAAATAAGATGTCTGACCATAAGACCATAACATATAATAACATCATTCATTACAAAAGTGCCCCTCCGCACAATCAGAAAGTTTGGGCCGATGCCCTGTCATCACTGTCCACACGGTCAGTGAGTATCAGAACATACAGGTTATGTCTTTATTTGCCAATGCCGGCTCCCTTGCAGCAAATAAAATGCTGATGACGCAGCAAATTACAAACTGGAGAATCAATACCTCAAACGTGCAATCAATAATGTACTTTATAGTACCCTGTACAGCAGGAGATAGCTATGTGATGTGGACAGAACTTTCATGCAACTTATCATTATGGACTTGTTTTGCCGGTTGTACAGCTCAGAGGAGAGGGATGATCTATCCATGTACCAACGAGTACCCGAGCATCAGTGGAACGTGAAGTTATTGAACCTCGGCTTTTGTTATTATTGTTGTACTGATATTAGGAGTGACCCTGTTGTTAAGGAGAGATGTTCACTCTTTTTTAACTCTATCATCACATTGGGCCTTGTTTATATATCGAGGCTGGGGCACATTTTTATTTTCGTATGTATAAATGAAATTAGGCGTTCTTTATTTGCAAGTCTTGTTACACTCTTTTACTTAGTCGGTCCGCATAAAAATAAATCCGCATATTGTTCAGTGTGTTCGCGGACAAAGACCCTCATTGACAAAATCAGATACAGCTTGTGTTCAGTAGGGTCAGATAATCTGAACCACCAAGAATGTATAGTCTTTATCACTAACAGCTTACACAACCAACATGCTTTTTCACTGATGTCTCATACCAAGAATAGAATAGTAAATATAATTGTTAAAATACCCGCTATAGATGTAAATATACGATGTTTCCTTAAACTTTGGAAAAAATGTGCTGTATGCAGCGAATAAATGTGTATTTTATTGCTGTTTCAAACAGGTGTAGAACAACAGGAGAAAATTATTGCACATCACTGGTCCGATTAATCACGGTGACGATGAGATGAAGTTAACCGCTTGTAGTTTGGCACTTGCAGAATTACAAAATACGCTCAGGTATATGTTTGTGTACATTCACAGGGAAAGTCTTTTCTAACACATTTTGTAATAATTTGTAAATATTGCTCATGAGAGAAAACTTCCCAAGCAAAATAATAAAGAGGCCAGGTCTCCGCAGATGAGCAGTAAAGAGAAACACAGCCAAATGAATAGGCACAAACTGTAGAAAGTAACAGGTGAAACCAGAAGGAGGAGGAAATACCCTTCCTGTCCAGCTCTCTGTCAATTCTCAACTTCTGGACACAGATTGTCAAATATAAGACTAAACAGAATTCGGTACATTTACACTGAGGACTTCTGACGTTAATTTCTATGAGCTATCCATTCAAATTTAAATCTGGACGCTTGTGCGGATCTGTTGAAACAGAATCGGAGGTTCATAAACATGTGCCAGTTGTATTCATTGGCTGGAGTTGTGGCCCGATCGGGGAATCGAAAAGTATTGTTACTGATACACTTACTGTGTAATGGTGTGTGCAGCTTTACCTGTATACTGCACTTTTCTGCGGTTTCATACCATGAAGAATATTTCAAGTATGTTTGAATGTATCCCGTGTCCTACTAAGCAGACATTTAACAGGTTGAAAAACATTTTCTGAATATTTTGCAAAGTATGTGTCTGCTTCGTTGTTCCTACATGGTTGTGTAGAAAAGCAAGAAAGGCTTATTGTGCATCACAGATCAGATTAACAATAGTCGATAAGACATTTAGTCAACGCGCTGCTATTCGCCATTGCAGGCTCACAAGTTATCTATTTGTGTAAAATGGAAAGAAGAACAAATTTCGACTTGGACTCCAATATCGTTTTGTACATCAGTTTGGTTATGTATCCTGCTAAACGTTCCCCTTGCAATCAGGTCAAAAAACAGCAGAGGTCCCAGCGGTGATCTCTCCGGAACATCAATAATCACAGACGCCCAGCCAGAATAACATCCTTCCGCCACTGTCCACTTTCTTCCATGATCAGGACGTTTTCAATCAAACTTATCATTCTCCGTGAATCTCGTGTCCATAATCAAACCGAGCAGCTAATAATGAGAGGCCTTCTCAAACGGCTTAACAAAATAAATGCAGACATCTACTGCCCGCAACCCAGCAAGCATATCCGGGATCTCCTCCAAACACTGAGTAGTTGTTTTGTTTAACGCATGACATGTTCCGCAGGCGGGATACGGACTGTCGTTAATCAGCATACGTTATAGAGACAATTATCTCCCTAAAATCTTCTCCTATCACTTCCATGTTACACACGGGAAACACGCCCGCCTCTATTTCTATGGATTATCCATGTTCTCCTTAAACAAGGGAATGACATTGGGTGCTTTTCATCCTGCCCGAACGATTCACTGGCTAGAATGGATAGAAAGTTCTTCCAAAAAGCCCTTACCCTCTTGTCTGTCTGTATGAGTTGTTGTTTTCGCATTTTATTCAATTCTCGATTGCTGTTGAAATACGGGATCTCTTTTAGTATCTTCACTTATCAAATATAGGGGCCTAAACACTACTTAGGCAATTCTAACGAGCTGAATATCACGTGTCATAGAACCCGGAGCAATGTTACGGCCCAACATGTCAACGTGTTTCAAGCTGTCATCGCCAGCAGGTCTCCATTACCTGCTTTAGGCTATGATGGGTCTTACTGGAAGCAGACTAAGGTAAGGTGACCGCTGGCAAACCTTCAGCAGAGAAGTAAGAGCTACCGAAGAGCAGATGTGATCTAAAATGTATAGCCTACAAACACCAGTCAGGGTGCAACGTGAAATCAGGAAACTGTTTTTGGATATTGCGAATTAGACAATGAAAAGAACACCTAGCGTCTGCTAGGTATTCTGACGATAATACGGGAATAAGGGAATGACAGGCATACTTCAGGAAAGCGTCCGAAAATATGCAAAATTGTACAAGAGGGCGAGATCAAGATACGTCAGGAGACGTTTTTGTTTTTTTAAATTTTGAACAAGGAGAAGCTGATTGGTGGAAAATCATGTTCCGTTGAACACCAACCGGCCAGTGGATTTAGGGAATTTTGAAAATGTATTATTCTCATACTGTGGCTCAGGTAGATCGTTTGTCTGTGGGAATCGGCATTTGGAGACAAATCACTTGCTTGTGATTACTTTCATCTGATATTTATTTGGTGTTTTAGAGCCGAATAGTTAACAAACCATGGAATGACGTATTTGCAAATGACCAGAATTGGGATAAGTAATTCTGCTCAGTATCTGTAACTCAGCTAATCTGTAGGCAGCACTACATTTCTTGTCGGCACAGGATCTCGGCACATTGTGCTGCTTCACAATCGAAAGTTGCTGCACATGTAAATTTCTTTATTTCAGAGTAGAATTGAAGCAATACAATTCAATGCTGAGAATGTGCCTGTCGGTTTCAGATAGGAAACGCCAGCTGAGTATTCGCTGTGAAGATCGCCCAAAAAACAGCTGAAACTGTTGTCATTCGGAACTGTGCTGCAGGCTGCGCATTCTGAATTGGGAACAGTTGTAGGAGATGGTGACATCTCGCCTCACACGAAATAAGATGCACTCAGTGCCAATATCCCGAGGAATTTAGAACCATAGAAACATAGAAAACCCGCCACAATACAAGCCCTTCGTCCCACAATGCTGTGCCGACATGAAACTTTCTTTCGAAATTACCTGGGTTAACCAGAGCCCTGTATTTTTCTAAGCTCCATGGGAGGCGGTGAGAATTCAAGATGGCAGTAAGCGGCGACACCTTTGCTTGCATCTTCTGAAACAGCTCTACTTCCATCTTTAATATCTTTATTTCTCCCTTTCAGGGTACTTTTGAAGACCTTGACCTGTAGTTAGACGTTGACTTCGGTTCTTTCCGGGAAGGGGACCCGTTCTCGGGATTCCGGGACTAGCTGTTGTTCGGGATGCCGAGGGGTCGGCCGAGCATCCTACTCCGATTTGGAAGCCTAAGATCTCGGTGCTCTGGAAACGGGCGGACCGCGGATCTGTGTCTCGACAGGAGAACAGCGACTTGTCGCTGGGGCCGGAAAGTCTACTGTCGTGCGTCCAAAGATCCGGGGTTTTGAGAACTTTGGGAAAAAAGCTCGGCAAAAGCGACGTGACGGAATGTTAACATCGTAAACCAAAGAGTTGCTTGTCATGTCTCCCGCTTGCTGGGTAAAATAACAGAGGCACCTCCTTGTCCCTTATAAGGGAGACAGAGTACCTGCGTTGTGACGAATTCCGGGTGACACGCCAGGCTTTCGGGGTAAATACCAGTCTGTGTCTTTGCTATTGTATTGCTCCCGCTTGAGTGCTTGGTGGTGGGTGTTGATGCTAGTTTGCTGGTGGGTGGGGGAGGGGAATCTTTGTTTGCTGCCGCTTTCGCGCGGGGGTAATGGCAGCTAGGGAGGGATCTTTGGGACCCTACGTTTAACTGCCGAACATTCTTAGTGGCACTTTGTTTTCGTGGATGCTTGCAGAGAAAAAGCATTTCTGTGTGCATATTATATACATTCCTCTTATATTTGAACCTTTGAACATTTGAACTTTTGAACCTTTTGAACTTTGAACCGAATTGCCCTTACCCTGAGGTTGGACCTGTCCCTTCCTATCCTTGCCTCCGTTGGGTAAGCCAGTCGGTCTTTGCCGTTAACCTGAGGCTGGACTGTTCCATTCCCTTGGCATTCCTTCTGAAGGCTTGCCTGCAAACTCTGTCTGGATCCCTGCCTGCAACCTGTGTCTGGATCCCTGCCTGCAACCTGTGTCTGGATCCATGCCAGCAACCTCTGTCTGGATCCCTGCCTGCAACCTGTGTCTGGATCCCTGCCTGCAACCTGTGTCTGGATCCCTGCCTGCAACCTGTGACGGGATCCCTGCCTGCAACCTGTGTCTGGATCCCTGCCTGCAACCTGTGTCTGGATCCCTGCCTGCAACCTGTGTCTGGATCCCTGCCTGCAACCTGTGTCTGGATCCCTGCCTGCAAAATGTGTCTGGATCCCTGCCTGCAACCTGTGTCTGGATCCCTGCCTGCAAAATGTGTCTGGATCCCTGCCTGCAACCTGTGTCTGGATCCCTGCCTGAAACCTGTGTCTGGATCCCTGCCTGCAAAATGTGTCTGGATCCCTGCCTGCAACCTGTGTCTGGATCCCTGCCTGCAACATGTGTCTGGATTGCTGCCTGCAACGTGTGTCTGGATCCCTGCCTGCAACCTGTGTCTGGATCCCTGCCTGCAACCTGTGTCTGGATCCCTGCCTGCAACCTGTGTCGGGGTACCTGCATGCAACCAGTGTCGGGGTAACTGCCTGCAACCTGTGTCGGGGTACCTGCCTGCAACCTGTGTCTGGATCCCTGCCTGCAGCCTGTGTCTGGATCCCTGCCTGCAACCTGTGTCGGGGTACCTGCCTGCAACCAGTGTCTGGATCCCTGCCTGCAACCTGTGTCGTGATCCCTGCCTGCAACCTGTGTCGGGATCCCTTCCTGCAACCTGTGTCTGGATCCCTGCCTGCAACCTGTGTCTGAATCCCAGCCTGCAACCTGTGTCTGGATCCCTCCCTGCAACCTGTGTCTGGATCCCTGCCTGCAACCTGTGTCGGGATCCCTGCCTGCAACCTGTGCCGGGATCCCTGCCTGCAACCTGTGTCTGGATCCCTGCCTGCAACCTGTGTCTGGATCCCTGCCTGCAACATGTGTCTGGATCCCTGCCTGCAACCCGTGTCTGGATCCCTGCCTGCAAGCTGTGTCTGGATCCCTGGCTGCAACCTGTGTCTGGATCCCTGCCTGCAACCTCTGTCTGCATCCCTGTCTGCAACCTCTGTCTGGATCCCTGCCTGCGACCTGTGTCTGGATCCCTGCCTGCAACCTGTGTCGGGATCCCTGCCTGCAACCTGTGTCTGGATCCCTGCCTGCAACCTGTGTCTGAATCCCTGCCTGCAACCTGTGTCTGGATCCCTCCCTGCAACCTGTGTCGTGATCCCTGCCTGCAACCTGTGTCGGGATCCCTGCCTGCAACCTGTGTCGGGATCCATGCCTGCAACCTGTGTCTGTATCCCTGCCTGCAACCTGTGTCGTGATCCCTGCCTGCAAGCCGTGTCTGGATCCCTGCCTGCAACATGTGTCTGGATCCCTGCCTGCAACCCGTGTCTGGATCCCTGCCTGCAAGCTCTGTCTGGATCCCTGCCTGCAACATGTGTCTGGATCCCTGCCTGCAACCTCTGTCTGGATCCCTGCCTGCAACCTGTGTCTGGATCCCTGCCTGCAACCTGTGTCTGGATCCCTGCCTGCAGCCCGAGTCTGGATCCCTGCCTGGAACCTGTGTCTGGATCCCTGCCTGCAACCTCTGTCTGGATCCCTGTCTGCAACCTGTGTCTGGATCCCTGCCTGCGACCTGTGTCGGGATCCCTGCCTGCAACCTGTGTCTGGATCCCTGCCTGCAACCTCTGTCTGCATCCCTGCCTGCAACCTGTGTCTGGATCCCTGCCTGCAACCTCTGTCTGGATCCCTGCCTGCAACCTCTGTCTGGATCCCTGTCTGCAACCTCTGTCTGGATCCCTGCCTGCAACCTGTGTCTGGATCCCTGCCTGCGACCTGTGTCGGGATCCCTGCCTGCAACCTCTGTCTGGATCCCTGCCTGCAACCTTGTGAAGTTCTACCATCGGAGCGAGACCGGAGCCTTGCTGTCTCATGATAAGGAACTGTTTCTATCGTTGACTTGGAACTATCTCTGTGTCTACGCCTGCGCTAGGTAGATCCGGCCGTTTGCCGCTACCTAGTGTTGAGGAACCGTCTGGTCGTGATCGGCATTTTGTGCAGAGCCCCGGCCCCATGTCCTGTTCCCAAGGAGGGGTCATGGCTCTGTGTTCCATGTACGAGTCCCGGCCATAAGTCCTGTTCCTAAGGAGGGGTCTCGGCTCTGTGTTCCGTGTCCCTTTGTTCCTGTCTCTCAAGTCCAAGGCTCCGTGTACCCGTGCTCTAGACCAAGCCTCTGTGTTCCTGTCCTCCCAAAGACCAAGGCTCTGTATTCTGCGTTCCTGTTATCCCAAGTCCAAGGTTCCCAGGTTCTTGTCGTCTCAAGTCCAAGGCTCGGCTCTTCCTGCGTTCCAAGTCAAAGGCTCCGTGTTCTTGTCCGCTCCATGTACCTCGTCCTGTCCATATGCTTCGTCCTGTGCTGGAGTTCCCTCGTCCTGCCCAGGAGTCTCACGTTCTGTTCTGTAGCTTCGCCTAGTCCTGTCTCCCAAGACCACGTCATGTCTTTGCCTAGTTCCGGACTCCGAGCCCGTGTCAAGACCCAGGTTCTAGGTACTTGTCCAGTCTCTGGCTAGGATCCGAACCCTAGCCTCGTCATGTCCTCGCCTCGAAGAACCCAAGCGATGAAAAACCCAAGCCATTTCCAGTTCCGCAGCCACGTCATGTTGTCGTCTATTTCCGGGGTCCGAGCCCAAGTGAAGACCCAAGCTCTGGGTCCTTGTCCAGTCTCTGGCTCGGAGTCAAATCCCAGGTTCCTTGTTCACAGTTCCTTGTCCTGCTCCCGCTTTCCTAGCCGATGTCCAAGCCCAAGTCTGTGTTCTTGTCCCAGCTCCTAGACTGCATCCAGTCACGTCGCTAACTCTAATTACTAGACCTGTCCTGTTCCTAGTACGTCAGTGTCTGGGTCTTGCATTTGGGTCCGCTCCCAGCTCCACCATATGACAACCATGGCATAATTTTTGATCTACCATTTCTTCCCCTTCGATTTCATGGGTTCAAAGTACTCTCTGCCCAAACACTGGAGAGGTATATCCAACCATGAGGCTCCCTACCATGTCGTTTGTCTCCCTCCATCTCTCACTCCCTGAATCAATTTCCTTTTTCCGCCTTGGTGCGTTCAATACCTCAGCGGTTTCACTCCGCCCCTTTGCTTCTCCAGCAACAAGAATCACTCCAATGGCAACAACACCACCAGATGAAATCAGTGCTTCAAGAATCTCGACACTTCCAAGGAAAAAAAAGCTGTTGATATGAAAAACTTCAAACACCAACCACTCCCCAGATTCAACACTCAACATCGTCACCACGGTCCATAATACTACCCAACCCATGACCTCCTGGAAATCTCTTGATGAAATACTTCGTGTCACAGAGGGTTGGAGGCGGAGATTCTTTCATTTAATCCTGATATGTGTAAACACTTTTACTAACTTAGGTTAACTCACCAGGTTCCGGGATATGGCAGTAATATACATTGATAACTGACAAGTGTATATCCGTTGGTTCAGTGTGTACTGAAAAGCTGTTGTCATGCGGTTTGATTCGAGCTGTTAAAGGCCTGCTGATCGGCTGGAAATATTGACCGAGGTTTGAGACCCCATAGGGATTACTGCTGATCATATTGTGTTACGTTCTGGTGTAATGTAGCGGTGTGGTAGATGAAACGAGTCTGAAACGGAGACACGCCATTTAATGCTGTGAGATTTAAATTCAAACGATTAGAGGCGTCCAGCTGGAACTACAAAAATGTCTCTGTGGGACGGAAGAGATTTGATAGTGAGTAACCTCTCTTGGTCTCAGCAATTTCACTGTAGTCTGGCTTAACGATGCAGCTCAAGACGAACAAATTTCAGCAAACCTTAGTGTCGCTGCGGCTGAAATGGAGGCCTGATTATCTCAATTTCCCATGACAAACGCAACAACAGCGAGACTCAGGGCGAACAGTGGAATCTACCTATTGGCGATTTTACCAGAATAGGCTTTGGAGAATATTCACCAGGTGAAACTCTCAGCTCAACAGACACAGATAGCGTTTGGCAATGTGATGAGTCTACTGGCGGTTCAATGGGAGTGTAATTTGTAGTTAAGTAAATGGAAATGTTTACATTGGAAGAGTGAATTTCGCACATTCAGGCTGTGTTTGGGATATGGCAATTCAGAGCTATTCCACTTAGCCTGTAACACTGATCTCCTGTCAGTCTTCCTCATGTATTTACCCAGAATCTCTTAGAAGAAAAAATGCCGTGGGTACGTTATGTGGAATTGGAATTAGTATTCTAACATGTACCGTGTACCGATGTACTGTGAGCACCTTTACGAACATACTGCTCACACTATTCAAATCAGTACACAGTTCATTGAGGTAAAGCAAGGGAAAACAACCTTTCAAATCGTTACTATCTCTTCTTTTAGTTAGCCCTGACGAAGGGTCTCGGCCCGAAACGTCGACTGTACCTCTTCCTATAGATGCTGCCTGTCCTGCTGCGTTCAACAGCAGTTTTTTTGTGTGTATGTGTTCTTTTAATTTCCAGCATCTGCAGATGTCCTCGTGTTTGGGAACAAATAGGGGATTGGATGCTATAGGTACAATTTATCTGATTTACCAACATCTTGCAGTGACATCTGACATGACGCATACCAGAGAGAACCAGAACGAGAGACAGGGAGGAAGGGAGGGAGGGAGAGAGAGAGAGAGAGAGTCTCCCATCTCACTCCGCACAGAGTGATGATCCCTTCACGCCGTCCCATCACACACTCCGGAATCAGAGAGAGTGAATCCCCATCCACACATCGATCGAGAGAGAGAGAGAGAGAGAGAGAGAGAGAGAGAGAGAGAGAGAGAGAGAGAGAGAGAGAGAGAGAGAGAGAGAGAGAGAGAGAGAGAGAGAGAGAGAGAGAGAGAGAGAGAGAGAGAGAACTCATTAGCTCGCTGTGGCCCTCATACCGATTAAAACATTTTTATTCATGTACTACCCAATTACTGTAGCCCAATTCATGGACTGTTGAGGAAGGTGTATACCTCGAAAATTTCCACGGTCAGCTCTTTCCATATACCTACCCACTTCATTGGTCAAAATTTGTCCCTCCACTTTCTATTAATTCTCTGAGGTCACCTTAAATCAATGTTTCTTTAGTTCATGGTTGCCTAAACTGACACTGGTAAGTCTGCAGAGAGATCACTCTATTTTAGTGTGGTCAGTGATGGGCCTGCATTACCAATGTCGTCATCAGCATGGTCAGCAGTGACATTGTCAGTGTGTGTAGTCATTGTTCTGGAAAGGCAGCGATAACATCAGTGCCGTCGCTGAGGTTATTACAAAATAAAACAAACTATTCTCTGTGTCAAACTGACGTCTCTATTTGAACGACGAAGCTCCGCCTGTGATCGTACTGCAATCAGTTTGTGTCCTTCGTGCCTGCTTGGTTCCTTTCTCCAGCTGTAGCTGTCCAGGAAGTGACAGAGATGGGGGTTCGGCTGTTGGGTCCAGAAATGTTGTAAATGCAAAACCCTCTGGTTCTTTATTTCTCAATTATTGGAACAACAGACTCATTTATATATGTTTTCAAAATCCTTCGAAATTTGAACTTCTTTCCATTTTACAAAAATAAATACCACGTGAGCCTGTAATGGCGAACAGCAGCGCGTTGACTAAATATCTTCTCGAATATTGTTAATCTCATCGCTGATGCACAATAAGCCTTTCTTGCTTTTCTACACAAACATGTAGGAACAACGAAGCAGACACACACCTTGCAAAATATTCAGAAAATGTGTTTCAACCTGTTAAATGTCTGCTTAGTAGGACACGGGATACATTCAAACATACTTGAAATATTCCTCATGGCACGAAACCGCAGAAAAGTGCAGTATCCAGCATAAAGCTGCACACACCATTACACAGTAAGTGAATCAGTAACAATACTTTTCCATTCCCCGATCGGGCCACAACTCCAGCCAGTGAATACAACTGGCACATGTTTATGAACCTCCGATTCTGTTTCTGCTGATCCGCACAAGCGTCCAGATTTAAATTTGAATGGATAGCTCATAGAAATTAACGTCAGAGGACTTCAGTGTAAATGCACCGTATTCTGTTTAGTCTTATAGATGACAATCTGTGTCCGGAAGTTGAGAATTGACAGAAAGCTGGACAAGAAGGATATTTCCTCCTCCTGCTGGTTTCACCTGTTACCTTCTACAGTTTGTGCCTATTCATTTGGTTGTGTTTCACTTTACTGCTCATCTGCGGAGACCTGGCCTCTTTATTAGTTTCCTTGGAGTGTTTTCTCTCAGTCAAGCAATATTTACAAATTAAGACAAAATGTGTTCGGAAAAAAAAAGTCTTATGTGATTGTACGCAAACATATAACTGAGCGTATTTAGTAATTCTGCAAGTGCCAACCTGTAAGGGGTTAACTTCATCTCATCTGGTCTGTGATTAATCGGACAAGTGATGTGCAATATTTTTTTCTTGTTGTTCTACACCACCTGCTTGAAACAACAAAAAATATACACATTTATTCCCAGCATACAGCACATTTTTCCCAAAGATTTAAGAAAACCTACCTTATATTTATATGTATAGAGGGTATGTTAACAATTATATTTACTATTCTATTCTTGGTATGAGACATCAGTGAAAAACACGTTGGTTGTGTAAAGGTGTTAGTGATAAAGACTATACATTCTTGGTGGTTCAGATTATCTGACCCAACTGAACACAAGCTATAACTGATTTCGTGAATGAGGATTTTTATCCGCGAGCCCACTGAACAATATCCGGGTTTCTTTTTATGCGGACAGACTAAGTAAAAGTGTGTAACAAGACTTGCAAATAAAGGACGCCGAATTTAATTTATACATACGAAAATAAAAATGTGCTCGTGTCTCGATATATAAACACGGCCCAATGTGATGACAGAGTAAATAAAGAGTGAATATCTCTCGTTAACAACCGGGTCAATCCTAATATCAGTACAACAATAATAACAAAAGCCGAGGTTCAATGACTTTACGTTCCACTGATGCTTGGGTACTCGTTGGTACATGGATAGATCATCCTTCTCCTTTGAACTGTAGAACCTGTAAACCGAGTCCATAACGATAAGTTGCATGGAAGTTCTACCCACATCACATAGCCGTCTCCTGCTGTGCAGCGTACTATAAATGACATTATTGATTGACGTTTGAGGTGTTGATTCTCCAGTTTGTAATTTGCTGCGTCATCAGCATTTTATTTGCTGCAAGGGAGCCGGCTTTGGCAAATAAATACATAATCTGTATGTTCTGATACTCACTGACCGTGTGGACAGTGATGACAGGGTATCGGCCCAAACTTTGTGATTGTGCGGAGGGGCACTTTTGTAAAGAACGATGTTATTATTTGTTATGTCCTTATGGTCAGACATCATCTTTTCGCTCTGTCCATCATGAGACTGCGAGCAATGAAGTTACCAGTATTTTCAGAAATGCTTCTGAATGAGCAGTGATATGTTCTGTGAGAGATGGTGGGACCGAATGTGCTGTGATAATAACATTGCAATATTGAGGGAACTGGACAAGTAGTGACATTATCTATGTAGCCGGTGTTATGTCAGATTAAGCACTGACCGGGTTGGTCAGTGATGTGCCGGTAGAGCTCTGACAGTTCTGTTCACTGCAGTAGTGGATCCCTTCGAAGCAGGGAAATAACCCAGTTGTCTTCTCACAGCTCAGGAAGGGAATCAAATTATCTGTCTCCTAAATGTATCCTTCTCAGCCTATCTGTCTAAATGTCCATTTATCGATCTAATATCGATTCATATCCGTCCACTGGCGATAAACTGAAATTCTTTTTCTTTAAAATAGGCACGGAGACTATTTTTATGGAATATACAGAATCACAACCAGAAAACAGATACCAGCAATGATTATGAAAATCGTGCAAAAAACTCTAGGACCCTTTATTTAAAAATATTATAAACATTAATTTGTTAGGCACTTCTGGTGGCGGGCTTTTCGTGCTCCACACAGTGGCAGCTTGTACACCTTTCGTCCCCTGGTGCCACCCAGAACTCACCCGTGGCTCCAAGTAACAGTCTGCATGCGACAGTGGCAACACCCTAGTTCACCGCATCGACAGGCGGGCTAAACCAGTTGAGTGTAGCCAGGAAACCTCAACCCCAGTAAAATAGGGAGTTGCCTACCCCGGCATGCGAAACCAGTTCCTGGAGTGGACGGATGAGATCAACTAACGGATACTAAAATTATGTTTTCTGTGCATCTAACGAGATAATTTATTGAAAGGCACAATTGTGCTTCAACGCAATCAATCAATGTTATTAACAACCTGCCTTCGATTTGCAAATGGTAAGGGAAGAAGAATGTTTTTTTTTACAAATTAGTAAAAGATCAAATGGCTAACAATTAATTAGAATATGTAACTGAAAAATCTTCAATGGAGAATACAGTATAATCTACCCTTCTCAACATGTCAGTGCAGAATTGACACTCAGCAATTTCTTTTAGTGGGTTACTGGTTCCTGGATTGATGTTAGCATTTCAGTTTGCCATCAGATGCATTCTTCCTCACTGAATTATATTTCAATTATGTACACCACCATGCTGACGAAGCAGGTTTGCCTGATAGATCTATCACTAAGCCAAACACGATTACTAGTCAAGGGATGCATCGCTGTAATGAATCTGCATCTCTTAACCAAAACATAGTGTAATTTTCATACCACAGTGCCCAAATTCCACCCTGAAGACTTTGTCTCATTCACGGATTCACAATGTAAAGCAGTCATTTCAAACAATGATACTTCAATGAAATGAGAAGTCAATACACTTTCTGTGCATGCGGGTGATACATGTCAGTTTTACATTCATTTCATTCGATTACAATGAAGTTAAACTAAAGGAAGGCAATGATGTGGAAAGTAAGATGCAACAGGCACCTTACTTTAGCCCTATTGTCCCGTGAAAATTTAATAGTAAGATATTGTTAATGATTCACTGGCACTGAACCGAAGGAAAAACATTTCCACTTTCACACATATTTGAATGAAATAAGCGCTCTACAAATGACCTTGTCAAAGAGCAAGGCAGTAATCATAGAAGAATAAATAATTACATATATGAAGAGTGTGCTGATCATTTGTACTGGGAAGTTTGTAACCTATAATTCAGCATAGCTTCCAGCGTTCAAAATCTAAAAAAGCAGAATAGTTCAAAAGATATTTTGTTTTGGATATTCTAAAACAAGACATGATTAGCAAATTACTGTGGTATTCACAACTTATTCGACCATAAATCCGAGCTGTAAATCTTAACGCTGGATATTGAGTAGGGATACAGCCAAGTTCGAGACTCCTCAGGACAGAGTTTCCTTTTCAAATCTGGACAGTTATTTCAAAATATCCGGAGGTGCAATGGCAATAAAATCTTTCATTCCTTTAGACAGCTCTACGGATACAAAGGTTCATTCCTTTCGTCATTGTGCTAAGTGTCTATACAGTGCAGTGATGCATTCCTATTTATCCTAAGATACTTGCACTGATAACACTACACCTTCTAGTACAGCAGGCTAGCTTGAAATACTCATATTTTTTTTTTGAAAAACCTTGCTTAGTTGAGACTACGCTGAGAGATTTGATTTATTTCTGATTCGTGAACTGGAAATCCACAAAGGTTTGGTTGTTTCTAATGTTTACTCTTGGGAAGTGTACAGGGAATGATGTGCCAAGCCACTAAACTCTAAGCTTGAATTCAAGGCCTCTGTAGACACCAGTTTATCCCAGATATGGGGGGGGCGTGGGGGTAGCGTGGATTTGCAGGTATTCCTTTTGTATGCAGAATGAGCAGAGAACATGGAGAGAAGTACAAGCTGTTTGATGAGAGAGGAAGCTGCGGGAGACAGTGAGGGAAGTCTCTCAGAAGAACTGCTTTCATACACAAACTATTCAGGAGCAATTCTCTGAAACTCAGTAAGAGAACAATCTGCCAGTCATTGGTGGTTCAGTAAAAACACTCACTCAAAACTGTCACCTTCTCCAGCCATAATTAGAAGCTCAAACCTGAAGAGACAATACACTGGCTGTCACCTTCCTAAGTGAGAGTCTCCAATGCCAGGGAAGCAAGAATGGAATCTGTGAATAGCTTTGTGCAAGCTTCGTCACTGTGCAGGGTGATCAGACCACAACTCTGCAGATGTCACATTAAAGCTCCAGATGCCAATCTGGCATCCACCAACCCTTTGCTTAATGGGTTCCGACTATGGCATATGAAAGGCTGGGAACCCCCGATCTCGGTGTACCTTAACCAAAAGGAATAAACACCCTCTTGGTGACCAGACAGTGCACGACCAATCAGAGAATTGACACAAATAAATGATGGTGCCTGGAGCTGTCGAGATGGCTGCATTCTATATAATGGTCTGCTGCAGTCTGCAGCTGAACCACCACAACTAACCAAAAAGCAGTTATGGGAGTGTAAGGGTTAATGCCTACAACATGGTCTGCAACACAGGAATTCCTGCACACAAAAATGCCACATGGCTACTAGAAAAAAATGTGAAAGAGCAAACAACTGTTGAGCTGCAACAAAGATTCTACTCCCCACACCACCCAGGAGGAGCACTGCAAATCACAGCAGAAGAAAAAGGGGGAAGATTTAAAGGGGAACATGAGGGGAAACCTTTTCACTCAGTATGTTCTGTGAATGTGGAAGAAGCCGCCAGCACAAGAGAGACATGAATCCTCAATCTGAACATGTAAGAGAAGGTTGGATGGGTACATGGATGGTACAGGTATGGAGGGCTATGGTTCTGGTGTAGGTCACACAGGCTTCCCTTTACAGGGGTTCAGCTTTTGTTAACCAGCTCCGTGTCAAGCAGCTAGACGCTAAAAAAAAGTGGTGGTGAGGGTAGGGGTTCAGAAGCAGAACGGGAACAAGAAGAAAGAGAAACAGAAGCAGCATACTTAGCCGGTTTGAATGCTCATCGATTTCCGTACCAGTTCATCTAACTGCAGCAGTAAAACACATCCTCATTCACTATTCTGCAAAAACGTATTTAGCTACAACATGAAATACATGCCAACACAAAATAAGTATTGCAATCCGGTTTTATCAATCCAATCTTGGCAAGTGGAATAAGAACATTTTTTCACCCTTAGTGTCTTTACCTAAGTGGATGGCGGCAGAATAGCTCCATTGGTCAGCTCGAGCGGACGGAGGCCAACAAAACAAGTTAGTCTCCTAAAATCTAACTTACTTATCCAATGAAAAGTAAGAAGGTAGAAATCAAAATTGTCATGACAGGAGGTGTCTTCAGTAAGTAATACAGACGCACTTAAGTGGAGACTGAATAGAGTTTGTGAGGAAGGAAATTTATCTGTCTGCTGATGGAGACACCTCCCTCTCCCTTATTAGGGAGAGAGAGGACCTGCGATATGTCGAAGACTGGGTGAAACCCGAAGTCTTTGGTTTAACTGCAAGTCTGTGTCTTTGCTATAGCTTTGCTCACACTTGACAGCTTGGTGGCGACTGCTTGGTGGTCGATGGGGAAGGCGGGATTATTGCTTGCAACTGCTTATGCATGGGAAGGGGGACTTTGGGGTTCTCATGTTTAACTCGTTCATTCTTTGGCGCACTTCTTTGTTTTGGTGGATGTTTACAAACATAAAGCTTTTCAGGATGTATATTGTAAACATTTCTCTGACATTTCATTGGACCTTTCAAACTTGGATGGAATTATTGAAGCAAGTTGGGAGGAGATTCATGCAGAGCAAAATCAGCGGTCGGGCTGGCTGGGCTGAATGTAAGGAACTTTAGTGAAGGAGACTGCAAATGGCTTTGGTGTGCAATTGTGGGTCTGGAAGGCTGTCTCTGAGCTGGACCCTCCTTTCAAGATAGGCATCATTTCTGATGAGAAGGGCTCCTGATTATCCTGTGAGGCTGGGGTATCCTTTCTCATAATGACAAGACAACTGGCAGAATGACAATGGTGGGATAATGAATGCAGTCTTTACTCCACAATGCCACTGCTGCTCCCTCCACATGACAGTCCAGCTACCCCAGCAGTGTGAACGAGATGAGAATGCTGTATTGTTACAACATCCTGTCATTGCTTTTGAACATTATTATTCCCACCATGCTGGCCAAATCCTGAGATTAGACAGTGATAATCTGAGCTTTCACATCAACTCACATACACTTGGTTAGAGTCTGCCACTACTGCATCAGGATTTGAGATATCAGCTGCAAGGCAGAGGGTTTTCAACCCAAAATGAAGTTACTCAGCACTTCTGTGAAGCAGTGGTTGGGCTCCAATCTCTTTGCAAGTTTAATGTGGATTCCTCCATGCTCTTCGACATTGCTCACATGTTTTCTGGAATCAAGAATTTCACCCTTTTAACCTTCTTATCCGCGAAAGTCCTTACTTATCTCCTCTTTTCTCGAACCTTTCTGTGATCTACTAAATTATTCGTAAATCCGCAGCCCAAGGTACAGGCTGCATGCCCAGAGACACTCCACATGCAAAGGTACACCGCTGAACCCATCTCTAAATAATGCACTCGATTTTATTACAGACTAAGTGAATCGGTGCCATCATTTAAATTCCTTTCCATCACCACTTTACTAGAGTGTGATTCTTGGCCAGCTGAAATGGACCCCACAGGAGTAGCAAAGTTTTGATGGACACGGGCGAATGTAAAACATATATTTTTCTGTTAAAAATTGGTAAAACAGTTATACATTCAGTAAAACAGGAGATTTTGTGGATTAAGTGAGAAGTAGAATTCGAGAAGGGTTCGGCATTCAGCCGAGGATTAACCATTGACCGAATAGATAATTCCCACTAACAAGAAGCAGCGCCTCTCTGTGAGGACATGTGATGCAATGTCTCAGCCATTCCAACTACTGCTCCCTATCTAATATACCGGATCGAATGAGAGGGAATGAATTATTCTGCTTTCTACAAGACTATTTGAATACTGTGTCTGTCATTGTTGAATTGTGTGCAACCTGTGAACAATAGATACAAGTCTTAATACATGTGCAACTGTGCTACTGAGTGTATGAATGCTAATTATGAACCTAGTTGACAGACGGTGATCAATGGGACGATGGTTAATGCGACAGTGATGCACAATGGATGTCTGATGCAAACACGTGGAAATCTGCAGATCCTGGAAATTCAAGTAACACACACAAAATTCAGGCCAGGCAGCATCTGTAGAAAGAAGCATAGTCGACGTTTCGGGACGAGATCCTTCGTCAGGACTATCTGAAAGAAGAGATAGTGGGAGATTTGATAGAGAGAGTGGGAAGAGAGATCCGAAATGATAGCAGAAGACAGGAGGGGGAGGGCATAAAGCTCAGAGCTGGAAAGCTGATTGGCAAAAGGGATACCAGGCTGTAGAAAGTGGAGGATCACGCGACGGGAGGCTGGGAAGAAAGAAAGGGGGTTGGAGCCCCGGAGGAAGATGGAGAGCAGACAAGGAGTATTGTTTGAGGGACAGAGAGTGAAAAGAGAGAGTGAAAGAAAAAATACGGAAAGGGGAAATAAATAAATGAATAAACAAACAAATAAATGAATAAATAAATAGATAAACAGATGAATGAATGACTGAATGAATAAGGGTTGGGGTAAGAAGGGGAGGAGGGGCATTAACGAAAGTTAGAGAAGTCATTGTTCAGGCCATAGATTGGAGGCTACCCTGACGGAATATAAGGTGTTGCTCCTCCAACCTGAATGTGGCATGATCTTGACAGTAGAGGATGCCATGGAAAGACATATCAGAAAGGGAATGGGAAGTGGAATTAAAATGCATGGCCACTGGGGGATACTGCTTCCTCTGGCAGACAGAGTATAGGTGTTCAGTGAAAAGGTCTCCCAGTCCGAGTCGGTTCTCACCAATATTTAGAATGCCGCACTGGGAGCACCCCACCACCAAGCACATATTTCCGCCCCTCCCCCAGTTTCTGCTTTGCGCAGAGATCCCTCCCTACAAGACTTCCTTGTCCATTCATACCACCGATCGCTTCCCACCGACCTCCCTCCCGGCACTTATCCTTGTAAGCGGAACAAGTGCTACACCTGCCCTTGTACTTCCTCCACCACCACCATTCATGGCCCCAGAGAGTCCTTCCAGGTGAGGCGACACTTCATCTGTGAGTCAACTGCTGTGACATACTGCGTCCGGTGCTCCCGGTGCGGCCACTTCATGTTCTCGTTCTGTTCATGTGCCTCGTCCTGTCCTTGTACCTCGCCCAGCCAAGGGCTACCTCGCGTAGCCCAGTGCTGGAGTTCCCCCGTCCTGTCCTGGATTCTCACGTCCAGTCCTATAGCCACGCCACGACCTGTAGACACGATTTGTCCTCGCCTAGATCCGTGTTCGGAGCCCGAGTCAAGTCTCAGGTTTCTGGTCCTTGTCCAGTCTCGGGCTCAGAGCCCTAGCCCAGGCTCCAAGTTCCTAGTTTTACGTCCGTGTCCCTTGTCTCTAGACCAAGTCCTAGCCCAGGCCCTGAATCCTAGTCTCGTCCAAGGCATGTGTCAATGTCCAGCGTCATTCACTCCTGTCTTCCCTTGCTTTCTTGACAAAGCTAGCCCTGTTCCTAGTCCCTTAGTATCTGTGTCTTGCATTTGGGTCCGCCACCAACGCCCCCCTTATGACAAGTGATTAAGTTTCGAAGCAACCAATTAGAACTAATAACTGAAAGGTAATAAGGTGTGTATCCATTAGAAACACAAGTTTATTTAAAGGGCAGAATACAATTTTTGATACTGAGTGATATTATAAAAATGAACATTACCCCTTGAATGTGCCCATGTTGAATTTTATAATTCAGTCAAATGGCATTAATTGTGCCATTGGTTAATTGGGGAAATCTCTTATTTAGGACAATACTTAATGATAAATAAATAAATTGCAAAAACATTGGATTCCTTTGTTTATTTGGAAAACTATGCCACTTAATTGATGCAGGAATCTGTTGCCAAATCGGTTCTAACTAGCGTCAGTCACCTGCAAGTTATGTGGCCATTATACGCTACGCTGTAATTAAAACAACCGTTTTAAATAGCATCACGAGTGTGTTCGTATTCAAAGAGGAGTGATTTTGTCATTGATCGTAGGCAAATGATAAACAGTAAGACAATTCGGAACTGCTTTCCTCACTGCGGTTTCAAGCATTCAGGCTTGCGGATGCCAGAGACGTCTAAGGTGAAATGAAACAATTTCAAAGCTTCATCTAGTTAGGTACTATGATTAATTTAAAGGTATCAGCAATCATCTTGAATGTTACAATTAAAATGAGGATTTGGAGGTTCCAATCATCGATAGCACTGCTTGAAAGCTGTCCACTATCTGCACTTGGTTTCTCTGATAATTTTATTTATTTACAGTCAACCAAAAGAACACGTCAGTGTACACTTAATGAATTCCAGCATAATAATTAGGAACTAATACAGTTTTATATACTGCAGTGATTTTGGTTGTGTTCTAATTTATTCTGTATTTCCTTTAAACACATAGTTCGTTACTTATTTATATGTAAGTTTGTCTTTTTTTTTATACTTTGTTAACTATTTCCAGGAAACTTCGGCTCACGGGGGCAACCATTTAATCGGGCCAAAATGTACAATTCCTCGTGTTCCTCAATTAACTGGAACGCACTATATTTGAAATCTAGGAAGATTAATTTACGATTTCACACAGAAACATTATAATAATCAGCACATTCGTCATTTAAGCAGAAATAAGAAATTAATTAGACAGAACTCAAGTGTGCTTTCACCATATTACAGATAATGTCTATTTGAGCCATAACTTAGCGTGTTGAACATTTTACTTATATACATTTATGATAAACATTGTGAAAGTCATCTATACCATGTATAAAATGTTCATGGAGAGGAGCTGGTTGTTGATTTTATCTTGGTGCACCAATGTTTTTATATTGACAGAAGAGAAGATGTTTGAAGGTTTTCTTGAAGGTAGCATTGCATAGCGCATAGCAGGCTGGGTTGAGAGTACTGTTGATGTAACAGAGCCAGTATCCCATACTCCAGACTGTGTTAGGGACGCAGACTGAACATAAAGTGTTAATGAGTACCATGACACTGTATGGCGTCCAGGTGATGATACATGCCAGCAGAATAGCCAAGATGGTCCTGGTCACCTTATTCTCACGGGTTACAGCTCCCTTCTTTTTCTTAGCAGGGGTCTTTGTCATTTTAATGATCTTGTGGGCTGCGGCGAGCTCCCTGTCTTTACCATTGTTGGTGCTGTTGTCTGACACCATTTCAAGTGTGGTAGCACAGTAGTCACTCTTCTTAAATTTCGTGATAACCTTTATGCTGGAGAGCTTGGAGCTGCCGTTGCTAAAATGCCTTTGTGCACTGGAGACCTTTGTGCTCTCATCAATCGTTCCTTCCTCCTTCTGGATGGAAGGGACGACACTGAGGGAAGTCGAGGGATTTGAGACCCCCTTTTCCTCTCCTTGGCCACAGTGATCCGTCATTACTTCACCAGCTGCCTTGCCATTTTTTACTCTGGCATTCTGCAACCCATCAGGTGCACTTGAACGGTTGCTGTTATTCGGTTTCATTATTTTGCCTCGCTCTGGACTGGGAGAAATGGTGCCTTTGTTGGACTCTGGCTGTTTCTTATCCTTCTTGATCCGACTCTTGCTAGCACGGGATATGTGTACATACAAAATAGTCATGGTAATAACCGGTAGATAGAAGGCTGCTATTCCAGTGCCAAAAGTGACAACTGGATTTGAGAAGAACTGTATATGACACTCACCTTCTTTAACTGTCCGCCCACCTACAATGAACTGCCAGAAGAGAATGGTAGGAGCCCACAGGATAAATGACAGCACCCAAGCAGCTACAATCATCATCCGTGCCAGCTTGGTGGTTCTCTTCACAGGGTAGCTCAGAGGCTTTGTCACACAGAAGTATCGGTCAAAGCTGATGATAAGCAGGTTCATGATAGATGCATAACCAGCAACGTAATCTAGAGCCAGCCATAAATCACACACCACTGGGCCCATGGGCCAGTAGCCAATGACGATATACATGGTGTAAAGGTTCATAGAGAACACACCAATGATCAAATCAGCACAGGCTAAGCTGAAAATAAAATTGTTGTTAATTGTTTGTAACTGTCTGTTTACTTTGATAGAAAGCATAACCAGAATGTTTCCGATAATGGTCACCAGACTCAAAGATAATGCTACAATCAGAATGAAGATTATTTCAACTGTTTTGTAAGTGCTCCCTCTTTGAATGTCTGTTCGGTTGCTGAGAGATGAATTTGTCTGCGTTGAATTAGCCATCCTTTCCCTCTGAGTTAGCACTGAAGTGACCTAAACGTAGAAAATAAGAGACAAATGAGAAATATTAGCAAACAAGCAATAAAGGATTTCTAATTGAAGTCTCACCAGCAAGAACACAGAAGACCATATGTTGTAAAACAAAAACTTAAAGATTATTGCTTAGTAAAGATGTTGATGCCCGACATTGCAAACATGTTTTCATTAGATTGGTCCAACTTTATGCACTTAAAATGATGGGAAAACTCTGATCCCTTGGTTCCCTTAAGTGCACGTGCTTTAAAATCAAAAATTATATGAACACGAGAAATCCCAGAAATGACGCAAGAAAAACAAATGCACAGGATCTGTGCAGGAGGAACAACCATCCAATCCAATAAACTTGCAGTCAGAAGTAGAAATTAAGAAATTTACCGGAATGAGAGAAGAATCTGGGATTGAGTTACGTCAGATCAAACTCATGTGTTTCAAAACAGAATGCTAAGGAACCATGTTAATGGTGGCTTAACACCGTTGATTTTCGCTAGTTATGAAACCCATGAGAAGACTAAACAATGATGGTCTAATTTTCTTGAAACTAATAGCTTTGTTTAAAGCTATTATTTTATAGGACATGTACAAAAAGGATAGTTGACACCTGAAGCCAAGGGGCTCCAATATCCTTGTGGGAAGGTTTGATGGAGTTGTGGAGGATGGTTTAAACTAATTAGGCAGGGAGGATGTCACCTGGAATGATAGGTCTGAAGACGGGGCAGTTGGTATACAAGTAGATGCATTGTGTGGTGAGACTGTGAGGAAGGACAGGCAGATGATGGAACAAAGTTGTAGTCACTGGAATGAGTTCAAGTCTAATATGCTGAGAAAATCGAAGAGCGTAAGGAATACATGCCTGCAGGTGTCATATTTGAAAGCACATTGTACAGTATATGGAATAAGGTAGAGATTAGAGATTGCAGTTATGACATTGTGGGCATTACTGAATCGTGGCTGAAAGAGAATCATAGTTGGGAGATTATCGTCAAAAGATAGATTGTATAGAAAGTACAGACAGGTAAGTAGAGGTGGTGCAGTGGCTTATTTAGTAAAAAAGTTAAATCAAATCCTTAGAAATAGGAAGCATTGGATTGGAAGATGGAGTATCCTTGTGGGTAGAGTTAAGAAACTGCAAGGGTAAAAAAGACCCTGATGTGAGTTATATCCAGGCCTTCGAACAGTGGCCTAGAGGTGAGGTACAAATTACAACAGGAGACAGAAGAGGCATGTAAAAATGGAAATGTTACAGTAGTCATGGGGTATTTCAATATGTAGGTAGATTGAGAAATTCAGGTTGGTGCCGAACTCCAAGAGATGGAGTTTGTAGAAAGCGTACAAGTTGGGTTTCTAGAACCGCTTGTGGGAGAGGCCACCAGGCGAAAGACAATTTTGGATTGAGTGCTGTGTTATGACCCAGATTGCATTAGGGAATTTAAGGTAAAGGAATCCTTAGGAGATAGGTATCATAATATGATAAATTCACTCTGCAGTTTGGGATTGGAGAAAATACAATCAGATATATTAGTATTTCAGTGGAAAAAAAGGAATACTGTAACAGAAGCATAAGAGTGGAGCTGGCAAAATTTAATTGGACGGGGACGGTACCAGGGATTACAGCAGAACAGCAATGGTTGGTGTATCTGAGAGCAATTCAGAAGGCGCAGTATAGATACATCCCGAAGTATTCTAAAGGTAACAGTGGTTAACAACGGAAGTCAAATACAGCATAGAGGGAAAAGAAAGAACACATAATACAGTAAAAATTGGGGGAAGTTGGAGGATTGGGAAGCTTTTAGAAACTAACAATAGGCAACTAAAAGTCATAAAGAGAGAAAGATGAAATATGAACATAAGCTAGCCAATAATATGATGATACCAAAACTATTTTTACAGAAATATAAAAAAGTGAAGGAGAGACGAGAGCGGAAATCGGACTACTGGGAAATGATTCTGGAGAGGTAGTAATGGGGGAAAAGAAATGGCATACAAACTTAATACGTATTTTCTGTCTGTCCTCACAGTGTAGGACACTAGGAGTATGCCAAAAATCAAAAATTATTGGGGGCAGAATTGAGTGTTGTTGCTATTACTAAGGAGAAGGAGTTTTGAAGGTTGAAAGTTTGAATGCTAGATAAGTCACCTGGACCGGATGGACTACACTCTCGTGTTCTGAAAGAGGTAGCAGCGGTGGTTATGGAGGCATTAGTTATGATCTTACCAGAATCATTAGGTTCTAGAATGGCTCTGGAATATTGGAAAAATGCAAATATCATTCCACACTTTAAGGGAGGGAGGCAAAATAAAGAGAATTATTAGCCAATCATCCTGACTTCAGTAATTGGAGGTGCTGGAGTCATTATTAAGGATGAGGTTTTGATGTAGTTGGAGGCACATGATAAAGCCGGCAAAGTCAGAGTTGTTTCCTTCAGGGGAAATCATGCCTAACAAATCTGTTGGAATTCTTTGAGGAACGGAAAAGCAGGATAGACAGCAGCAAATCTGTGGATGTTGATTACTAGGAGTTTCAGAAGGGCTTTGACAGGGTGCCGCACATGAGTCTGCTTAGCAAACTAAGAGCCCATGGCATTAGAGGAAAGATACTAGCATAGACAGAAGGTTGGCTAACTGGCAGAAGAGAAGGAGTGACAATAAGGGGTAATTTCTGGTTTGCTGCAGTCAATTGGTAGTGTTCCACAGGGGTCTTTGTCGGAGCCGATTCTTTTCACGTTATAGGTCAATGATATGGATGACAGAATTGATGGCTTTATGCCAAGTTTCAGTATTACACAAAAAGATTTGGAGGGACAGGTAGCGTTCAGGAAACAAAGTATCTGCTGAAGGTTTCGACAGACTGGGAAAATGGGCAGATGGAATGCAGTGTAGGATAGTTCATATATATTCATGCGCTTTGGTAGAAGGAGTAAAGGCATAAACTATTTTCTAAATGTACAGAAAATTTAACAATCAGATGTGCAAAGGAACTTGGGAATCCCTGTTCAGGATTACCTAATGGTTGACTTGAGGGCTGATTCTGTGGTCGCTTTCATTTCCAGAGGACTAGAATATAAGAGCAAGGATGTAATCCTGGGGCGTTATAACCATTGGTCAGACCACACTTGGAGCACTGTGAGCAGATTTGGGTCCCTTATCTAAGAAAAGATGTGCCGGCATTGGAGAGGGTCTATAGAGATCCATATAGAGAATTCAATGAGGAGAATTTGATGGCTCTTGGCCTGTACTCACTTGAGTTTAGAAAAATGAATGGGAATCTCATTGAAACCTATCGAATATTGAACAGCCTTAATAGAGACGATTTGGAGACGATGTTTCTTATACTGAGGGAGACTAATTTTTAATTAGTTTCCGGTATGCCCATTTATGTGCAGCTTGAAACATTTCTTCTCAATTTTCGTTTGACCTCTGACAGATCTAAGATGTGAATACAATTATTTTACATCAGCAAAATCACAAAATGCTGAATGAACTCAGCAGAGATTTGCCAGAACATTGTATGTGTTGCTTTGGATTTCCAGCAACTGTAGATGTTTTCGTGTTTTTCTACATCAGCAACGTGTTCATTTGTCCGTTGCTAACACGACGTTTATCTGTCTATTATACCTCTGTTCGTATCTGTGTTTCGGTTGTGTGTGTGTGTGTGTGTGTGTGTGTGTGTGTGTGTGTGTGTGTGTGTGTGTGTGTGTGTGTGTGTGTGTGTGTGTGTGTGTGTGTGTGTGTGTGTGTGTGTGTGTGTGTGTGTGTGTGTGTATGTGTGCATGTTTGTGTTTCGCCAGGAAGGTGTTGAAGCACTGAAGGGCAGTTCAAAATGGGAAACCGCAGGGGCAGAAGTTCGGTGTCGGTGCACTTCATTTACAGATGTACAATTAGTCAACAAATCCCTGAAATCTGTAAATGTGACTGCACGGTAATGAGGTCAGTCTTTGTCATTAGAGCTCCCGCATTATTTCCTCCAGATCAATCACTGGTTAGATAACGCCCAAGAATTGTTGGTGTAGTTATCTTCGATTGGCCAAATTCTTACATCAGAAAGGATGGTTTTAAATTAAATTGTTTGTTCAGTTAACTGTAACTAAGAAAGTTAGTCAGCGGTGCAACCATTCTCAGGAGACCGATACTTTGTATAAACCAGCGCCGTTTTGACGAAATCAGCTCAAAGTGTCTGGCCGAGCTGTGGATTCGGGAGTAACAGAATGCATACATTCTCTAAGAAATGGATTATTCTCTCATCTGGCAGATAGAGGAAGTCTACTGTCCTTTTATTTCAGCCTTTGGAATTCCCGGTAGGCCACAGTGTCACCTGCCGTTGGTGGGAATTGAAGTTTAATTATAATATTGTGATCGCTTCTGTCGCTGGTTTCCACTGTCACCTATCCAGTCCCGGTGTTCTGCAGTTCAGGAATGGAATGGAAATACCGGGAATGTGTATTCTGGCATCCGGATCGAAAACAAACTGCTGCAGGAATTTAGCGAATTGGCAAACGTCTGTGGAATTGAACGGTTTGGACAGCGTTCTTCCTGCTGTTTGTGTTCAATAATTTGATGTTCCGGTTTATGTGCTTTGGTCTTGTAGCAGCTGCCCTACATTTGGGAATACTGGGTTTGCACAGCCCGCTAATACTAAACGAATTGATTGTCTGCAGTTGTACTTGAACGGTTGTCTGAGTTAGGTGTAACAATAAAATGATCTTTTGGTAGTAACAATTTAGCAAATGTGAGGAGTTCTTTTTTCTCAACTTTCTGTTCCCTCTCTCTCATGCAGCGAACTTGGTGGCGATTGTGATCCTGCTCCGGGGAAAGTGCGGTCTCTCCAAATGTGTCTCTCGGTACCTGGTGGGAATGGCAGCGGCCGATCTCCTGGTCGTTACCTCCGATCCGCTGCTGGGGTTAACTGCATCGTTTTATTTTCCCCGATCATTCCTTTTCATCACTCCTGTGTGCAGTCTCGGTGGATGGCTGGTATTTGCGAGCACCGCGACCTCTGTCTGGCTGACTGTCGCTTTCACCGTCGATCGATTTGTGGCTATTTGCATTGAGAAGCTGAAAACAAAATATTGCACCGAGAGAACGGCGACTGTGGTTATCGGGACAGTGAGTGTGCTGACCTGTTTGGAGAGTGTCCCTTGGGGCTTTATATACGAGCCTGTGGTACCAGTCGATAGTGTTCCCTGGTATTGTGCTCTTACATCGAGTTTCGGAAACTCTCCGGCATGGACCGTATTTGAATTGTTTCACCGCATTTTAACCCCTTGTGCCCCATTCTTTCTGATTTTGCTGCTCAATATTCTGACTGTCAGGCGGATTCTAGCGGCCAGTCGAGCCCGTAAGGGGCTCCGGGGACAAAAGAGTGGAGAGACTGACATGGACCGGGAGATGGCGAACCGTCGCAAATCCATCATTTTGCTTTTCAGCATATCCGGTAGTTTCATATTGTTGTGGGTAACACAAGTGGTATTTTATATCTATCAACGAATTTCAATGAGTTGTGTTTATTCAGTTCCGGACCCCTGTTACATCGCAGAAGATATTTCAGCGATGCTGCAGGTTCTCAGTTCCAGCACCAACACTTGTATTTACGGACTGACTCAGAGCAAATTCAGAGAGGAACTGAAGAATGCGGTGAAATACCCATTGAATCGGATTTTTATGAAGAGAGGTAGAAAACAAACAATGTGATGAACAGAGAGACAAAATAAACATGAGAAAATCTCTTAGATCCTCGAAGTCCAAAAACAACACATACAAACTCAGAATCCCAATGAATAGTGTCGGCCCCTGTTTGTTCTTATCCATAGAATTTTCCTTTGCATAAATTATCCCTCTCTTATTAAATTGAAAGTTCAGGCGAGCCTGTTATCCCTGCTTCTCGATTTTGACAACACTGCCTGATCCCTGAGTATAATTTCGTCTGTGTGAAACACTCCTGCCCCTATCCTAACCCGTCATTACGTACACGCTCTTTTTCTCCTCCTTCTCTACCTATAGGTTCTCATTCCCTCTGCCACCTTCAACTGTCTTCCAGCTGGAGAACTTTAACTGAGCTTTAGAACACAAAACCCCGTACGGTAAGAATGCAGATACTACTACAGCCGCTGCCAGAGCGGGAGGGTGCACGGCTTCACAACATCCAGCACGATACCGTAAAGGCACATACCTTTATAACTGCTGTCAGCAATTGAGCGGTGATGAACCGCCGGGAGGGAGCGCAACAGAGAACCGAAGTGATGGACAGCAGGCGAGTGAGAGCAAGAGAAAGACTGATAGAGCGAATTATATCAGGAAGTTGGTATGGCGATATTCTCAGACGTGTGGACAACAAGGAGGAGGAGACTTTAGGTCAAAGAGCAGTAAGGTGGTTTAAACCTTTGGGGATTTAGTCAATGAGGCGACCGACACACATTCAGGCAAACATGCAGTAACAAATTGTCATCATGGTCAGCACACACATAGTGAGCTGGGGGATAGGGCCAATCTCTAAAACAATCTCTCTCTCCCCCTATTCCTACAGTCAATCTTCCGGGACCCCAACCACGGTCTCTCGCTCCCAAAGGTCTCTACCCCTTACACCCTCCCCTCTGGATCGCACTTCACACAGACTCTCTTCGCTCCTACTCTCTCTTTTTCTCAGTTTTACTCCATTATCTCTCCCCCTGGTCTCCCTGTCTGCTCAACATCTCTCTCCCTTTCCCTCTCGCTCTCTCAAATCGGTTTTGCTCTCCCCAGTCTCTCTCACTCTCGCCCGTGTCTCTCGCTGTCCTCAGTGTCTCTTCCCCCATTTCCACTCACCACAATCTCGCTCTCCCCGTCTCTCTCTCCCCTGTCTCTTCTCTTCCAGTTTCGTTCCCCGTCTTCCTCACGTCTCTCTCCCGGATCCTCATTCCCCCAGCCACTCTCTACAGCATCGCTCTCTCTCCGTCCCTCTCAGCCCATTATCCCACTCTATTCCATTCTCTCCCCTTCGATCTCTCAATGTCTGCCATTCATGCTCCCCTAGTCTCTCTCCCTCCTATTTTCCTCGATTTTTCTACCCGTCTCTCACTCCCCTATCTCGTTCTTCCAGGTTCATTCCCCGTCTTCCTCACGTCTCTCTCCCCGATTCTCATTCTCCCTGCCGCGCTCTCCAGCATCGCTATCTCCCCGTCCCTCTCAGCCCATTGTCCTACTCTTCTTCTATTCTCTCCGCCTCGACCTTTCACCGTCTTCCCTTCATGCTCCCCTAGTGTCTCTCCCTCCTACTCTTCTCGTCTTTCTTTCCCGTCTCTCTCTCCCCCAGCCTCTCGCCGTCAGACTTTTATCCTCACCAAAGTCTTCACGGGTACTGCTGAGCATTAAAAATATTGCCGGGGATTCTTCATTGTTACCTTTTCGTAAATACTCTTGCTGTACCAGGATTTAGAAATGGTGAGGACAGGAAATTCATTTCCAGGTGCAGCCTCTAAATTGATTTCCAGTTCCATTTCTCACCCTTCCTAAATGAACTGCACTGAGCTCAGAGGTTTTATCACAACGATGTTTCTATGAGGTCTACATGATTCCTATGGAGTTATATATGTGTTTTTAATTTTCCGATGTCCCAATCAAATCGGGAGCGAGACAGGAGGCAATTCAGAGGCCTGTGAGTGCGATTACGAACGAAACGTTCGAGGGCTTTCAGCTTTTGTTCAACTGCACATTTGAATTGGGACTCAGAGAGCAGGCTACTCCCGGGACCGTGAGGGTGATTAACATTAAAGCTGCTCTCACTTTCTTGAGGTGTTTTTCTGCTGCACTGATCTCTCTCCCGGCACTTATCATTGTAAGCAAAACAAGTGCTAACGCTAGCCCTACCAATTAGGGTCCCAAACTGTCCTTTCAGATCAGGCGACACTCTGTACGGTGCTCCCGGTGTGGGCTCCTGTAAAACCGCGACACCAGTTCGCCGAGCACCTACGATCTGTCCGCCGGAACCAGCGGGATCACCCAAATGAATTCTACTTCTCATTCCTAGTCCGATCTGTCTATCCATAGTCTCCTCAACAGCCGGGATGAGGTCACACTTAGGCTGGAGGAACAACACCTTATATTCTGGTTTTGTAGCCTCCGAGCTGAGTGTCGATTTTTCAAACTCCCACTTCACCATTTCCCATGCCCTTGCCCCTCTCTTATGTTATCTCCTTGACCGCCCATCCCCTCCCTCTGGTGCTCCTCGTTCACCCACTTTTTTTTCTTTTTTCCATGGTCTTCTGTCCCTTTCACCAATCAAATCCCAGCTCTTTGCTTCATCCGGGTTTCACCTATCCGGGTGTCTCTCTTTTCCTTCTCCGCACCAATCAATTCTACTTCTCAACTTTTCTTCTGCAGTCCTGCCGAAGGGGTTTGGCCCGGAATTTTATCTTCCATAGATGCTGCCTGATCTGCTGAATTTCTCCAGCATTTTGTGTGTGTGTGTTGCTCGGATTTCCAGCATCTGCAGATGTTCTCTAGCTAGAATGGAAAGGCTTCATCGAGAACAAGCTTTGTCGAGCAAGTATCTGATCAGTTTATTCTTCATTCTTCCTCTGTTAGTGCGGATGGTCCCGGTGCAGATGTGTTTCCTTTTTATGAGATGTTGATATTCCGTGATATTCTCCAGGATAATGACATCTTCAGCAGGTGCACCGAGCGGCATTTCTTCATGGAAATCAATAAGGAACTGGAATTGCAGCTCGATGATCGTCGGGTCAAAAGGGACACTGAGGAGGTGAAAGATAAGGGCTGCAAGGAGATGATCACCACAAAGATTTAGGAGACATACACCTGAGTGAGTCAGGAGCTGGTAGGAAATGAGCAGCCAGTGTAGATTACAACCGTGATCCACCTCAATAATCAGTATACCACTTTGGAAACTGTGGGGAGGGACGAGCTACCAGTGTAGCGACAGCGATCGGGTCTCTTTCTCTGAATCTGTCACGATTGCTCAGACGGGATGGGGATGGGGGTGGGAGAGAAGGGGGCTGCAGTTGTGACCGGGAATTTCATAGTGAGAGAAGTAGACATGAGATTCTGTGGATACATTCGAGCCACTGAAATAGTCAGCTCGCTTCGAGGTATCAGGGTTACAGGTGAATATGAGAGGGGTACGTGAAACTGACTGATCGGTCGGAGGATTGGGCAGTAGGTAAGCAAGCAGAGGAAGTATTTAATGAGACGGTCAGGAAGGACAGACAGGTGACAGGACAAAACCACAGGAGTGGAATAAGTTGCGATGTAACTGGTGGACAAGATCGAAAAGGGTGATTAATACAGGAGTGAATGTGTTATATTGGAATGTAAGCAATATACGAAATTCTCTCCCTCTCTCTGTCCAAGACTGTCGTATATTTCCTGTTTCCCACTTCATGAGCCTTCGTTTTACTAGTTTCTCGGGAGTTATGTATTACCCTATCAGACTCTGTACCATCTTATCTCTTGGAAACGTACTTGATACAACACTTAGAAACAGGACAACATGTCTATAGATCATCTATAGATGTTCTTCATCTAATAACAGATACAATATTTTACCACTCTTTGCAGTCCCCTTTCCAGCTTTCATGCACACATAACCCATTTATCCTGCACCATCATCTGTGTTTAATGAACACTCCATTACCCGAGCAGGCATATAAACCCTTACCTACCTTCTCCGTGTTACCTATTTACACGCAGCCTGTCACATATCCAAACTAAAATCCTCTACTTTACTCACAAATAAACCTTAAAATCCTGCCAGAAGACCTGTCCGGGACCTATCATACAGGTATGGTAGCAAAGGGGCGCGGCGTCGCCTTTGCTTCCTCATGGGTCTGCGGAGATTTGGCATGTCATCAGAAATATTGGCAAACTACTGAGGGCTCTGGAGCGTGCTGTTTGGCTGCATTGCGGTATGGTGTGGGAACAGCAATGCCATTGAGCGGAAAATCCGACGCAGGGGGGATGATTCGGTCGAGTTTATCTCCACTGAATCCCTCGCAACCTTTGACCACACCTCAATAAAACGTTGCCGTGGGATAGCAGCGTCTATCATTGGGGATTCTCACCACCCAGGCCGCGCTCTTTCCTCGCTGCTGCCATCAGGTGGATGGTACAAAAGCCTCTGGACTAGCACCACCAGGCTCAAGAACACCAGATACCCGTTAACCATCAGGTTCTTGAACAAAATGGGATAACGACACACATTTAAATACACCCTTTTTATTTCATGCTCGGTGTTTATTGAGATTTATTTATTTCTGCATTTGCACAGTTTGTTGTCCATTGATCTTTTTACTGTTAATGTTCCATAGGTCAGCCAAGTGTGCCCATAGGAAAAAAAATAATATCATGGTTGTATGTGGTAACATGTATGTACTGTGATTAAAGATTTTTCTGTGAATAATTGAACTTTGAAGAATCCATATTCCTCATCTCACAATTGCACCTTATCTCACACACGTACCTTCAATCACATTCCGTATCTCTCCCGTTTGCATAGTCATCAAATACTGTCACTCTCTGACCGCGCATATATAGAATCGCGCAGAGCTCCTTCTGTGTAAATTCGCACCTTAATTATCTTCAGATTTGCACTTACATAAACACATAAAATACTTGAATAATTGGCAGCATGACCGACAAAGTGGGAAACGACAAACGGACACGAGCGCACACGTTTATATGTATAGACAGACAGAAATGCACTAATTTTTCTTCGAGCCATCCGCCACTAAATCAACTGTTTCACTGTTTAAATTCTGATGGCTTCGCACAACACTCCACACACTGACAGTCAAAATTCTCCACCACTGTTCCTGCTACTGACCAACCTCACCCCTTCCCTTGCCCTGCTTTTGCCTGTTTCACTTAACCACGACTTGTATTCCACGACCGCAGCGTATTCCAATCTCGATGGTACGCAGCTCCCAACGACAGACACGACAACTGAACTTCTGGAATAACGGGGAAAACTGCAGTGCGGGATTAGTCTGCTAGATTTCAAGGTCCAGGATAATGAGCTGAAATCCGGGGGTGCATTTGCGTTTCTGAATGCCATTCGATTTTAAAGCTTCTAAAGCTGATATTTTGAATTGACACTGCACTACGCATGAACTTGATAAATTTGCATCACATTGACAGTAATATTGCGAGAAATCTGTGCTTTACTCATCAAAAGCAACGCACATAAAATGCTGATGGAACTCAGCAGGCCAGTCAGCATCTATGGGAATGAATCAAGAGACGATGTTTCGCTTCGAGAACCTACTTCATCTATATCGCTGATACATTTCCCATCAGAAAGGTGTGTGATCGTCGGATTAACGCGAGGGCAGGATGACGGATGGTGAACGCAAATTGGCAGTGGGGCACGTTGTACAAATTATTTGTTACAGCGACAGCTGAGGTTGCTCGACTACTGAAGATCAGCTCAATAATCGAGGAACATTGATCCGTAAATAAATCCCGAACAGCGACGGCCAACTGCAAATCCCTGCACGGTCTATCACAGAGAGACAGAGTGTGAAAAGAATCAGAGTTTACATGAAGGCCAGACAATTTATGGGGAGTAATTTATTAGTTACTGGTGATACACACAACATGTTGGAGGAAGTCAGCAGGCCAGTCAACAGCTGTGGAAGAAAATAGTCGACGTTCCGTGCCGCCGACGTTCATCAGGACTTGCGGCGGGGGAAAAAAAAGATGCGAATTTAGAGCAAGAAATTGGAGTGAGGAGAGGAAGAAGAGCAAGGTGGCAGTTAATCGGTTGATTTTCTTTATTCTGCAGATTTTCTGTTATTGGTTGCTGGCTTAATAGATAACTTGGGATATTTAACACTAAAGAAAATGGCTTCAGTGTTACCCCAGACATACATTAACTCAAGATTCATAATGAGTGAGGATTTTTAGAACAGACGTTTCATTTAGGCTTGTGGGTTCGAGCTCCACTTTTAAACTGTTTCTCTTCCTTAATACCTGCATCCAGGCTAGGAATGTTGCAGAACGTGGTGGGGGGTATGACGTAATCCCGGAAGCATTATATAGTTTATCGCCCCAGCTATTAGAAGCTGACCAAGAATTCCATCTGCTCGTCACATTTGTCCGACTATGGTGCGTATTCCTCTTAAACGTTCCTGTCCATGTACCTGTTCATGGACAGATGGAGAGAGAGGCAGAGATGTGATCTGGGGATGTGGGGATTGGACAGCTGGATAATGGACTTCGCAAAGGAAAGAGCGAATTCCACTGTTCCCCCCATAAAAATAAAGCAGTCACTTTCCATGGACACTCTCGTATCGGCCGTCATCCAAGCACTCGTTGCACCATTTCCCCCTCCACTTGTTTCCCTTCAATCCATGGTCCACCATGTACTCCAATCAGATTACATCTACTTCAGGCCTTTGACATGTCTACCTATCAGGTCGTAGGTTCGTCCATCATTCCTACTCACCAGCCCCCTTCTCACTCGCCTAATCACCAATATTACTTGAATCGGCATCTTATTGGGGGATTTTAACCAGGCCAGTTTGAAAAGGTCACCTAAAAGTTGTCATCAACAATCACGTGTAGTACCAGTGTGAACAACACACTGAACCGCAGTTACAGTAAGATGAAGAGAGCTTTCCGTGCTATTTTACGCCCACACCAGGAAGGTTCAATCACCCGACTGTATCGCTACTTCCTGAGTGTAGGCAGAGTGCTTCCTTACTGATTACCGTCCGTAGCAGTCACATCTACGGTGATAAAATGCTTTGAGGAGGTAAGGTTCGTCATGGCCAGAATTAAATCGTGCCTCAGCAAGGAACTGGACCATTGCAATTTGACTATAACCACAATAGGTCTAAGGCAGAAGGTCTTCACGCGGTTTTGATCACTTGGACAATAGAATCACCTATGTCTCGATGCCTTCGTTGATTAGCTCATCGTTGAACGCCATCATTATTCCAGTAGTCCCGATTGATATATTTCGGTACCTGGACCCTGTACCTTCCTCTGCAATCCGTTCGTCGATTTCCTGACCAGTAATATACAAGCCCCATTTCCAGAAAAGTTGGGATATTTTCCAAAATGCAATAAAAACAAAACTCTGTGATATATTAATTGATGTGAACCTTTATTTAACTGACAAAAACACAAAGAAAAGATTTTCAATAGTTTTACTGACCAACGTAAATGTATTTTGTAAATATACACAAATTTAGAATTAGATGGCTGCAACACACTCAACAAAAGTTGGGACAGAGTTAAAATAAGATTGAAACGTGCACAGAATATTCAAGTAACACTGGTTTGGAAGACTCCACATTAAGCAGATTAATTGGAAACAGGTGAGGTATCATGACTGGGTATAAGAGTAGCGTCCATCGAAGGCTCAGTCTTTGCAAGCAAGGATGGGTTGTGGCTCACCCCTTTGTTCCAGGATTCATGACAGAATTGTTAGTCAGTTCAAAAGGAACATTTCCCAACGCAAGATTGCAGAGAATTTAGGTCTTTCAACATCTACAATACATAATATTATGAAAAGATTCAGAGAATTCAGAGACATCTCAGTGCGTTAAGGGCAAGGTCGGAAACCAGTGCTGAATATGCGTGATCTTCGGGCCCTCAGGTGGCACTGACTAAGAAACCGTCATGCTACTGTGACAGTTATAGCCGCCTGTGCTCGGGAGTACTTTGAAAAACCATTGTCACTTAACACAGTCCGTCGCTGCATCCAGAAATGCAAATTGAAACTGTATTACGCAAGGAGGAAGCCATACATAAACTCTATGCAGAAACGCCGGCGAGTTCTCTGGGCCCGAGTTCATCTCAGATGGACCGAAAGACTTTGGAACTATTTGCTGTGGTCAGATGAGTCCACATTTCAGCTAGTTTTCGGAAAAAAACGAGCGTCGAGTTCTCCGTGCCAAAGATGAAAACGACCACCCTGATTGTTATCAACGAAAGGGGCAAAGGCCAGCGTCTGTGATGGTATGGGGGTGCATCAGTGCCCACGGCATGAGTGAGTTGCATTTATGTGAAGGTACCATTGACTCTGAGGCGTATATTAGGACTTTAGAGAGACATATGTTGCCATCAAGGCGACGTCTCTTCCCGGGACGCCCATGCTTATTTCAACAGGACAATGCCAGACCACATTCTGCACGGGCTACAGCGTGGCTTTGTAGTCACAGAGTGCGTGTGCTTGACTGGCCTGCTGCCTGTCCAGATCTATCTCCTATTGAACATGTATGGCGTAACATGAAGAGGAGAATCAGACAACGGAGACAACGGACTGTTGAGCAGCTGAAGTCTTATATCAAACAAGAATGGACAAAATTTCCATTTGCAAATCTAGTACAATTAGTATCCTAAGTTCCAAAACGATTAAAAAGTGTTATTAAAAGGAAAGGTGATGTAACACAATGGTAAACATGCTTCTGTCTTAACTTTTGTTGAGTGTGTTGCAGCCATCAAATTCTAAATTGGTATCTATTTCCAAAATAAATTAAGTTGGTCAGTAAAACTATTGAAAATCTTTTCTTTGTACTTTTGTCAGTTATATAAAGTTTCACGTGAATTAACACACCATCGATTTTTGTCTGTATTGCATTTTGGAAAATATCCGAACTTTTCTGAAAATGGGGTTTGTAGAAAAAAAACCGACATATTGCGTTCTTCCTTTCATTACAATTTTCTTCTGCGTTAACTGTAATCACATCTGTCATGTTACTCTTTCATACATGTCCTGAGATGTTTTGTGTGTCATTCAAAAATATCTAATAACAGGAGCATTTATCCTTACAGATTTAGCTCCACTACTATCCAAATCAAGGGTTAACATTTCATGGAATATAATGAACTTCATTTGAAGAGTGGCTGTAATATCACCGGAGCTATGTCTTCCCTATTTAACATCCTTGCAGTTTAATCTGTCAGGAAATGCAGAGGAGGCTTGAGCCAAAATCAGAGCAGTGGAGCGGATTCAGCGGGGATCGATAACTTCCATAACAGATCGCAAAGTAATAAAACAGAGTAACACCAGAAGCCTCAACGTAAGGGGCAAGGACAATTAACAAGGTAAATGTTATGCAGGTCAGGTGAAAGCCAGAAACTGCTGGTTGAGGCCGACTGGTTCGATGAGCGAACAAAGATGGTGTTTGAGAACTGGGGTTAAGTGAGCTGCAGATCGTGTGTATGGAACGAATGGCAGATGAATCCTATCAACTGGGTGCAGACAAGGGTATCACAGCGTGAGCAGACCGGATAGAAACCCCACCACCACCACCCTCCATGGCTGGTCCCCGACAGCCTTAGCCGATCCGGAATGGTCCTTCATTGATGAAGGATTGATCCAAGACGCTGTTACGATGGAGATGATCACGGGTTTTGGCAATTGAGACAGAAGACGCTGATTACTAAAAACGCATTAATCATTTACTGACCAACAGCAGGAACTGTGATAATACTTGAAACAGAAAGACAGATCTGGATTCCCTTGGAGGACGTCCCCTATCTGTTTGTGTTTCAACCTCCTGATTTTTTTGAAACAACCTGCATGAGGAATTGTAGGAATGTGTTAATAAGTTTGCTGATGACACAAAGATAGTTGTGGATAGTGAGGAACGCTATCAGAGGTTACAGCGAGACATTGATAATGCGAACAACTGGGCTAAGAAGTGGCAGATGGAGTTCAACACAGTTAAGTGTGAAGTGGTTCATTGTTGTAGGTCAAATATGATGGCAGAATATAGTTTTAATGGTAAGACTCTTGGCAGTGTGCAGGATCAGAGGGATCTTGGGGTCCGAGTCCATAGGACGCTCAAACAGCTCCGTAGGTGGAAGCTGTGGTTAAGATGGTGTACGGTGTATTGGCCTCCATCAATCGTGGAATTGAGTTTGGGAGCTGGGAGGTAATGTTGCAGCTATATAGGAACCTGGTCAGATCCCACTTCGAGTACTGTGCTCAGTTTTGGTCGCCTCACTACAGGAAAGATGTGGAAGCCATAGAAAGGGTGCAGAGGAGATTTGCAAGGATGTTGCCTGGATTGGGGAGCGTGCCATATGAGAATAGGCTGTGTGAACTCGGCCTTTTGTCCTTGGAGAAACGAAGGATGAGGTGACCTGATATAATTGTATAAGATGATGAAAGGCACTGATCATGTGGATAGTCAGAGGCTTTTTTTCCCCAAGGTGGAAATGGTTGCCACAGGAGGACTCAGGTATAAGGTGTCGGGGAGTAGGTGCGGAGGAGATATCAGGGTAAGATTTTTTTTAAATCAGAGAGTGGTTAGTGCGTGGAATGGGTAGCCGGCAACGGTGGTGGGGGAGGATATGATAGGGTCTTTTAAGAGGCTTTTAGATAAGTACATGGAGCTTACGAAGATAGATGGCTATATGCAAGCCTAGTAATTACTAAGGTAGGGACATGTTCGTCAACATTTTGTGGGCCTGTATTGTGATTTCTATGTTTCTATGTAACACTGGAAATCAAATGAGGTGTCTGCTGCCGATAGGAAAGTTGCTGGTTTAACATCCCCATTCACAGGGAAATAATAAGCAGTGGCTGCATTTGAAACAGGAGATTCGAGTTGGACGTAGCGACTCAGTTCCGTATGGTTATGATAATGAAAGTCAGTCTATTTGCAAACATCTCCTGCCAGCATACAAGCAAAGAACCCAGTACACTTGTCACTACTCAGACTCCCTCTCCATATTTCATCTGGCTTAACATGTCTATAGTGATTAAGCTTCTTTAAAAAATACTCTTCGTTGATGTGATATTCGTTGTGTATTTGCTTGTTTGAAGGAATATTGGACGTAAAACTGTTGATGGAGTCTATGCTGTCAGATCAGTCTCAAATGCCATTAAAGCTGTCTCATCGACTTTCCATAAATTCTCTCTTCAGGTCCATTACATACCTAGATTTCCCAATCCTCTGTCGTGTTAAAATCCCCAACGATTATCATGACATTGCTTTTCTGGCACGGCTTTTCTACCAGTGGAAATAACTTTGCTGCCTCTATCTTATCCATCCACTTCATAGTTTTATATGTTTCTATATCGTGTAACTTCAGGCCACAACCTTCAAGACAACTCAGAAATGGAAGTAAAGAGATCATCGCCATCATCGTAATCTCATCCCTCTGATTATAAGGGAGGAAAAACACTAAAGGAATATACCCTCACTCCATCATTAAAGCAGTCAAGACCATAGTTCCGGATTGGGGACTGGGGCGTATGGCACAGGCGCCAGTGCAGTGTTCAAATCTGTTACTTTAACGGTGGTGATTATGAATATTGAACCTGATAATATACAACAAATCGTTCATTAACTCTCAATCTTATCTTTGGTCAGTGATTGGAGTCGGAAAAGCGTTGGAGTCCTTGGAGATTTGGTGACGTATTGACGATATCTTGCAGATATGATGAATAATAATTTGCGGACGATACATAACTTCCAGCGTCCATTTGTTTTGGACTCGAAAGGAATTCTTAGATGTTGTATGATTCTAATTATAGATTATTTATTAACTTTTCAACACTTAAAAGTTCTGCGATAGTTTAAAGTGTGAATACATTTAGAATGCAAAATATTGCACAAGGACTGGACATTTGTGAGCTCAATTGAAAGAGAAAGGGGGGTATTGCGTCCGTGAATGAACGGAAGGCAATCGTGTGATTGTTAGCAATATACAGAAAGGATGTTTGAGTTAATATTTTCTTTAACAAGAGGATCTCACTGTCTGAAAATGTCTGCTTCATTAGTTGAAATAACTTTGCAGGAGCAGGTTAATATCAAAGAATGGTTCTGTTTCCAAAACTGTATAAAGTGTTACTGCATGAGGGCCGCAATCATCCACATCTGGTTTCCCGTTGTTCTTTATTATATTTGATAAGGATTTTCATTCTAGGAATTAACTGTTTTTTGTATATAAGCCAGTTACCAGCGACAGTTTTGAAAGAAAAAACGTTGGAGTTTAGATTCTTGTTTTGCCTTACCTGCGTATTTCGATTGCGTTCTTGTGTTTGTTTGCTGTGGTATTGATTTCAGAGGGAGACACAAATTCCACACTGTCCATGTGAAATAAAGTTTAAATGGATCGAAATATCAGTGTATCTATTCCGGGTACGATAAACCCGGATTAACTTGACATAAGACAAATTCGTGTGTACTTGAATTGGGAACTTGAAATTTGCTTCCTGGGAGGCTGCTTAATTTGGAAAGCAACAAAGGATGCTGCTGAATATTTTGAAATGCTGATCTTGAGTTACAGGGTTCCACTGGGAGGAAAATTGTTTTGATGTAATCGTTGCATCTGCCCTGTAACATGATTTCAGTTTAGATAGCGTGCAGTTTCATTACGAATTCAGTATTTTGCTTTCAAAATCAGCCCTAACACAATAAATTATCCAAGTCCTGCAGGACGGTCAAATTGAAATTTGTTTCTCAGAGCACTATAAGTGCAGAGTCTAGATATAGGTGTAAAGTGTACTAAAGATTAGACCTTCCTGCAGGACGGTCAAATTGAAGTATGTCTCTCAGAACACTATAACAGCAGAGCCTAGATACAGGTGTAAAGTGTACTAAAGATTAGACCTTCCTGCAGGACGGTCAAATTGAAGTATGTGTCTCAGAACACTATAACAGCAGAGCCTAGATACAGGTGTAAAGTGTACTAAAGATTAGACCTTCCTGCAGGACGGTCAAATTGAAGTATGTGTCTCAGAACACTATAACAGCAGAGTCTAGATATAGGTGTAAAGTGTACTAAAGATTAGACCTTCCTGCAGGACGGTCAAATTGAAGTATGTCTCTCAGAA
This sequence comes from Hemitrygon akajei, assembly GCF_048418815.1. Classification (NCBI taxonomy): domain Eukaryota; kingdom Metazoa; phylum Chordata; class Chondrichthyes; order Myliobatiformes; family Dasyatidae; genus Hemitrygon; species Hemitrygon akajei. Next base: position 4,669,920 of record NW_027331948.1, read on the forward strand.
CACTATAACAGCAGAGTCTAGATATAGGTGTAAAGTGTACTAAAGATTAGACCTTCCTTGCGGAAAATCGCTAGCCACTGTCCTCCAGGCACAGTACACTCTGTCTACTACCTCATTGGTCTTCCTTTGGTTAGCCAGCTCTGAATCTGTGCAGCCAGGTTTCACTAGATTCAGGCCACCTGACCTTCTGAAAGTGTGTACCATAGGGAACCCAGTCTAATAGCTTACGCAATTAATATACCCCCACATCGACTCTTCTGCAGTATCTACCTATTTTTCACTTTTTCATGGAATTTATTCTGGTTCATAAGGGTCACAAAACCATGCTGACTATCCCTAATCAGAATACGTTTTTCCTTAAATCCAGTCTCTAAGAAGCCTCTCCAATACCTTTCCTCTACTGACCGAAGACTCATTGGACAGTAATTCTCAAGACTATCCCTATTACATTTCTTGAATAAAGAAATAACATTTGCCATTTAACATTTGCCATTCTCCAATCCTCCCGTACGATTTCTGTAGCCAGTGATGACACAAATGTTATCTCCAAATGCGCATCAATATCTTCACTGGTTTTCTATAATTACCCGGATCACATCCCTTTTAGCACCGGGAAATAGATAATTTTCATGTTTTCCCAGTTTCCAAATCGTAATTCGAAACGTCTGCATGTCTCAGCACAACAGTTTCTCTTTTTTTTCCGCTGTATCCACATTCATTAAGGGCTCACTCACTGGTGAATACTGAAGCAAAGTATCAGAAAGAACCTTAACTGCCTCCTTGCACTCCAGACACACACTTCCTCTTTTATCTCTGATCTGTCCCACATTGTCTTCCGTCATCCTCCTGTTTTTCACCTACTTTAGCGGCTCTCCCATGCCTTCTCATTTTAATTCTTCTAAGTCCACTAGAAAATCCCTCCTGGCTACATTGTGTCTTTTCATATCCCTGCCTGATTCTTCCTTCCAAAACCTGAAGTATATTACTGTCTTCTTCTTGAAGAGGTGTTCCATATATCCGGTCAACCAGGGTTACTTTACGGGGCCATCCGTTCCCCGCCTCAAGGAAACAAGCCAGTGCTGAACCCCAATCAAGTGCTCCATGAACAATCTCCATATTTCTCTTCTGCATTTGAAGGAACAAATCGCTTCCCTAATTCGGCTCCCACGTTCCTACCCAACAGTACCAATTAAGTACATTCCATATTGTCTGCTGCTATCCCAGTGTAAGTTATGTCGAATAGCTGTGCTCTATCGTTCGGAAATGCTGAAACGTGGAGAGATCAGTTACCTGACCCAATTATCTTTCTTTTATTAACTCAAGATGGAATGCTCTTTCGTCCGCCTGCCCGCTACTTGTGCCAGGTCTCCTTCCCGTACACAACTGAGAAATTCTCTCACATCTAAACATTTTAAACAGAGGAATTACCGATGAATATCAGTGAAGATTAAGTTGCCTGTGACAACGGCTGTTTTAATATCAGCACCTGCCCAAAATCTATCTCCCGATCTGTCATTGTCTTTGTGTGTTGTTTCAGTTTTGGTGATGCGAGCTCTGCACAGAGTACTCTGAAACGAGTGTTTGTTCCCTTCCTGCATTTGGGTTCCACTCACAGTCTGTTAACATGCAATCACACCACGGTGTCCTTCTTTACCGCAGCTGTGAAGCTGGTAAGCTCTCCCTGTGTTTCAAAGACTTTCTGTTTACACTGTTTTACTCGACTATGAACATTTTGAAACATCTGAACCCCGAGATGTCCGGAAGTCATTCCTCCCCTTGAGACTGACTTGATTTTAATTCTTACATCCTTCTCATACATGAGGAATAAAAATCTTTAGGTTACGTCTCCGTCTAAATGTGCAATGGACAATCCTAGTAATTTATAATAATTTATCATAAATAGAACAGTCAATGTAACATAGAAAAAAACACTCAAATGAGCGTGAGTTAATCCGTTTGATGGCCTGGTGGATGAAGCAATCACCGAGCCTGTTGGTCCTGGCTTCTATGCTGTGGTACCGTTTCCAGGATGATTGTCAAGTCTTTGTGATAGTTTGAAATTTATTCCTTTCAGGATGACCGGGCACAAGATTGTTTGAATTTATGACATATTTGTCAAAACTAATTATTTATTCCAACTGTTTTATTCTAAATCTCCGCTGAATTGCAATTGGAGTGGAGGTTATATACACAGATGAGCTTTTAACGTAAAAACATACTTCATTCCATCCTTCAGCTCTTGTCTAAATTTCCTCTGTGTCAGTGTATAGATACAAGTATTGGTGCACACACTGAGAGTTTCCAACATGAACCCACATTGCTGTAGTATATATACCGGGGAACTCAAATATCTGTCGAGGTAATAGTAATTTTCCGTCTGCCATTTCAGGGACCGAGCTGTAGCGGGCATCCAAAGTAATATGAAATTAGCTGAAATTGCAAACAATAATATCATCGATTTTCTGCGGTTTTCCACCTCGGTATCTTTCTGTTTATCACTGCTCTTCCTAAGCCCTCTGCGGACTCTATTTGCCGCAATTATATGTCTGACTGTTAACCCATTGAAGATAAGAATTAAGCCGATCGGTAGTAACGGTGCAAAAATGCTATCTAGTAATTCCATTCCTTTCCAGACGGGTAAAGTAGCGTATTCATGTGTGAGGACGCAACGCCACGGCACGTTGTCGATGACGACGTAAGGTTCAACAGTAAAGTAAAACGGGACACTTTTCCCGCAGCTCACTAAAACCACCGTCACCATAACCACCGTTGCTGCTCTCTCAGTGCAGTACCGTTCCCGCAGCTTTCGACAACATATTGCGATGAAACGATCGAAGGTAAAACTAACCGTAAACCAAACAGAACAGTCCAACGTCACAAGAAACAATACACCGGTCACCGCGCATACAGGAGTGATGAGCAACAATCTAGAATAAACGTAGATATTGTTGGTCTGTTCCACTAGTGCGACAACTATAACCGCCATCAGATCCGCTGTTGCCATTCCAACCAGGTAACGGGTGATGCATTTGGAGAGTCCGCACTTTCCCCGAGATAGGATCACAATTGCCGTTAAATTAACTGCAAAAAATTTGGAGAGAAAAAAAAATCAACACAGAATTATAGTTAGCTGCAAATGTCTGAATGCCCATCATTTTTCCAATGTTACACAGGGTATGAATTTTTGTTTCCGAAATGAAAAACAGAAATTCTGTGTTGTGGAATCTGTCCGTGCACTCCGGCTGGACAATAATGGACATAATTAGCAGTGGGTTGGTGACCTTCCAACAGATTAGAGCCGGGCATCTGATTTCCACGTCACGTACCCGTGAAGGTGGATCGCTCAATTTCCATTGTTTGAGGTGAAATAGCTGAAGGTTTTCTTTGTGGTGAGATCATGGTATTTAATGTATAAGTTATAATTTAACGTTTTCTGGAAGAACAGTCCTGAGTGTCGATTTTCTACTGGCCAGTCAGTTGAAAAAGCTTCAGATCTAGAAAAGCGACCAGTGTCGGTTCAGAGAGCCGAGCAAGGTGAAACTATGGAACTATGGCCATATCGGCACCCACGTAATTGACAAAAGAAATAAAGAAAACATCACGTAGAAACAATATGAAAACTGAATAACAAAACTATCAGATGCTTGAATCCCCCATTCTAGAAGCACATTTTTCGACGGAGGTAGCATCTATGTGTAGTAAAAGTCCAATCAGTACAATTGAACAAAAGCAAGATGACGACGGTACAATACATAGAGTGACCAGCTCCAGTATCTTACCAGGGATACCGATCGCTACGATTGTAGGATAGAAAACGCCCACGATGTAGTAAATCGCAGGATATCCCATATTCCGTCAGGAACAGTGTTCAGTAGCAGGGAACGATCCAAATGCTCATATCGACTGATGGCAGATTTTACAGAGCTATATGCAATTCAGGGTAATTTCACTCATGCAATTAGTGTTGTTATGACATCTGTCGCGTGAGGGACAACCAGCTACACAAACAGTTATATTAAAATGTTTTTGTCACTCTGTAACCTTGTTATGAATTTGTATCCCCAAGGGATGTTACAAGATATTACCTTTTAAACAAAAGATAATATGAACGTTACCAATGTACTTCCAAGACATCCGACATCAGCTGCTAAAATGCGACATTTTCAGATCAGTGTTGTTTCTAAAGTAGACAATCATCCTGAGCAATCAACATTGGTGAGCCCGTAGATAGAATTCTGGCCAACTACTTACAGTTTTGAAAAATCAATAAACTTCAAAATATCCAGAGATAATTTGAAAGGAAGAATTGGGGAAATGAACAAGGTGAATGCACGCAGATTTTCCTCGTCCAAGGTCTATAGTAGGGTATCTTGCACAAGGACTCCAGGTCCCTTTGCCAAGTCAATTCAAGTCATGTCAAGTCACTTTTGCATCTCTGCATTTTGAATTCTCTCCCCATCTAAATAATAATCTGCACGTTTATTTCTTCCACCAAATTGCATGACCATACACTTTCCAACATTGTATTTCACTTGCAAATACCTTGCCTATTTCCCTAAACTATCTAAGTCTCCCTGCAGTCTCTTTGTTTCCTCAACACTGCTTGCTCCTTCATCTACCTTTGTATCAGCGGAAAATTTAGCCACAAATCCATTAATACCGAAGTCCAAATAATTGACATACATCGTAAGAAGCAATGGACCCAACAGCGACCCCTTTGGAACTCCACTGGTGACCGGCAGCCAGCCAGAATATGATCCCTTTATTCCCACTCTCTTTTTCTGTCGATCAGCCAATGCTCCACACATGCTCGTAACTTCCCTGCAATTATATAAGCTCTTATCTTGCTAAGCAGCCTCATGAGCGACATCTTATTAGAGGCCTTGTGAAAATCGTCACGTCTACTTCATCTCCCTTGTCTCCCTTGTCTACCATTTCCGTCCGAATTGATGGCCTTAATCCTACGTTAAACCTAAATCTGCAACCTATAGTGTTTGAGTGCGGGTCTAGATTCACTGTGTTGGTACAAACTTTAGGCCTGCCCTCAAGAAATCTGATTTTGCACTGCGAGAGAAAAAAATGAAAATTTTAAAATACTAAAGGTCTGAGCATCACTGTCTATGCCTATATAGATCCAACTGAGATCTTACAGGACGGATGATATCTCCCAGTCCCCTACAGTATACATGCATTCAGCGTAAGCTTATGTCCCAGCGGTATCCCACAATTCGCACCTTGACCTACAATCAACAAATTCTAGGTATCTGCGGTAATCCGCCGCGGGGTAGATGCGATGAATTTGTCCGTATACCCCATCAGGGCCGAATCACAGGTGGGTAAAAGCCCCTGTAGTCACCAGCTAGGAATGATGTTTTACAGTGAAAACATGCACAACCCGAACTTCGTGATGGATGGTTCCATGCCCGGTTGCAAAGGGATGAGGATTGGCTATAGAACTGGCAATCACATGCCTTAAAATGCCTGTGCCACAGAAACGACTGTAGAAACTCCGGACACCTCTACCTATGGACTACATCCGGGTCAATTCTAATGAGAATGATTGTGCAGTACGGGTCAAAGAAGAATATGAGGCCTCCTTGAGATCACAATTCGATGTCACAGACATGGCTCTACCTCACCCTATGCATCCCGGGTCGTTGAGCAGAAAATCATTTGTATCTTTTACACAAAAAAGGTACCTTCCGAGCCGTGGCACCTGAGGATTTGCGTTCAGGACTTACTTGAACCGCCGGTGAAGCGTTCTGTTCACAGCTGAGTGGATACTGGATCTGAACGACAGCTTAAGCAATACCATCAAGGTCATATTATACAGACTGGCATTTCTACTTTGCCGTCGCAGAACTGCAGAAAATTACCTACTGTTTCCGAACTTCTGAGACTCCCTTGTCTCCGGCTACCAAAAAAAAACTATCGCACTTACAACGACCTTGACGAACGTCTGACTGGATCCCAAAGTATCTCAAGTTAAAATTACAATCAAGGAATGATTAAGCCCACTTAAAGATCAGCACACGTTCCTTTTGTTATTGAAAAGGTATTAGGGGCTGAGGATTTAAGGGAACTGGATAGTGCTTTGCTGGATGTTTTTCAAATTATGAAAGAGGAGATGCACGATTCTTAGCAGTCTTTGACTAACTTATTTGCGAAACAAATATGCAAGGACAAGGAAAGAAATTGCAAACTGCCGAAACTATCATCAACGGACAAGAACTACAAGGATAAGCCTCAGAACTTACTTTGGATCAGCAAGAACTGACTGCTGATAGTTAGGTAAGCTCTGCATTGGAAAAGGGTCATTAACATTATTGAGATATTTGAAGGGATAGAAAAGAATGCTGACAGAGATAGACTTTGTTTACATGCGCTTCACCAACCCCAGTGACAAGGTCTCATGGTAGACAACCAGAGAAGATTGAATTAGATGGCAGCCAGAGATCTAGCCAATTGGACTCAGAAATGGTTTTGTGAAAGAAGAGTGTAGTGGAAGGTGGCTATTGATGTTGGAGACCAGTAGCCAATGCTGTGCCACAGGGATCAACTCCAAGCCCGCAGTTTTTAGTCATCTGTATTAACGATTTGGATGACATTGTTGTTGACTTGGGTAGTAGGTCTGCAGCTGACACAAAAGTGACCGCGTCGAAGAGATTAGAATACGTTCTAGATGGATTGAAGCAGTTTGCCCAGAAATTGCCAAGAAACCTGGGTATACTGTATTACACGGCAAACAGTCGTGCTCTCGATACCGCTCCAGTACAGATTTACCTCAGCATGCAGGCACGTATTTTACTGAAGAGAGAGACACGCGGGTAGATAGAGAGGGAAAAACGATATTTGTCACCAGTACTCATCATTGATGAATCGGTGCGGGGGGAGGGATATCATCTTCTGGTGCTCTGTACATGTCCCGATGGGACCTATCGGACCTCTGCAGTGTCTGCCAACCAATACAGTAGAGACGTCGTTAAGCTGAAGATACTGCAAAGAAGATTCCAGGAAATATTATCGGGACTTTAGGTTTTGGGTCATCCGGAAACTATGGGTAAGACAAGACTTCTTCACTAGAAGCAGAGATTCCAAATCTGTGGTCTACCGACACTCTGTTTAATGGTATTGGTCCATGGCATACACAAAATTGGGAACTCCTGCCTTGAGCGTGTTGGGGGTATCTCAGATCGCATCTGACATAGTGAAAATGGACGCTCACGCCGTTTGTTTCCCCAGTGTAGAAGAATATCAACGTGCAGTGGAAGAATGCAATCCTCCGATCCATCCAGCAGCCCAGTGAACCTCTTTCCCTCTCCCTCCAGCTCCTGCATGATTTTATCCTATAGTATGGTGGCAAGAGCAGTGCTCAAAGATTATTTATTTTAGGTGCATTGGTATATTAGTAAATTATAAATGCTATTTAAACGTCTGCGCACAATGGCTGTCAGTTACAGAAATTATGTTTGATTACCAAGAATAATACCAAATCACGAGAGAAAAAGAAACATAAAGGCTGTCCCAGAGATTGCAAGAGAAATACAGCATATGAATAAACCAAATGAGACAAACTTTTATCGTGGCGGCGTAGATCTGAATATTAAAACACTTGGTTCATCGAAACACGAGAAGAGAAAACGACACGTAACTGTGAAAGTGGGAGGCTTTAGTTAAAGTGAAAACAATTGCTAACAGCGAAATGAAATGTCGTAAAATAAATAATAGACTCATTGCAAGCGTGCTGACATAATTAGACAGAGAATGTACAGGAAATTTGCAGAAGCAATTTTCCAGCAAAAAGCGGTGAAGTGTCAGCAGTAAATAATTATAAACTTATGAAAGGAGAGATAAGAGAGAGGCAGGAAAGTTGTTTCCACTGGTTGGTGAGGCTAGTAATAGGAGATATAGCCTCAAGATTCAGGGGAGTAGATTTAGGACGGAGATAAGGAGGAACTGCTTTTCTCAGAGAGTGGTCAATCTGTGGAATTCTCTGCCCAATGGAGGCTACCTCAGTAAAAATACTGAAGACTAGTTTGGGTAGATTTTTTGCATGGGAGGGGAGTTAAGGGTTATGGGAAAAAGGCAGGTGGGCGGAGATGTCAATGGTCAAATCACCCCGATCTTGTTGAATGGCGGAGCAGGTTCGACGGGCCAGATGGCCGGATCCTGCTCCTATTTCTCCTGTTGTTACTTATGCTCATATGTACAGACAGTGGATATGTGAAACAGGGCAGAAAATACAGCTGAAGTTCGACGCATCCGGGAACATGTCAAGGAAAGCAAAATAGTGAACTTGTCCGATCAGAGAGTTTGTCGGGATCCCTTTCCACAGATGGTCCCTGACATGCTGACTTTTCCCAATTGTAATGTGCAAAGAACAACGGTTAGAACAGTGAATTAACCTATCATTCACTGTAAGAACAGTTGATAACATACAAAAACAAGTGTGTGTGTGAAAGAGAGAGAGGAAGAGGAAGAGGGAGAGAGAGGAGGGAGTGGGAGAGAAAACGAGAGGGAATGACAGAACGAGGCAGAGAGATAAGGAGAGAGAGAAAGAGAGAGAGAGAGAGAGAGAGAGAGAGAGAGAGAGAGAGAGAGAGAGAGAGAGAGAGAGAGAGAGAGAGAGAGAGAGAGAGAGATACAGTGTTGCGAAAAGCAGCTGTCTTCTGCTGCTGCCCGAGTTGCTATGGAGAGAGAGGAGGAGTTACATAATGCATACAGCAATATGGTATCGTAGGTAATCGGTTGTACCCATGTTTTAGTCTATTCCAAGATCAATCTGACCCTTTCGGACTACATAGCCCTCATTTACTCGGCGCTGCGTTGAACAGAGGCAGGGACATGTTCTTGAATCGTTTGTTGCAATGTCTGGCTTCCTATCCGCGGAGGGACTCACATCCTGAGCTTCAGTTCGGAATGTTATTTTGTTAAGTTTATCGTTTGCAGTATTGGTCTTATTGTATTTTATCTGCGTATCGGTTGTTTGACGGTTTTCTTAACTGCTTCCATTGACTTTCTTTGCTTTGTGGTTATTTGTAATGAGACGAATCTAAATGTTGAACAAGTACGCGTTGATAATAAACGCACTTTGAATTTTGAACTGTAAACAGGTACGTCGTCATCGATGGACAAGCAGTGGAAAGGCTGAGCAGATTCCATTTCCCGTGGGTCCACAGCTCTGTAGATAATGAGTTGCAGATGAAGAATTGATGCAATTACGAAACAAAATTGAGATGACTAGTGATGTCAGAATTTGAGAACATTTGTGATGTGCAAAAGACTCCACAAAATTTGTAGAGATGTATCCCGGACAGCATGTGGGCTGTTCCATCCCGTCAAGTATCGAGGCACTAAAGCAGAAGATCGGAAAAAGCCACAACGTGTTGTAAAGTGAGTAAACTCCAGCAATGACATCAGGCTCTCGCCATATTCAAAAAACAATGTCTAAGGAAGACGGCATCCATCATTAAGGACCCTCAAGATCCAGAACCGTTTGCATTGATGGCATCAATAAGGAGGTACCTGGTCACAAGACACGTCCTGAACGTATCACTAACACATGAAGGCATAATGCATATAGCAATATGGCCTCGTTGGCTCACGGTTGTGCCCACGTTTTAGTCTATTTTAAGATCAATCTGGCCCTTTCCGACTGCATAGCCTCATCTTTCCCATTCATTTACGTGCCTATCTGAGAGTCTGTGGAATGTCACTGATGTATATGTCGCTACGCCATTGATTACAGAGTGTTACACGTACACAGAACTCAGTGTGCAAACGAAATGCCTCTGCCATCACCACAATGCCTTCTGCCCAATTCCATAAAGTTATGCCTCCATGCATTCGCCATTTCTGCCTGGGAAGCATACAATATCTCTTTTTGTACAATCGACCTCTGCCTCTTATCATTTTCTACACCTTCCCAACGTCACAGGTCATTTTCTGTCCTCCTAAAGCAAACCCTAGCGCCCTCAACTTCTCTTCATAATGCTGGTGTCATCACAGCAAATCTCCTCTGCTCCAACTCTAACGATTCGACATACTTCCTATAATGTGACGACCGGAACGGAACGGAACACAGAAAGTGCGGGTTCAGCAGGGTTTTATTGGGCTACAAAATTATCTCACGGCTGTTACACTCATTCCCCCATCTAATGGAGACCACCGCAGCCTCTGCCTTCTGCGGCCAATCCAATTCTGAATCCGCACAGGTAATAGTCCCTGGAACTCATGGCTCCTGTCCTCCTCAATGAACTTATCTTTGGGCGAACATACCATACTAAAATCCATATTCACATCCTCCAGTCCTCGGTTTTATCCAATATGTCTTGCCTGTTCCTCAGGGTATTCAATCATGTTCGTGAGACATGTTCTGCTCTGCTGAAAGTCCTGTAAACTATCCCTAATCAGACAGTGATTCTGCAAATGAATAGAATACAATGGAACTTTATTGTCATGGCTGAAGACAACAAAATTGCGACGCTGCTCCAGACCGGGCAAAACAGATATTTGCAATGCCTGAGTTACGGATTCATTAAAACAAGATATGTAAATACAGTTTATGTAAACAAGTGTTTCGGTAGCACTCAAAGGCCATTGGCAAGGCAGGGCGTAGCTTTATTCAGCAGAACAACTGCCCTCGGGATGAAGTTATTTCGGTCTGATGCCATGGAGAAGGTGTTTCCCTATCTCCTACCAGTTGGCAAGAAATTAAACAGTGTCAGGATCGGATGGGTCTTTACTGTTGCCGTCGGCATCTAGAGTTCGATTGTCTCCCATTCCGGTAGTTCTGCCCCAGTGATGTTCGGAGCCGTCCTAATCAACCATTTGCGTGGTTTGCAATCTGTCTCGCTGCTTTTAGAGTACAACAATGCTATTCCATGTGTCAGTGAGCTTTCTATCGCACATAAAATGTTGACCTGCTATTTTTGAGACAGATTCGCTCTCCCTAATCACTTCATATTGTCTAATCACTGTTTGCTTTTGTTGCTAACGAGGTTTGGCTGATGGACCGAGAGAGCTCCTCGGTGACATTCATCAGGAAAAACTTCAGAACCTTCCACCATCTAATGCTCCGCACCTATTCCTGTGGCCAGTGAGGATCATCACCAAAACTGAAGCAATCTCTTCCCACATATCCAGTAGTGAAATGTGCTGCATTCCTTTCGCTATCGAGGACTTAACTATGCTCATCGCTTCGACGCTCTTGTCCTCTTGTTCTCCTCCTCGCCAATGACCTTATATCTATTGTTTGGCTCCTTCTTGGCGACTTTGTAACTCTCCAGAACAATTTGTGATGATCGCAGCTTCGTTGTTCTTAAGCCTGTTTTTTTTTTCTTCCTCGAGAATGGATATTCCACATCTTGTCACAGACGTAACTCCTTCGAGTAACCATCCTTTCCCTACCTCAGTGGGGCAAACCTACCCAGAACGCCAAGTACTAAACAACCTTCACATTTCTGTTGGGCTTTCCCCTGAACACATCAGTTCCTAGTTTTCATCCCCAGGTTCCTGCCTCATAGCATCATAATGGGTACTCCTCCCAAATTAAACACTTCCCAATATATTGTGCTCATATCCTTGTCCGTGGCTATGTAAGAGTGCAGGGGTTGTCGTCAGTATCAACAAAACACTCGCTAAGACTCGTATATCTTAGTTGAGCTTATTCTCTTCAAGCATCGGCTTTCTAAATTATTTCTAAACTTTTCTAAATTAAAAAAACTACGTCACTGTTTGCATTCTTTTTACGCTACCTCTCTTGTTTATTTATTTCTTATTGTTTATTTTAGTGCTTGTGGACGTATTGCACTATACAGACATTTCACGACATTTACTGGAGATAGTAAACGTGATGCTGGTTCCGATTCTGATGATGGAAATGAGGAGCCAATGATGATCCATAATATCCACCGCCAGTTATTGAGACCTTATTCGGAGCCAGAAAAGCCGATGCCCATTCGGCATTGGTAATATTCGTCACGAGATTATGATAGAGATCTTTAGCCTTCAGTGTTAACAAGCAGGGGTTACTTTAATACTGTCGTACAGTATTAAATATTTATGCTGTCGTTGTCAATCATGCCTGAGTAAAGGGCTGCTGAGTTCATTGTGACTGAAGAAGTATGGATAAAGTTGGATAAAGTTGGAATAAAATGATGAAATCCGTACGGTCCACAATTACTTTAGGCAAATAACTCAGACTGTTCAAACTCGCTGTAATGTTCATATGACGTGGGATTAGTTTCAGGATAAATCGTGAGGTAACACAAAGTTATAATTAGCTTTGAGAGATATGGAGGGAGATGTAATACAATTGATAGCAAATGAAATGAATATGAAGGCAGCAATAGAAGTAGGGGATGGGTTATGACTGGCATTTCAATCCGTAATACATGGAACAGCTTTAAAAAGTTTCTGATTGTCTACTTTACTAGACGGTGTTATGGACTGAGCTTTAAGTATTCCCTGTGGCGCGGTGAGAACACAGAAGTAGAAACGTCGCATTGTTTGTTAACTGACTGTAACTAACTCGAGTTATGTGCAACTTTTGTTGCTGTTGTTGTTTTTTTAACCGGGGTATAGATTAATGCATAAAAGAGCAGCGAGATCAGAACGCAGTGGAGTGCAAGGAGTGCGAAACATTCGGTACAATATCCGAGAAATGGCTCTACTGACAATCCGGCATGTTGCGACTGTATATTATCCTATTCTCGCAGCTTTCGGTGTTCAGGGTAAGTGCACACATCCTCTGTCTGAAATGTTATGACAGTCTTCTATTAACAGACATTTTACTGCGTACACTATATCGCCGAAACCAAACCCAGCGTGGAGACACGGCAGACTATTGCTGCTGAACGTTTCGTCTCCGCTCTCTCCGCTGATGCAGGATCAGGTTCACTGTCACCCCGCCCCCCGCCGCCTCCAAAGTTCAACGTGGACGATGCGGCTCAAATTCAGAGAGACCACTCCTTCCCGATGTTGACCACTGTCAGCGTAGATTTGATACCGCGGGTTGTTGCGGATTGAAATGTATTTTGTGATCTAACTTTTGGTGAAGGAGCAGTAGAACAGTATGAATTGTGGGAACGTTGCGAATTGTACCAACTGCTGTCGTAGCTAAATTCTCTCTCATTCTCTCTCTCTCTCTCTCTCTCTCTCTCTCTCTCTCTCTCTCTCTCTCTCTCTCTCTCTCTCTCTCTCTCTCTCTCTCCTCTCTCTCTCTCTCTCTCTCTCTCTCTCTCTCTCTCTCGCTCGCTCGCTCTCTCTCTCTCTCTCTCTCTCTCTCGCTCGCTCGCTCGCTCTCTCCTCTCCTTCTGCCCCCACCCATACCTTTGTGAATTTCAGATCAACCCTTTGATAATATCTCACCCGTACCAGTTGGGAATTATAGTAAATATAGCTATCACAAGAATGGGGTGTCCAGCTGGTGATTTGAATTAATTTCTCCCTATCACACCTTTAAGATGATAATAAATGTGATCATAAATGGCAGATAGATCCAAGCGTAAGAGCTTATTTATTGATTGAAGTTTCTGAAACTATTCGAGTGTAACACTTCTCCTCGCCCTGTTTGTAACTCACATTTTGTGTCTCTTTCCCTAGCGAACCTGTTGACAATGGTGATCCTCTCCCGAGGGAATTGCTGCCTTTCCAAATGTATATCCCACTACATGTTTGCCATGGCAATGGCAGATCTCCTGGTGATGATGTTCTGTGTAATCGGGTATCATATCGTCATGTACCAGTTTCCAACATCCTTCCTGTCCTACACATCGGCCTGTAAGTTTGGTATGTACTTCAATCAAACCAGCCTGCAAGGCTCGGTCTGGTTCACTGTCCTGTTCACTGTCGATCGGTTTGTAGCGATCTGTTGTCAGAAGCTTAAAACGAAATATTGCACAGCGAGGACAGCTGTTGCCGGCATTATAACCGTGGCGCTCCTGTTGCATTTACAGAACGTCCCGTTTCTATTTGAGTTTAAGCCCGTCAGTGTAGTTAACGGTATTCAATGGGGCTGTAAGTCAAGCTCGTGGTTCATTACGTCTCCTGTGGGAGCCTCATTCTCCATTCTGCAGAGTATTTTAACTGTTATATTACCTTTTTCTCTGATAGCCCTGTTTAACTGTCTGACAGTGAGGCGCATTTTATTAGCCAGTAAAGTGCGCCGCGGACTGCGCGGTCACAGCAGTCAAGCGCAGAAGGATCCGGAGATGGAAAGCCGCCGGAAATCCATCATTTTACTCTTCAGTGTGTCCGGCAGTTTCATTCTGTTGTGGCTGACGGCCGCCGTGACCTTTCTGACCATCCGACTCACAGGTACCGCGCATTACGACGGCGATTACACCGACTCTGCCTATGTCGCCACTGAAGCCGGCTACATGCTCATGTACCTGAGTTCCTGCACGAACACCTGCATTTATACAGCGACCCAGGCTAAGTTTAGAGAAGAAATGCGGCGGGTGTTAAAATCTCCTTGGACTTTGTTTTCAATATTGGTTAAAAAGCACAGGTAAAGCAAAGCACATGTTCCTAAAGGTCGAAAGTTCATTAACCACTAATTCTCCGCTTCGGGCATCCGACATTGGGTCACGATGCACATCTGGGTTTTATGTGTTTAATATTACGGGTCTCGCTATTGACTTGGAATAAAATAACACTCAACTCCATTTCAATGCAGGAGCGTCCTTGCAGCGTGACATCATCAACAATCCCGGTATCCGGTCACTTAGTTGATTTCATTCACTCGTTCCGTTTCACAGCTGCGTTGACACTCAGGGCTCATTTGGCCGCAGGGTAACTCGGGTATTGCTGGAACAATCACAGTGACTTTTATACTGACAGTGGAGATTCGCTGCGGTCAGCGCTGTGACAGAGCTACCTTCTTGTAGATTGCAGCGGGAGATGAATTTTGCATAGATTCTGCCCCAGCTCGACTATGGCGACCCATGCCAATCCTCAGAGCCATAATACAGCCCGTATCCCTCCCTACCTTTGTTAAACAAGGGTTATCCAGACACGTTCCATTATTTTATCATCACCTGCAGCCAGCAGTTCTGCTGTAGACATAACCACACAGCACTGGGCGGAAAGATAATTTCTTCAGATCTGTGTATGCATGGGCCTGTAGTTTCAGCCACTGCTGACGTAGGAAAAGACAGAGCTGTTGGCTATTTGTACAATATACACCTCCTCATAATTCTATAAACTTCTACAAGGACCCTTCACTTTATTTTCTATTTGAAACAAGGAATCTTCTCCTTATCCCACAGTCCAGAAACAATCTGGCGAATTTTGATCCACCATCGCTCATTTCCTAGAGTATCCTTCCCATGGCGTGACAATCAGAATTGCACCTGTTGCTCTCAGTCTGCTCTGACCAGTGTTCCGTACAGCTGTGAGACCGAGTCGGAATTCTTCCACTCAAAGCCTCGGTGAACAATGCACGTAGAACAAAAATCCCTTGTACTGTCCATTTATCCCACTGCATTCAGAGAGGTATGACCTCGCATGGCAAGGTTACAACTAAAAGCGACTCTGCAAAGGTCTATATGTCCTCCTAGAATTTTATTTCACGAAGTGCATTAAGTCAGATTTTGTTTCACCTACTGTTTGGCGAACAATAAAGGATCCAGCAGCAAATCTACACTCGCCGCTTACTGCCGGCGTCCGGGAAGAGGGACACACACGCACACTACCATTTACATCCATTTACCGAGCTAATATTGTGACTAGTTTGCCAACTCATCACGGCGTCCCTGTATCTGTCATGGGAGCCTTCGTAGAAACATTACTGAAGTCCAAACTCCCTCTGCCTTCCTGCTTCGTTAAATTGCCGAGATTTTTCCTTTAGAATCACTGTCACATTTGTGAGACATGAGGTCCCCGTCACAAGACCACACTAAGCCATTATTCGCTTAGATGAACTACCTTCCGGGATCTATATACATCAATTTTGATAACCGGAATTTTCACCCAATGACATTCCTACACCGATAGAAAGAGAACTGATCTCAATATTCAAGAAATGAAGTGACAAGGAATGAGCGATGCGGAATCGGTGAAGACGGGAGAAAAATACAATTATGAGCCACAAACTGTAAACAGAGTTTGGGGGATAAATTGAAGACAGATGTTTGCATGACTAACGGCACAGCTTAACCGAGAACGCTGGGTTTATAATTTATGCACTTGGACAGGAGGAGGAGTATAGGAAACTGATACAGGACTTTATGATATGGTGCAACTCAAACTACCTGCGTCTCAATATCACCAAGACCAAGTAGATGGTGGTGGACTTTAGGAGATCTAGGCCTCATATGGAGCCAGTGATCAATAATGGAGAATGTGTAGAGCAGGTTAAGATCCACGTATCTGGGAGTACAGTTAGACGAGAAGCTAGACTGGACTGCCAACGCAGATGCCTTGTACAGGAAGGCACAGAGTCGACTGTACTTCTTTAGAAGGTTGGCGTCATTCAATGTCTGTAGTGAGATGCTGAAGATGTTCTATAGGTCAGTTGTGGAGAGCGCCCTCTTCTTTGTGGTGGCGTGTTGGGGAGGAAGCATTAAGAAGAGGGACGCCTCACGTCTTAATAAGCTGGTAAGGAAGGCGGGCTCTGTCGTGGGCAAAGTACTGGAGAGTATAACATCGGTAGCTGAGCGAAGGGCGCTGAGTAGGCTACGGTCAATTATGGAAAACCCTGAACATCCTCTACATAGCACCATCCAGAGACAGTTTCAGGGACAGGTTGCTATCGATGCAATGCTCCTCAGACAGGATGAAGAGGTCAATACTCCCCAATGCCATTAGGCTTTACAATTCAACCGCCAGGAGTATGATATGTTAAAGTGCCGGGGTTGATTGTATTTAATGTATTTAAGTAAACTACTTAAGAACTTTTTAAAAGCTATTATTAATGCTTTTTGAGAGACTGATTTAGATGAATATCATATTTTTACTGAGTTAAGTATTGTATGTAATTAGTTTTGCTACAACAAGTGTATGGGACATTGGAAAAAAATATTGAATTTCTCCATGGGGATGAATAAAGTATCTATCTATCTATTTATCTATCTATCTAATTCTCTCCAAAGTCCCGTCCAAATCAGTCCCATGATCCCAGAGTTCAGCGCTGTTTCAGTCATTCCCGCATGGCCCTCCCTCCACCGCGGACATCCATCCTTCAGCTACCTGAGGTGAAAATTCCGCAGTAACATCCGTCCGCTCGGTAGCCTGTCTTTTCCTTCCAGTTTTGGGCATTCTCTCAGTGGAAAACTGGGCGAGATACGCTTCCCGACAAAAACTGACACACTAAAATTCTCCAAGCCATATGATAAAGGAAACGTAAATGAAAGCGGTCCAGGGGAAGGAAACGGGGTAAGTAGACCATAGCCCCCTGGGTAATAACTGGGGAAACACTGTGAACATGAGCGGAAATCCGGATGGACATATGAAATACAAGTAGATGCTATTCCTTAATGAGACAATATCATGGCCAATATTTTCCCGCGAAGAAGTTTTTCTAATTTCCGCATCTAATCTCATCGATTTATATATAAAAATAGAATATTATGGGGTATTTCAAAGACTGAGCCTCCGCAGAACGTCGGGTGAAATGTTTCAAACGTGCACTACATTTACTAAAGGGTATCCTCTCCGTCACAATTCCAAATTATCCCGTTTACTTACTCCTCAGCTCGGGAAAATTTGCTCTGTGTCCTTTCTTTTGTATCCTGACTTCAGTGTGGAAGTTTGATTCACTTCATTTTTATCTCTCGTATTCACTCCACTGATCTCCTCAGCTCCGCCCTCCTGCATCCATTCCCCACCGTCATACTCCTCATTCGAAGCTATATTTCATTCTTACAGTTTCCATGTCTCTGCTCTACTTTCTCAAAGTTGGAAGCTTCTCCACACGGGTTTCTCTGAAGTTCCGTCCCTCTGCCAATGGAGAGAAATTCCCTTCTGCATCTCAATTATTTCCTCTGCAAGTTCTCCCCACACCTCTTCCGAATTCAGTACGGTGATATTGGCCTGGTCTTCATGCTCTTATGTTCCTATTAGTCAGCAAGATTCCTCCAACCTTCACAACTCTTTTTTTTAATTTTCACTGCAACTCCACGTCTTTCAGCATCTTGAAGGGAAAATTTTTACCTGATTTTCTGAATTCTTCGGCCTTCGCCACCATTACATCCTGGTCCTGGATGAGGCACGTTCTCTGTGATCCAAGTACATGGAGCTGAGCAATATAGCGGGCTGAGCGCTAGCGAAATTCTTGGCAGTCTCTAGAGTAGGTCATCCTGCTGTGGGCCGAAGGGCATGTTTTGCGCTGTAAATATCTATGCTCTATGTTCATACAGTTTTTTGTTTCACTCTATCCAGAGAAAACAGTAAAGGAGTGGTACATCTGTTATTTCTGTGTACTTCATGGAACGTTCAAAGACATGCCACCTATGTTTTGGACAAACGACAGGCGGATGAGTAACCGATCCTGCTTATCGTCGACGTTTTTGTTCCTGCCACTTTAATTCCCTATTCCGTTTAATTTCTGATCTTTATGTGCCTGCCCACATGCACTGATATACTGGTGAAACACCCCGGTTACCTTGGCTGCGTAAGTCTAAGGAGAGCACACTCAATTCCCACCGAACTCGTGAGATTGAGACGGCTCTAACCCAACACAAACCCCTGTTTGTGTGAAAGCTGTGTAATTTGCTATACTGTTACAAATAACTGACTCCTCGCTGCATACGATTAAAGGAATTATACTTATGAATCTTGACTTAACTGATAAAGTTAGTAAAGAATAACAAAAAGAAACTGCCCAATCCAAATTAAACAGTCAAATATGCACAAGTAGGAGCTCATCTGGAATTTCTCTGTCACTCACGCGCTGGGTCCTCGGTCAACCCGAAAGCTCACCCCACCTTCCGAACGTCGCTCGCAACCCATCTCGAACAAACGGCTCTCCCACCGGATCCTATTCTTCGACCGGTTCTCTACAGCGTCTTATCTCCCAATCTCCCGCAGAACAAAACCCAATCCCAACCTTAGCGTCCCTCACCAGAGAAGCATCCCCTTAATTCAACCATCCGAATTGTATGGCACACGTCTCCTCATCTCTTATGTTCAACCACAAGCCAAACAAACTGAAAATAAGCTGCTTTTACAGAACTGCCAATATTAAACACATACAGCATAACAGTAAAAGTACGAACCGGGGCATTGCACTCTCCCCATAGCAAAATAGTCATGTCCTCATGACTTGGAAGTAATTTGTCATCTCAGATGAATAACACCGTTTTCAGTAGAATTTCGTGATGTTAGCAACTCCAGTCCGTTTGTAAAGGGTAGTGACATATGTCCCTAGTGGGATATTCGTAGCACTCTGTTCCCGTGGTGCTACATAGGCAAGCCTACCTGGGGGTCTCCTGACTCTTTGAGACCTCCTTGTCCAATCAACTATTCCTTCAGTTTCAGACACTCCTTGGGACACCTCTGGTTTACATGACGAGACCTCCCCCGGTCTATCACTCGTACCTTCCTGCAAACCGGATCCCTCTGCTCAGCTTCATCCCCAGTTACTCTGTAAACTACACCCCCTTCCTGATCCAGCTGCAAGCCTGTCTGAGCACTGCTAATGCCACAACCCCCACCCCCCTCCCACGGCCAGGTCGCCTGCCTCAGCATGGGAAAGGTAAGGAATCTCTTCCTCACTTTCTGGGGAGTTGGCGAAAGGCAGCATATACCACAACCCCTTTTTCTCATCCTCCGGATCCTTCAGTCTGTCCACGGTGCCGCAGAGTCTTCTTACTAGGTCCAGGTCAAGCTCTGGGTTAACTCGCAACTCTTGCCCCAGAGGTAGAAGGTGGTTCCGATGCAGAATCTTGACAGGTCTATTCCCATCCTCTGGTATCACGCAAAACACTGTTACGTTTGACACCTGAGTCTCCAGTACATAGGGCGTAACTCCCAGCGGCCAATCAACTAATGCTTCCCAGGTAGACCCAGGTATTTATGAGTACTCAGTCTCCATGCATGCCTTAGGAGAACCCAACTTTTTGATCATACCTCATATTATTTCTTTGATTCTGCCTGGTAGCCGAGACCTCAGCTAATTGATAAGCCTTTTTCAGCTCCCTTCTCATCTCGGGCACATACTTCAGATAAGTCTTCTGCGGTAGATCTTCCTTGCCAGTCTCAAAACAGAGGTTGACGGAAAAACTCTCCGAGCGCCCAAACCCTACCATAACTTCCCTGTCTCATCGGAACGTACCGAAGGAGAACTCCACACCTAACAAACTCTACCCCATCTAAAACACTTGCTCTACGGAGATGCTAATTTGTATCTGTGAAATAAAAATCTCCCACCATGACAACTGTTATTTTTATACCTTGCCACGATCTGTTTCCCTATCTGCTCCTCGATATCTTTGTTACTACTGGGCGGCCTATAAAACAGAAAACACCCAGTACAGTTATTGATCCCTTCCTGTTCCTAACGTCCACACACAGCGTCTCCATAGACAATCACCCCATGACGTCCACCTTTTCTGCAGGCTTGACACTATATCTGATCAACAGTGACACGTCCCACTCTTTTGCTTCTCTCTCTGTCCTTTCTGAAACATCTAAAACCCGGCACTTTCCAGTCCCCCAGCCATCCACGTCTCTGTAATGGCCACTACATCACAGCTCCGAGATCTGACCCCCGCCCTAAGCTCAACCGCTTCATTCACAATACTGCTTGCGTTAAAACAGGCACATCTTAAACCGTCGGTTTGAGCGAGCACCTTCTCTATCACCTGCCTATCCTCCCTCACACATTGTCTCCAAGCTTCCTCTATTTGTGAGCCAATCACCTCTTTCCCGATTACCACACCCCCCAACAGTTCAAGCTTAAACTCCCGCCAGTAGCGTTAGCAAATCTCCAGAACAGGATATTGGTCCCCCTGAGATTCATGTGCAATTCCATCCTTTTTTTACAGGGCACAACTGCCCCAAAAGAAGTCTTAATGCTTCAGTAATCTATATCCCTGCCCCCTGCTGCAATCCCTCAGCCACGCATTTAACGTTCACCTCATTCCATTCCTATCCTGTCACGTGGCACAGGCAGTAATACCGAGATTACTACATTTGCTGCCCTGCTTCTCAACTTCCTTCCTAATTCCCTGTAGTCTGTTTTCAGGAACTCTTCCCTTTTCCGACCTATGTCATTGGTACCAATATGTACCACGACCTCCGGCTGCTCTCCCTCCCACTGCAGGATATCGTGGACGCAATCAGAAACATCCCGGATCCTGGCAACTGGGAGGCAAATGCCATCCGACTTTCTTTCCTGCGTCCACAGAATCGCATGTCTGAACTCCCGACTATAGAGTCTCCTGTCACTACTGCCTTCCTCTTCCTTTCCCTCCCGTTCTGAGCCACAGGGCCGGGCTCTGTGCCAGCGGCACGGACACTGTTGCTTCCCCCGGTAGACAGTCCCCCCCCCCCCCACCAGTACTCAAACAGGAGTACTTAATATGCAGGGGAACAGCCACAGGGGTACTCTCTAGTACCTGACTCTTCCCCTTCCCTCTCCTGTTACCCACTTGTCTGTCTCCCGTGGCCCCGCTCTGACCAAATACCTTTAACTCCTTTCTATCACCTCCTCGGTCTCCCTCACCAGACTAAAGTCATCGAGCTGCAACCACAGTTCCCTAACGCGGTCCCTTAGGAGCTACAGCTCCACACAGCATGTGCAGATATGGCCGTTCGGGAGGCTGGGAGACTGACATGATCCCCACAATGCACAGGGAACTGGCTTGATCCAGGCTGACTATACTTGGACAAGTCTACCCATATTTCCTGGCCATGCCCGTAATTCCCATTGCCAAAGGAGCTGACCTAATTAACCCAGCACTGCTCACTACTCTAACCAGAACAGTCTGCAACCGATGTCTAGTGGGTTTGCAGGTAAGGACAAGGGGGACTCTGCCAATGTTAAGGGGACGGTAAGATGGAGTGAAAGCGGATTTTCAGGAAGCAGAACAGTTTGGACTGAGATCAGCATCAATGGTGGAGGAAGGGAAACACTTTCAATGAAGGAAGAGATCATCTCTGGTGTCCAGGAAAGGAAAATCTCATTAGAACAGATATGGCGTGGACAAAGGAATTGAGAAAAGGGGATCTTTTTTTTTTTACAGGATACAATGTGGGAAGAGTTTTAGTCAAGATGACCATGCATATCGTTAGGGTTACAAATAAAAAGTGTGAGGGTGTTTTATGAACCCTGCCATATGACACGGGCAGTGTCTTCATCGTGTCAACTGTCAGCTGAATGTACCAGGGCGGATGGTAGAGGGTTTTGTAGAAATGGCGAGTGCTGTCGGTGTCGGAGGGATTTACAGAAATGTGGAGTGATGTAGGAGTTGGAAGGGATTTTAGAGTTGGCGATAGGCGATTGGGCACTTCTCCACCACTGTGGAAATGTACTTCATTTGTTGTACCAAAATAGCATTTTTGTCTGTAACAAAATGAAATCCGTATTGTATCGGAGTGTTTTGCTAATAATGTTCGTGCAACGCTATGCTGAGAAAACTTGAGTACCAGACAGTAGACCGCAGTCCCTACAGTGTATTTCATCTACCACTTTATTGCCTCTTCTCCAAACCTGTCTGGGTCCTTTTGCAGACACCAGTTTTACTCTAAGCCACCTGCCCGGCACCTACCTTCATATCAACTGCAAAGTTGGTAAACATGCCATCTGTTCTCTCATCGAATCATCGAAATCTAACATGAAAAGGATCGGTCTCAATACCGACCCCAGCAGAACGCCAATAGTTACGGGCAGCAAATATAACAGCTTTGCATTGTTCTCACTCTTTGCCTCCCGCTAGTAAGCCAATCTTCATTCATGCCAGTATCCTTCCTGTAATACCCTGATTGTGGTATTGTTAAGCAGCCTCATGTGCAGCATCTTGTAAAAGACCATCTGAAAATTCAAACAAACAACATCCACTGCTTCTCTTTTCTCTATCCTGCCTGTTATTTCATCAAAGAATTCCAACAGATTTGTCAGGCAAGATTTCCTCTGAGGGAAAGTATGCTGACGTTGGCCTACTTTATCGTGCTCTTCCATCGAAAAATCATCGTTAATGGACTCTAAGATCATCCCAACCACTAAGGTCAGTCGAAATGTCCTATGATTTCCTTTCTTCTGCCTCCTTCGCTTCTTAAAGAATGGAGTGATATTTGCAACTTTGTAGTTCGTCAGACCCATTCCCAAATCTAGTGATTCTTGAAAGGTCATTACACATTCCTAAAGAGAAAAATGACGGGGGACCTCTTCACTCAGAGGCGATGAGATTGTGGACTGGGCTGCCAGAGCAAGTGGCAGGTTCGATTTCAACATGTAAAAGAAGTTTGGATGGGTTCATGGTGCGAGGAGTATGGGGGAATATGGTCCCAGTGGAAGTTGCTGGAACTTGCCAGATAGACGGATTGGCACAGACTAGATTGGCCGAATGGCATTATTCTGTGCTGTAGCGCTCTCTGGCAGTAATGTCTGCACAAACTCTTCAGCTACCTCTTTCTGAAGCCTGGGGTGCTCACCATCTGTCCGGGAGACTTATCTACCTTCAGACCTTTCAGTTTCCAAAGCACAGTTTTCTCCTTAGTAATAACGTCTACAGTATACTCTCTTCTGTCCCCGATGCTCTTGAAGTATTGGCATTTTTGTGGAAAAAATGATGCAAAGACGAAGTAAGGAATGTAAAGTGGACAGCGGAGGAAGAAGTACAAGGTGGTAGGTCATGGGTGAACATCGGGATGGAGAGGGGTCGAGTAAAATATCTCCCCAGGATATACTTTCTACAACGAAACCAGGATTCAGCACTCCATGACAGCATGTGTAAAACTAATAAGAAGTACATAGCACTAAAGTTAAATGAAAACACAATCCAGAAAAATGAAGTAATGGTCAGGATAGAAGATCAAATTCACCTCTCATGTCCATCCATAGGAGACCTCCCGGGATCTGAGCAGACAGGTTCCTATTAAGGATCCGCCCTGAACACTGGGTCAGAGGGGCTCTGCTGATATCTCTGGACCACGACAGCCCTTAAATTCTACCTTTTTTCACCTGGCCATGTGGGCTTTGAACCAGCCCCTTCCCTATTTGGACTCCCGCCAGTTACCCACTTATCTCCTCAATAGCACTCACCTGTTTCTGTTCTCGCCCATTACCCGGTCCATCTAAACCCTGCCTCGACTCACACTCTCTGCCTGTTCGTCCCAGTCCTGAACTGAGTCGTTCCAGCCTGCGATAGTGACTACTGCCAACGGAAATTGTTGAATTCTGTGTTTCCGGATTCTACCTGTTTGGAACTTGATTCTTGTGTGAAGCACCCGTAATCGTCTGCCCTCGCCGGACAGCCTTTCCCGGGTAAGACCTCCGCCTGCCATTCCGGCTTCGTTCCTGCCTCCTGGTGTTGACAGACTGTTGCCCCTGTGGCCGCGAATAAAATCCCGGTAAAAGAACATTCATTGGTCTCTACTTGAGTCCTACAGCAACTGGCCCCGCCTGACAGAACGAACAGGCCATATGGACTCAGCAGACCCCAACCAGGTACGTGAGGCCCTTTCCCGACAGGGAGTGTTATTAGGGAGACACGAAGCGCAGTTCGCCTCTGTCACCCAGTCGATGGAAGCCTTCTCCGCCTCTCTGACCAGTATGCCCTCCCAGCTACAGCAGATTCAGCTAGCGCTGAGACTTAACCCTCCTGTTGCGACAACATCGGCCCCACAGACTCCAACCCTCCCAGCCCGAGAGCCCCGTTTACCTCCACCCGAAACTTACAATGGTAAACCAGGCACCTGCAGATCCTTCCTGTCCCAATGCTCGTTGATTTTTGAGTTGCAGCCCGCTACCATTCCCACTGCTCGATCCCGTATTACCTATGTGATCACGTTGCTGTCGGGAAGAGGAAGAGAGTGGGGTACGGCCGTGTGGGACAGTAGAGCTCCTTTTTGCCACACGTTTGAAGACTTTTGTGAGGAGATGAAGAGAGTCCTTGACCACTCCCAGCAGGGACGAGATACAGTGAGGGAAATGCTGCGGATTCATCAGGGTAACCGCTCTGTTTCGGACTACGCCATTGAGTGCCTCACGCTAGCCGCGATTACCCACTGGAGTTCTGAAGCCCAATCTGACGTGTTCCTCTATGGATTGAGCGAGGAGGTTAAGGATGAACTAGCCGCCCGTGACCAGCCTACCGTCTTCCAAGAGCTGGTCGATTTGGCCATTAAAATTGATAGCCCCATAAAATAGCGTCAGCGGGAACGTGAGATCCGGGGTTCCCGAACAACCACCAGGGGACGTCTGATATTCTTCCAGCCCGCACTCACGTCTCCTTCTCCGAATCCTCAGTCACCCCCATCCAGCCCAACGGAACCCATGCAGATTGATCGTGCCTGTCTGTCTCCTTCGGAGCGAAGGAGGAGACTCTGGACCAACTCTTGTCTGTATTGTGGTCAGGCTGATTACTGTATCCAGTTGTCCTGTAAAAGACAACGCTCGTTCGTAAAGAGGGGACTAAGGGCGAACAATGTTTCCTTTTCCCCGTCCCCCATCACGCGAACCCTGCTGCCCGCTTTTAAACTGGCTGAAGGGAGGAGACATACCGTCTCAGTCTTCATCGACTCCGGGGCTGAGGGAAACTTTATCAGTTCCAGTTTGGTGGCCAAACTCGGGATGCCACTCTCCCGTCTAAAGCAACCCCTGGAGGCCAGCGGGTTAACCGGGGTGAACATGGT
The DNA here is from genome assembly GCF_048418815.1 of Hemitrygon akajei. Taxonomy (NCBI): domain Eukaryota; kingdom Metazoa; phylum Chordata; class Chondrichthyes; order Myliobatiformes; family Dasyatidae; genus Hemitrygon; species Hemitrygon akajei. Next base: position 4,695,720 of record NW_027331948.1, read on the forward strand.
CTAGATTACGCACTCCACAGCTCCGGTGAGTCTCCTCATTTCTGATAATAACAGAGTGAGTATTATTTTTCATGTGATCGATTTCCCCAAAGCTGAAGTTGTGTTGGATCACCCATAGCTCGCTCTGCACGGTCCACACATCGATTGGTCGAATAACAGAGTGTTAAGCCGGAGTCCCTTCTGCCTAAATGATTGTCTCGGTGTTGCTCATTCTACCCCAAGCCCGACTCCTCTGCCTACAGAAGAGTTTCCCGATCTGTCCTCTGTACCCCCCAGAATATCGGGACCTAAAGCTGGTATTCAGCAAGACTCGGGCCACCACCTTACCCCCACATCGCCCCTATGATTGCTCTGTTGATCTCCTTCCGGGAACCTCGCCATCTGTATTCTCTGTCTCCACCTGAAAGGGCGGCGATGGATAAATATATCCAGGAGTCCCTGGCTGCAGGAATTATCCGTCCCTCTTCCTCCCCAGCAGGCGCAGGGTTCTTCTTTGTAGCCAAGAAGGACAGGTCCCTGCGCCCTTGCGTGGACTATAGAGGTCTCAATGAGGTCACCATTAAGAACCGCTATCCTCTTCCGCTTATGTCATCTGCCTTTGAATTGCTCCAGGGTGCGTCTATCTTTTCCAAGCTCGACCTCCGCAACGCTTACCGTTTGGTCCGCATAAGGGAGGGGGATGAGTGGAAGACTGCGTTCAATACGCCCTCCGGGCACTATGAATATTTGGTGATGCCTTTCGGACTCTTCAATGGTCCTGCTGTGTTCCAGTCTCTGTTGAATGACGTCCTCCGGGACATGCTGAACCAATCTGTATTCGTAGACCTGGATGACATTCCGATATTTTCTAGGTCCCTCTCCGAACATATCCAGCACGTCCACCGGGTACTCCAACGACTCCTGGAGAACCAGTTATTTGTGAAGGCGGAGAAGTGTGAATTTCACCGGAGTTCAGCCTCGTTCCTGGGATATGTGATCAGCGCTGGAAAGATCCAGAGGGACCCTCAGAAGATCAAGGCGGTAGAGGAGTGGCCACAACCCGCCTTTCGACAGGGGGTCCAACTCTTTCTTGGGTTTGCCAACTTCTATCGCTGATTCATTCGAAACTTCGGCATCCTGGCCGCCCCGTTGACTGCCCTAACCTCCTCCAAGTCGAAGCTCACCTGGAATCCATCGGCTGAGAAAGCCTTTTCTGATCTAACGGCTCGTTTCACCAGGGCCACTATCCTCCTTTAGGCCGATCTAACCAGGCAGTTTATAGTAGAGACGGATGCCTCTGACGTAGGAGTTGGGGCTATCCTATCACAGCGTTCAGCAGAGGACGACAAATTACACCCGTGCGCCTTTTTCACCCACAAATGTTCGCCCACAGAACGCAACTATGACATCGGCGATAGGGAGTTGTTGGCGGTTAAACTTGCTCTTGAGGAATGGCGGCATTGGCTTGAGGGAACGACTACCCCTTTTCTAGTCTGGACGGATCACAAGGACCTGTAATATATCTGTTCCGCCAAACGCCTCAATTCCCGCCAGGCTCGGTGGTCCCTGTGTTTTTTGCCCATTTTAGATTCATCCTGACCTACCGCCCTGGCTCTAAGAACGGCAGGCCTGACGCACTCTCCAGGCAGTTTACCACAACCGGCGAGGCAGCCGAGGTTATGGCCGTTCTCTCCAAGCAATGTCCGGTCGCCGGAGCACAGTGGGAGATTGAATCTGTGGTCCGGTCGGCCCAACAGGATGAGTCGCTAACCTATTGTATGTCCCCCAGTCTGTCCGCTCCCAGGTTCTCCAGTGGGGACACACCTCCAGACTGGCATGTCACCCTGGCATCAGACGCACGACGACTTTCATCAGTCGAAGTTTTGGTGGCCATCCCTGAGAAACGACGCTGAATGCTTCGTTTCTGCCTGGCCAGCTTATGCACAGAACAAGACCTCCAGCCAACCACCCACTGGTCTCCTGCAATCCCTACCTGTCCCTAGAAGGCCTTGGTCACACATTGCACTGGACTTTGTCACCAGTCTCCCCCCGTCTGACGGTAACACCACCGTTCTTACTATAGTGGATCGTTTTTCCAAATCGGTCCACTTAGTGCCCCTTCACAGGCTGCCCTCGGCCAAGGAGACTGCCGACCTGGTGATGCGGCATGTTTTCCGTATTCACAGTCTTCCCGTTGAAGTGGTATCTGACAGTGGTTCACAATTTACCTCCCAATTTTGGAGAGCCTTTTGCAAACTACTCGGGATCAAGGTTAACCTCTCATCTGGGTTTCATCCACAGAGTAATGGCCAGACCGAGCGGGCTAGTCAGCAGATGGAGGTGATGCTCCGTTGTGTGACGTCTCGGGAGTCTTCCTCTTGGAGTCGGCAACTTCCCTGGGTCGGGTACGCCATCAATTCCTTGCCTTCTACTTCATCAGGTCTGTCACCGATCCAGTGCTGTCTTGGCTATCAACCCCACTTATTCGCACCTCAGGAGGAGGAAGTGGGCGTTCCCACAGCAGAAGCGTTTGGCCAGAGGTGTTCACGGACCTGGAGGCGAGCGAAAGAAGCGCTGCTTCAGTCTACGGCCAGAATGAAGCAGCAAGCAGTCAGTCACCGCATCCAGGCTCCCCGTTACCGCCAGGGTCAGAAAGTGTGGTTATCCTCGCGGAATATCCCCTTAAAGGTGGACTCCCGCAAGCTGGCGCCACGGTACATTTGACCTTTCCCCATAGGATCTTCCCCCTACTCTTCGCAGGATTCGCCCTACCTTCCATGTTTCAAGGATTAAGCCCTTCGTCTGCCACCCCCTCTGACCCGCTCCTAATCCCCCTCCCCCTCCCCATCTCATCGCTGGCTCGGAGGGCTTGACTGTGCACCGATTACTGCACGTTCGACGCAGGGGCCGTGGACTGCAATATCTCGTGGATTGGGAGGGCTATGGCTCCGAAGAGAGGTGCTGGGTTCCTGCTTAGGATATCCTGGATCCCTCTCTCATCAGTGACTTTCATAGAAGCCATCCCATACCAGCAAGAAGGGCGTCTGGAGACGGGAGAGGGGTACTGTTAAGGATCCCGACTGAACACTGGGACCGGGACAGCCCTTAAATTCTACCTTCTTTCACCTGGCCATGTGGGCTTTGAACCAGCCCCTTCCCTATTTGGACTCTCGCCAATTACCTACTTATCTGCACAATAGCACTCACCTGTTTCAGTTCTCGCCCATTACCCGGTCCATTTAAACCCTGCCACGACTCACGCTCTCTGCCTGTTCGTCCCAGTCCTGAACTGAGTCGTTCCAGCCTGCGATAGTGACTACTGCCAACTGAAATTGTTGAATTCTGTGTTTCCGGATTCTGCCTGTTTAAAACCTGATTCTTGCCTAAAGCATTCGTAGTCGTCTGCCCTCGGACAGCCTTTCCCGGTTAAGACCTCCGCCTGCCATTCCAGCTACGTGCCTGCCTCCTCTTGTTGAAAGACTGTTGCCCCTGTGACCGCTAATAAAATCCTGGTAAAAGAACATTCATTGGTCTGCACTTGAGTCCTTCCGCAACCGGCCCCTCCTGACGGTCTGACATTAACCAACTGACTAGTTCTGACACAGTCATATTATCCAGAACCCCACGAGCTTATCCGAAACTTTCTTAAGTTCTTCCAATACCACATTCATAATTTTCCAATTTTCCAGCTGTTCGCCTAGTCCTGAGCTCAGACTGACACTGCTAACTTCGTGGGTGTGGATATGGAGACTGGGTCTGTGTCTCTACTGTAGGACAGTGGTGCCGAGGTCAATGGAAATATTAACCATCTGTGTTTCAGTGTAGCCGTTGTATTGGTAATCTGTGTCTGGGTCTTGAGTTCAGTGTGGGACTGAATCTGAATTTCTCTGCTGTCTGAAACTGTGGAACTAATGAGCTGTCGGTGTGTCTGTGCTTTGTAACACACCTTGCGTGTCGGAGAGGAGCGACTGCTCTGGTGACTCCACAGGAGGGAAAATCGGAGTTGATTGAAGTTCTTCCCTGTTGGTAGTTGAAGGAAAGTCGGTCGGTGAGGGAGAGGTATATGCCAGACGGTTGTGTGAAGCGGCCGTTGCAGCGTGTGCAACTGTCAATCTGTCGGTCCGACCCTCTGCCTTTTTCACACAGTTATAATATAGCATATGATGCTTATCTTTCTTTCATTCACTTTCATCGATCCTACGTCGATTCATCTCCCAATTTAGAGTCCTATGTTTAATATTTATTATTGAATATTCACTTTGCAGATCGAATCATTTCTTCCTTTGAGTTCTGGCAGGTCTGAGATGCTCTTAAGATCCAATTTCATCAGCAACATCTCAAAATTCTTTTCCCAGCACTTTGTGTGCGTCGCCTTCCCCTGAGGATTTCCAGCATCTGCAAATTTTGTCATCTTTAGTACATCAGCATCGTGGTCATCCAAACACCGCCATCCCGCGTGTGTGTGTGCGCGTCCAGGATGATGTTGAAAATGACAAACCACAGGGAGAGAAGTTTGGGTTCGGACGTGTCGTTGAACTCTGTTCACAAGTGGTTAATTAGCGGAGAGAAAAAATGAAATCCGTAAATGTGGCTGCTTCGGGTGTTTATCAATGGAGCTCCGACATTCTTTTCACCAGGTGAGGAACCGCGGATGTAATGCCTAGGAATTTAGAAGCGCTTGTCTTCTGTCGGCCCAATATTTACATCAGAGACAATGAATGGTGCTGAATTACCAGGACTGTTCAAGTGACTGTAGTCAGTCAGCGGCATAACAGTGTCTCTGGAGACTGATCCTTTCTATAAATTAAAGGCGTTTTGAATACATTAGCTCAGAGTTTCTGAAAGAGCTGTGAATTCAGGAGCAACACAATCGGCAGTTTATCACGGAAATGGGTTATCCAGTCCTTTTGCGGATAGGAGAAGTTTACTATCCTTTTATTTCAGCCTTTGGAATTCTCGGTAAGCTGCGGTATCGGCTGCCGTTGCGGGGAATGGAAGTTAATGCCAATATAGTGATTGTTTCTGAGCTGGTTTCCACTGCCGCATGTCAAGTCCTAGTATTCGGCATGCTAGGAATGGAATCGAAGCCAGCGACTGTGGATTCTGATATCTGGATCTAAAAATAAACCGCTGTAAGAATTCAGCGAATCCGCCAACATCGGAAGACCTCAATGGGACAGGCAGATATCTTCCAACGGTTTGTGTTCAATAATGTGATACCCGGGTCTCTGTGCTATTGTTCTCGAAGCAGCTACACTGCAATTGCAAATACTGTGTTTATACTGCCGCGGAGATTATGCTAATTGATTGTCTGCATTGGTATGTGAGCGGTTGTGTGAGGTACGTGTCATGATCAAACAATCGATTAGTGGTAACGATTCAGCAAATTTGAGGAGCTCCCTGCTGCAGCAGGAAGATTGAGGATTTTCAGTAAAAGTGAGCGGTGTGACAGAAAGTGAAGCAGTTGCTGGACAACACAATGACGTCGTTGCTGATCAATTAACAAAACCGACGTGTTGACTCATAACTACCAACACTGTGAAATGTATTATATTATCCATATAACTATAAATACTGTAAAATGTATTATAATATATCCACATCTGATACCGCTACAGACATCTGACTGTGTCACCGTGCCTGCTAATGGATGTTGAATTATTCTCCCGGCTTCCCTGTGATGGATTCAGTCGGGGGCGTCAAGTATATCTGAGAGGCTGTATCCGACTAGGCTGTGACTGCTGCCTCAGTCAGAGTTCTGCTGTAAAGTCGGCGAGGTGGCAAATGCTGGAATAGGAAACAAACACGGGAAATGCTGGAAACACAAAGCCTCAGGCAGCTTGTATAGAAAGACTAAGGGAAAGTTGTGTCATGGGGGCTCTCTGAAAACAGCTCAGAAAATACACGTTAACTGCTCTCAAACATATTCTATTTTTGTCTGGATGACTGATTCCGGGAATTCCTGTTTCTGTTGTGTCCTTCGGCTGTTCTGTCGCTGACAGGGAGTCACAGGGAAGCTGATGATTGTTTAATGCAAGAATCCCGCCATCGGCGTCCGAATTGATTCATTTCATTCATATCAGACGCGGATGAAGCCGGTGAAAATGTTCCAAACAGTACTGACTCTGAGGGCACCTAGTTTTATCTGTCCGTTGCCTCTTTATATTTCTGGTCATCAGAAAGGAATCCGAATTTAAATCATTTGACATTATTTTAATGTGTAAACTCAGCCAGCTCTTGACCCTCTCTTCAACCTTCTACCGCTGAATGCAACAATAAAACAGGAATATTACATGATCCCCGAAAACTGCGGCAATGGGCTTTACTCAGTATTTTTTCAATTTCCTATTTCCCCTCTCTCTTCAGCGAACTTGATGGCGATTGTGATCCTGTCCCGGGGAAAGTGCGGTCTCTCCAAATGTGTAACTCTCTACCTGGTGGGAATGGCAGGGGGCGATCTCCTGGTCGTTATCTCGCTACCGCTCCTGACGTGGACTGCTTGGCTTTATTTTCGCCGATCATTCCTGTTCATCACTCCTGTGTGCAGTATCGCTAGATGGCTCATTTCTGCGAGCACTACTGCCTCTGTCTGGCTGACTGTCTCTTTCACCATCGATCGATTTGTGGCTATTTGCTGTGAGAAGCTGAAAACAAAATATTGCACAGAGAAAACGGCGGCTGTGGTTATCGGGACAGTGGGTGTGCTGGCTTGTTTGGAATGTGTTCCCTGGGGCTTTGTATATGGGCCTACGATAATAATTGATGGTATCCCCTGGTATTGTATTCTTACACCGAGCTACAGAAACTCTCCCTCATGGGTGGTATTTGAGTTGTTTCACCGCACTTTTACCCCTTGTGTCCCATTCTTTCTGATTTTGTTTTTCAATATTCTGACAGCCAGGCGGATTCTGGTGGTCAGTCGAGCCCGCAGGGGGCTTCGGGGACAAAAAAGTCGAGAGAATGACAAGGACCGGGAGATGGAGAACCGACGGAATTCCATCGTTTTGCTCTTCAGCATAACGGGTAGTTTCATATTGTTGTGGGGAACACGTCTGGTGTTTTTCATCTATCAACGGATTTCAAAGAGTTTTGTTTATTATTCTGTCATACATCCCGTTTACATTATAGAGGAGACATCAGGAATGTTAAAGATCCTCAGTTCCTGCACCAACACGTGTATTTACGCCCTGACACAGAGCAAATTCCGAGAGGATCTTAAGAATGTGGTGAAATACCCACTGAAACGGATTTTGAGAATCATTAAAATATAGAAATAAATGCTATGCAGCAGTACAATTCAGCTGCCTTCACGCTCCTATTTTGTACTCAAACTTGTAATAATCAGAAATAATATAATGAACAGGGTTTCAAACAAAGCAGGAGAAAATCTGTCGATGCTCGAAATAGAGAACAACACATACAAAATCATGAAGGTTGTCGGCCCGAATAGTTGAATGTTTACTCTTTTCCAAAGTTGCCATCCATCTGTTGAATTGCTCCAGCATTTTGTGTGTGTTGCCTTGCAGTTATACAACAAATATGTACAGTCGATCGCGACGGCACCACTAGACTCAGCATCCCAGAAAAATCCCCTTTGCATCTCACCCTCGTCCCGCTTAAGTTGTGCCTTGAGGCGAACCTGTCAACCATTATTTCCGATTCTGATAAAACAGCTTGATATGGAGTATACTTCCGTCGATAGTAACCACTCCTGCTCCCATCATTACCCGTCCTTTACTTCACGGTGATTTTCTCCTCTGTCCCTACCTGTAGCTTTTCCTTCTGTTTTCCGGTTTGAACTAATTTCCAGTAACAGAATGTTAGCTCTCAGAAGGTAGGTGGAGGGGGAGGGGTTTTGAGTGGACGAGGCGATGCTGTGAACCCAAGAACAAAAGACACTGCGAAGCGAAATGGGAACTGATATGAACTAATCCGAAACAAAGTGCTGGCGAAAGCCTTCAGCTCAGGCAGCAGAATTGGAGAGAGAGGAAAAGAAATCCAATTCTGATGAAAAGTCTCTGCCCAAAACGTCCACAGTTTACACTTGTCCACAGATGCTGCCTGAGCTCCTCCAGCATTTCGGATTTCTAGAGTCTGCAGATTGTCTCTTGCTTCTGACTGGTCTAATCTTAGTCAGTGTCAACTAGATATTCGACTATGCCAAAGCAGCACTGACCTTGGACAAAGAACAAGCAAAGAATGGTTGAAAAGGACAGTGTGATAGAAACAGAAACTTGATAATTAATGGAACCAAGGTTCAGCTAATTTTGATTTGACGCACCTGGGACATTGGAGGGTCTCTCTAAACAAACACGGTCGGGGATAAATTATTTATACAATTAGAAAGATGTTGGGAGTAGCGGCAGTTTGTATTCAGATATTACATTCTCCAGAGAAAGCTGATTGAGTTATCAATCTGAGTCCTTCAGTGGTTGGTCCATGACGTTTATTAATTTTAATCGTGAGCGGATAATATCGAAGTATAAACTCTAAATATAAGCTTGGTTAAGACGGGTAATAAGTAGTAAGGATAATCCTGGGAATTGTAAATCAGTGACTACTGCCATCAATGGAGGCTAATCGTTTGAAAGGGATTCTTCACGATAGGTTTGACAAATAATTATAGAAGCAGAATCACAGGCAAATGGCTTTATGAGGGGAAGGTCATACCTTACGCACCTGAATGACTTTCTGAGAGAGAGACAAAACAAATTAAGGAGATGGATGATCTGTGTATGGAATTGAGTGAGGCGTTTGACAAGAGCCCCCACAATAGCTCGATCCAGAACGGCGGGAGGCAAGGTGAGTATGGGGCTGGCAGTAGATGGGGCGTTTCCAAAAGATCTGTTCTGTAACCCTGCTTTTTCTGATATTTGTAAATGACTTGAGAGAAGAAATGGATATGTAGGTTGGTAACTTGCAGTTTGTTGGCTGCACGTAGCATAGCGGTTGGAATCAGACGATTCCAGCTCGGAGCAATGGAAATCGGAGTTCCTTCCTGTGTTTTTTCTGGAAGGAATTTGTACATCTTCTCCGTGATATTTATGGGTATTCTCACAAGGTAAACGAAAAAAAAAAGAAAACAACTTAACGATTAGGCTGGGGTAAAATTGAGGTTACTGGGCGCCGTGGCTCATTATTTTTCGCTTAATCTCTAAATGTATCAATGACACCTATGTGATATTGTGGATAGCGTAGAATTTCATCACAATAAAAAAGTTCAGAAACAATAAAATTTTAAAGTGAATTACAGATTACATATGGTAGATTTGATTGCAGTGTGGAGGAACAGGAGAGTCGTGCAAGCATATAGATTCCCCAACATTTCCAAATAAGTGAATTTAGCGGTTCCGAAGGCTCATGGCTTAAGAACTAGCAACTCCGGATTAGGGGTCTGATGAGGGAAGAGATGCTACGAAAGTCCACGTAAATGTGTGGCTAACGATTTGTGCAGGAGATCATCGTATACACACATTATTGGACCCTCTTCCAGCATTTGGTGCGACTGATGTAAGGAGCACGGGTTTTACATATGTACTGAAAGAGATTTAATATTCTAACTGGGGAGTTTGATGCAGCTGCCCTGGCATTAACATGTGGTATGCGCATGTCTGCTGTTGGGGGGTGGGCGGTGGAGTAGGAACTAGAACCACAGGTGATCAAGTAGCATTTAATAAAAGGCAGAGACGAGGACAAGGAACGCCAAACTGAAGGGCAGACTGGACCCAGTTAATTATCCCGGTGGCTCCGAGGCCGAGGTCAGTTTATGTCACAAAAGGTGTGTAACACTTAAGACAGACGTACTTCGAACCTGGATTAATACGTAACGTAGTGAGCCAGCTATTACAAAGATCTGGTTCAGAGCAGAAAATCGCTGTCCCGGCAATAAAAGTTCTCACGCCCCCTAAAATCCGTTTGCAGATCGGCCTACACACCCAGATCTGGTTGTCACCCAATTTCGTGTGCACCCCCATTGTTAAAATGCCCCCTTAAAAATGCGGACATCACTAAATTCCACGTGCACCCCCAGATCTGCGCATATTCCCAGATGCACATTAAATTATCCAGACGAAGATTCACTCCAAACACAAAATGGCGACCTGGACATTAAATTATCCGCAAGCATCCCAAGGTCCGACACAGCCAGATCCGTCTGAACCATCATATACACCCACAAAAACTTTGCAACTCCCATATTCGTCGACACACCCCTAAATCTGCTCAATCCCCAAATAGATCCGCAGCCCCATATCGGAGCACACACCCCTAAATCGGCGCACGTGTGCAAATGCGTGTGCAAACCCATTTTAGAGAACTCAACTTAATCGGTGCGCATCCCCGGGTCCATGCCCTCCCCAAGACCGTGTGTACTCCCGTTTTCGCCGACATAAACTAAATATGCGTAATCCCTATTCAGTGCGCGCCCCAAACCTGCGGAAACTCCCACATGCACATCAGACTTTCCCAGAGCAAGAATCACTTCAGACAGTTGAGAAAATGGCATCCTCGTCATTAATTATCTGCACGCAGGCAAATATTCGTGCGCAAACCTTGATCCGCCAAACACAGACAAATCTATATGGATTCCAAATACATGTGCACGCCCATCTTTGAAAACACACCCCGAAATCTGCGCATATCAGCAAATCAGTGAGCTCTCCAAACACGCTGACACGCCACATATATTACATTTTTCCAGAGCAAGAATCATTTCAAACCGTTCAAAATGGCTGTTTCGACATTAAAATTCCCATGTACCCCAAAATACGATTTGAACTGTAGATCGGCCGAGAGTCGCAACTCTCCGTTTAACTATAAATACGTGTGCACACCCATATTCGACAAGGCACGCCTAAATATGTGCACATCGAAACATACGTGTGGACCCTAAATTCGAGAACAGATCCCGAAATCTGCCACATCCCCGGATTCATGTGCATTCGCAAAACGTTGTGAACCCCATATTCGTAAAGCCAGCTCTGTCTGCACAGTCCCCAAAACAGTGAGAACCACAAACCCACTGGCATCCCTACATGCACATTAGATTATCTCAAAGCAAAGACCATTTCAACCAGTTCACTAAACGGCAGCCTAGTCATTAAAAATCCACATGAAAACCAAAACTTATTCGTCTACAAATCCTGATCTGCCAACTCACCCAAAACGCATCCCCAGGACTGTGCACATCACCTAATCAGTGCGTTCCCAAAGACGCTGACACCCCGCATACAAAATAGATTATTCCAGAGCAGGAATGATTTCAAACAGTTCAGAAATGTCTGTTTGGGCATTTAAAATTCCCACGCACACAAAAATGCACCCTCAAGTTGGACAGCATACTTCTAAATCTGTGCACATCACCAAATCCGTGCCCAACACTTAGGTAAAGACTGAGGTAAACACTTTTAAATCTGCGCGACTCGCCAGATACATGTACACTCCATAATACTGTTTGCAGACCCGTATTCGCCTCCACACCCCTGAATCTGCGCATTTTCCAAATCAGTGCGCAACCCCATATTTGATCAAGCACCCCCATATCCGTGCGCATCTCCAAATCCATAAGCATACCAAAGCAGTGTGCACCTCCATATTCGCCGATGCTGCCCTAAATCTGCGCAATTCACAATTGATTGTGCACCCAAGCCCGCTGACACATCCACTAGATCATGAGGTTATCATTTCAAACTGTTCAGAATATGGCCGCCTTGTTTTATTAAGTGTGATCGTGAGCACACGATCAGAAATACTGATCAAGTCAACTTGTTCCCAAAGAGAATTCTGCAAGGCCAGTCAGATAGTTCAACGCTGCTCGGCGATAAAACATTAAAAATCGCGTGTTCAATTAGGAAACTAAAAAAAAAGTAGAAATACTGGAGTCATGAAGATCATGATGACGTCTGCTGGAGAGAAACATTTATACCCCTGCTGTCCTCCATAATTCAAAGAGATTGAAGGATCAGGTTGCAGGGTGACAAAACGTGACCGGAGCATTTTGCCCTAAAAACTAATGCCTACCGGGAGAAAGCAGCCTCTGTCCTTTCCGCACTTTCTCCAGCAGTTTTAGGACTAAACCCAGCCGGAATATAACTGGGTAAGGAAATGGATCTCAACATTAAAAATCGGCACTCAGCCCGGAATGCGTGAGCAACTCCAAATCCAGGTGGAACATATGTGGAGCAAGAATTATTTCAAACGGTTCACAAAATAGGAGGTTGCAGCATAGAATAACAAGATTACTGTTGAAAGTTCAAAGTGCATTTATTTTAAAAGTATCTATTAATGAAACAACCATAAGATGCGTCGCAACTCCAAATCGACAAAAATTACAAATCTGTGAGAAGCCCGAGATCGGTAAACATCCCCGTATTGGCTTATACACCCCTAAATATATGCACATCCCCAAATAAGTGTGCACCCCTGTATTCGACAACACACCGCTGAATCTGTACACATCGTCAAATCAGTGTACATCTCTGTATTATACGATGCACCGCTGAATCCGGACACATCACCAAATCCGTGTGCACCTGCAAATCTGCTTACGTCACTAAATAAGAGCGCAGCCAGGAATTCCATGTGCACTCAACCCGTGGACAACCGCATATGCACAGTAGATTATCTCAGATTAAGAAACATTTTAAACAGTTAATCCCAAATCCGTGTGCTCCCCCATATTCGACTACACAACCTAAATCTACGCACAACACCATTTCCGTGTGCGTCCCATACAGGAGAACTCACCCCTAAATCTGCTTAATTGTCAGATAGAATGGCATCCACATATTCGAGAATGTAACCTTAAATATACTCAATGTCCAATTCAGTATGCACCCCAAACCCGCTGACTCCTCTCACATTCACAACAGATATTCCCAGAGCAGGAATCATTTCAAAAGTTCAGAACGTGGCTGCCTGGACTTTAAACTCTGCACACAGCCAAAAATTCGTGATCAACTTCAAAACCTCTGACACAACCAAATTTGTGAGTAACCCGAAATCCACGTGCATCCCCATATTCGACAACGTACACCTAAATCTGTACGCATTCCCAAATTAGTGTGTACCCCAAAATATACGCACATCTTCAAGTAAGAGCGCGCCCCCGAACCCCGTGTGTGTGTGTGTGTGTGTGTGTGTGTGTGTGTGTGAGTGAGTGTGTGTGTGTGTGTGTGTGTGTGTGTGTGTGTGTGTGTGTGTGTGTGTGTGTGTGTGTGTGTGTGTGTGTGTGTGTATGAAGCTACTGAGAAACCCAAATGCATTTTCGATTATCTCAGACTAAGAATCATTTCAAATTGTGACATAATGACTGCCTAAAAAAGAAGAAAAAAAGAAACACAAGGACAGGTGTCGAAGTTCAAATGACATTTTTGTTATTCTTTCTATAAATGGAACAACTTTGAGCTTCGCCATACCTACAAATCCGCAGACACACCAAATTTGTGAGAACACTGAGATCCGAGTGCACCTCCAAATCCATGTGTACCCTTATGTCTATGTACAAATTGACACCCGTGGACACACCTATTTGAAAATTAGATTATCCCAAAACCATTTCACAAAATGACAAAATATGCGTGCACACCCAAACCTGCACACTGCCCGCAAATCAAATTAGTATGCACCTCAAACACACCGACAATCCCAAATCTGTGTGTGCCCCCAAAATTATTGAGAAATATTTTAAGGAACAGGATATATAAGTCAATTGTAATATGAGAAACCTGATTTGCAGATGACACCTGGGTTCAGAGTGTGAGTGGACAGCGAAGTAGTTTATGAAATCTTTCAGCATCAGAGTAGCCACTGGAAAAACGAACCGAAAAGTTCCAAGTCTGTGCGCAGCAACACATCCATAAGCAACCCCCACACGAGTAGCAAACAAAAATCCACAGGCATTTCAATTCGTGTGCTCCCCCAAATCCACATGCAACCATAAATTCGTTCTCCCCCATCTCTCTGACACATTCCAATGCAGATTGGATTATCCCTGAGCAAGGATCATTTCAGAGAGCGCACAATATTGCTGCCACAAGGCAACAGCCTCGAAATTCGTCATACCTCCAAATCTGTAGATCCACCAATGTACATGTGACAGAACCGTGATATTCGTCACATCCCCAAATACACCGCAAATGCACGTGTGCACCAAAATTCATGTGCTATCGTAAATCCGCCGAGAAACCCGAATCTGTGTTCATCTACTAATCCGTGTACACCCCATATTCCAGAGCACACCCCTAAATCTGACGCATGCCCAAATCCAGGCGCAGTGCCAAAACTGTGTGTACTACATATTTGACTATTTTGCCTTAACTCTGTGTAATCTTCAATTCAATGGACATCGCAAACCCGCTGACACCCGTACATGCACCGTACAGTATCACAGGGCAAGAATCATTTCGAACAGTTCACAAAATGCCTGCCTCCAGCATAAAGTTACAAGAATGTTGCTGAAAGTTCAAGGTGCATTTATTCTGACATTATCTATGAATGAAACAACCTTCAGATATCTAACAATTCCGAATCACTAAATCTGTTCGCATCCTCAGATTAGTGTGTGAGGACATATTTGCCGAAATCTGTAAACATCCACATACTGGCCTGCACACTCCTAGATCAGTGAGCGTTACGAATAAGTGTGCACCTCTATATTGTCGGACACATCACTAAATCTGTTCGCATCCTCAGATTAGTGTGTGAGGACATATTTGCTGAAATCTGTAAACATCCACATACTGGCCTGCACGCTCCTAGATCAATGAGCGTTACGAATAAGTGTGCACCTCTATATTGTCCGACACATCACTAAATCTGTTCACATCCCCAGACTGGTGTGTGAGGGCATATTTGCCGACACTGCCCTAAATCTGCGTAATCCCAAAATCAGTGCTCACTCCATACACGCTGACTCCCCAACATGCATAATAGATTATCTCAGAGCAGGAATCATTTCAAATCGATCAGAAAATGACTGTTTCGACATTAAAATCAGCACGCATCCCGAAATGCATCTGCAACTCCAGATCGTTTGACACGGACAAATCTGGGTGTAACCTATGCACCTCCATATTAGACAACAGACGCCTAAATCTGCGCACATACCGAAATACATATTCAACCATAAATCTGTGCGCATGACCAAATAAGAGCTCACCCTAAATCCATATGCACCCCAATCCTGACGACAAACCTACATGCACGCTGGATTATCCGAAATCACGAGTCAGGTCAAGCAGTTCACAAAACAGCTGCACGTTCAAAAATCTAGAACAAAGTTCCAAGTTCTATTATTAAAGTTTCTATAAGTGAAACAAACTTGTGATTCGTCACGCCCCCCAATCCACCGCCACCCAAATCCGTGTGTACCCAAACTCGCCGCGCACTTGTTAATATCTCTGAGAACTCCCAAATCCGAGTCCTCCCCTACATGTACAATTATTTATCCTAGATCAAAAATCATTACAAACATTTCACAAGAGAGCTTAATTCACATAAAAAGCAGCAAGATCAAAACTCAACGTTAAAGTCCAATATGTATCCGAGTATCTGTAAAAGAAACAATCTGAATTTTGGCATTATACCCAATTCCTGCGACATCCAAATATCCACGTGCACTCCCAAATCCGTATGCACACCCAAATGGGTGCACACTCAAAACTCGTCAACAACTTCCACTTTAAGATTAGGTTATCAGAGAGGAGAAATAATTTCAAATAGTTCACAAAGTAACAACCTCCAACTTAAAAGCCACAGCAAGAGCAGAGTAGACAACTGAAAGTGTATTTATTAATAAAAAACCTATCAATGAAACAACCGCGAGATTTGTCAGGACACTAAATCCAAGGACACCCCAAAATCCGGGAGCATCTAAGATCGTGTACACCACCAAACCTGCTGACACCCACGTATACACATTTGATTTTCCCAAAGGAAGAGTCACTTTAGAGTGACAGCATTCACCTTAAAGAAATCGCGAGAACATAGTGCAGCTATTATTGAAGACACTATAAATGAAATGGCTTTGAGATTTACCACAACCTTAAATCGACCGACACCAACAAATTCATGTGCACCTATATGCGCCGACATACACTTAAACCTGATCTCATCCCCAATCGTCAGGCACCCGTGTGCACCCCAAATCCATACTGACGTCCTGTGCACGCATATTGGTTGATACATTCCTAAGCTTGTGCAACCTCTCAATCAGAAAGCACCATCAAATACGCATGTGGTTCCGAATCCACCGATGACTGTGCACACGTCCTCGCCGAAACTCTCCTAAAGAAACCAAATCTGTATGTACCCCCAAATCCGCTGTTTTCAGTAAATCTTTTCGCATCGCAAATCATTTGCCACCCATATTTGCCGAAACAGCCCTAAATCTGCGCAAACCCAAAATCGGTGCGCACCCCAAATCCGCTGACACCCGAGATGCATAATGGATTATCCCAGACAGGCAACATTTCAATCAATTCAGAAAATGACCGTCTCGAGGTTAGAAAGCCATATGTGCTCCAAAATCCTTTTGCAGATCGGCGACACACCCAAATCTGCATGTCAACCCAAATCCGTGTGTAGCCCCATATTCAAGACTACACCCCGAACTGGACACTGTTCACTAAAATCCGCCCTCACCCCCAAATCTACGCACATCCTCAAATACGAGAGCACCCAGATACTCGGATAATCATATTAGATGACCCAGACGGATAATCATTGCAAACACAAAAGGGCTGTCTTATCAGTAAAAACCACCACGTATCCCAGAGTCCCTACGTACGTCACCAAATCGATATGCGCTCACAAAAACGTGGGGACTCACATATTCGCTAACTACCCTAAATTTGCTATCCCTAAAAAGGTGCGCACCCTTATATTGGAGCACTCCCCTAAATCAGTTTGCAACTCTTTATTAGAGAACGCTCCTAAATCCATGCACAACCCCAAATCCATATGAACCACAAGAAGGTGTACAACCCATATTTGACGACAAAAAATAAAATTGCGCAATCGCCAATTCAGTGCGAACCCGAAACCCACGGACTCCGCCACTTGTACATCCGATTTTCCCGGAGTAACAATCAATAAAAGCAATTGAGAAAATGGCAGCCTCGACGTTAATAATCCGCACGCAAATTTTGATCCGTCAACTCACCAAATCTATGTGTGTCCCATGATTGAAAAGGCAACCCAAATCAGCGAACATCACCAAATCCATGTGCTTCGTCAAATTGGTGCGCATCACCAAATCCATGCACAGCCCAAACACGCTGAAACCCCCACATTCATTTGTGGGGCTCGTTGTACACAGATTTTGTCATCTTGTGTATGTCTGAAATTATTATTTTGAGATAATCAAATTAGCGTGTGTGTGTCCACGGTTTTGAAGTTGTGGGGATGCATTTGCATTTGGAGATGCACATGGATTTCTCACGTCTGCGGTTTGGAGGTGTGCCGAATCTCAAAGTTGTTTCATTTAGATTACGTGAATAATGAATGTAATTTGAAATTTGACATGAAGTATTTTAAATGATACTTCCTCTGGGATAATCTAAAGTACAAGTGGGTTTCTCTGCGGGTATGATATTCGCATGAATTTTAGGGTGCGCACCTAGTGGTGGTGCACATATTTGAGGTGTATATGGATTCGGGATTGTGTACATGTAAACACCGATATGGGGTGAGATAAAGATTTGGGCGTGTTGGCGGATCAGAAGTTGCACGTGGAATTTGGGCTGTGTGCGGGTTTTCATGTTGAGGCATCCATTTTCTGAATTCTTGAAAGGATTCTAAACTGCCAGTCAGGATGTTAGCGGTTTTGGGGTGCGCACTGAATTGGGCCGCGCAAATATTGGGCAGTGTCTGAGAATAAGTTATGCTATGATGTGAACTTGGATTTGAGAATGCGCACGGATTTAAAGTTGTATCTTCAAATATGGGGGTGAGCACTGATTTCGGGTGTTCGTAGATTTAGGGGTTGCGGCAAATATGCACAAGGATTTGGGGATACGCGCAAATTTTGGGGTTTGTAGTCAATTACGGGGGCGTAATTAGATGTTGTGATGTTCGTATATTCCGGGAGTTATTTGTTGACCGATCGACAGTTGCGATCATATTTTGGGGTGCATGCGAATTTTAAATGTCGAAACAGCCATTTTCTGAAATGTTGGACATGAATTCTGCCTTGGAATAATCTATCATATATGTGGTGTGTCGGCGTGTTTCGAGTGCGCACTGATTTGGTGATGTGCACAGGTTTTCTGGATTCATGGCGGGCAGTTTTGTTTTAGCAATGCAAAGCCTCTGCTAAAGTAAATTCCGATAATTGGGAGCTCTGGGATAAAATACTTTAAATTCACATTTAAAGGTACTGAGCTGTGCTTTTAGAAATTGCCGCAAGTTTGAAGGGAATGCGAGAAATATTTAAGGAGGAAATTTAGACATCACTCGAAGTTTAGTCTCAAACATGGCCGTGCACACGTATTTGGGGATGCACATAGATTTGGGTGTGTTGGCGGATCAGGATTTGCACCCGAATGTGTTGAGTGCGGATTGTTAACGTCGAGGCTGCCAATTTCTCAACTGTTTCGAATGTATCTTGCTCGGAAAAATCTCATGGGCATGTGGGGGTGTCAGCGGGATTAGGGTGCGCGCTGCATTGGGTATTGCGCAGAAATTAGGCGTGTCAGCGAAAATGGGTTGTACAGGGTCTCGGGGTGCACCTGAATGCACAGGGATTTTGGGGTTTGTTCTTGAATATGGGGATGCGCTCGTATTTGGGGATAGCAGATTTGTGGGTTTGTCGGCGAATATGGAGTCGCCAGGTTTCTGTGGGTGTATCTGGGAGTTCATAAGGATTTGGGTTGATCTGTGTGTCGGCGGATTTCGTGATATGCTCACGACCTTTGGGATGCGTGGGGCTTCTACTGTCAAGGCAGCCATTTTGTGTTTGAAATAACTCCTCGTCTGGGTCATCGAATGTGCGTCCTTACTTAAGGAAGTGCGCAGATTTTGGGACTCACACGCATTTTCGAGACACTTTCATACTACTGCTGAGTGTAAGGGTGCACATGAATTTGACCATCGTTGACCATAATGATAATGTTATTGTCTCCTGAGCCTTAACACGGACCAGTGTGATAATGTAACAGCGTGTCCCGGTCATTCACAGGAATGCATTCCTAAGAGACCCATATTTTAACTTTCTCCCCTGTGCATAGAATTCAGCTGGAGATTTACCCAACTCCTTGAGTCGGCTGAATGCGATTAGCTGTATCAAAGGCACCAGTATATGCAGTCTTGTATGCTGTACATTACTGCCCCATATAACTGAATACCTAGCAAAACGGGTGGGGGGTTGATTAGTCCAAATTCTGGAGAAACTTCTCAGGCCAGACAGCATCTATGGAAAAGACTACATTCGGCGTTTCGGGCCGAAGCTCTTCAGCAAGACTGGGGGGAGAAAAAGCAGAGGAGTAGATTTGAAAGGTGATGTGAGGGGAAAGAGAAACGCCAGATGACAGGAGAAACTTGTAGGTGGATGGATGAAGCAAAGTGCTAGGAAGTTGATTGCTGAAAGCTATGGAAGAAAGAAAAAAAATGGGGTAAGGGGAGCAGGACCATAGGGAGGCTATGGCGGACAAGGAAATATTAAGTGAGAGGGACAAAGGGGTGGAAATGGTGAAGGAGAGGTTTGAGAAAGCAATGTTCATGCCATCAGGTTGAAAGTTAACCAAACGGATTATAAGCTGTTGTTCCTCGCACCTAAGTGTGGCCTTATCGTGACAGTGGAGGAACTCATGAATGGACATATCACAATGGGAATGGGAAGTGGAATTAAAATGGGTGACCGCTTGGAGATACCGCCTGTTCGGCGGAGGGAGTGTAGATGCACAAACCCCCAATCAGTTTGCATCGCTTTAACGGAGAGGAAACCCATAAGCCTGCGAAATCTCCAATTAAGTTCGCATCTCAACCTCATGTGCACCCGAAATACGCACACATCCTCAAGAAAGAGCACACCGAATATCCACGTGTGCATCAAACCCGCTGGGAACCTCAAATGCGTTTTACATAATCCCAGAAAATGATCATTTCGAACAGTACACATGATGGTTGCGTAAATTATTGTACTTCGCAAATTTGTAGGTAATGTCCTAAATATGCGCTATCCCCAATTCGGCGCGGACCCTAATCACTCTGACACGCCCCAATGCATAATCTCAGAATGGGAATCATTTTAAAGAATTCAGAAAATACCGGCCTCGACATTAAAAATCCACATATACCCCAAAATTCATTTGGAGGTCAACCACTACACAAAAGTATGGTTGTACAGATCGGCAGACACACTGAAATTTGCTTCTCACCACAAACCCCTGTGTTATCTCATACTCAACAGTACACACCTAAATATGCACAGATCACGAAAATCCGTGTGAATCCCCAAATTTTCGCTGATCTCTAAATAAGAGCGCACCCCAAAATGCATGTACACCTCAACCCACACATTGGATGATCCAGGCACAGGATGGTTTCAAACACGCGATGGCTGCCTTGACAGCAAAAATCCCAGGCATCTCAAAATCCATGAGGAGACCGCCGAATCCGTAGACATATCAAGATCACGCCAAATCCGCCTGAACCCCCAGATACACCCACAAAAACGTGGATATGGGGTGCTCACGTACTTGGGGATAACATGTTTGGGGTGTGTGCATGGGTGCATTGATTAATATAGTTGTGTAAAATGTAAATTGATCAAAACATGAATCACAAATGATGATTCACTGCCAGATTTATGGACGAAATTTGTAAAAGTGTATGAACCTTACGTTCTCACCCTATAGCAGAGACAGACAGGTTCAGGATGAATTATTTAACCAGACTGCCCATTACTTGGCAGCCTGAAATATTTCTTCACAACTTTCGACTGACCTCAGGCAGCTTTGACATGCTCACAAAATTCTCTTACATCATCAACATCACGCACACAATTCTCAGCAGAGATGTTCCTGTTCTCACTCTGTGTTGCCTTGGACCTCCCATTTCTGCAGATTTTCTTCAGTTTGTGCAACAGTAACATCGGCTTTTTACCGTTGTCACCCGACCTTGTTCTCTCTTTCGGATGTGTGTGTGTGTGTGTGTGTGTGTGTGTGTGTGTGTGTGTGTGTGTGTGTGTGTGTGTGTGTGTGTGTGTGTGTGTGTGTGTGTGTGTGTGTGTGTGTGTGTGTGTGTGTGTGTGTGTTTCTGAGAAGAGACAATTTAAATGTTTTTGCACATATTCTTTTCTGGCTGGAACATTTCCCGCCATTGTTCCGCACGCCGGCTGTTCTGCCGCTGACAGGGGGCGCCATGGGACTGTATGAATCCCGCCAACAGCGTCCGAATTTACTAATTTCATCCAACGTGACGGGAAGACAGCGGTAAAACAAAATGACTCTGAGGAGGGTGAAAACCGGGCTTTAGTTTTCCTCTGCCACTTCACATTTCGGAATTAGTATAGGCATCATTTTGACTTAATTTTACAGTGTAAAGTCCTCTTCTGTCTATGGAAGACACTTACACTAAATGCGACAATGAGCTGGAAATATTGCAGTATCCCCTCAGACTGCTGAATTAGTTTCTGCTCTGTATTTTCTGTTCTTGCTTTTCTCTGCCTCTGTTCCAGCGAACTTGATGACGATTGCAAGCCTGTATCGGGGAAAGTGCGGTCTCTCCAAATGTGTCACTCGCTACCTGGTGGGAATGGCAGTGGCCGATCTCCTGGTCGTTATCTCCGATCCGCTGCTGAGGTGGACTGCTTCGTATTATTTTCCCCAGTCATTCCTGATCATAACTCAAGTGTGTAAACTCCGTTTCTGGTTGATTTTTGCCAGAACTGCGACCTGTGTCTGGCTGACTGTCGCTTCCACCGTCGATCGATTTGTGGCTATTTGCTGTGAGAAGCTGAAAACAAAACATTGCACCGAGAGAACGGCGGCTGTGGTTATCGGGACAGTGAGTGTGCTGGCCTGTTTGTAGAATGTCACCTGGGGCTTTGCATCAGAGCATAAGGTAATAATTAATGGTGTTCCCTGGTATTGTGTTCTTACACCGAGCTACAAAAACCCTCTCTCATGGGCTGCATTAGCGATATTTCACCGTGTTTTTACACCGTACGTCCCATTCTTTCTGATTTTGTTGTTCAACATTTTGACTGTCTGACGGATTCTAGCGGCCAGTCGAGCCCGCAGGGGGCTCCGGGGACAAAAGAGTGGAGAGAATGAGAAGGACCGGGAGATGGAGAACCGACGAAAATCCATCGTTTTGCTCTTCAGCATAACCGGTAGCTTCATATTGTTGTGGGTAACACAAGTAATATTTTATATCTATCAAACGATTTCAAAGAGTTTTGCTTATTCTGTTACTGATCCCTGTTACATTACAGAAACGACATCTGGAATGATGCAGATTCTCAGCTCCTGTTCTATTAGATGCATTTACGTCGTGACCCAGAGCAAATTCCGGGAGGAACTAAGGAATGCGGTGAGATACCCGTGGAATCCTGTGTTAAAGCTCATGAAACGTCAGAAATGAATGACATAAAGATTTACAATTCGGCTGTCTTCTTGCTCCCTATTCGGCAATTAGGTGAGCTAATTATCAGGTGCGTTTCTATTTTTCTTCATAATTCTTCATTCCTCGTCCATGTAAGTACAATAGTGCGGAGAGAATGTCTCCGGTGGCAGTGTTTTGTTCGGTGCGTTAGATGTGGTCTCCCAGATAACCACATTACCATCAAAAGCAACCAGCTGTAGCTTCCCTGAAAACACGTTAAACAACTTGTGCTGCAGCTCGATGAATTTTGGCTCACAAGAGAATGGTGATAGGTAGGATCTACAGGGATGTAGGCGTTTCTAGATTGTAGGAAGGAGGTAGCTGGGTTATTGTCAGTAGAATGAAAGGAAATGGGAGCTACAGCAGAGTAATCTGTGCCCGTTCCCCTCTGTGATAATACACTGTGGATACCGTTGATGACTGCCTACAAGGGGGGAACGTGGGTCACAGAGACCGGGTTTCTGACACTGAATCTAGTGCTGCCGCTCAGGCACGAAGAGTGTTGAAGGGGACTACAGGGTTGAGAGGAGATTAAAACGTCCAGGGAGCAGATTGGAGGTTCTGCAGGCAGGATAGAGACTCCCAGATGGTCTGTTGCCTCTCAGGTGCCCGGATCAGAGATGTCTCAGATCAGGTCCATGGAGTTCTGAAGTGGAAGCGTCGGCAGCCAGATGTCTTCGTACCTATCAGTACGAATGACATCAATTTAAAAGATAAAGAGGTACTGAGGAGGGATTTTAGGTTGCTGGATGAATTTAATTTGCTAGAGACATTGATCGTCTGGATAGTCAGAGGTTTGTTTTTTGTTGTTTTTTTTTTCCCCAAAGCTGAAGGTTGCCAGAGGAGGACAAAGATTTAAAGTCCTGGGGAGAAGGTACAGAGAAAATGTCAGGGGTAACTCTTTTACTCAGAGGTTGGTCAGTGTGTGGAATGGGCTGCTGGCGACGGTGTTGGAGGCAGATTCGATGGGGTCTTTTAAGAGGCTTTTGGATAGGTACAAAGAGCTTAGGAATAATGGAGGGTTATGTTTAAGCCTAGTAATTTCTCAGGTAGGAGCATGTTCGGCAGCGCTTTGTGGGTCGAAGGGTCTGGATTGTTCTGTAGGTCTATGTTTTATATATGTGTTTGTATGAAAGCGGTGAAGCAGCACATCCATGGTAGTCATCTTTGGAGCCCTTCCCGTGCCACACGGCAGAGAGCATAAGAAAAGGATAATTTGGCAGATGAATGTGTGGCTGAGGTACTGCTGCAGGAGACAGGGTTTCAGATTTATAGGGCAGTGAGATCTCTTCTTGGGAGGGTACAGCCGCAGAATAGAGGGATGGGGAGGAGAAGAATTTCATTTTAGCCAGAACTTGGTGAAATTGTGGAATTCATTGTCATTATCAACAATGGAGGCCAGTTAATTGAGTATATTTAAGTCTGACTTTGATAGATTGTAGGACATGAAGGGAAACGGGGGAAGACATGAGACTGCGGCTGAGAGGGAAAATGAATTAGCCATGATGAAAAGGCGAAACAAACACGCTAGGTCAATTGGTTTAGTTCTGCTCCTGTATCTTATGGTCTTATCTGCGGAATCTTCTAAACCGTGAGGTAGTGGCTATGGTGGTAATCGGAACGGTCTATGGGGAAGAGTTAAAGTGGAGACAGCTGAATATTTAACTGATGGGGAACTGATGCCAGTGGGGTCCCGGAATACACAAGGAGCGTTGATCAGGTTTGATTATCCAGGGCAGCGTTCAGGGTTCGAGTGGTATCCTCTGCTGTGATCTACTGCAAGCTTTGGGAGAACCGTGCAGGGACTCAGTGTCAGGGTACTGGGAATCACAAGCTGCCGGTCTCCTCCACGTCCCTCACTGCATTAATGGGCAGGATGAGCAATGAATCTCCCAAAACCGCAAACCCTCTCTGCAAATTCAATGATCACACCGCCGAATTTCCATCACTTCCTCGGGGAAGAAATAACAACTGCAGAAATCTCAGCCAACTCCATAACGGGCACCAGCATCTCCAGCACAGAAGGCATCTGCCAAACGCGATGATCAGAAAGGCGGCATCCATCATGAAGGATTTTCTACTTTGGATGCTACAGTCAAGGAGGTTTAAACGGAGCCTGGAGACCCACATTCCAAGGTTCGGGCTCAGTTTATTTCCCTCCAGCATCAATCTTCTGAGTGGGCAATGAACCCATATACACTACTTCACTATTTATCATCTTTATAAGAACTAAATATTTAATTGAAATACTTATTTTATATTCAGACCTAACTATGTATTTTAATAACTTGCTGTCGTAAAACAACAGATTGTCCAACATGAGCCGGTGATATTAAACCTGGTTCTCATTCTGATCTTCCCACCGTCATCCACACTGCACTCCCTCCCTTGAACCTCTCCGACCGATCTCTACGAACCACACCAACCCGCATAATCACCTTCATAATCCCCACCACACCCCCTACCCAACGTCAGCCACACGCACGCCCCCCACCACCAGCGATCACCACCACCGTCAGCTCCAAGGCCTCCTTCCACCGGAAACCACACGCCGTCTCTTCCCTGGACCCCCGCAGATCGGTCTTTTCAAACGCCTGTGACCCCAATCATCACCACAGTCACCTCCAAACTCCCACCTCTCCGACTTTATTGAACAAGTTTCCGAGTTTTCACTCTTACATGACCCGTTCTCTCTGTGAACACTCATTTACCTCATTTATTTTTAGGAAGAGTGGTGAAGAGGACTGCGGTGTTGAAAGGAGATTGAAACGCCAGAGCAGCAGAGTCGAGATTCCGTGGGTGCATAGAAACACCCGGATGGTGTGTTCCCTCCCAGGTGCAAAGGTCAAGTTTACTCCCGTAGGGTCTATGGCATTGACGTGGTGGTGTAGGCAGTCAGATATCTTGCTTCATGTCAACAACTATCATCAAAGTAAGGAGGCCCTAGAGAGAGATTGTAGGGTGCTAAATGAAAAATAAAGACAGAACAAGACATCAACGGTAGTTACCTCTGGAAACCTCCCTGCACCGTACAGAGGATGAGAAGAGGATAATTTGCCATGTAAATACGTGGCTGAGGAACTTCTGCAGGGCGCACGGATTCAGATTACCGGTCAGTGGGACCACTTCTTGGGAGAGGACAGCCTCAAAATAGAGGGAAGGAGACGAAAAGGAATTTATTTTGCCAGAGCATGATGAAACTGTGCATTTTATTGCCGGCATCTAATTGGATATATTTAAGGCAGAGGTTAATAGATCGTTCATTAGTCAAGGCTTGAAGCGATACTGTTCGGGAAAAGGCAGGAGACAGGGGCTGAGAGGGAAAACAATTCAGCCATGATTAAAAACTGGAGCAGATTGTCTGTGTTAATTGTCTTAATTCTGTTCTTACATCTTATTGTCTGATCCGCAGAATATTCTGACCCCTGAACTAGTGGACGTGGTGGGTGGGGGATGGTCCAGAGGGTATAATTAAGTTACAGACGGATGAATATTTGAAAAAAAAACGGGGAACTGATGCCAACGGGGTCCGGCAGACGAGGAGCTTTGAAGAGGTTTGAATACCCATCGTCGCAGAGAATGGTGGGGCTGCTTGGAGTGGCATCCTCTGCTGAGATCTACTGTGAGCTCTGGGAGAACAGGCCGGGCCGGGATATCGGTGTACTGAGAGCCACAGTCTGCGTCTGACTTCCGCGCTCCTCACTGTGCTAACGGGCGGTGAATCTCCCAAATCCGCAGCTCCGCCCTGAACCTTCAATGATCACCCGGCCGAACTTCTATCTCTTCCACAGAAAATAATAAAAAAATGCTGCAGACATCTCAGCCGAGTGCATCACGGGAAACAGCCTCTCCGGTATCGAAGAGAGATGATTAGAAATGGGACATCCGACATTAAGGGTATTCAGTCCCGTTCATACCCTCTTCTCATTGCCACTCTCAATGAGGAATTGACGGAGTCTGAAGAACCACATTCCCAGTTCCAGGGATAGTTTATTTCCGTTCACCACCAGATTTCTAAGTGGACAACGAACCCCTCTAAACTACCTCACTATTTACCCTCTGTTTAAGAACTACATATTTACCTTAAAACACTTAATTTAGGAAAACATTTCAGGATTTATTTTACTGAACTGCTGCCGGAAAACAATAAATTCCAGACATAGGACTGTGATATTAAGCCTAGTTCTGATTCTGATCTCCCCACCTTCAACCACATGACACTCTCCGCATATTCACCTCCAGCTTCCCACTCCTTCCCATCGTCAACCCCACGCTGCTCTCCCCCTGACCCTTCGCTGATCCGTCTCTCTGAACGCCATCACCTCCATAGCCACCTTCATCCCCCCACTTCCTACCGACAACAACACGGCACTTCCTCCCTATACGCTCGCTAACCGGTTCTCAAAACGCCCACCATACCCCCCAATCACTCCATAGTCACCTCTACCACCCCCTCATCACGCAACCTTTACTAATCACATTTCCGAGCATTCACCCTTACTTTAGTCCCAACCCATTTCTTTCCCCAAGCAGTCATTTATCTCCGCCTCCCGCCCTCACTCTCAGCCTTCTTCTGCTTGTCCCGCAGTGAATGTTCCTCTCTCCACAATGACAATTAATGACCCTGAGTCCCACACACCCATCGGCCCCGTCCTCCATCGCTGGTGTTACTGTCTCCCAGTGAGACGGGTTCGGAGTCTGGCCCCGTGGTGATTTGTAGCCCTGGGACTGGAGGGGGAGGAGCGCGGGAAAGCCGCTTGCCCCGGAATGGGGGGGGGGGGGGCTGTCCGTTAACCGGCTAATATACACCTGCACTCTGCCCATCTCAGCCATCGCTTCAGACCAGAGTATTGCCACGGCAGGTGATATCATCATGAGGGGAGTTTGTTTAGCCCAAAGAAACCTTGACAGTAATCCCACTGGTGACATTCTCCGCGTCGGTGTGCCCCTGCATTCCCACACTCCCTCTCCCCAAGCGGCTTCACCAGCAGCTGACAGCTGCCTGAGAGTGACTAGGCGTTGGGAGGGAAGTGGGATGGGCTGTTTCAGGCCACTGCATTGTCTGCTCTGGGAGCAGGCTACTCTATGCGCTGGGTAGAGATTGACAGACTTTCCCAAACGCTCGCCGGTACCGAATACAGCGAGTTTCTGTCAAGAGACGGAGACCAGTTTAATGCAAACAGCGTCAGCTTTATTGAGTCATGCAGCTGGATGGAGTAATGGTTATACTACGGCGGGTCGGCGATCAGCGGGATAGTGTACAGACAGTACCGATACCAGAGAATGTGAACACCGGAAAACTGTAACCCTTTCCCATAATCAGAGCAGAGGAGAATTATTGTAGTTACATCGAGACAGCGGCAGATCACATCGAACACCCGCTGCCCGTTCTGCCCAGTGTGTGCACCGCTCCAGCGCCGACACCCGGGCGGTGAGACAGAAGTGACCAGTGGCCTTCCGCAGTTGAGTTCCCCGAGGAGACACAAACATCCCTCAAAACCCTACGCGTCAACCTGCGTTGCCCGGGGTTTATAATGTGTTCAGGATCTCACTCTTGCACCAGGAATGCAAAGGACCCCGTGGCAGGACACATCTGTCTGTTCCCGACACGGGCACAGTTTTCTCAGGGCTGCTTTCCTTATCAGCGCGGTCCGATGTTCCTGGGTCAGTGGAGGACCATGGTGGCCGGAAGTCCTCGAAAAGGTCACCAAATCTAACAACATTACGGTTACTGTGAGAGTGGGTGATGATCCGTCACGTGTTGGTTACCGGATGCCGAGGCCAGGCTGGGTGAACAGGCCAGTGCCGTGATTACTGAATAGCGGTATGGGAACACGTTGTTAGTGGAGAGCGTGCCGAAAGCGGTGATTGATACGAAGCAAGGCGGGCGATCCAGGGCTCGTCCTCACATGAGTGGGCAATCCATTTCGCCAGTGGCAACGAACCAGACCTCGTTACTGAAAGGTAAAACAGAGAGAGGTGAGGGGAACTTTCCTCAGTGCAACCGCTGTCCCTTTATTGACGGGATTGTTTTGGTCAGCAGAGAACCGATCTCAGAAAGCGGCAGTGCTTGGCCGGGTGAGTGTGGAGAGCCGGCGGCACAGATGCGCTGGGCAACGCATTCCTACAGTGAGAGGGCAAGGAATCTACGATCAGACACGGTTAACATATCGCTAGGAAGGTGATTAAATATTCAAGGCGTTTTCCACGTATGTGGGAACTGAAGGATTACGTGTGTCATGACAGGACAGATCAGGAATAACAGAGAAAATATGGGCTTGGTTTCGGAGAGGTAGGAAAGGTCATTAATGAATACTTTCCCTCAGTATTCACGATTGAGAAAGACCTTGAGAAACGTGAGCACAACTAGAACAAGCTGATATGCCTGAACAGGTCGATGTTAAGTAGGATGAGTGAGCGCAGCATAAGGAATAAAATGGACTACCTGAAAATTCAGCTGCAGATTGGCAAACATGACGTTGTGGCTATCTCTGAAACTTGGCTAAGGGATGGCTGCCATTGGGAGCTGAACGTCCAAGGATATACGGTATATCGGAAAGACAGGTTAGTAGGCAGAAGGGGTGCTGTGGCTCTGTGTATAAAAATAATATTAAATAATTTGAAAGAGGTGACATAGGATTGGAAGGTGTAGAGTCTCCACGGGTTGAGTTAAGAAATGGCAAGGGTAAAAGATTCCAATGGCAGTTATATACAGGCCTCCAAACAGCAGCCGGGGTGTCGGTTTACAATTTACAGCAGGAAACAGAAGATCCGTGTCAGAAAGGCAATGTCATGATAATCATTGGGAATATTAACATGGAAGCGTATTGAGAAAACCAAGTCAGTACTGGTGGACTCAAGAGAGAGAATTTGTAGAATGTTTAAGGGATGCCTTTTTTTAGAACAGCTTGTTATTGAGCCCACTAGCGGATCTAGCTGGTTTGGCTGTTGTACAATGATTGGAAGTGGTGAGAGAGCTCAAGGTTAAGGAACCCTGAGGAAACAGAGATTACATTATTATCAAGTTCGTGTTGATATTTGAGAGGGAAAAATAAAATCCAACGTGTCGGTATGTCAGTGGTATAAAGGAAATTACAATGGCATGGGAGGGAAACTGGCCGAAGTTGACTGGAAAGGGACATTTGCAGGAAAGAAAAATAACGATATGTTTTCAAAGGGGAGAAGTACACTACCGTGGCTGACAAGTGAAGTCAGAGCCGAAGGAAAAGCAAAAGAGGGGGCATAAACGGTAGCCACAGCTAGTGGGAAGATAGAACATTGGGGAACTTCTAAGAACTTGCGAAGTAAACAAAGAAGGTCATTTGGAAGGAAAAGATGAATTACAAGAGGAAGCTGATGACTAATATCAATGAAGATACTAAAAGCTTTTTTAAGTACATTTAGGGTAAAAGAGAGTCGAAGGTAAATATAGGATTAATAGAAAATGACGCGGGATATATTACAATGAGAGATGCAGAGATGACAGAGGAACCGAATTCGTTTTTTGCATCAGTGTTCACAGTGGAAGACGTCTGCAGTATACCGGACATTCAACAATGACAGGAAAGTGAAGAATGTGCAGTGAAAATTGCGACTGAGAAGGTACTCAGGACGTTTAATGATCTGAGTGTGGATAAATCTCCTGGAATGATGGATTGTACCCTCGATGTTCTGAAGGAAGAAGCTGGGGAGAATACGGAGGCGTTAACGATGATCTTTCAAGAATCAATAGATTCTGGCATCGTAGCAGATGACTGGAAAATTTCAAATGTTAGTCCGTTATATAATAAGTGTGGGAGGCAGCAGAAAGGAAACTACAGACCTGTTTATCAGACATCAGTGCTTGGGAAGTTGTTGGAATTGATTGTTAGAGGTTAGATTACGGAGTACCTGAAGCACATGACAAGATAGGGTAAAACCAGCACGAAAGGAAAATCCTGAAAGGAAAATCCTGCCTGTCAAACCTAGCACAATTCTTTGTGAAAATTACAAGCAGGGTAGACAACGGAGATACAGTAGAAGTGCTTTACTTGGATTTTCAGGAGGACTTTGACAAGGTGCCGCACATGAGTCTGCTTAGCAAGGTAAGAGCCCATGGAATTACAGGGAAGTTACTAACCCGGGTGGAGAATTGGCTGGTGGACAGAAAACAGAGAGTGGGTATAAAGGGATCCTATTCTGGCTGGCTGCCGGTTACCAGTAGAGTTCCAGAGGTGTCGCTGTTGGAACCGGTAATTTGGACAATGCATGTCAATGACTTGAACTACGGTACTAATAGATTTGTGGCTAAATTTGCCGATGATGCAAAGATAAGTAGAGGAGCGGGTAGTGTTGAGGAAACAGAGAACTTGCAGAGAGACGTAAGTAGTTTGGGGGAATGGGCAAAGAATTGTCAAATGAAATACAATGTTGGAAAGTTTATGGTCTTGCACTTTGATGGAAGAAATAAACGGGCAGAGTATTATTTAGATCGGGAGAGAATTCAAAATGCAGAGATGCAAGGGAACTGGGAGTCCTTGTGCAGGATACCCCAAAGGTTAACCTCCAGGTTGAGTCGGTTGTTAAACAGGGAGAATGTTGTGCTGACATTCATTTCTCGTGGCACAGAAACATATAATCATAGAAAACCTAGAGCACAATACAGGTCCTTCGGCCCACAAAGCTCTGCCGAAGATGTCCTTACCTTAGAGCCAACTAGGCTTACCCACAGCCTAGTTTTCGAAGCTCCATGCCCCTACCCAGGAGTTTCTTAAAAGACCTTATCATTTCCCTCTCCACCACCGCCGCCGGCAGCCTATTCCACACATTCACCACTCTCTGAATGAAAACCTACCCCTGACATCTCCTCTGTAGCTACTTACAAGCACCTTAAAACTATGCCCTCTTGTACTACCCCATTCACCCCTGGGAATATTTCTCTGACTATCAACATGATCAATTTCTCTCATTATCCTGTACACACCTAACTGTCCATCTCTCATCTTCTTTCGCTGCAAGGAGAAAACGCCGAGTTCACTCAATCGATCCTCATAAGGCATACCCCCAATAAAGGGAACATCCTCGTAAATCTGATCAGTGCCCTTTCTATGGTTTCCACGTCCTTCCTATAGCGAGGCGACTGGAATTGAGCACAGTGCTCCAAGTGGGGTCTGAACATGCTCCTATATAGTTGCAACGTTACCTCTCTGCTCTTAAGCTCAATGCTACGGTTGATGACGGCCAATGCACTGTATGTCTTCTTAATCACAGTCAACCTGCGTAGCAGCTTTGAGTGTCATCTGGACTTGGACCCTAAGATCCCTCTAATCCCCCCCCACTGACAAGAGCCTTACCGTTAATGCTATATTCTGCCATTATATTTGTCCTACCAAAATTAACTTACCTGCGTAACCTCACACTTATCTGGGTTGAACTCCATCTCCCAATTCTCAGCCCAGAATTGCATCCTCTCAATATCCCGGCGTAAACTCTGAAAGCCCTCCACACTATCCACAACGCCCCAAACCTTCGTATCATCAGCAAATTTACTAACCCATTCCTCCACTTCCTCATCCAGGTCATTTATACAAATCACGAAGAGTGGGGTTCCCAGAAAAGATCCCTAAAGCACACCACTGTTCACCGACCTCCATGCAGAATATGACCCCACTACAACCACGCTTCGTCTTCTGTGGGTAAGCCAGTCTTGGAACCCATGCCTGCTTATTTTCTCAGTAATGCTTACATGGGGTATCTTATCAAATGTCTTGTTGAATTCCATATACACTACATACACAGCTCCAATGTGTTTAGTCACATCCTCAAAAATTCAATCAGGCTCGTGAGACACAACTGCCCTTGACAAAGCCATGCGGACTACTCCTAATCATATTACACCTCTCCAAATATTCATAAATCCTGCCTCTCAAGATCTTCTCCATCAACCTACCAACCACTGAGGTAAGACTCACTGGTCTATAATTTCCTGGGCTGTCATTACTCCGTTTCTTGAATGAAGGAAACGTCATCCACAAACCTTCAATCGTCCGGAACCTCTCCCGTCTCCATTGAGGATGCGAAGTTCATCCCAAGAGGCGCATCAATCTCTTCCTTCGCTTCTCACAGTAGCCTGGGCTTCAGAATTCTTCCGTACATTTCCCTGAGAACATCTGTTTCCAAATTATGCTTCCATTATCCTGCCTGACAGCCTCGTATTTCCCCTTAGTTGAATTAGACGTTTCCCTAACTTGTCTGTTTCTGTCCTTCTACAATGCTATGGTAAAGGAGATAGAATTCTGATCACTATCTCCAAAATGCTCTCCCACAGAGATAACTGACAACTGACCAGTTTCATATCGCAATATCAGATCACGTACAACCTCTCCTCTTGTAGGCTTATCTGCATAATGTGTCACGAACCCTTCCTCAACACACCTAGCAGACTGCAACCCTTCTAAATCCCTCACTCTAGGGAGATGCCAATCAATATTTGGGAAACTAAAATCTCTCACCACAACACCCCTGCCATTATTGCACCGCACCTCACATAGAATGTAAGAGCAGGGATGTGATTTTGAGGCACTATAAGGAATGCGTGAGAACTTACTTGGAGTATTGTCTGCAGTTCTGGACTCATTATTTCAGAAAGGATAAACTGACATTGGAGAATGTGCAGAGAAGATTCACAAGAATGAATCCAGCAATGAAAGTGTTACCGTATGAGGAACATCTGGCAGCTCTGGGCTGTATTCCCTGGAGTTCAGGAGAATGAGGTGGGATCTCATAGAAACATGTCGAACATTATAAGGCGCGAAAAGATAAGATATGACAAATTATCTACCATGGTAAGGGAATCTAGGAAAATCGGGCATTAGTTCAGGATTGAAAGACCTCCTTTTGGAACTAACATGCCGTCAAATTACTTCAGTCACAGGGTGGTAAATCTATGCAATTTGTTGCCACAAGCGGCTGTGGAGACCAAGTCACTGGGTGTATTTAAGGCAGAGATAGATAGATTCTGGATTTGCCAGGACATCAAAGGGGATGGGGTAAAAACAGAGAAGAGGGGATGACTGGAAGAATTGGATCAGTTTATGATTGAATGGCGTAGCAGTCTCGATGTGCCGAATCTCTCTTATATATTCCGGTCTTATGAGCTGAATCCTTTCAAAAACTTGAGGATAGTTAATCCCTGGTGCCGGAAGAGATATACTCCAGTTTTCTACGGGAAGCACCCGAAGGATATTGCGCGCTTTTGGCGATGGACTTTGCGTTCCTACTACCCTCTTCAGTCGTACCGGGGGATTGTAAGCTGCAAATGTTTTCCGCTTTTTCAAAGAATCTAATAGGGAAAACGACGGGAATGATAGAGCAGTAACGTTCCTCACGAGAGAAGGATCCAGAAAGTTATGAGGCATGGGATAAGTGGAACCTTGGCTGCTTGGATAAAATAAAATAGCTTGAAGGATGAAAGCAGGGGGTAGTTGTGGAAAGAAAGTATTCTGCCTGGAGGTCGGTGACTAGTGGAGAGCGGGAGGAATCTACCCTGGGACCCCTGCTATTTGTAATTTTTATAAATGACCTTGATGTAGAGGCGGAAGGATGGGTGAGTAAGTTTGCGGATGACACGAAGATTGGAGGAGTTGTGGATGGAGCTGAATGTTGTCGAAGGTTAACAGAGGGTATAGACAGACTGCAGAGTTGGGCAGAAAAATAGCATATGGAGTTCAATCCGGATAAGTGTGAGGTGACGCATTTTGGAAGGACAAACCAGATGACTGAGTACAGGATTAATGGTCAGTTACTTAAGAGCGTGGATGAACAAAGGGACTTTGGGGTTCAAATCCATAAATCCCTCAAGGTCGCTGCACAGGTTGATAGGGTAGTTTATAAGGCCTATGGGATGCTAGGCTTCATTAACAAGAGGATTGAGTTCAAAAGTAGAGAGGTCATGTTGCAACTCAACAAATGTCTGTTGAGACCGCACTTAGAGTATTGTGTTCAATTCTGGTCACCACATTATAGGAAGGATGTGGACGCTATGGAGAGGGTGCAGAGGAGATTTGCCAGCATTTTGTCTGGTTTGGAGAATAAGTCACATGAAGCAAGGTTATCAGAGATGGGACTTTTCACTTTGGAGCACAGAAGACTGAGCGTGGTCTTGATAGAGGTCTACAAGGTTAAGAGAGGCATAGATAGGGTGGATAGTCAGTACCTGTTTCCCAGGGCACCAATAGCAATCACCAGAGGGCATAGGTACAAAATTAAGGGAGGGAAGTTTAGGGGAGACATCGGGGGTAAGTTTTCTACACAGATCTTTGTGAGTGCCTGCAATTACTCGCCAGGGATGGTGGTGGAGTCTAAAACATTAGGGGTATTTAAGAGCCTTTTGGACAGGCACATGGATTAAAGGAAACTAAAGAGTTATGGGGAAGTGTGGGTCTAGTACTTTTTTTAAGGATTATGTCGGTCGGCACAGCATGGAGGGCTGAAGGGCCTGTACTGTGCTATAGTTTTCTATGGTTTTATGGTTCTAAAGGTTATGTCGTTGTGTGCAAACTGCTGCAGTAGATATGTAGGCATTTGAAGAAATATAGTCTGAATAGAGATAGTCAGCATGGTCTTGCCAAGTGCAGGTCGTGTCTCAAGAATGTGATTAAATTCGTCCGGGTGCTGCAAACCAGGTTGCAGGTTTGTACGATGATGGTGTATACATATATTTTCTCAGGAGGTTTGATAAGATTCCTCATTGTTGGCCCAGTCAGAAAGTCATGTGATAGGGAATCCAGAGAATCTTGTCTGTGTAGGTAGGGAACTGGCTTGCCCAAGACAGAGTGTGCTAGCATTTGGAGATTATTCC
Organism: Hemitrygon akajei; assembly: GCF_048418815.1. Classification (NCBI taxonomy): domain Eukaryota; kingdom Metazoa; phylum Chordata; class Chondrichthyes; order Myliobatiformes; family Dasyatidae; genus Hemitrygon; species Hemitrygon akajei. The sequence goes on from NW_027331948.1 coordinate 4,731,142, forward strand.
ACATGGAGCTCAGTGAGATTCTGTGTTCCGTTGAGTTCTGATGTGAGACTCCTGGTCTTTTTGAATTTTACAAATGATTTTGATGAGGAAATGAACAGACATAGATAACAGGCAAAATATGGATGGTAATGGATAATGTGGCGGGTTGTCGCAGGTTATAATTGGGCATTGATGAATGCAGAGCTGGGTTGAGAAATGGCGAGTCAAGTTGAGTACGGGGAAGAGAGAAGAATTGCACTTAGAAAGGTCGAATTAGAATGCAGAATCCATGGATTATGACAGGGTAATTGAAAATATTGAGGAGAAGATGATCTTTCAGCCTTGACGTCAATTAATCTTTAAAGTTTCCGCGTCATTTAATAGGGTAGTTAAGGATGTGTATGAATGATTTGGGATAAATCGGCGGGGGAGCAAGTTCGGTAGCCGCAAGGTACTGTTGCAGCTTTATAAAACTCTGGTTAAACCACATTTGGAATTTTGTACTACACCGTAGAGTGGATAGGTTTGACAAGGGGAGGGAATTTTAAAGCGATTTGGGGGTATGTATAGGGGCAGCCAGCGGTGCGTTATTACCTATAGTAGTGAGTGTGTGAAACGCAATATCAATGGTGGTGGTATAGACACGCACATTAGGGTCATTTCAGAGACTCTCTCTGCACACGGATAACGGAGAAATAGAAGGCTCTGGAGGAGAGCAAGTTTAGAGTCGGTAAAACATCAAGGACCAAAGGGCCAACAAAGAGCTGTCCTGGTCAATGTTTTCTTATCTACGTACGTGATAAACTAGGATGGTCCGCACAGTTTATAATAGGGAAGATCATGCCTGGGCAACGTTTCAGGAGCTCAAGGTAGGGACAGGGGTCACTGACCACACCAGTTTCGTGGACTCACTAAACAGCGAAAGGAAGCTGTTCAAAACCGTTCCTTCCCTCGAAGGAGCAGAGTGAGGAGATTTTTTTTTCTCTTTCTCGCCACCGTAGCGCTCCCCACACCCCGCTCTCCTCATCCCCTACCGTGCATGAGCACAAGCCTGGTACTGTAACGTCTCTGGTTCATCAACTAGCGCAATCACAGACACAACATTCCAATGCCACTTACCCTGCCGGCATCGAGCTGAAGTCATACGATACCCTGATGGAGATGGTGGAAAATTAAGAAAAAGTAATTAATGGCCCGACATCGTGAAGTTAACAATCCACAATCCACATCTCACTCACACTCAACACTGATCCCTTCCTGATGTGCTCAGAGGCAGCACCGGGACACGTTGGACCTCCGGATTTAACATCAAGTTCAACTCTTCAACCAAACTCCTTTCCTTAGTTTACTCCAAACCAGAGAACCCTGCTGCAGTTCACTGTGGGCGCTGCCCCAGCTTACCTCCCTTCTCACATACACACACGATGCAGCAGTTACACCGTTTCACTCTTCGGAGGAGCAATGTGAAGAGAGATGCTTCTGGAATAGGTAGCGTGCGATCACACTGATTGGTTTGCAGTACAGGGTCTGCATTAGCTGCCAGAACATTAATGAACAGCCAGGTAATGAACGCAACAACCTGTGTAAAATTAAAGTTTTGATCTCATTGGAAATTTCAACTTCCCCAATACAAAAATGTACATTCCCAATGCAAGGCGATTAGATGGGGAGAATGTATTAACTGGATGCTTTATTAAATGAATATGTGCACCGTCCAACGAGAGGAGGTGCCGAAGTGAAAAAGCTAACATAAGTAAAGCTCCGTAAATTCGGATCAAACGGAGCAAATCAGGAGTATAACGAAGCCAGTAATGTAGGGAAAAAAAGAATGAGGAGAACCAAGTTGGGACGTGAGAAGTCCTTGGCAAGCAGGATTAGGATGAATTTAATTAAGCAACATTCCATACAAATGTCAGGAACAAACGAATGACTATGGACAGTGTATGATTATTGAATTTTTTCGGAGTGGCGGGAGGCTAGGTTTGCTTTAATGCGGAAAATGTGAGTGACGTATTCACTGAGTATTTTGTTTCCGTAGTTATCTAGGTAAAAGACATGGAGGAGCAGCAGATTGATGCTCTGTTTATAAATATGTTAGGTGTTTAGAGCAAAATTAGGAGAAACACCTCGGGCCTCGGAATGAATTTTCAGGTGAATAAGTCTCCAGGACATGATGGGAGTTCCATAGGTTAGTGAGGGAAGCAAGAGACGGGATTGCACGATCCTTGGAAAAATATCCTCTCTAGCAACATGCGAGATGCCAGAGGACAGGCGAATGGCTAAAGTTTTACATCTTCATGAAAAGCGAAAAAAGGGAATTCCTGGAAACTATTTACCATTGAGGCTCAGGTTAGTTCCATTCCAGTGAGATATTAATTATTGAATGGCCTTATTGAACCTGGAGTTTTAATTAGTGAGGCACAGCAAGGATCTGGGCTGCGACCTCTTCTGTTTGTGGTGTGAATAAATAACCGGGATGCAGATATCGACAGGTGTATTAGTAGGTTTGTGGATGATATCCAAAATTGATGGAGTTGTGGATTGTGTAGAAGGACTTGCAAAACGTACAGCGCAACATAGATCAGTTGCAGATATAGACAGAAAAATGGTAGAAGCAGTTCAACCCACATAAATGTGGGATGTTGCACCTTGGTAGGGAAAATGCTAGGAGAAAGTACACTCCAAAAGGAAAGACCAATAACTTTGTTGAGTTTAGGGAGAATTTGGGGTCCAAGTTGAGAGCTCGTCGGTAACAGGTATAAAGTACGATAAAGCGATTAAGGAGGTTTAAGCAATGTTCGCTTTTATTAGTTGAGGAATTAGTATAATTGCGAGTAGGTTATATTGCAAGTTTATAAACATCTGGTTCGGCCGCATCTAGAGAATTGCATACAGTTTTAGTCTTGTCACCATGGGAAGGATGTTGAGGCTTTGGGCAAGGTGCAGAAGAGGATTACCAGCATGCTGCCTGGTTCAGAGGTCATGTGCTAACTTGAGAGATACAACAACTTGTGTTGTTTTCTTTGGAGCGGAGGGGCTGAGTAGAAATTATGAGAGGCATAGATGGAATACACAGTATCTGTTTCCCAGGGCAGAAATATCTAATATCAGAGGTTGTAGGTTGAGAGGGGGTAGGTTCGAGTGTGATGTGAGGGGTAACTTTTTTTAACCCAGAGATTGGTGAATGTTTGGACTGCACGGTCTGGTGAGGTAGTAGAGGCAAATAAATCAGAGGTTATAAGTGACGCTTAGATATGAAGCCCCATGATTGTGAGTAACGTGGAAGATTATGGACATTGCGTATGTTGGAGGGATTTGGTTTAGGAGAGGTTTTATTTACTCTTCAGTTCGGCACCATATTGTTTGCCGAGGGGCCTGTTGCAATACTGTACTCTCCTGTGTTCTATGTTCTGTCTCTGCCACCCTTCCAGCAGCATGGAACCACACCCGATGTCGCGATGCCTTTGGTTCATTTGACGCCTCCTCACAGACACAGCTTTCGAATTCCACTTACCCGCCCATAGAGACTTCTGTTCCCCAGAAGGATCTCCTATTTGAAGGACGTGAAGAAGTTAATAAAAATGGTTCAGTGAAAAACGCTCAGAGACACGGTGCAGTGTTCACTCAGCCTTCTCTCAGTGCACGGTGCGGGTTGAGGTGCTGCCTTTAAATGGGACGGTACAGAGGGTCCATATGTTATGGAGACTCAGAAGTAAAGAGAGGCTGAGGGAACGCAGGATTTCTGAGACCGAGCGCGTTGCAAATATTTTCTTAAAACTGTATATATATTGTTAATACGCATTCTTTATTTACATAATTCATTATGGGCTATGTGTGGGAGGTACATGAATGGCATACGTCATTAGTATTCCAATAACGTCATTAGTTAATAGAAAACTAAGTAGACAAGTTATCCGCACACCTTTGTATTTCATTTTGATTATTTTCTAGAGTTGGTAAGTATAACAACATTGGATAGGAAGGCATCAGTGTTGTGGGCAGAGAATGGTAGTGTTACCCTGGGTCAGATCTTCTGGTTCTCATAGAAAAGGACAAAAGTGTGAGCAAAATTCCCGTGTTGCATCTACAGGGAGTGGAAGCATTGGCTCGAATGATTAGGGGAGACCACAGCTGTGGAAAGTGTGCAGTCCAGAGGGGCCACAAGATACATACCTTTACGTAAGAAAACAAACGTTGGGCCCCAAGGAATATTTGACAAAATTGAAATTGACGGTGAAGAGTTTGGAACGGAGAACAGGGAAAATTACTGTGGGATGAATTGTGTACTGAGCAGCTGCTTTCATTCAATAAGACCTCAGTAATATGCTCGAAATGCACGAGATATCGGAATCAGAGCGAGTATTACGGCCATCACAAAAAAAACAGTTGGTGGGAGGATTGAGCAGTGTGGAAGTGAGGAAATCACCTGGGTTAGATTGACTTCACGTCAGGCTTCAGAAAGGCACAGCGGAATACATCGTCGAGACATTGTTAGGAAAAGTATCAGAAGATTATAAATGGTGAATGTGACACTGCGCTTTTGACCAGGGGAGCGGGGAAGACGGCAGCTGCTTCGTGGGCAGTTATCCGACCTTGGCTACGCTGAGCTGCTTGAGAGTACTTCCAAGAGCTTGGAAAATTACTGTATCCCCATGGTGGACTCGTACCGAAAGTGAGAGCGCTGCGCTGGTGGCCCACAGAAAGCTGCGGGTGGTTCGGTGATCACTGGCGTTCCGCAGGGATCTGAGTTTGGAGCCCTACTCCATGTGATATTTATAAATGATTTAGATCAGCAGGTGGAACAGTGAGTTAGGAAATTTGATAATGGTACGAAGGTTGATTGCAGGATAGTGCCCACGAAGACTCGGCAGGACATCTGAAAATGTTGACAGACTTCAATAGGTGTGTAGTTAGAGTATCTTAACTGGCTGCATTACACCTTGCTGTGTATAGACCGATGCCCTTGAACGGAATATCCTTGAAAACGTAGTGGACACCACCCAGTCGATCACGAATATTACGCCGCCTTCAACCGCTGAAAACTTCTGGATGGAGGCTGAGGCAGAAAATCAGCATCCATCATCGAGGATCCCTATAAGTCTGCTCAGGCTGTATTCTCGCTGCTGTCATATTTTAAGAAGGAACAGGCACCTGACAAACCTCATAGCCTGGTTCAGGGACAACGATTACTCCTGGAAATTAGGTTCTCGAACCAGAAGAGATTACTTCACTCAATTCACTCGCCCATTGCTAAACTGTTCTCACAATCTATGGACACTTCCAATGACTCTGTATCTGATAATCTCCATAATCGATATTTATGGCTTAGTCAGCTGTTATTATTACGATTTCTTATTTTCCATTTTGGCTTTCCACGTGTTGTTCATTCGGTTCAGTGGTCGTTTATCTGTCTGTTGGCTGTAACATTACGAGAAGATTAGAAGAGCAGAGGACCGTAAGGTACAGGCGCAGAATGCGCCCATTTGGTCCATTGAGTCTGTTGCATCATTTTATCACAGCTGATCCATTTTGTGTTCCCTTTCGGGCACTATCTCCTGTCTTTTCACGTATCCCTTCAGGTCCTGACTAATCAGCATTCAGTGTAGCTGTGTCTGAAATGTACTAAATAACTCGGCACAACAGCTGCCTGTGGCAACTAAGTCCACAGATTTACTTTCTAAAGGACACCCCTCTATTCTGCTGTTTCCTCTTGTCTTAGACTCCGGCACAATTGGACGTAAACCTTCAAATTATCTCTATTGAAAAACTTTCAACATTCAATGGGTTTGAATTCGGACACCCTCGCTCTTCTGAACTCTAATGAGGAGAGGCCAAGAACAATCAGATGTTTCCCAGTGACCACACATTTTAATTCCACGTCCCATTCTCATTCTGATATGTCTATTCATGGCCTCCTCTACTGTCAAGATGAAGCCACACTCAGGTTGGAGGAACAACACCTTATATACCGGCTGGGTAGCCTCCAACATAATGGCATGACCATTGACTTCTCTAACTTCCGTTAATGCCCCTCCTCCCCTTCTTACCCCATCCCTGGCATATTTAATTGTTTCTTTTTCTCTCTCTTTCTGTCTCTCACTGCCCATCACTCTGCTTGTTCTCCATCTCCCTCTGGTGCTCCCCTCCTCCTTCCTTCCTTTCTTTCTTTCTTATTTTCTCCCGAGGCCTCCCGTTCCATGGTCATTTTCCTTCTCCAGCTCTGTATCACTTTCGCCAATCACCTTTACAGCTCTCAGCTTTACCCCACCCACTCCGGTCTTTTCCTATCATTTCGCATTTCCCTCTACCGCCACCGTTTTCAAATCTCTTAGTAAATTTCCTTTCAGCTAGTCCTGACGAAGGGTCTCGGCCCGAAACGTCGATCGTGCTTCTCCTGTTAGATGCTGCCTGGCCTGCTGTGTTCCACCAGCAGTTTGTGTGTGTTATTTGAATTTCCAGCATCTGCAGATTTCCTCCTGTTTGTTTTTTACATGACAGTCCTTCCAATCCCAGACATATTTTCCTGAACGTCCTTTGAATCCTCGAAAATGTCAACACATCCTTCCTTAGAAGAGAGGCACGAAACTACGTAACAATTCCAAGTGAGTCCTCTTCAATGCTTTATAAAGCTCAATATTACGTTCTTGCTTTCTTCTATGCTACTTCTCTTGAAATAATTGCTGACATTGTACTTGCCTTCCGCAACTGCGATTCGGCAAGGAAACTTGACTTTATATTCTTGCTCAAGGACACCCGAAATCCTTTGCACCTCAAATCTTTGATTTTGTTTCTGCGTTGGAAAGTAACGTACCCATTTATTTCCTCTGCCAAGTTACATAACCATCAACTTCTTGACAAGTATTCTATCTGCCACTTGTTTGTGCATTCGTTTCAACTGTCTAAATCTTTACCTAGCCCACTTATCTCCTCTAAACTGTCTGAAAGTCTACATATTCCGTATCATCTGCAAACTTCGCCACAAAGGTATCAGTTTATTATCCAATTCATGACACGAAACTTTAAAAGAAGCTCTCCAAACACTGATTCCTGAGGAGCAACCATAGTCACCTGCAGACAACCAAAAAAGGTTGCCTTTTTTCGCACAATTTGCCTTCTGCCTATCCATGATAGTATATTTTCTGTAATACCATCGGCTCTTACGTTGTTAAGCAAACTCACGAGCGCTACCTTTTTGAGGGCATTCTGAAAGTCTATGTATATATCATCCCCCTCTGGCTATGTTGCTTCTTATTTTCTCAAAAAAAAAACAACAACAGATTTTCAAACAGGAGGTTCCCTTGAGGATATCTTGCTGATCAGGGGCTATTTTATCATGGGCCTGAAAGTTCGCCGAAACACATCCTTACCAACCGCTGATGTCGGGTTAACCTGTCTATAATTTCTTTAAATGTACGCCTCTCCCTTCTTGAGGAGTTACGTGTCATTTGCAATTTGCCATTCCTCCGCAACCATGTCTGAGGATTTATTTCGGAACCAGGATAATTAATGCCTCCAGAATCTTTTCAGTTATTCTTCAGAAACCTAGAATGTATGCCATCCCGAACAGGTGACATCCACATTACCCCTTTCCTAGAATTCTCTTCTTTGAAATGGCAACTTCTCACACTTCTGCCCGCTGTGACTCTCTATCCCCTGAAGTTTTCCACAGTAACGTGTGATGCAAAATACTTGTTCAGTTCGTCCGCCTTTTCCCTGTCCCCCATTACCAACACTGCAGCTTTGTTTCCAAAAGTCCGATATCCACCCCCGTCACTCTTGTACACAGTATGCATCTGAATAAACCTTTGACATCGTATTTAATATTATTGGGTAGTTCGTCTTCGCGTTCCAAATTTTTCTTTTCAATTAATATTTATTTCTCTTCTGCTGGTTTTTACATTTTCCCAGGCCTCTAACTTCCCATTAATGTTTGCTCTACTATAAGACCTCGTTTTGTCTTTTGTGTTGCTTTTGACGCCTCTTGACAGAAATGGATGTCACTCATTTACTTTACAATGCTTCTTCCTCTGAAGGGTGTATATAACCCGCGCCTTCCTAATTTCTTTCCGAAATGCCAGCCAATTGCTGCTCTGCCTTCAAAGCTGCCGGTGCAGCTTTCCATTCAATTTTAGCCAACTCCTCTCTCATGCCACTGCAATTCCATTTCCGCCGTGGTAATGATGATACATATGACTCTAGCTTCTCCGTCTCAAATGTCCGTGTGAATACCTCTTAACGTAACCGGGAAGAAAATAGCTTTTGGTATCGTGCATTATATTATTGGCTAGTATGCCACCAAATTTCATCTCTTCCCTTTTTATCACTTTTAGTTGCCTTTTGCTGGATATTTTAAAAACAGCGGAAGCATCCAATTTACCGCTGACTTTTGCTACCTCATATGTCCTTTCCTTTTTGTAATGCAATCCTTACCGCCCTTTGTCAGCCACGGTTGACTAGCCGTGCGACTTGATAACATTTTCCTCTGCGGTACACATCTGTCCTGTGCCTTGGAAAATTAAAACCAGAAACATCATCTCTGATTTCCCGTCAAGTCAGCCAGTATCTTCCTCCAATCCACCTCGGGAAGCTCCTTTCCCATGGGCCTCTATATCCCTTTAATTCATTGCGATACTGATTCATGTGAGTTACGCTGCTCCCTCTCAAATTGTAGTATAAATTCAATCATATTATGAGCACTCTCTCCTGAAGGTTTTTTTTTGTCCTACCTTAATCTCCCTCATAAGGCCTGGTTTATTACACAACAACTAATCTAATATTGCCTCTCCCTGAGTAACCTACAGCTGCTTAAAAAAGCCATCTCTTAGGCGATCGACAAATACCCTGTGTTGTTATCCCACACCAACCTTTTTCATCAATCACCTTACATATTTAAGACCTTCATTATAAATGAGAGTTTACACTTATAATACTCATTTTCTAGCTGATTTTGCAATCTCAAAAACACGGCTACTATTTTGAGTTCCGTATATGCATCCCAAATAGCTTTTGTTTATAACCTTTCGGTTTCATAACTCCGCCTACAAAGATTCAACGTTCCAGGACTCTTTGCAACCTCTTTCTAAAGATGCATTTCCAACTGATACCAACAGATCCATAACAACGCCTAAAACTCCCTGGTTTTCCTTTCAATACAGAGTATATCTTTTGATGTTAAGCTCCCAGCTGTGGTGTTCTTTCAGCCACGACACATCCCAAATTGCGCCGCGAGTTCATTCACGTTATTCTGAATGCCACGCGCATTTAAATGCAGCACCTTTCATTCTGCATTCTTCGCCCTTTGGAACTTTGCCTCTGTGCCTGAATTTATCTCTTTGTTTTGTCTGCATTTGTACGCAACCATTGACATCTCCTCCCTTACGTTAATGCTGCAAACAGCATCTACATGTAAACCCGTGGGCGCATGCTCAGCAATACATCCCGTTTCCCGTTCCACTGCCATATTAGTTTACACAACTTCCAACGGCTCTGGTAAATCTGAGAAAGTCAATTGTTTTCTTAGATTCTCAGAAATGCTTCAACAAGTTGCCGCCCATGAAGAAGCTCAGCGAGCAAAGTACGCATGGTGTTACCGACGCGCACCCGACCTTTTCCGTCAGTTTGAGCAGCCTTCCGATACGGCGGAACTGTAGCTTCATTGATCATAGTCGCAGAGTCCGATTTCAACTTACCCGCCACTGGTAAAGGCCCCCGCAGATGTGCGTATGCTACGTTTGCTGAGCCTGTGGGGAAACATAGAAATGAATATATCTCCGTGATCTGGAATCCGTAATCCGCTTCCCCTGTCATCAAACCATCCTTTTGGCCATTTCCCGGTCAGGTTACCCACGGCGACCTGCATTTCTGATTCGCTGCCAAAATTTTCAAGCACGTCAGCCTGAGAAGGGATCCGTTTGAAGCGTGTGAAGTAAACAAAGGATTCGAGGACTTGCCAACCGGACGGGATGCTCAGCGAGGCACAACTGCGAAGGACAGTGAGCAGAGGAGGAGCCAAGAGCCGGGCCAGAGCCCGGGTAAGTTATTAAGCAGGGCGGAAGGCTGAGTACATGAGCTGGGTTGAAGGGCTGTCTGTGGATGGCCATGCAAGACCTCAGGAGCGTACTTTGTTCGCAGCAGACAGTAGCTGTGTGATTGTCAAGTAATTTAACGGGAATGCACAGCAAGGACAGAGTTCACCTGTGACAGTTTCCACACAGTATAACAGTATAACAATTACAGCACGGAAACAGGCCATCTCTGCCCTTCCAGTCCATGCCGACGCTTACACTCACCTAGATCTACTGGCCCACACTCAGCCCATAACCCTCCATTCCTTTCCTATCCATATACCCATCCAATTTTACTTTAAATGACGATAACGAACTTGCATCTACCACTTCTACTGGAAGCTCATTCCACACAGCTACCACTCTCTGAGTAAAGAAATTCCCCCTCGTGTTACCCTTAAACCTTTGCCCAATAACTTTCAACTCATGTCCTCCTGTTTGAATCTCCCCTACTCTCAATGGAAAAATCCTATCCACGTCAACACTATCTATCCCCCTCATAATTTTAAATACCTCTATCAAGTCCCCCCTCAACCTTCTACGCTCCAAGGAATAAAGAACTAACTTGTTCATCCTTTCCCTGTAACTTAGGTGCTGAAACCCAGGTAACATGCTAGTAAATCTCCTCTGTCCTCTCTCAATTTTGTTGATATCTTTCCTATAATTCGGTGACCAGAACTGTAACACAATAAGAAGAAGAGGACGGCCAAATACGACAGACACACGGTCACCGGGTCTCTGGCACTGAGAGTGGTGCTGTGGCTCAGAAGAGCAGAATGGTGAAGATGACTGCAGTGTGATAGAATAGAGTCGAGACTCTGTGGGCACCATTGCGATACCCGGATGATATGTTACCTATCCATTGGCAGGGTAAGGGATGTCTCAGATCGGGTCCAAGTGATGACCAACGGCAAGGGAGATAAACAATGTCTTTGAATATATAAGCACAAATGGCTTATAAAGTTTAATGGATAGAGTGGTCAGCCAGCGCCTTTTCCCCAGGGCACCACTGCTCAATATAAGAGGTCATGTCTTTAAGGTAAGGGGAGGGAAGTTCAAGGGGGATATTAGAGGAAGGTATTTTACTCAGAGAGTGGTTGGTGCGTGGAATGCATTGCTCGAGTCAGTGGTGGAGGCAGATACACTGGTGAAGTTTAAGAGACTAGTAGACAGGTAGATGGAGGAATTTAAGGTGGAGGGTTATATGAGAGGCATGGTTTAAACGTCGGCACAATATTGTGGGCCGATGGACCTGCAAAGTGTTGTATCGTTTTATGTTTCTATAGCATAAAAAGCGAAAAACACGAGGTCCTGCAGAGAGAGATTAAGGGCGCTCGATAGAAAGTTGACAAACTGAACCTACAAGACAGTATCCTCTCGATTGCTGTACCTCGTGGACAATCCAAACCAGGGGTGCGTGAAAAGAGCTAGTCCATGAGCAGGATTTTCGATATCGTGAATATAGAGATTCGCGGTAGATTTTCTAAATTCATGGGGCGACCGATCAATAAGCAAGTATACGTAAACAGAAATACCTTTCAGGCAGGGACGCACGTAGGATTAAAACAATAAGCAGAGTTCTGAGCAAGTTTTCTTCGAATTGGGCATTCAACATCGTGGTGCGTTAAAAGAGCTGTTTTTTTATGCAACCCTCGCTTCGCCTAGCGGCCTAATATAATGGGTGATAAACCCCGGCCCGGGCAAACGGAAGGAATCACGTTTGGGTGGATGCTGCGCGATGTGTCCCCTGTTACAGAGCAGTATCCCGAAATAGCAAACAGTGCACAATATGCGATTAAACGATTTATCGTTATAGCTGTTAGTTTGACTATCTGGTTAGTCGAGAAACGAAATAAAAGAAAAATAAAAAATCTTATTAAACAGTCAGAGTCACAGGCCGATCTTTCAACATCGACCTCCTCTGATCGTCGCTACCCTCGGGACCCTTGCTCCGAGTCCACCCCGTCCGGCGGTCTACCAAATTTCTCCATTCGCTCCTTCTCTCCTCATGTCCCCCCCTCTCCGGCAAAAGCCCGCAAAATCAACTCCTACCAGCTTCAAAAGACAGGGCGACAAAGTTCCGATTGGCTAGAATGCATACAACAGTCATAGAACCATAGAACACTACAGCACAAAAACATGTATTTTGGAGCTTCTTGGCTGTGCCGAACCATTTTTCAGCCTAGTCCCGCCGACCTGCACCTGGCCTATATCCCTCCATACACCTCTCATCCAAGTACCTGACCAAGTTTTTCTTAATTGTTAAAAGTGAGCCTGCATTCACCACTTCAACTGGCAGCTCATTCCACACACTCACCACTCTCTGTGTGAAGAAGCTCCCCCCCATGTTACCTATAAACTTTTCCCCCTTCACCCTTAACCCATGTCCACTGTTTTTTTTCTCCCCTAGCCTCAGTGGAAAAAGCCTCTTTGCATTCACTCTATCTATACCCACCATAATTTCATATACCTCTATCAAATCTCCCCTCATTCTTCTACGCTCCAGGGAATAAAGCCCTAACCTATTCAAACTTTCTTTGTAACTCAGTTTCTCAAATCCCGGCAACATCCTTGTAAACCTTCTCTGCACACTTTCAAACTAATTGATATCCTTCCTGTGATTTGGTGACCAGAACTGCACACAATACTCCAAATAAAACAGCTGATAATACAGAATCTGAGGCCACAAACCAGGCACGTCCAGGATCCTCTTCAGTTTGCGTATGGAGAAGGAGGGAGTGGAGGATGCTATCACGTATTTGCTGCACAATTCACTCTCTCACCTAGAGGGGGTCAGTTGTGCTGTGAGGATTACATTCCTTGACTTCTCTAGTGCCTTTAACACCATCCAGCCCAAGATCTTAAGGCACAAACTAACGGAGATGGGAGTAGACTCTCACATGGTGGATTGGATAGTGGACTACTTGACTGATAGACCTCAGTATGTGCGGTTGGGAGACTGTAAATCTGACACGGTGGTCAGCAGCACAGGAGCGCCGCAGGGAACCGTACTCTCTCCGGTCCTGTTCACCCTGTACACATCAGACTTCCAATATAACTCGGAGTCCTGCCATGTGCAGAAGTTCGCTGATGACACGGCCATAGTGGGGTGTGTCAGGAATGGACAGGAGGAGGAGTATAGGAAACTGATACAGGACTTTGTGATATGGTGCAACTCAAACTACCTGCGTCTCAATATCACCAAGACCAAGGAGATGGTGGTGGACTTTAGGAGATCTAGGCCTCATATGGAGCCAGTGATCATTAATGGAGAATGTGTGGAGCAGGTTAAGACCTACAAGTATCTGGGAGTACAGTTAGACGAGAAGCTAGACTGGACTGCCAACACAGATGCCTTGTGCAGGAAGGCACAGAGTCGACTGTACTTCCTTAGAAGGTTGGCGTCACTCAATGTCTGTAGTGAGATGCTGAAGATGTTCTATAGGTCAGTTGTGGAGAGCGCCCTCTTCTTTGTGGTGGCGTGTTGGGGAGGAAGCATTAAGAGGTTGGACGCCTCACGTCTTAATAAGCTGGTAAGGAAGGCGGGCTCTGTCGTGGGCAAAGTACTGGAGAGTTTAACATCGGTAGCTGAGCGAAGGGCGCTGAGTAGGCTACGGTCAATTATGGATAACTCTGAACATCCTCTACATAGCACCATCCAGAGACAGAGAAGCAGTTTCAGCGACAGGTTACTATCGATGCAATGCTCCTCAGACAGGATGAAGAGGTCAATACTCCCCAATGCCATTAGGCTTTACAATTCTACCGCCAGGACTTAAGAACTTTTTAAAAGCTATTATTAATGCTTTTTGAGATAGTGATTTAGATGCATATCATATTTTTTACTGAGTTAAGTATTGTATGTAATTAGTTTTTGCTACAACAAGTGTATGGGACATTGGAAAAAAGTTGAATTTCCCCATGGAGATGAATAAAGTATCTATCTATCTATCTATCTATCTATCTATCTATCTATCTATCTATCTATCTATCTATCTATCTATCTATCTATCTATCTATCTATCTATCTATCTATCTATCTATCTAAATTCGGCCTCACCAATGCCTTAAACAACCTCACCGTAACATTCCAACTCTTATACTCAGTACTTTGATTTATAAAGGCCAACGGACCAAAAGCTCTCTTTACGACCTTATCTACCCGTGACGCCACTTTTCGGGAATTTTGTACCTGCATTCCCAGATCCCTCTGTTCTACTGTACTCCTTAGTGCCCTACCATTGTATGTTCTACCTTGGTTTGTCTTTCCAAAGTGCAATACCTCACACTTGTCTGTATTAATCTCTATCTGCTATTTTTTCAGCCCATTTTTCCAGCTGGTCTTTCAGCCGCTACTCAATGACGCGCACGAAGTTATAGCGACGAAATTCTGGTTGCACCACGAGTGCTGAAGGCTGCCTGGATCTACATGGGGAATCTTCAATCCTGAATTCTTCGCCCATTGAACTTTGTTTCTGTGGTAGAATTTAACTCTTTGCTCTGTCGGCATTTGTAATCAATCATTGACTTGTCATCCCTCACAAGCATATCGAAACACATCTACTGCGGGCTCGACATCAATCGTATCATACTCAATCCCTGACACCTGCCATATTTATTTAACCACCCCCAACAGCTCCAGTAATTCTGACCAAAAAGAAAAGTCAATTGTTGTTTTCTTCGGCTTTCGGAAACCCTTTAACAAGTTGACACATATGTGATTGCTTAACGAGCTAAATTACATAGTATTACGAGAGCGCTCCGGACACTACCGTCAGTTTGAGCACCCGCGCGATGCAGCAGCACTTCTGGTTCATTTTCCGTCCCGCGCATAGTCACTGTCTTAGATTTCAATTTACCTGTCAAGGCGAGTAGGCACCGGAGGTGCAGTTGTGGTATTTTCGTCGGCCCTGTGGGCAAAATGGAAAACTTATATCTCCGTACACCAGAACCCATCTGCTTCCCGTCTCATTAAACCACAATTTGAACCATTTCCCGATCCTAAGAGAGCGTCACATTGTTCTGACGTCAGAACGTTAGTGCCAAAGTGAATGTCTTTGGACAATGTGTACAAAAGGCAAAGAATCAGTGGACGTGCCAGCAAAGCGGGATGCTGAGCGACGCAGAACTGGGACGGGCTCGGTGCAGGGAGGGGGGATCAGAGCGGGGGCCGATCTCGGGTGAGTTATGAAACGGGCCGAAAGGCTGAGCACGTGAACTGGGTTGAAGATCTGGATGTGGAGGTCACGTTTGATCTCAGGAGAGCACTTTGTGAGATTAAGGTGGACATCAAAAGAACAAAATTGAAAATACGGAGACAAAAACCATGGGCTATTGCAAATTGTGCTGGAGAGCTTTGAATGGAGTTCAGGGAAATGATGGATGGATGGATGAGCGGAATAGATAGTTTGCATCTGTCTTCACTGTGGAAGATACCAGTAATTTGACCAACAGGCAGAGACATGCGTGTCGTGACGTGTCCAGTCAACGGAGAGGGATTCAACAGAAATGGCGGAAAGTTCAAGTGCAGCTTCGCGGCAGTGTCTTTTATTGTGCTAAGTTTCAGAGTGTGCCTGTCTCAGTTCCTCAGACTTAAGGGAGGTAACAACTTTATCATTGTGTTCGTACTTCCCCATTTCTCATCTGGCAGTGCCAATTGCTCAGGAGGCAGTGTTTTCTACTGAGTTTGCGATGCGGGATGTCTACATGGCGTCCATCTTTATGGAGAATCAAATCTGCACCTGCTGCACGGTGCTGCCGCTTCTCTGAGAACGTTTGAACGATCTGGACAATCAGTTGATGATCTTCAACTCATAAGGGAGAATGAGGAGGTGATAGATAAGAGCTGTAGGGAGCCAATCATATCCTGGCTTGACTATAATTCCTGTCTACAACTTCTCACTTTCCTTGACAGGACGAAGGTCATCGAGCTACCTGTCTAGTACCCGAATTCGTCCCTAAAGAGCAGCAGCTCGACGCACCTGATGTGCATGTCGTCGTCCAGCAGGCTGGGTGTCTCCCGGATTTCCCACATCTCACACCCAGAACAGAACACTGGCCTCCCAGACATATATCCTGTTTCTCTTCCTCAGAGTTTACATACCTCACTTCGACCCGTTGTCGACGAATCCCGAATGAAACAATGCCCTACCGTTCTGCCTGAGATCACTTCGACCGATGAACTCTCCATTGATGACTGTTCCGCTTGGCAGTCTCCCTTATCTGCCTGAATCTGCCCTCCTATTTAACTCACGATTTCCTTCCTACATGCGCTTTCTGAGCTCCCTTTGCAAAGTAATATACACATGTTCTCTATTATTCTGACTTCTATATATTATTCACATGTGTATTTATTCGTAGAATTTCCCACTCCACCTACAAAGATTCCACATTCTCTGACCCTAACATATTTCTACAAATGTTATATCATCTGTTACCAGCAGAGCCATCCCAACGCATGTGCCTTCCTGCATGTGCTGTTGACAAAAAAGGATATCCTTTGATGTTAAGCTCCCACATTCGGCCGTCTTTCAGCCGGTACTCAGTGACGCCCATGACGTCAGTGTCTAATTGCCGGTCCATTCCATTCTAAATGCTGCACGCATCTAAATGCGGCAGGGTCAGTCCTGCAATCCTCGCCATTTGAAATTCACCTCTGCGGTAGAACTGATCTCTTTGCTCTGTCTGCCCTTGTCCTTCGCTACAGGCATCTTACCCACATCATCTGCTTCTAAACTTGCTGGCCCTTCATCAACTGTATCATACTGGATCTCTTATCTCTGCCATTTTATCTTAACCACGCCCGACTGCTTTAGTAAATCGGACGTAAAGAAAAATTCGTCTGCTGCGAATGCACGGCTTGATTTCATTCAGTCGGCCCGGGGATGACCTGAACTGGTATGTTTTCTTCAACTCCAAATGAGGGCGTTCTTTCAGTCATGGAGGCACCGAAGCGTGTTTCGTCTTCACTGCCTGAGCCATGTCTCTCTTTTCGACCACTGACCAAATAGTGCAAATGCCCGGTACATTTCGCTCAGCAGAACTCAATTCCGGCAGCTGATTTGTGTTCAGAGCAGTCTGAATCCAAATACTATGAGGTCATCCAAATACAGCAACACCTCAAGCCAGTTCAGGTCCCCCGCAGTCTTCTCCATGAACCGCTGGAAGTATACAAGTGCTCCAATATGCCCTGGGGCATCATTTCGAACTGGAAGAATCCCAGGGGACATATAAATGACGTCATCAGTCATCGGGATCTGGTAATATCCACTACTCAAATCCAGCACAGTAAACCACTTCGCACCTCTCAGACAGGCCAGCGCGTCTTCGACACTCGGGACTGTATACTGGTCACGGACGGTGCGGTGTTCAGAGTCCTATAGTTCACACACATGCGTACCTTCCCGTTCATCTTCCGGGCCACTGCTACTGGGGCGCCTTGGGGATTCGGGAATCAGTGATGATCCCAGCTTCCTTCAGCTTACACAAATGCTGCCGCACGTCTTCCACGTCTGCAGGGTCCAGTCGCCGCGACCTCTCTCTAAACGGGGTGTCCTCGGTCACCCGGAGAGTGTGTGCAATGCTCTTGGAACGACCCACATCACACTCGCCAATGGAAAAGAAACCTTTCATCTTCAACATCTTCTCTACCAGACTCCTTTCCTTAACCCGGCGGTACCGGGCATTCCCCCGAGTTGATTGACTCAGCGATCAGCTCCCCCCACCCCTTTTCCAATAGACCCTCCCCGGCGTGCCTGACAGTGACACTAGACATTACCGTCACCGGGAATAAAATGAGCCAGGGACATCACCAGCTGAAAGCTGACCTCCCTATTCGTAGTGTTCCTGAAAATCACTGCCATCCTGCTTGCCTGTACAAACGAGGGCTTCTGTAGTTCGGACCTCACCAGTGCCCAAGCAGGAAATCTGGACTTCCCCTCGTGATCTTCCGGAACATCCACAAAGAGGGTTTCGCTCTCAGGCACTCCGGGAAATTTGGGGGTCCCCATCACCCTCCGTACTTCCCCGAGCGGTACAACTATTAGCTTCGACTGGCTGAACCACACAGTCCCTTGCTTAAATTAGGTATCCAGACCAATGCTGCCACACACTTCCTCAAAAGCAGCTCGAAACACTGGGTCCACCAGAGGAACATACAAGTATTGAAACGCCGCCCTTCTCAGCAGGTTCCGGACAAAACAGCACCACTGTATCAAGAACCCCAGACACTCCCACATCAGCTCCGAGAACTCCAGTTTCACTGACAAATAACCGTCGTATGGATAATCACCAGCACTGAGTCCTCAAATCTCCAGTGCGTCCAATGGTGTCAAGGGTAAATGCGTCAGATACCGGTTGTAAATCGAACGGTGCAGTAACGTGACCTGCGACATTGTGTCGAGTATGGCTTTATCGTAATTACCCTCTGTCCACAGTGACACACTGGAGCATGGAACCACTACGCCTTCAGGAATAGGGTCTTTTGCTTCCGGGAGTTCTTGATACTTTTCCGGGAAGGTGTTCCCCAAAAGACATCAGGCCGTTCCCTCTCAGTGTCTCCTCTAAGTTTTTCAAACGACTCTCCCTGCTGAGGTACCCGTGGGCTCACTCTCCTTCTGGCGTAACACCTGCATTGTTCGTCCCCTTGGGGATACCTTCCCCCCCCCCCCCCGTCAGCTCCATCATATGAGGGCGGGGTCACACCTGCTGATTACAGCCGACGTTTCTGTCCTCAACTCTCCCACAATCACCTCAACGGCTTCCCGGGATAGGGTATCTGTAGCCACTTCACCGCAGGGGACTACTACCGAGGACTGTACCCTGCTGACTGAGTCCTCCCGCGCCTCCGCCGCGTTTTCCTCTTTCCGTACCTCTCAGATCAGCTCAACAAAAGATGGAGGGGGCGCGACTTTTGATACTTTCGGAGACCCCACAAAATCAGGTCATGGGGCTGGGTGCCCTGGTTATCTGGTCCATCCTTAACTCATCGCACTCAGCCTCCCGAATGTCCCCTCTGCGCTGCTAGCAATTTAGCCGCCTCTCTAGACGAAAAATAAAATCTAAAAACATAAAATTTAGCTTCTCTCCCTTCTCCTGACACGTTTTGAAACCACACCATGAGCTCCACTAGGGCTCCAGTCGGACTAAAATCATTGTCCAGTGCTTGCAGATGATTGACAGCTGTCGCTACGGCATAATTTAACCTGACGGCTCTCACAACGTCAGCGTCCCTCCCATTCAATCATTCAACCATTCATCATTCTGCACTGCCACTCATCTAATAACTGAGAGTCCCTTCCGCCCTGATCTCATACTCCTCCGCTCCTTTAGGAGTGGGCGTTATTCCAGTGCAGAGGCGGAACCTGCCATTGCTCGGACTTTGAATCTGATTTCTCCAGTTATTCTTCAGAGAATTAAGAGCGGATATTACCAGTAATTCTTACTCTTCACGTGGGACGTGGTCTATATAGACATTTCAAATCCGACCACTCTTTCCCCGCACTCCTCAGAAATGATGGAACCCGCCCCCAGCTGCCTCAGCGCTGGTCTGCATTAAAACAAGACCTGCGCCCGCCTTTTCATCAAACCTCTACTCAGAATCGCAACCTTAAGGGTATTAACAGTGGAATTAACAATTCATCCGGAGTACAAATACCTACGCCACTCGTTCATTGCTCAGGATAATCACACGCATCCAACGAATTCAATCCAAGACGAGCCCCCACACTTGTAAATCTCGCTTCGCCTAGCGGTTTAATAGAGGGGCTGATAACCCCCGGCCTTCACAAACTTAAGAACTCTCCTTTGGGTGGATGCTGCGGGATCTGTCCCCTGTTACCAATCAGTACCCCGAAATAACAAACAATACACAATATGCGTCTAAAAAATTATTTTTTTATAAATCTTCCTTCGATTATCTGGTTAGTAGAGAAACGAAATAAAAGGGGAAAAAAAGCCCAATCTTATTAAACAGCCTGTGAGCCAAGTTACAGCTCGCTCATAGGACAACCGTTCAAAATCGACCACCACCAATCGTCACTATCCTTCGGTCCCTCGCTCCGAGTCTACCCAATCCTGAAGCCCACCATATAATCATATAACCATATAACATTTACAGCACGTAAACAGGCCATCTCGGCCCTCCTATTCCGTGCCGAACGATTACAGTCACCTCGTCCCATTTACCTGCACTCAGCCCATAACCCTCCAATCCTTTCCTGTCCATATACTAATCCATTTTTTTAAATGTCAAAATGGAACCAGCCTCTACCACTTCCGCCAGGAGCTCGTTCCATACAGCTGCCACTCACTGAGTAAAGAAATTCCCCCTCGTGTTACCCCTAAACTTTTGTCCCCTAACTCTCAACTCAAAGCTTTCTTTGAATTTCCTCTACTCTCAATGGGGAAAAAAAAACTATCCACGTCCCTCTCAACCTTCCATTCTTCAAAGAATAAAGTCCTAACTTGTCAACCTTTCTCTGTAACTTAGGTGCTGAAACCAAGGTAACATTCTAGTAAATCTTCTCTGTACTCTCTCTATTTTGTTGACATCTTTCCGATAATTCGGTGACCAGAACTATACACAGTACTCCAAATTCGTCCTTACCAATGCCTTGTACAATGTATAGGAATTGTCCACGATAAAGAAAGATGCAGTATACCTTTTGGACGTCGGCGATTTCCTTGTCCCTATACTTCCGCACCCGCATCATTTTCCAGTGTACCAATATCAACTCTAAATTCCATTTTTTCTTTATATAACTTTAAAAAAAATAAAAACGACTTTTACTATCCTGGCTATATCGTATTTGCTAGTTTACTCTTATATGTCAACATATCCCTTCACATAGCATTTTGGATGTTTTAAAAAAATCATTTTAATAGCATCCTAATCCTCCAAATGTCTTCTCACTTTTGCTACGTTAACTGCCCTTTCTTTAGCTTTCATGCAGTCCTTATCGTCCATTAGCTGCCATCCTGGCCACTTGTGAATCTCTCCTTTTGTGGTTCAGATGTATCCTGCGTCTTCTGAGATACTACTATAATTTTTATTAATTTCAGGTCTGCCATTAACCGCTCCGATATTCCCCTCCAATCCACCTGGGCAAGCACCTCTCTCATGCCCCTCGACATCCCTTTATTCCATTGCAATACTGCTACATGTGAGTTATACATTTTCCTCTGAAATTGAAGTATAATACAATCATATTACAATCACTGTCTCCTGGGGGTTCATTTTTCTTATGCTTTCGAGTAAAACCTGAGTTATTACAGAAAATCCAGTCCAAGATAACTTTCCCTGAGTAAGCTCGAGCACAAATATATTTTTTATCTTACAGATTCCTAACTCCACCTACAAAGTATCCACTTTCTCTCTCACCTCTTTCTAAAGAATTAATGTCCTCTGATATCAACAGGGCCACGCCACTGCATACGCCTTCCCGTCTGTCCTTTAAATACAAAGTATATCCACAGATGCTGAGCTCTCTACTGTGGCCTTCTTTCAGCCGCTACTCAAAGACGCCCACGACGTTATAGCGACCAGATTCTGGTTGCACGACGAGTTCCTCTTCTTCATTCTGAAGGCTGCCTGGATCTACATGGGGAATCTTCAATCCTGAATTCTTCGCCCATTGAACTTTGTCTCAGTGGTAGAATTTAACTCTGAGCTTTGTCGGCATTTGTAATCAATCATTGACTTGTCCTCCCTTACATGCACATTGCACACATCCTCTACTTGTAAATATGAGGGCTCTACATCAATCGTATCATACTCAATCCCTGAGACCTGCCATATTCATTTAACCACCCCCAACGGCTCCAGTAATTCTGACCAAAAAGAAAAGTCAATTGTTGTTTTGTTCGGCTTTCGGAAACCCTTTAACAAGTTGACACATATGTGATTGCTTAACGAGCTAAATTACATGGTATTACGAGAGCGCTCCTGACACTACCGTCAGTTTGAGCACCCGCGCGATACAGCAGCACTTCTGGTTCATTTTTCGTCCCGCGCATAGTCACTGTCTTCGATTTCCATTTACCTGTCAAGGCGAGTAGGCACCGGAGCTGCAGTTGTGTTATTTTCGTCGGCCCTGTGGGTAAAATATAAATACTTATATCTCCGTAATCCAGAACTCATCTGCTTCCCGTCTCATTAAACCACAATTTGAACCATTTCACGATCCTAAGAGAGCGTCACATTGTTCTGACGTCAGAACGTTAGTGCCAAAGTGAATGACTTTGAACAATGTGAACAAAAGGCAAAGAATCAGCGGACGTGCCAGCAAAGCGGGATGCTGAGCGACGCTGAACTGGGACGGGCACGCTGCAGGGAGGGGAGATAAGAGCGGGGGCCGATCTCGTGTGAGTTATTAAACGGGCCGAAAGGCTGAGCACCTGAACTGGGTTGAAGAGCTGGATGTGGAGGTCACGTGAGATCTCAGCAGCGCACTTTGTGCGATTCAGCCGGACATCAAAAGAACAGAATTGAAAATATGTATACAAAAACCTTGGGCTATTGCAAATTGTGCTGGCGAGCTTTGAATGGAGTTCAGGGAAATGATTGATAGATGGATGAGCGGAATAGGTAGTTTGCATCTGTCTTCATTGTGGAAGATACCAGTAATTTGACCAACATGCAGAGGCATGCGTGTCGTGACGGGTCCAGTCAACGGAGAGGGATTCAGCAGAAAAGGCGGATAGTTCAAGTGCAGCTTCGCGGCAGTGCCTTTTAGTGTGCTAAGTTTTAGAGTGCGCCTGTCTCAGATCCTCAGACTTAAGGGAGGTAACAACTTTATCATTGTGTTCGTACTTCTCCATTTCTCATCTGGCAGTGCCAATTGCTCCGGAGGCAGTGTTTTCTACTGAGTTTGCGATGCTGGAGGTCTACATGGCGTCCACCTTTATGGAGAATCAAATCTGCACCTGCTGCACCGTGCTGCCGCTTCTGTGAGAACGTTTGAACGATCTGGAGAAGCAGTTGATTATCTTCAACTCATAAGGGAGAATGAGGAGGTGATAGATAAGAGCTGTAGGGAGCTAGTCATATCCTGGTTTGCCTATAATTCCTGACTACACCTCCTCACCTTTCTTGACAGGACGAAGGTCACCGAGCTACCTGTCTAGTACCCTAATTCGTCCCTAAAGAGCAGCAGCTCGACGCACCTGATGTGCATGTCGTCGTCCAGCAGGCTGGGTGTCTCCCGGATTTCCCACATCTCACACCCAGTACAGAACACCAGCCTCACAGACATATATCCTGTTTCTCTTCCTCAGACTTTACATACCTCACTTGGACCCCGTTATCCACGAATCCCGGATGAACCAATGCCCCACCGTTCTGCCTGAGATCACTTCGGTCGATGAATGTTCCTTTGATGACTGCTCCGCTTGGCAGCCTCCCTTTTCTGCCTGAATCTGTCCTCCTATTTAACTCACGATTTCCTTCCTACATGCCCTTTACGAGCTCCCTTTGCAACGTAACACACACATGTTCTCTATTATTCTGACTTCTATATATTATTCACATGTGTATTTATTCGTAGAACTTCCTAGCTCCACCTACAAAGATTCCACATTCTCTGACCCTAACATCTTTCTACAGCTGTTATATCATCTGTTACCAGCAGAGCCATCCCAACGCAAGTGCCTTCCTGCATGTGCTGTTGACAAAAAAGGATATCCTCAGATGTTAAGCTCCCACATTCGACCGTCTTTCAGCCGGTACTCAGTGATGCCCATGGCGTCAGTGTCTAATTGTTGGTCCATTCCATTCTAAATGCTGCACGCATCTAAATGCGGCAGGGTCAGTCCAGCATTTCTCGCCATTTGAAATTCAGCTCTGCGGTAGAACTGATCTCTTTGCTCTGTCTGCCCTTGTCCTTCGCTACAGGCATCTTACTCACATCATCTACTTATAAACTTGCTGGCTCTTCATCAAATGTATCATATTGGATCCCTATCTCTGCGATATTATATTAACCACGCCCGACTGCTCTAGTAAATCGGACGCATAGAAAAATCAATTATTGTTTTATCAGATTTTCTGAAAGGCTTTCACAAAGTTCCACAGAAGCGGCGGCTTAACAAGCTAAGATGACATAGTGTTAACGGAGCACACCCGACCCTACCATTAGTTTGAACACCCACTCGATACAGCAAAACAGTCAGTCTTCAATTTCCACTTACCCCTCAAGTTGAAAAACTGCCACCCCTGCAAGTGGACTGCCGTGGTGAAACCTGTGAGCAAAATAGAAACAATTATCTCTATGTAATCTGGAGCCTATCTGCTTCGCGGCTCATTAACCCAACCTTTGAACTTGTTCCCGGTCCTCTCACTGTGCACTGTTTTTAACTTTAATCAGAACGTTCCAACAGGTCATTTCGAAAAGGAATGAGTTTGAAGAATGTGATGAGAACAACGAATGACTGGGCCTGTCAGCATAGTTGGATGTATAGCGACGCAGAACTACGACCGCCCCGGTGCAGAGAGGGAGCTCAAGGCTGGACCACATCTCGGCTGAGATACTAGACAGGGTTAAAGGCTGAGCACATGAAGTGGGTTGAAGAGCTGGCAATAGATGATCACGTGAGATCTCAACGGCGCACTTTGTACAATTATGGTGGACAACAAAGGGGCCCTGGAAAAACACATTTGAAGATATGGAAAGAATAAGCGATAGGTTTAAGGCACAGTTACAAATTGAACGTGACGCTGGAGAGGTTTGAATGAGACTCAGGGAAATGATGGATAAGCCCAACAGGTTATTTGAATCTATCTTCACTGTGGAAGACACCAGTGATCTGATCAACATCTCAAGGGAAATGTGTTGTGCGGACACCCATAGACAGAGAGGGATTCAATGGGAAAGCGGAAAATTCAAGCGCGTGCGTCGCGGCAATGCACTTTTGTGTGTTAGGCTTTAGAGTGCGCCAGTCCAAGATCTTCAAGCGTAGGCGGTGGAAAAATATTGGCAACTTTATCACTTGATCTTATTTCTCCATTTCTCGACTGTTAGCGAGAATTGGTACAGCGGCGGTGTTTTTGCAATGCGGGAGGTCTAGACGTCGTCCACCCTCTCGGATAAACAAATCTACACCAGGTGCACCGACCTGCAGCTTATGAGGGAACTTATTAAGGAACATAACGTGCCGCACGAAGCTGGTTAACAAGCTAGGAAAGCATAGTGTTACCGAAGCGTTCCCGACCCGTCCGTCAGATGGAGCAGCCACCCGATACGTCAACACTTTAATCGCCCCGTGCACAGACCTAGTATTCGAGTTCTACTTACAAGGGCTTCTTACAACGTCGCTGAGATGAAGATGTTCTGCATCTGCGTTTCCTGTGGGGAAAAAATTAGAAAAATCTTTCTCAGTAACACGTAATCACCTCCCGGCTTCTTAAACCACCCTTTGGTCCATTTCCCAGTCCTGTCAGAGCGTACCACATTTCTCATTCGCTGTCAAGACATTCGAGCAGGTTAGTTTGAAAAGGGATCTGTTTGAAGAATCTGAAGTAAACAGAGGTTTAGAGGACCTGCCAGCAAAGCGGAATGCCTAGCGATGCGGAACTGTGACGGTCAGCGAGTAGCGAGGGGAGCCGAGAGCTGGGCCAAAGCTCGGGTGAATTATTAAACAGGGCATAAGGCCGAGCACCTGAAATGAGTTGAAGATCTGGCCGTGGATAACGACGTGAGACGTCATGAGCGCACTTTGTACAATTAAGACGGACAACACAAGGATCCTCGAAGAACAGATTTTTAGATAAGGAAACAATATGCAAGAGTCTAGAAGGAACAAATATAAATTGAACAACCATTAGCAATAGTCTAGAAGGAATAATTAGAAATTGAACATGATGCTGGTTCGGTTTGAATAGGATTCATGGACATGGTGGATGAGCGCCATTAGTATTTACATTGACCATCACTGCGGAAGACACCAGTAATTTGGCCAACATTCAAGGGCGATGAGGTGTGCGGCAACCAATCTACAGAGAGGGAGTCGTCAGATAAGGCGGAAAATTCAATTGCATGTGTACAGGCAATGACATTGAGTATCCCAGGCTAAAAGGGAGATTGAATCAGCTCATGATGAAATGGCGGAGCAGACTCGATGGGCCGAATGGCCGTCTTCTGCCACTTTGTCTTATGGTCTTATGGTAGTAGAAATGGCCAGAGTTGCCTGGCACCTGTTCCTTTCTGATAGCAACGGCACTCATACCTGCTTCCTGATATTCACGACCCTCTGGTGCAACGCTAGAGTGTTCAACGGTGAAGGCAGATGCAACATATCTGTTGTTCATTGGCGATTTCTTGCCCCCAATACCACTGCATCAGCATCATTTTCCAATGTTTCAATATCAACTCACAATTCCTTTTTTCGCTTTATATAACTTAAAAGAAAAACAACTTCTTGTGTCCTGGGTTTATCGTATTCGCTAGTCTGCTCTCATATGTCATCTTTTCTACTCTTATACCATTTTGGATGCCCTTTTTTTCTAATTGAAAAGCTTCCTACTCACTTTTGCTGAATCAAAATCAATTTCTATGGTGTATATGCAGTCCTTATCGTCCATTAGCTGACACGGCTGCGTACCCCGTTCACTTGTCAAATTCTTCTCCTGTGTTACATATCTATCCTGTTCCTTCTGAGTTATTCCCAGAATTTTCCGTCATCTCTGGTCTGCCA
Organism: Hemitrygon akajei; assembly: GCF_048418815.1. NCBI lineage: Eukaryota > Metazoa > Chordata > Chondrichthyes > Myliobatiformes > Dasyatidae > Hemitrygon > Hemitrygon akajei. Next base: position 4,757,874 of record NW_027331948.1, read on the forward strand.
TCATCCTCCCCGATATTCTTCATCACTCCGCCTGGGCAAGCACATCACACAAGCCCTTGTAATTCCCTTTATTCCATTGCAATACTATTAGATGTGAATTATACTTCTTCTTCCGATGAAAGTGCAGTATGAATTGAATCAGATTATGATCACCGACTCCTAAGAGCTCATATACGTCACCCTTCCTGAATTATTACAGAAAAAAACAGTCTAAAATGTTTTTCCACGAATGGGCTCGAGAACAAGCTACTCTAAAAAGCCATCTTACAGCGATTCACCAAATTCCTCACTTGCAATGCGTTGGCGAACAGATTTTCCTAATAGCCTTGTAGATTTAACTTCCCGTTAGATTGTGTCATTTTCCTTCCTATATGCCTCTTCTAGCTCCCTTTGCAATCTAAACCACACATCTTGTCTACTATTTTGAGGCCTATATATGGTTCCCACAATGTGTATTTTTCTCTTACAATTTCCTAACTACACCAACAAAGATTCCACCTTTGTTGTCGCCTCTTTCTGAAGATGTTATTCCATCTGTTGCCAGCAAAGCCACACTACAGTTATTAAAAAAAAAGAACAACTGTGAATAAAAAGTAAGTACTACAGCACAAAAATATAAAAGTATTGAGATAGGACAATATGGATGCAAAACTGTTTAGCGCTGTGATGTGAGGTTCAGCAGTGTCACAGCCTCAGGGAAGAAGCGCTTCCTGAACCTGCTGGTTGGGGAGTGGAGGGTCCTGTAGCGCCTACCGGATGGGAGGAAAGTAAAAAGTCCATGGTTATGGTGAGATGCATCCTTAAATCTTTATGCCCTGACCAGGCAGCGTTGAATGTAGATGTTTTCAATGGTGGGCAATTTGGTGCCGTTGATCAGGTGGGCTGTTTTAACCACACGCTGGAGTGCTTTGCAATCCGATACGGGACAACTGCCATACCACACTGAGATGCAGTTGGTGCTCTCAATAGTACAGCGGTAAAAGTTAGTCCGTATCCTGGGACAGAGGTGAAATTTTTGTTGCTCCTCAGGAAATAAAGAAGTTGTTGCTCCTTTTTGATCAGGATGGAGGAGTTCAGGGACCAGGTAAGATCATCGGAAATGTGGACACCAAGGAATTTGAAGCTTGATACACACTCCACTACAGCTCCGTTAATGCAGATGGGGACATGAGTGTGGCTCCTAGCATGCCTGAAGACCACAAGGATCTCCTTGGTCTTCTCTGTGTTAAGGGACAGGTTGCTGTCGCCACAGCACGTAGCCAGGTGTTGGACCTCGTCCCTGTTGGTCATCTGGTCATCCCTTGTGCTCAAGACAACCACCGTGGTGACGTCTGAGAACTTGATTATGGAATCATAGCAACGTACAGGAACGCAGGCATAGGTGAATAGGGCGTACAGAAGATGGCTCAGCACACAGCCTTAAGGAAAGCCAGTATTCAGGATGAGAATGGAGGAGGAGAGGTAGTCTAACTTAACAGATTGGGGTCTGTTATTCAGAAAGTCCAAGGTCCAAATTCAGAGGGAGGAGCTGATACTAGCTGACGATATTTGGCGATCAGCTTCGAGGGGATCACAGTATTGAAAGCCAAACTAAAGTCAATGAACAGCATTCTGACGTAAGAGTTGGGCTTCCCATGACGTCATAGCAACAGGAGTTCGTCCACCTTATTCAGAATGCTGCGCGCATTTAAATACAACTTCTTTAGCATTGTATTCTTCGCCACTTTGAATTTTGCAGTAGAATTTCCCTTTATGCTCTGTCTGTATTTGTTCTCAATCATTGATCTATGATCCCTTAGAGGCATTTTTCACACACATCATCTACCTGTGAAAACGCCGGCTCATCCTCAGCTGAAGGAAAGTAAAATCAATTGTTGCTGAGTCCTTAGATTTTCAGAACGGCGCCGCACATGAGGCAGTTTAACGAGCTACGGTCACATGGTGTTAACTGAACGCATCCGACCTGTTCGTCAGATTGAGCACCCAACGCGTACAGCAACACTTTTGGTTAACTTATCACCCCGCGCACAGACTCACTTACCCCTTTTCAGGTGCACGCACGCTGCGTCTGACCATCCTGTGGGGAAAAGCATAAATAATTATATCTCCGTTATCTGTAACACATCTGCTACCCGGCCCATTATTCTATCCTTTGAACCATTTCCCGATCCTGACACAGCGTCCCTCTGTTCTGACTCGTTGTCAGAACGTTAAATCGGTTCAGCTTGAAAAGGGAAGAGTTTGAAGAATGGGAAGGTAACAAAGAAGTAGTGGACCTGCCAGCAAAGCGGGATGCTGAGCGACGCAGAACTGCGATGGGAGGGGTCAGAGAGGGGAGTTCAGAGCGGGGCCAGATCTCGGGTGAGCGATGAAACATGGAAAAATGCTGAGCACATGGACTGGATTAAAGACCGAGCAGTGAACGATCACCTGAGATCTCAGCAATGCACTTTGTGCGATTAAGACGGGCAAGAAATGGAAATTGGAAGAAAAGTTTTAAGATACGGTGACAATAAGAGATTGCCTTCCTCTGCCACTTGTCACCATCTTCCTCTGTGGAACATGACTATCCTGTTCCTTATACATTACTCCAAGAAACTTCAGCTATCCCTGCTCTACCGTCATCACCTCCCGTATGCCCCTCCGATCCACCTGAGCAAGCTTGTGCATCATGCCTCCGTAACTCGCTTTATTCCTTTGCGATACTGATACATGTGAGTTATGCTTCTCCCTTTCAAATTTCAGTCCGAATTCAATCATGTTCTGATCACATAAGGATTCCTATACGTTAAGCTGTCGAATAAGATGTTCGTTAAAACACAACATCCAATCTGAGATAGCCTTCGCCTAATTGCCTAGAGAACAAGCCGCCCTAAGAAGCCCTCTCATAGGCATTCAACAAATGTCATCACTTGCGATCCGACACCAACAAATTTCAGTGTCAATGGCAAATGCAGTGTCAGCATTCAATTCGAGAGGATTAAAATGCCAACGCAAAGAGGTAATGCTGAAGATTTATGTATCACTGATCACAATACATTCAGTGTACTGCTAGCAGCGGTAGACTCCTTACACAGCATAGTGAGCGTTGGCGTTGGCGATGTTCAGGAGGACAATCACAAGAATGCTATCGGAAATGCAAGCGTTATCCTCAGAGGAGCGTTGGATGGGACTGCCCCTGTAATCGCAGGAGGTTAGAACAATGAGCAGGGATCTGCTGAACTGCCGACATAGAGTGGACCAGAGTGCAAACTTAAGAATAGAGGGACATTCCACTAGTATCGAGATGATGAAACATTCCTTCAGCCAGAGGATGGTGAATCCAAGGAATACACTGCTATACATGGACGTGGACTCCATGTTCTTGTGGACATTTAAACTGAATGTTGATACGATCTCGATTAGCAAAGGTATCAAAGTCTACAAGGCGAAGACAGTGGAATGGGGTTGAGGGAGATAATGAATCAGACATTATTAACTGTCGACAGACCTGATGGGCCACTTGGCCCAAAACCTCCTTTATCATCTCGTTTTATGAACAATATTTCAGTGTCATTTCGTCTAACTAAGTTGCTGGCAAAATCTTTCTGAGGCTGACATTTAGAATTATTTTGACGCATCGAATAAAAAGGATTGAAGTCAGCACACTTTTTTTCAGAAGTCTGCAAGGAAAATGTCAGAAGCAGAAGGATGGAATTCAATTCTCCATGACTATAACAAATCCACAAGGATTCGCCATCAGAGTCGTAGGCTGCGACCAGAATGCAGGTACTCTCCCTCCTGGCAAACGGCGAGGAGAGACATTTCTATGCCCCGGTAGGCACTGGCTGCACAGCAGACTCAACTACACGCCTCGGTGTGTTACCTACCCTTTGCAGAAAGACATGAAGAAGAAGGAGTTGTTGAATTTGGCATTCTGCTCAGTGAGCGTGCGATTGAAGTCATTTGCCTGGGTCATGGCATTCCAAAGAATCCTCCAGGAGAGCACGTCCATTGACGGGAAACGAGTTATAAACGCCTGCAGGAAACAAACACCGTAGAAACTGAAACAGGAAAAATACGATTCACGACCATTTATCGGTCCTGTCCGACTATTCACTCAGGTGTAAGGTCTATCTGAGATGACCTCCCGGTTTTGCTTACATTCACCTTACTCTCCTGATTGGCGACACGTTCCCTTGCATTCCCTTCTTGATCCCGAGACATCCCAAATGAAACTTGCTTTCACCTTTATCCCGGACATCCGACTTTCTGATTGGCCACATCCACTGACCCTAGTGCGGTCTCAGGTTCTGATTCAGATACATTTATTTATCAACGACTGACTCACCTTTGTCAATCCTGTCTGTTGTGTCCTCAAGGAATCCCAACTAATTTGTAGGTTGTAATTTCCCCTTGAGGAAAATGTGTTGAATTCCACGTACTTTATTGTTTGCATTTAAGTAGACCAAAACCCTCTCCCTTAATAATGAACATCAAAAGCATCACGAGGAACAGTGTTTCCCACTTCCTGAAAAACATCGACATACTCTGGTCCTAAATATCCCACATTTTGGCAGAAGCCAGCATTCCTCTCTCCTGAGCATGTCTCCAGCTTCAATAGCTGAAAGGCAGACAAAAATGTAACCACCACCCCATTGAGCAGGCCTCCCCAACTGGTTCCCGACCGCATTTCGCCCTCGGCCTGCGGGTCAGTCAAAATATAATGACCGCTCAGGTTCCAGCTGGTACTCACTTGTGGGCTTGTTGGTGTTGGAGGGTTTCCCCAAAGTTCTTCGGGAACCAACAAATACATTGTCATCTCTGCATCTCCGGTGAATGAAATGAGAAATTGTCCATTGCTTTTGATCCACAATCCTGGGGGTGATCAAGAAAGTTGAAAAGATTTATACTTCTCACGGGAAACAGAAACAGGAGTTTCAATATAAAACGGAGGAGGAACTCCATCCTACCATGTTCTGATGAAATTATGACCTACTTTAAGATCAACCGAACTATCCACTCCCACGTAGACCACCGCATTATATACCATTCAGGTGTCTTTTCCAATAATTTCACAAAAAAATTCCTGTTGTTTCTGCGACAACGCCAGACAAGGAAGACCAACACACCACAGACGTTCTTACCAAACGTGGTGAGTTCTGCAGAAATTTCGATGAACCTATAGCCACATTCAAATGAAATGCCCTTACGCTCATTGTGTTTTTATAATCTTGCAAACTTTTACACTTCTGTGCTTGGCTTTTCCTCACTCAACTCTTAAATTTCTGTTTTATATCATTTACATGTCATTATTTTTATCCACATTTTTTCACTTTATCCATGCTTATTCAAACTAACGAAACCATTCTCCTACAATTTATTTTAAAACCATTTCTACAGCCCTAGTTATGTGATCCCCTAGGATTCAGGGCCGATCACGGTTCAGGTACAGCTCCCTACTTCCCAAGAACTGTTGTCAAATTCCCATGAATTCAACCCTACTACTCCCACACTGAAAATTGACCTACGCATTTAACTCTCTAATGTTCTTGACGGTCTGCCAATTTGCATAAGTATTTAAAAAAAATTATTAAGCAGGATACACAAAGGAGAATCTCGCCTATATAACACCTATGTATCATGACTCTGCTTTCTCTGAGTTAACCAATCCTCTATCCTTCCTAATATATCACACCCAACTATGTGCACCCCTCTCACATGTATAATTTTTATGATGCACCTTATCAAACGCCTTCTGCAACGCATGGAAAATAACGCCCATCTGTTCTCCTCTATCGACAGGGCTCGATATAAGTTTACTGAAGGGAAAGTTACACTATCGTCGACCTGAAAAGTACAGAACGGTACTGACACTCCAGCGCAAGATGTTGTGCCGACATTTTACCGACACTGAGATCCATTTAACCCTTTCATCCTACACAGCCTTACGTTTAATTTATCATCCGTGTGCAAGATCACCTCACAGCCCTACGTTTAATTTATCATCCGTGTGCAAGATTACCTCTCTGCCCACGATTGATGAATGCCAATGCATCGTATGCTTTATTAACCAGATTTAATCTTCGTAGTAGCTTTGAATGTCCTATGGGTTGAACTCAATCTGCCACTTTTCAGCCAAGTTTTGCATCCTATCAGTGTCCCGCTATAACCTCTGACAACCCTCCACACTATCCCACACCATTAACGTCTGTGTCATCAACAAGTTGTCTAAGCTATCCCTCCCCTTCCTCTTCCAATTCATTTATAAAAAGAACGAAGAGTAGGGGTCGCAGAGCAGAGCCCTGAGGGACACCACTGGTCACCGATCTCTATGTAGAATATGACCAGTCTACAACCACACTTTGCTTTCTATGGGCAAGCCAGTTCTGGATACAGAAGGCAATGTCCCCTTGTATCCCATGCCTCCTTATTTTCACAATAAGCTTTGCATGAGGTATCTTGTCAAATGCCTTGCTGAGATCCGTATACACTACATCTACTGCTCTGACTCATCAATGTGTTTTGTCACGAAGGTCCTTTTTCTTTTTACTTTATCCACATTTCTCGAATCACTTCTCTACAAATTAATTTAAGGTCCTGTCCACATCCTGTTATGTGATTCACTCCGGTCCAGGTTCAGCCCCTCCCACTGCTATGGCTACTTCCATTCCCAATTGTTGTGATAATTTCCCATGATTTCAAACCACTTCTTCCACTCTAATCCTTGAGCTACGAATTTAACCATCTATTATTCTTGACACTATGTTAATTTGCATAAATAATTAAAAAGATAATAACCTGGATAGAAAAAAGTGAATCTGATGATCCAGTGTACCTGGATTTTCGGAAGCTCTTTATCAAGTTGCCACTCACAAGGCTGGTTTTCAAGCTTCGATCCCGTAGTATTACAGGAATGATTCTAGCATGGATAAAACAGTGACTGTTTGCTAAGGCGAAATGAAAGGGAATAAAGGGAGCCATTTCTTGTTGGCTACCGATACCTGGTGGTGTTCCAGTTAGAACTATGTTATGATCGTTTCTTTTTGCGTTATACTCCACTGAATTGGATTATTGAACTTATGGCGCATTTCCCTTTTCATCCCTATTAATTTTGAGTTATAGTGACGCATCGCACCTTATGGGGGATTACCTCCCAGGGACATGCACGGACACGTGGTTACTGGCACTAAGCATGTGTCCGTGTGCAGAAGGGAAAGATGGAGAAAAGGCTGTGGATCAGGATTCAATAGTCGGAGGGACAGTAAAGAGATCGCTGGACGTGAACGAGACACCCGAATGGATCGTTGCCTCTCGGGTACAAGGGTAAGAGAAGTATGGGATCGCTTCGGTGTTATTTTGGAGAAGGAAGGAGAGCAGCGAACTACCTTGGCACTTATATATGCCAATGACGTAGAAGGCAAAGCAAAGAGGTGCTGAAGAGAGAATTTAGAGAGCTAGGCAGAATGCTGGGACGCAGGATAGCAATTTCTGTATTGCCATCTGTCTAAAGAGCCAGTGCGGATCGATGAAAGACGATTTGGCAGATATTTGTGTGGCTGAGAAGCTGGTGCAGGGGCTTTAGGTTCATGGATCACTGAATTTTTTTCTGGGTGAAGAATTACTTTGGGAGAAAATAAATGAGTACAGTTGCTATTGCAAGAAGCTACTCAAAAAGCTGAACGACCGGAGGACTGATGCAGTTTGGGAAAATGAGTAAACAATTGACATTTGGAATGTTGCATAGGGAATGCGTGTACATGCACTTTAGAAGAAAGAATAAATCCGAAGTATATTTTCAAAAAACGGTGCATTTTCAAAATTCAGAGAGGGGAGAACGTCCCCAATAGGTAGTGTCCTAGAGCATTCATTTCGACGGGACGAGAAAACAGTGTTCCAGGCAGGAGAAGACATTGGTCTGGCCTCACCTGGGGTACTGTGAGCAGTGCGGAGCCCGTTATCTCGGGAATGGTGTGCTGGTATTGGAGTCGATACAGGAGAGCTTCACTATAATGACACAGGGAATGAAGGGGGGGGGGGGGGGGGGGGGGGGGGGGGGGGGGGGGGGCTTAACGAATGACCAGAATCTGATTGATCTACTCCTGTACTCGTTGGAGTTCAGAAGAATAAGGGGTTATCTCATTGAACGATATCGAATATTGAAAGGACTTGATAGAGTGGACGAAACGATTATGTTTCCCGTACTAGGAATCCAAGTCATTGAGTATATTGAAAGCGGGAGGTTGGTAGATTTTTGAATAGTCAGTGTGGTAAAAGCAGGAGAATGAGTTAGGCATGTATAATAAATCATCCCTCTCATCGGGACAGTTTGAATGTCTACTCAAGGATAATGAACTCTCCGTGCTCCTGTCAGTTGCCTGTGTCCCAGAATGGGACAGTGGGCTCAAGAAGAAGAAAGACACTTGAACTTTTATCCATCTTAGAAAAGACCAACACAAGGAAGCAGAACTGGAGTGAGATTGGAGGAACACATACTTTGGATGCAGAGTTACATACAGAGGGTGGTGGGTACGTGGAACGCGCGTCCTATGGCGTAGAAAGTGTCAGATTCTTTAGGGATATTGAACAAACTAAGGAATGGGCAGAGGGACGACAGCTTAAATGAAGGGCTGTGTAGGAGGAAAGGATTACATTGATCTCAGTGTCGTTAAAATTTCGGCACAACATCGTGCGCCGGAGGGTCTGTACCTTTCTGTATTTTTCAGGTTGACGATACTGTAATTTTCTCTTCATTAAACTGACAGCTACGCTCGGCTGTGTTTTCGATCCAGTCTAATTATCCGATTCCCATATGCTTTTCCACATTCACAAACCCTACCTTGGAATGTGATGCTACTACTAAACCTGAATTCACCAGGGTTTGTGGATCAGCCCTCTGGACTGCAAACACTCTGTTCCTTCTGGTAATCCCGCCGCTGTTTTCAACTGATTGATGAACTGTCTGTAACCATTCTGTTCATCTGCATTTCGACAGGACCGGCTGGGCTCTTCGCGAGGGGAAGGCGCATGCAGAGACACAGACTGTGTGGCTCTGAAATGTTGAAGTCGCAGAACGGGCAGCTCCCCTACAATAGGGCCGTGACACTCACCGCTTCTTTCTTGATATCCCACCCCACGCCCGCTCCCCACCTACCTGCAGAGTTTTCCCCTCTTGTGTAGCTGATTAGGAGCTGCATGAAAGTGTCAACCTTGGGGCTGATGCTGACATCCACGTGTGTTCCAACCCAGACCGATTCTTTGTAACGACGGAGCTATTGATAGACGATGGTGTTGTTATTCTGCTGAGTTGGAAGAGGGGAACGGTGGTGTGAGGCTCAGAGCCGGGCGGAGAGGATGGAACAAGGTTAATTCGTTATTAATGTCGAAGTGAATTAAGTCCCGCTCAATAAGCAACGTGTATATCCTCCTATTCTCATGTTATCCAGAGAACATTCTACTATAGCTCCTCTGTACCCTTTTCCAAAGACTGGACAAACTACCTATACTTTTTACTTTGCTCTTCACACCTTCCCTCCCAGGCTAATGTTGGAGGTAATTGCCTGTAGTCCTTCATTTGCTGCTGAAACCCCAGTATGAGGGGTAAGGTGCATTTGGGTTCAGACCCAGTGGCAAAGGATCGATGCTATTCACACTAGTTCCTGATGCTGCGTGACGAGAAGGAAGCTGCTCATGGCTGTTCCTGAAGAATGTGATTTGTGCCAGGCACTGACTGGTAATTGGAGGCACAAATGAAGACGCTGAGTTGTGATGCACGACTGGAAACGGGTTATGGGATAGATGAACTGATGCGACTGATGGAGAGAGGGTGGCTCTGTCTGTAGGAGGGGGGGAGCAGTGATATTCGTGATCTCATTACCTGATAATCCGCAGTGGTACACAGGACATCAGACCCCAGACAATGACTGAAAGCAGAAACACATTGAGAGAAATAAACAGCTCAGTTCCAACACCTGAATCAGACATCCCTCACACTTCAGTGTACCGTGGATCATCAGAAGTGAGCCAGTGCAGGTCATGGACTCGGTGAACAAAAAAAAATAAAACACAAGTGTAACAGGGATACAGTGGGGTGAACCTGGTACATGGGGGGCAGGTTGTTTGCAAGGAGGCTGGTTTGATGACCGATGCCGTGCTGGAGAGCAAAGCAGGGCAAGGATAAGATACGGGTCTAGGTACAGCTGCGATAGGAAGTGGAGCTGGGCAGGTTATTGGGTAAGAGTGACGGATGTAGGGTTGCGGATCAAATGGAACTTCGCTCAGTCCTTACCTTTCACTCAAGTCAGCCCCAATGAGAAGCGAGGCAATCAGCAAGTAGACAGGCAGCATCTTCACCCTGCAGGAAACAGGATCAGTCACTATTTAGCACTTGCCAGTGGCTTAGGACCATTTACAGAGTTGTGCAGCCGTCAGCCCATCTTCCAGCAACACAACTGGTTGAAGATGAACACTCCACAATTCTGCTGAAACTCTCACTCGCCATCTTAAATCTATAGTGTGTTCTATTGAAAAATCTGATGCATCGGAATCGATTCCCTCTGTCTGCGTTATCCATTCTCTCCATCAGGTAGAATACCTTATACAATCTCCTCCGTACTAGGAAAATAAATCCAAACTGTTCAGTGGGGAAAGCGAAGGAAGAACAGCGAGAGAGAAGGCCTAGAAGAAGAGGAAAAGGATGGGCGAGGAAACGGGAGGGGAGAAAATTGCGGGAGGGAGAGAGTCTTTGTGTGGTGTTCATAACACGCTTTTCACAAAATCACTGTATATGAGATAAAACAATGCGGTAATCGACTTTCACCTGAAAAGATAAATTCAGTATCTTCCTACAATGGTGACCCACATTCTACAATGCCCGAACTAATTGTTTTTCCATCTCGCCTCAGGACCAGTGAAGGTTACTGGAATGAAAATGTCACCACTTCCTCTTTACACATCTGGAGTCTGGCCGAAATATTTATTTATTCCAATTTACAGATTTCCTGTCTTCACACAATACCGTTGCAACAAAGCAAACCGCGTTGCTTGAGATGTCAGTGGTAATATAGCTCACCCGGAGTCAGCCGGACAACATTACCTCCAGATGACAGAGCAGAAGCATGATCCGAAACACTTTGTACAGCCTGCTGAGTCACTGGCAATTGGAGAACTTTCCATCTATCTATCTATCCATTCATCTATGTATGTATGCATCTATCTATACATCTATCCATCTATCTATCTATCCATTCATCTATGTATGTATGCATCTATCTATATATCTATCCATCTATCTATCTATCTATCTATCCATTCAACTATGTATGTATGCATCTATCTATACATCTATCCATCTATCTATCTATCCATTCATCTATGTATGTATGCATCTATCTATACATCTATCCATCTATCTATCTATCTATCTATCTATCTATCTATCTATCTATCTATCTATCTATCTATCTATCTATCTATCTATCTATCTATCTATCTATCTATCTATCTATCTATCCATTCATCTATGTATGTATGCATCTATCTATACATCTATCCATCTATCTATCCATTCATCTATGTATGTACGCATCTATCTATACATCTATCCATCTATCTATCCATTCATCTATGTATGTGCGCATCTATCTATACATCTATCCATCTATCTATCCATTCA